>NC_084827.1:166978233-167597400 GCF_033115175.1 Lepus europaeus | reverse complement strand
ATTGTTTACTTATTTGTATGCCCTCAATGTTTCATAACCAAAAGAACTAAGTCAAAATTACCCCAAAAAATGATTAAAGCACTGGGGCAAGTGCTGTGGATAGTGGGTTAAGCCATCACTTGCAGTATTCACATCCCATATTGGAGTACATGTTGAAGTCAGCCATTTTGCTTCCTGGTCATGCATCCTGGAAGGCAGCAGATAATGAATCAAATACTTGGGCATCGGCCACCCACATGGGAGACCCAGATGCAGTTCCAGGCTCCTGGCTTCAGCTTAGCCCAGTTCTGGTTTTTGTAGTCAGTTGGGGAATGAACGAGCAGATGGAAGATCTTTCTCTTTCTCTCTTTCTCTCTGTCTCTATGTTTCAAGTAGATGAACACAAATAAATAAACATTTTTAAAAAGAATTACAGTGTTCTTCCCACTACTTCCTTTTTTCTCCTTCACCTTCTCCCTCTCTTTACATTAATATGCCTGTGACACATATAGTACTTATAGATATACATCAAGAGAAAGAAATAGAGAGCATAGGGTTAAACAGATAAATGGTTAGAAGGATGGATGCATGCATACATACAGATGACAGATACATAGAGTGATAGAGAGGACTTAGATGGGGGAGTAGATGGATTGATAGCTGCATAAATGGATGGATAGACTGATAGACAGATGAACGGATGGGTGGATGGGATCCTTATTATACACCAAATGACTTCAATGAATGACCTTATTTAATCTTTGAAATGATACCTCACAGATGAGATAACGAGTACAGAAAGCTTACACATACGGTACCCCCGGGGGCAGACCTCAAACTCATCTCAGGTAATCCTGACTCCAGCATTGTGCTAATCCCTGAACCATGATGCCACATGAAATAACGGGGCCAGGAGTATTTACAGGTGAAATATCTACCTTTAGAAATCTGATAGGAAGGGACCTCAAGAAAAAAGAATTAGCACATAAAAGTAAATAATGTAGACAAAACAACTGCTCATTAAGCAGACAGGAAACGTGTACCTCAGAAAGCATCCACTGACTATCTGACTTCTACCTGCTGCTGAGGGAGCCTCTGTCCCATGGAGGAGATCAACTCTCTTCCACACATAAGGAAGCACACAGAGCATCTATTCATCAGATGTTGTGCATTATAAATCTTCTTTCCTGTTCTAATTCAAGACAGTTGACACTTCATCAGCAAAACGTAAATGGTTTCCTGCATTTACAAATCCAAAGACCTGTGAATAGTGATGAAACAAGCAGGTTGAAGGAAAATTGCTTGTCTAGAGACAGAATTAGAGATTTATTTCAATGTCCCAAATCTCAGGATCAAACCCCATCACGGACAGTGACTCGTGGGAATCCTCACCATATTGATCCCTTTGCAACTATTCATCTTTTGAAAGACCAACAATGATTTGAAGTAGTAGGGGAGAAAATTCACTTTTAGAATATTTTTATGAGACTGAAATTCAAATGATAATTCTTGAAGTTCATATTCATTGCAACTTAATATGCATATTCTTATTTGAAAATCACATTTGTAGGTTATTTGGGGGTGAAAATGCTAAAATACATGCTGTTTAACCATCTGCTCTTATGTACTTACTTTTAGCATTGAAGTTGTGGTTAAATGATACATCTTTTACATTTAAATATTTGGAAACATGGCCAAGACTCACTGAGAAAAAGCAAGCATCTCACTCCCTATTTCCTCTGATTTGCTTTTAGAATATTTTGTCTGTGTTCTTCTTGAAGAACAACATTTAATCAACTGCAGACAGATATTTTCACTTCGGTGCTTTCATCAACATAGGAAATGAAACTCATATTTTCAGGATATAGTTATTAGAGATGATGTAATCCAGTAATTTCATTTTATAGAAAAGAAAGCTAAGACACAGAGAAAGGAAGTGATTGTCTTGGACCTTTGTGAAAGAAATTAATCTTTGCTTGTCATATTCTCCTGCAGTGCTGACAAAGATAAGGTTTGGCCCTAAGTACCATGCAACAAGGATGAGACATTTCTCAAAGCCTCAAGATGCATCATCTTCTTAAGTAATTTTCTCCTATTGCTTTGACTAAGGTCAACAATGCCATAAAAGTATGTGGGATTTATATAGTCAAAATTACATGCTTAGTTGGTGATTATCCAACAGTCAAAAGTTTATTGCTGCTAGCTGTGGCAAAAATATCTGTCCATAACAGACTTGTGTTTTCCTTCTGTAGTCTAGAGATTTTAGTGAAATGACTGCCGAGCTAGGACTACTTTCTCAGTCTCTTTTCTTCTGCTAGGGACATGTGACTAGTTTTCATCAATAGAATGTGAGTAAAATTATGAATATTACAACTGAGCTAAAATAGGAAAGAAGCCAATGTGTTTTATCAACATGGTGGGAGGAAGCTGGGTCCCTTAAGATGGCAAGAACCCATTTGGTGGAGCTGGAGCTGGAGCCAGATACTCTGATATGAGATGCAGACATCTCAAGCAACATCTTAACCACTATGCCAAATGTCCACTGCTACACATAATTTCCCAATCAGATTAACATGTTTTCCTAAATGTCAATAGGAATTAGCTTAATGGCAGTCATTGTTGGAAAAGTTAATAATTTTTAGGGATAACAGACTAATGAAAAATGCTCAGGACCATTAGCCATCAGAGAAATGTAAATCAAAACCACAATGAGGTTTCACCCCATCCCAGTTAGAATGGCTTTCATACAGAAATAAACAGCAAATGCTGGAAAGGATGTGAGGGAAATGGTACCCTAATCCACTGTTGGTGGGAATGTAAATTGGTACAGCCAGTGTGGACGACAGTACGCAGATACCTCACAAATCTGAATACAGATCTACCATATGACCCAGCTATCCCATTCCTGGGAATTTACCCAAAGGAAATGAAATTAGCATATGAAAAAGCTATCTGTAGCCCCATGTTTATTGTAGCTCAATTCACAATAGCTAAGGTATAAAATTAACACAGGTGTCTGCCAATTGAAGACTAGATAAAGAAATTATGGTATAGGTACCTTATGGAGTATTACACAGCAGTAAAAAAAAATGAAATCCTGTCATTTGCAATAAAATGGATGCAATTGAAAACCATTATATTTAGTGAAATAAGCCAGTCCCCAAAAGACAAATACAGTATGTTCTCCATGGTCTGTGGTAAGTAACTAACAGAGTACCTAAAAGATAATCTCCAGAAGTGAAACTGACACTTTGAGATGCAATGATTTTGAACAGCCTTTGTCTCAGCTATTGAGGAATAGTGTGATTTTTTTTCTTTTTCATAGTATTTCTTGAACTCTTTACTTAGTATAGGGTTAACTTTATGAGTATAAAATAGATCTTTGTAAAAAAAAATAAGAATATGAATATGAGAAGGAGGAGGAAAAAGGGTGGGAGTGAAGACAGGAGGGAGGGTGGGGTGGGAAGAATCACTATGTTCCTAAATTTGTGTATATGAAATGCAAGAAGTTTGTATACCTTAAATAAAAGGTTTCTAGTTAAAAGAAATTTAGGGCTATATATTGGTAAAAACAAAGGAAAAAAATACTATGGGAGCTAGTAAAAGTGCTATTATTATTGAATATGATCATTCCCTTTTAGCATTATGAAGCAAATACATATACAGTAGACCCTGGTAGCTATATAATGTTAGTTCCAGGAGCCTATGTGAACATCAGAATCCACAGAGGCTCAAGTCCCTTATGTAAAATCCCACAGAATTTGCATATAATCCATTAAATCCTCCCATAGACCTTATTTTCTTTTTAACTAAAATGTTTTTAAAATGTATTTTATTGAGACAGAGAGCATACACTCCCATCTACATATGTAGCACCCAAATACTGCAACAGGCAGGGCTACACCAGGACAAAGTAAGGGGCCAGGAACTCAGTCCGTATCCCCCATGTGGGTGGCAAGGACCTGATTACTTCAACCATCATTGTGCTTTAGCAAGAATTTAGAATTGGAAACCAGAGCCAGGACTCTAATCTAGGTACTCTGATAGGTGATGCAAGTGTGCTAAATGGCATTTTCTCCTCTGATATACTTAAATCATCTCTGGTTTGCTTATGGTAAGTAATATAATGTAAATGCTACATAAATAGTTACTATACTGTGTTGTTTAGGGCATAGCAGGAAAAATGAGGTCCATACATGCTTGGTACAACAGCATTTTTAAAATACATATAACATTTTTTATATGGGAGTTGAATCCAACAATGCAAAATAAGTAGACATGGAGAGCAAATTTCAGTTTCTTTTCTTCACTCTCTCTCCTTCATTCCTTTCTTTCCTTCTCACCCTCAATTTAATATTAAGAATTCAGTTCATACCATAATTTAAAGGAACAAAAAAATATATACCCCACCTTTATCTTCAGAGCCATCATAACCCTGTTAGGGCAGGTATGTGAGTGCAAAATTTTAATTTGCTAAGCCACAAATAAACACTGAGGGGCAGGTGGAGGAGTGTGGTGGAATGAGAAGGCCATGCCAAGATGGCCACTGGCAACAAAAACTGCCTGGCAACAGGCTGTGATTGGATGGCTTCAGAAACCACATGACAATGGAGCCTGCCTGGCAACAGGCTGTGATTGGATGGCTTCAGAAACTAACCAATCACAGACTGCCCCTTGACTGGATTGGCTGCCTTGGCTATTTAAGCTGCTGTACCAACTGAAATAAATGAGTCTACAGGCTGCTCGCCTCTGGCCTGCTTTCACCTGGCTCCCAGGGTCTGTGTGGTGACTCCACGCCTCTTGCCCCCACCACGCACCTCCTTTCAGAACGAATCCACAGCAACAGAGGAAGATGGGCTCAGCAAGCCCTTGGGAGGAGGTGATATCCCAGCATGATTTTGAAAGGTAATATAGGGATTATCTTGGAAGGAAGAGAATATTTTATTCCATTATTTTATCTTTTCCAAAAGCTAAGTACCACTTTAATGATCAGAAAATTGTACTAAAATA
This sequence comes from Lepus europaeus, assembly GCF_033115175.1. Lineage (NCBI taxonomy): Eukaryota > Metazoa > Chordata > Mammalia > Lagomorpha > Leporidae > Lepus > Lepus europaeus. The sequence goes on along the minus strand of NC_084827.1, from coordinate 167,592,411 downwards.
TTTTTTAAAATAAAATATCCACTGGTCATCTTTCCTATTTCATATTTTCTTTCTCTTGTGAGCAAAGAGGTAAGACTGAGTAAGATGACTGCTGTGAGATTAGGGCACAGAAATCTTTTGCATCATGAACAAATGTGTTCACTATCTGATTTCAAGAAAGAGAGAGAGAGAGGGAGAGAGAAAGGGGAAAGGGAAAGAGAGAGAGAGAAAGCAAGGAGGGAGGGAGAGAAGCAGGAAGATGAACCCACTTGGTACTTCATTTGAATGAGCAATAATTTCTCTTGTGTTTATCACTGAGGTTTGGAGGTATAGCTATTACAATAACCTGTATTATTACTAATACATGGATCAAATGAGAAGCATCTCAAAACATAGAAATTTATTCCAAGCTAGAAAAATTACATGGAAATGCTGACCAAATGCTGTACTTATTAATTAAATGATGAAACTGCTGTTCTCACTAATCTGACATCAATGCCTTCACCTAAAAAATAGCAATGATCCCACTCAGATCAGCCCCACAAACATCTCATAATAACAACCTTGGTTCCCAGGCGGCTGTCGATGGCAGAGCAGCAGGTCCTGATGCTGGATGACTGAGGTCATCTCTTGAACAACCTGGTGGCCATCATGGCCAAACAGGTGCTGCTGAGCTGGAGGGTAGTGGTCATGTGCTGCAAGCGCATCAACGTTTCTGGCAATTTCTACAGAAATACGTTGAACTACCTGGACTTCCTTCACAAGCAGATGACCACTTTTGGTCTCCCAGCCCCATATCTTGGCAAAATGTGCAAGGTATGTTGCTCCCTAAGGCCAACCAGGGCCAGGCTTCCCTGGAAGGTGTTTAGTGGGATCTCACTGCCCTATGACAAGGAAAAGCAGATAGTAGTTCCTGCAGCCCTCAAGGTTGTTTATCTGAAGCCTTTGAGAAAGTTTACCTACCTTGGGCTCCTGGCTTATGAAACTAGCTGGAAGTACCAGGCAGTGACAGCTACACTGGAAGAAAAGAAAAAGAAAAAGGCCAAGACCCATTACTGGAAGAAAAAAATAGCTCATGAGGCCACAGAAACAGACCAAAAAGAACTTGGAGAAGAAAATCAACAAACTCACATGGGTCCTCAAGACCCATGGACTCCTGGTCTAAGCCTAATAAAGACTTTATTCCTCAAAGGAAAAAAAAACTTTGGATTTTTGCTGAGCCACCTAATATGTAACACCCAGATAATATTAGCACAGCAGCCCCAAATGATTTCTACTATTTCTTAAGTAGGATAAAGAATATGGAGAATATTAAGACACACCCATGGAATGGGCAAGGATTTTCTATACTGGATTCCAAAAGCGCAGGAAATAAAAGCAAAACTATGCAAAAGGGATTTCATAAAACTCAAGAGCTTTTGCATAACAAAGGAAACAATCAACAAACTGAAGGGACAACCTACAGGAAAACAGAAATTGTTGCAATCTATACATCTGAGGAGTTAATATCCAGAATATATAAGGAACTGAAACCACTCAATAACAAATAAAGAATCCAGTTTAAAAAATAAGCAGTAGATCTAAACAGACATTTCTCAAATGAAGACATACAAATAGCCAAAAGGAACATGAAAAGATGTTCAATATCACTAATCATCAAGGAAATGCAAATCAAAAGCATAATAAGACACTCTAGTAACATCGGCTATTAGTGAAAAGACAAAAGATAGTAAGAGTTGGAAAGGATGTGAAACAAAGGGAACCCTTGCATGCTGTTAGTGAGAACAAAAATTAGTGCAGCCATTGTGGAAAACAGTATGGAGTTTCCTCAAAAAACTAAAAATAGATCTATATGATCCAGCAATCTTGCTCTTGGATATACAACCAAGGGAAATGAAATCCATCTGTTGAAGAAACATCTGCACTCCCATGTTTATTGTAGCACTATGCACAGTAGGCAAGAAATGGAAACAATTTAAGTATCTATCCACCAATGAATGTATAAAGATGTGTACATATACACAATGGGATATTGTGTGCATGTATTGGCCATTAGAAGAATGAAATCTTGTCATTTGCAACAACATAGATGGAACTGGAGATTATTCTGTTAAGTGAAATAAGGCAAGCACAAAAAGACAAATATCACATAACCCTGTTCATATATCCAGTCTGAAAATTAGGTGCTCTCATGAAAGTCAAAAATGTAATGGTGGTTACCAGAGACAGGGGCTTGTGGGAAAGGAGCATTAGGGAAAAGTTGGTTGATGGGTACGATATTATAGCTAGATAGGAGTAAGAAGTTGTGGGGTTCCATTTTTCAGTAGAATGACTATAGATAATATACTGAATATTTCTCTAGAAAAAAATCTAGAAGATAGGATTTTGGATGCTTTCATTATGGAGAAATGCTAAGTGCTTAAAAGGATAAATATATTTATTCTTACTACATGATACACAATGTGAACATTTAACAAAACATCACAAATATGCACAACTTTCATATGTCTATTGAAAACTAATGTTAAGATACAACAAGCATTCTGTTTTAAATTTCAAGGAGTCCTCAAAGTCCTCTGTTTTGCCCCCATTAAACAGTAAGTAGCTTAGCTAAAAATGCCCTAAGCAAGAAGATTCCCCAGCTTTCCACACCTAGACTTTTCAATAGGTTCCATCAATTTAGTCAAACGCGTCACAATTAAGATCAGAAGGAAAAATGTCAAAAAGCCATTGAGTTCATTTGGCTCATAACCCACTAAGGAAATGGCTATGTAAATACAGACCTAGCTTAAAGCCTTCTGTTTGTTCAGCTGTGTTTATGTAAATTAAATCTCAGCCCTAAGTAAGTCTAATATTTACTATTCAACTCCTATCCTGCTCACCTGAACTTGGGGTTCTTTGCTGCAGAGAACAAGATCCAGTGAATTAAGTGCTTAGAATTTGTTATCTAAATTCAAATGAGTCACTAAGAGTTGGTACAGAGACACTAATCTTGATTACTTGAAGCATGGGCATGAAATGTATCACAAATCTCAAAATGATTTTTTTAAAAAATTAAGTATGGTTATTTTGAAAAGGAACTGCAACAACAAATCATAGAAATCTACTTTTCATACAAAATGATACCAACGTTTTTATTAGCATCAGAGCTCCTATTTCTAGAGAGTTCACACAGAAATAAACAAGGTAAGCATATTCCAAGTTAAATAGGGTTGAAGGTCCAGCTCCACCCAAGTGCCCACCATACTTTATGATGTCCTCTGGGGCTTCTCTCCCAACCATTGGGCTCCAAATATTGTATTATGAAAACCACCAGCCTAGAGTTCAGTCCCTCTATATTACCAAGAAAGAAATGGAGACACGGTGCCATCCTCATGTTCACTTAGCCAGTTAGAGACTGGGCCAGGACTAGCAAGCAGGTTCCAGACATGCATCCCAGGACTCTCTCCAGACATCAGGCTGCTTCCCCAGATCTGTTCACGTAACCTCTGGGTCTGGGTGTTTCCTGCCTGTGTTGAGAGCATCTCCATAGACACTTGGTTCTGAAGTCAATGCATACAGCTATCTTCACTATAAACACTGTAAATAGCCAGAATCCTGATGGAAGAAATCTCATGAAAATATGGCCAGCACATCCGTGGGCCTGGTACACTCCACATAAGGTGACAGAGACCTGTGTCTGCATGTCCCACTGCCCACTGTGGCTCTCACACTGGGCCTCTGAGGAAAGAAACACTACTTCTAGAGGATGGAAGGGTTCCCAGAGATCATCTCGGTTTGGGACCAATTGCATTGTTTTACCACTGAGAACAATTATGTCCTGGGGCTTTATAAACTGGCATGTACTTTAGAGATACAAAGAGCCATGTTTGAGAGGCAACTCAGAATAGAAATATGCTTCTCAACTTGTGATGCATTGAATCCCAATATTAGAATTAATAGAGGTGCTTCATAAAAATGGAGATTCCTGGATGGAGCATGAAGCTGCATTTTCACCAATCATCCCAGGTGACTGTTCTGCACATGCCACAGAAAGCAGCCAAAGAACAAAGTCAGTAAGCAAAGCAGACTTATGTTCCAAGCCCAGTTCTTCCATCCTCTAAGTGTGGGATGTTGAACCAAATCACTAACTTCCTCATGTCTCATATGGCACAGGTGTAATGTAGTGCATAGTGACGGGCAAACTTTTAGTAAAATATTGAGCTAGAGAAAGTTTCCATGCCTGCCAGGGAGTTCTCTGGTCTTTTCCAAAATATATTCACTCCACTGGTTTAAGCCCCTGGGACAACTCCCTGCTGTAGCAAAGTAGAGCCCTAAGGGCATGCCAACCTCCCTCTGATCAATCACACATCAGCTTTCTCCCCAAAATCCAAGGGCCAGTTCCAGTGGTCTGATGGCCCTGGCTTAGCTTCATCTTTCTTAAAGCTGCACTGGCAAACAAATCTTCTCTGCCATTCATTTTATCCCCTTCTTTCTTCTCACTCCTGATTTTCTTATCATAAAGGCATGCTTGTAAATAAAATAATGCTAGATAAATATAAACTGCTGTTCTTATTATTATCATGGAAGAGTTGTAAAATAGCTTAAAACTCAGCTAGAAAGAAAGGATTCACACTCAAGACAAAATACAAGATGAAAGATGGTTTATGTATTTCTGTTGGAAGTGTTGAGACACATCATCCATGCCACAGGCAAGATAAATTATCACCAATGATGTTGTAGGTTACAGAAGAGCTCATGTGAACAATGGAATACAGATTTGCAGAGGAGTAAAAAGGGGAAGAGCTGGCAAGTGGACTATCATGAACAAGAGTCTATTGTGGGACCAATGCTAGTGAAAAGGCCCACTCAGAAGGAACAGATGGTGCACACCTGCAGAGTGGTGGAGGAAGACACATTTGTTGGGTGAAGTGGAATCAGATCATTGGGACACGAGGTGGAGAAGCCACTAGACAGCCTGGTTTGCCTTCACTAGGCATCTCAGCCCCCCATAACCCTCTGTTTCCCCATATATGACATGGAAAAGTCATGACACTAACAGATGAAGTTGCTGTGAAAGTGTCATGAGCATTTGCCTAGAGCACTTGGAAAATGTACTTATTAGTATTTCAGCCTGAAGGCAATGGAAGAGCTCCTGGAAATTGAATTCAACCATAATGCACTTATTGAAAGCAAAAATATAGGACTAAATCTTTGGGTTTCTTAGTTTGAGCATTACATCACTTTTCTGTAATCTATTGATTTCATCTCCAGAGTCCTCCAAATGTTTGTATTGTTTAGAAACAATGGTAGAGCCTCCTCCTTTTCCACTGGCAATAAGTCAGAATTCCAATGGGCTGTATAAATTCAATGACTCCATTGTCATTTATGGAGTGCTTTGAATGAAGTGGCACATGATGTAGTTCATTCGTGCAGAATCTTATATAGACGTTTGCCACCACCTCTACCTTCAAGAGGCAAGTGGGCATATCCCACATACCAGTAGCTCTCAAACTTTGCTACATCTAAGAACAACTTGCTTGATGTCTAAGTCCACTCCTAATGCCATAATTAATAACACAACCTGGGTAATTCATAAATAACAGAAATGTGTTTCTTATTATATTGAAGGTTGTGTAGTCCAAGAACAAGGTACTGACATTTAGTGCCTTATAATGGCATTCTTGCTACATCCTCACATGGCAGGAATAAATGTTATGTTCTCATATGGTGGAAGGCAGAAGGGCATAAAGGATACAAATGCTGTGTCCTCTTAGAGAAGAAGAGCAGAAAAGAATGAACCCACTTTCTCGACCCCTTTTATAAGTACCTATCCTATTCCTGAAAATAGTGGCACATGATTTTCCTTTGAAGCAGAATTGTCATTCTGGGATCCAGGAATCAACAGGAACTTTATAACCAGACTTCGATAGGTCCAGGACTTTCCTGAACACAGTTTTTCAGTGGATCTCGAGAACTATCAAGGAAGATGTGTTGCTTTCCTCAAGTGTGTTGTATCCCTGGAAAGAGAAGAACCACTACCCTAGAGGCTTAAGTGTGGAACAATAAACCATATGGGTCTTCGCTTGAAAGAAGTTCCAGTAAGATTTTCACTCTCATCTAATGAAAGTTAATATTCAATGAGTTAAGTCATTCCTGGGATTCTGGGTCTTTTTTGTTTGCAGAATCAAAGTTGAGGTAAGAAAGAGCTCTCCTGATCCCAGTTCCTCATAAGCTGCACCAAACTATCCTAACTAAAACATTGGCCTTCTCCAGCCACTGACTTCCCCCAGGTCAGAACACCTTCATTTCTATTAAGATGCAACATGAGTATCACGCTCAGATGTCCCATGTGTTTATGTCAATTCCAGTTTACACATAGTTGTGGACAGCATTCCTTTCATTACAGAAAGTGTTCTACTTTGGACACTGTATTACATGACCACCCAAAGCATATGGAATCTAATTAAAATTCTCCCCATTCCCCCTCAATGATAAATTCTATCATTCATGGAATTCAACAATTCCTTTTCACAAAAGTAATCTGGCTGTAGGGAGACCACATACTGGCCCTAGGTGTCTTGGCAGTGGGAACTAGAATGAGGTTGATAAATTGATTTAAAATTCTCAGAAATATGGTAAAGCCGCCTCCTGCAGTGCTGGCATCCCATATGGATGCCAGCTGCTCTACTTCCAATCCAGCTCTCTGCTATGGCCTGGAAAAGCAGTAGAGGATGGCTCAAGTCCTTGGGCCCTTGCACCCAAGTGGGAGACTTGGGAGAAACTCCAGGCTCCTGGTTTCAGATAGGCTCAGCTCTAGCTGTTGCAGCCACTGGGGAGTGAACCAGTGGATGGAAGACCTCTCTCTCTGCCTCTGCCTCTGCCTCTGCCTGTCTATAAGTCTACCTTATAAATAAATAATTTTTTTAAAAATTGTTGGGGGCTGGCACTGTGGCATACTGGGCTAAGCCTCTGCCTGTGGTGCCAGAATCCCATATGGGCACCAGTTCAAGTCCCAGCTGCTCCTCTTCCATTCCAGCTCTCTGCTATGGCCTGGGAAAGCAGTTGAAGATGACCCAAGTGCTTGGGCCCCTGCACCCACATGGGAGACACGGAGGAAGCTCCTGGCTCCTGGCTTCAGATTGGCCATTGCAGCCATCTGGGGAATGAACCAGCATTTGGAAGACCTTTTTCTCTGTCTCCCCCTCTCCTGTAACTCTACCTGTCAAGTAAATAAATAAAATCTTTTTTTTAAAAAAAAAAAAAACTCTTTAACCAAAAATAAAATTCTCAGAAACAGAAATGAACATTTGGTCCACAAGTTAGGACACTTGTTGGGGTACCCCTAGCCCATATCAAAGCATCTGGGTTCCAGGTTCAAATTCTGATTCCAGCTTCCTGATAATGTGTACCTTAGGAAGCAGCAGGTGGTAGCGCAAGCAGCTGGATTCCTGCCACTCACAGGGGAGACCTGGATAGAGTTCCCTGCTCACAGCTTTGGCCTGGACAAGCCTTGGTCATTGCAGACATTTGGAGAGTGAACCAGCAAAGGGACATACTCTCTATCTCTCTAGTTCTCCTTCTGTCCCTCTCCCTCTCTCTCTCTCTCTCTCTCTCTCTCTCTCTCTCTCTCTTTCTCCGTCTCTCTGTGTGTGAGTGTTCGTCTCCCAAATAAATATATTTTCAAAATTCTCCTAAATACTCAGTTCTCTGGCATTTTTGAGAAATGTGGAAAGTCCCCTTCTACTGAAAACTGTGCCTACCCCTGCTGAGGATGCAGTCTCTGCTGGCAGTTTCCTGGGACCAGGCTTTGCCGTTCAACCCAGCGGTCACCCAGGTCAAGGATTGTTTTTGTATTTACTGCCTACTGTAATTCATCATGTATTGTTTTTAAAGTAACTGTTGCTTGTGAATTGTGGTTCCAGCATTTATATAAATTTATACATGCTGTAGGTTGGATTGTGTCCCCTCCAAATCCATATATTGAAATCCTGGCTTCAATACCACAGGATGTGATGTAATTTTGAAGTAAAATCAGAGTAGATATAATCAGTTAATTAGAAATGAGGTCCTGGAGTGACCCCTGGTCCCCCTGATCCAACATGACTCATGTCTGCATCAAAAGGGAAAGTTTAGACACAGAGAAAGGCACATGTAAAGCACCATGAACATGAGTGCAGAGACGAGAGTGATGCATCTGTAAGCCAAGAACACCAGAAGCTCAGTAATTCCCAGCTTCCAGGGAAAGGCCTGCAACAGATTCTTCTACAGAGAGAGAACCAATCTTGTTGACATTTTGTTTTTTATCTGTGACTTCCAAAATTGTAAAGAAACATATTTCTATTGTGTAAGTCACCCAATTTGTGATACCTTATTATGGAAGTCCTAGAAAACTAATTTTTGGATATAATTTTATAGGAATGTATGATTCTCAGTCAGAAGCCACTTTGGCCAATGGGAAAGTTGGTGCTGTCTGGAGAGATATTTGTTTGGAACAACCTGAGAGGTAGGGACCCTACTGTCTTGTGGTGGGAGGAGTCAAAGGGTGTGGCTGATACCTGCAGTGCACAGGATGGCCACTCACAGCTGAGATTTATATGGGTACCAACGTCAGTATTGCCAAGGGTAAAACCCTAAGATAGACAAATACTCAAAAGAGCTTTCCGTGTGGGACTGGCTCTGTGGCATAGGAGGTTAAGCCTCTTCCTGTAATGCTGGTATCCCATATGGGCATCAGTTCAAGTCCTGGCTGTTGCACTTCTGATATAGCTCTCTGCAGCAGAAGATAGCCCAAGTCCTTGGTCCCCTGCACCCGTATGGGAGACCCAGATGAAACTCCTGGCTCCTGGTTTCAATCTGAACCAGCCCCGGCCATTGCAGCCATTTGGGGAGTGAACCAGCAAATCAAAGATCTCGCTCTCCCTCTCTCTCTCTCTCTCTCTCTCTCCTTCTCTCTCTGTATCTCTGCCTTTCAAATAAATAAATAGATCTTAAAAAAAAAAAAAGACCAACATGAAAAGCAGAGGGACAAAAAATGGCAGATTAGGGAGCAGCAAGCTTTGCAGGGCTAAAAAGAAACAGTGCAGAGAATAGTTTAGGAGGTACGTGCTTGGTGGAGAAATGGAGAGAAAACTGCCTGGGAAACCCTACAGAGGAGGGTAAATGGCCTGAACTTGTGTGGTGAGTGCTAACACGAACCCAGAGAAATCAGAGAACTGGAGCCGCTGACAGCCAGAGCCAGTGGCATTTTTGCAATGGGGGAAGGTCAGTTTGCACCAATCTGACCTGAGAGAGAGCGTGGTGTGGGTCTGGACTGGAGCCCCGGGAGCTGGCAGTTACTGGTGGTTGCTGGTGTTCGCTTGTGGTCCTAGTGGAAGCAGAGAGGGGCAGTCAATTCAAACCAATTTCTCCAAAATAGAATCTAAAATCTGGCTGAGAGAGAGTGGGTGCCATTTTAAAACAGGACTATGAGGGCCGGCGCCGTGGCTCAACAGGCTAATCCTCCGCCTAGCGGCGCCGGCACACCAAGTTCTAGTCCCGGTCGGGGCACCGGATTCTGTCCCAGTTGCCCCTCTTCCAGGCCAGCTCTCTGCTGTGGCCCAGGAGTGCAGTGGAGGATGGCCCAAGTGCTTGGGCCCTGCACCCCATGGGAGACCAGGACAAGTACCTGGCTCCTGCCTTCGGATCAGCACGGTGCGCCGGCCACAGCACACCGGCCGCAGCGGCCATTGGAGGGAAGACCTTGCTCTCTGTCTCTCTCTCTCTCACTGTCCACTCTGCCTACATGCTTACACATAACAGCTCACTGAGATGGGATACCTGAATGCAGCACTGGCAGCAGCAGCAGGCAGGCATTAAGCCAGTGACTCTCGTGTGTGCATGGGATTCAGAGCACTGAGTGGAGGGAAGGGCCCACAGCCTCCGCTGCCTCAGAGATTGGAGGGATGGTGGCTGGGCACATATGAGAGACAGAGGGGTACCCATGCCAACACTGCCCTCTGATCGCAGCATCTGTGGGAGCCCTATGTGCTGAGACCTTGGGGCTTCTGTGGCTACATGAAAAGGTATAGGGTGTAACTGGGATTGAAGTTCTACCATGCCCAACTTGGGTGTTACCATGGAAACTTGCCCCACCCTAGAGCATGGACCAGAGTCCCCTGGCCACAACTATCACACACTCCCTGGTATTCACTGAAAGCACAGACATTCCACAGAGCCACAGAAGTATAACCCCAAAGATAAAAACCAACAGAAGAAAAAATTAAAAATCAACTCCACAAATTCCACAAAGTAAGAGCCAAAATTAAAGAAAGAAGAATAAGAAAGTCACCATGACCTCCAGAAGAACACAACAGCATTTCAATATTAGAATGGGAAGATGAAGAGATTGAGGAAATATTCAAAATGGAATTTAGAAAAGTAATCATAGGATTGCTAAAAAAAATCAAAAGCAAATCCACAAAAATAACAATACATGACATGAATAAAAAATTTTCCCAGAAAATCAAGAATATAAAGAGAAGTCAAAATGAAATTTTTGAAATGAAGGATTCAATGGATCAAATAAAAAACACAGTGGAAAGTCTTAACAGCAGACTTGGCAAGGCATGAGAAAGAATATCCAAACTAGACAACAAATCTTTGGAAATCTTACAGTTAGACAAAAAAAAAAAAAAAGAAAAAGAATAAAATAGAAAACTTAAAAACAGTGTTGGAGATCTATGAGATACTATCAAATGACCCAACATACGAGTCTTACAAGTTCCTGAAGAAGTGGAAAGAGGGAAGGGAATAGAAAGCCTATTAGGCTGGCGCCGTGGCTTAACAGGCTAATCCTCCACCTTGCGGTGCCGGCACACCGGGTTCTACTCCTGGCTGGAGTGCCGGACTCTATCCCGGTTGCTCCTCTTCCAGTCCAGCTCTCTGCTATGGTACGGGAGTGCAGTGGAGGATGGCCCAAGTGCTTGGGCCCTGCACCCGCATGGGAGACCAGGAGAAGCACCTGGCTCCTGGCTTCGGATCAGCGCGATGTGCCGGCTGCAGCGGCCATTGGAGGGTGAACCAACGGCAAAGGAAGACCTTCCTCTCTGTCTCTCTCTCTCTCACTATCCATTCTGCCTGTCCAAAAAAAAAAAAAAAAGAAAGAAAGCCTATTAGTAAAATGATTACTGAAAACTTCCCCAATTTGGAGAAAGAAAACAATATTCAACTAGAATAAGCACATAGAACTAACAGACATGACCAGAAAAGGTCTTCACCATGACACATTGTAGTCAAACATTCCACAGTAAAACATAAAGAAAATATTCTAAAGTGGGTGTGAGAAAAACAACAGATTACTTTCAGAGGATCACCAATTAGACTCACAGCTTACTTCTCATCAGAAACCCTATAGCCTAGAAGGGAATGGTGAGATACAGTCCAAAAAAAAACCTGTCAACACAGAATACTGTACCCCACAAAGCTTGCATTTATGAATGAAGGCAAAATAAAAGCCTTCAATAACAAAGAGAAATTGAAAGACTTTACCAACACTCAACCAGCCTTACAGAAAATGCTTAAGGATTAAGAAATACAGAAAGACAGACATCATTATGAATGAATTTGAAGACAGAACAACCACCAGTAGAATACAAAAGAAATCCTAGGAATATTTACAGAAAAATGGCAGGGCCGTGTCATTACCTATCAATAGTCACCTTGAAAGTAAATGGTCTCAATTCTCTAGTTAAAAGTTACAGACTGGCTGAATGGATTGAAAAACAAGACCCATCTATTTTCTGCTTATCAAAAAAAAAAAAAAATCTCACCAACAAAGATAAAAGCAGACTGAAAGTAAAAGGATGGAAAAAGATAGTCCATGCTAACAGAAACCCAAAAAAGAGCTGGTGTCACCATCATAATGTCAGACAAAATAGACTTTACATAACAATTGTCAAAAGAGACAAATAAGAGTACAATGTAATGATTAAGGGATCAATCCAACAGGCATATATGACTATAATAAATGAATATGCATCCAATTACAGGGTACCTTGCTACTTAAAATAGACCTAAAAGGAGCCAAAGACTCCAATAAATAGTAAAAGGGAACTTCAATACCCCACTTTCAGCAATGGACAGATTAACCAGACAGAAAATCAGCAAGGAAACAACAGAGTTAATCCACACTATAGACCAAATGAACCTAATAGATATCCATAGAACCTTTCACTCCACAAGGCAGAATATGCAACCTTCTCATCAGTACCTGGAACATTCTCTAGGATAGACAATATGCTAGGCCACAAAGCAAGTCTCAGAAACTTCAAAATAATCAAAATCATTCCATTCATCTTCTCAGACCACAGAGAAATAAAGCTTGAACTCAACAACTCAAGAATCTCTAGACCATCCATAATCACATAGAGACTGGGCCGGTGCCACAGCTCACCTGGCTAATCCTCCACCTGCGGTGCTGGCAGCCCAGGTTCTAGTCCCGGTTGGGTCACCGGATTCTGTCCCGATTGCTCCTCTTCCAGTCCAGCTGTCTGCTGTGGCCCAGGAAGGCAGTAGAGGATGGCCTAAGTGCTTGGGCCCTGCACTTGCATAGGAGACCAGGAGGAAGTACCTGGCTCCTGGCTTCGGATTGGCACGCCGCGCCAGCCGTAGCAGCCATTTGGGGGGTGAACCAATGGAAGGCAGACCTTTCTCTCTCTCTCTCTCTCTCACTGTCTAACTCTGCCTGTAAAAAAAAAAAAAAAAAAACATAGAGACTGAACAACATGCTCTTGAATGAACAGTGGGTCATAGAATAAATCAAAAGAGAATTTGGCCGGCGCTATGGCTCAACAGGCTAATCCTCCGCCTTGCGGCGCCGGCACACCGGGTTCTAGTCCCGGTCGGGGCGCCGGATTCTATCCCGGTTGCCCCTCTTCCAGGCCAGCTCTCTGCTATGGTACGGGAGTGCAGTGGAGGATGGCCCAAGTCCTTGGGCCCTGCACCCACATGGGAGATCAGGAGAAGCACCTGGCTCCTGGCTTTGGATCAGCGCGATGCGCCGGCTGCAGTGGCCATTGGAGGGTGAACCAACGGCAAAAGGAAAACCTTTCTCTCTGTCTCTCTCTCACTATCCACTCTGCCTGTCAAAAAAAAAAAAAAAGAGAATTTAAAAAGTTTCTAGAAACAAATGAAGATGATATACAACATATCAAACCTATGGGATTCAGCAAAAACAGCATTAAGAGGGAATTTCATAGCAATCGGTTCCTAGATAAAGAAACTGGAAAGGTGCCAAATAAATGAATTATCAATGCATCTCAAGGACCTAGAATATCAACAACAAACCAAACCCAAAACTAGTAAGAGGAAAGAAATAATTAAAATTAGAGAAGAAATCAACAAAATTGAAACCAAAAGAATACAATATATCAGTGAAATGAAAAGCTGTTTTTTGAAAAAATAAACAAAATATATACACCATTGGCAGAACTAACCAAAAAAAAAAAGAAGAAAAAGACCCAAATCAATAAAATCAGAGATGAAAAAGGAAATGAACAGATACCACAGAAATAAAAAGAATCATCATAAATTATTACAAAGAGCCATATGCCAACAAACTAGGAAACCTAGAAGAAATGGATAGATTCCTAGAAATATACAATCTACCTAAATTAAGTCATGATTATAGAAAACATAAACAGTACAATAACCAAGATGGAAATGGAATCAGCATTAAAGACCCTCCCAACAAAGAAAACCCTAGGACCAGACAGCTTCACTGCTGAATTCTACTGGACATTTAAAGAATAACAAGCTCTCCAATTCCTCTCAAGTTATTCAAAGCAATTGAAAAGGAAGGAATCCTCCCAAATTCCTTCTATGAAGCCTGCATCACCTTAATATGATGCAACAGAGAAAGAGAACTAATAGATCAATATCCCTGATGAATATAGATGCAAAAATCCTCAACAAAATATTAGCTCATCAACTTCAACAACACATTAAAATGATTATCCACCCTCTTCAAGTGGGATTTATCCCCAGAATGCAGGAATGGTTCAACATTTGCAAGTCAATCAATGTGATACACCACGTTAACAAACTGAAGAACAAAAATCATGATTATCTCTATAGATGCAGAGAAGGCATTTGATAAAATACAACATCCTTTCATGATGAAACACTTAAGGAAAATGTGTATAGAAGGAACATTCCTCAACATAATCAAATCAATATATGACAAACCCACAGCAACGTCCTATTGAACGGAAAAAAGCCGGCAGCATTCCCCCTAAGATCTAGAACCAGACAACAATGCCTACTCTCACCACTGCTATTTAATATGGCCCTGCAAGTTTTAGCTAGAGCCATTTAGGCAGGGGTACAAATTAGAAAAGAGGAACTCAAACTATCCTTATTTGCAGATGACATGATCATATATATAAGAGATACAAAAAACTCCACTGATTGTTGGAACTCATTAAAGAGTTTGGTAAAGAGGCAGGATATAAAATCAACACAGAAAAATCAATACCCTTTGTATACACAGACAATGCCATGGCTGAAAAAGAACTTGTAAGATCAGTACCATTCACAATAGTTCCAAAAAGAATCAAATACCTTGGAATAAATTTCACTAAGGATGTCAAAGAACTCTATGATAAAAAGTACAAAACACTAAAGAAAGAAATAGAAGAAAACATTAAAATATGAAAAAAATCTTCCATGTTCATGGATTGGAAGAATCAACATCATCAAAATGTCCATACTCCCAAAAGCAATTATGGATTCAATGCAATCCCAATCAAAATACCAAAGACATTCCTCACAGATCTAAAGAAAACAAGGTTGAAATTCATGTGGAAACACGAGACACCAAATAGATAAAACAATCTTATACAACAAAAACAAAGCTGGAGGCAACACAATACCTGATTTCAAGACATACTACAAGGCAGTTACAATCAAAACAGGTCTGGTACTGGCACAAACCAATATAAACCAATGGAACAGAATATAAACTCCAGAAATCAATCCACGCATTGACAGCCAACTTACATTTGATAAAGGAGCTAAAACCAATCCATGGATGAGAGACAATATCTTTAGCAATTGGTGCTGGAAAAACTGGATTTCCACATGCAGGAGTATGAAATTAGACCAATTAGACCCACACCTTACACCCTGCACAAAAATTCACTCAAAATGGATCAAGGACGTAAATCTATGACCTGATACCATCAAATTGTTAGAGAATATGAGGTAAACCCTACAAGATATTGGTATAGGCAAAGGTTTCTTTGGAGAAGACCTCAGAAGCACAGGCAATCAAAGCCCAAATCAACAAATGGGATGACATCAAGCTGAGAAGCTTCTGTACTGCAAAGGAAACACTCAGTAAAGGGAAGAGGCAACCAACAGTATGGTAGAAAATATTTGCAAACTGTGGAACTGATAAAGGGTTAACATCCAGAATATATAAAGAGCTTAAGAAATTCAACAACAAAACAAATAATCCAGTAAAGAAATGGGCAAAGGACTTAAACAGGCATTTCCAAAGAGAGGAAATTCAGATGGCCAACAGAGACTTGTAAAAATGCTCAGGTTCACTAGCCATCAGGGAAATGCAAATCAAAACCACAATGAGGTTCTATCTAACTCCAAACTCCATACTGAAATCAACAAACAACAAATGCTAGCAATGATGCGGGGGGGAAAGGTACCCTAATCCACTGTTGGTAGGGATGTAAACTGGTGCAACCACTGTGGAAGAAGTATGAAGATACCACAGAAATCTGAATATAAGCCTACCATATGATCCAGCCATCCCATTCCTGGGAATTTACCCAAACCAAAAGAGATCAGCACTTGAAGGAGTTATCTGTACCCTCATGTTCATTGCAACACAATTCACAATAGCTAAGATATGGAATCAACCCAAATGTCCATCAGCTAGTGACTGGATAAAGAAATTATGGTACATATACATTATGGAGTACTATTCAGCTATAAGGAAAATAAAAAATCCTTTCTTCACAACAAGATGGTCACAACTGGAAACCATTATACTTAGTGAAATAAGCCAGTCCCCCCCAAAAAAATCATATGTTTTTCCTGATCTGATACAACTAATAGTATACCTGAATTGTAATGTATTCGAGTGAAATAGTCATTTGGAGAATGGAAGATTGTTTATGGCCCTTGTCTCTTCCACTGAGGAACAATATTTGTTCAGTTTTGCTTTATTTTGTTTTGTTTTCTTCCTCTTCACACTATTAGCAGAATTCCTCTATTTAGAGTAGGGTTAACAATAAGATCACTAGTAAACTGACAATAGATCATCACAAAAATTAAGAATGGGAAACTGCAATGGGGGTAAGTGGGAGGGTTGGAATGTGGGCAGAAGTGAAGGGAATCCCTACTCACTTAATATCCCCCAAATCCTATAGAAAATAATATTATTATCCCCAATTTGCAGATTAGGAAAATGAAGCTGGCATACATAGACACTAATTCCTTGCCATCATCTGAGCCTCAGAATTTTGGCTCACAGCTCTGTTTCATGTTGATACCAAACAACATCCCGGTAGGTCAGGCAATGAATCCCAGAACTATGGTCCACCTTTCCCATCCTGTCATTTTATCCCCACGGGCATGTCCTAAAGCTCTCACCTTTCAGTCTAGGAACTTCAGAAATGCTAATTATTATCTACTTCATTACGCTTAGCCCAGCATGTTCTGTCTGACAAAAAGGATTGAAACTAAACAGAATCATGTTCCTCTTGTCTGTGGAATTACCAAGCTATTCATGTAGCACATCAGAAAACTTAAAACTGAAGAAATGATTCCCAGGCTTTTAGACTGATGTACTCCTTCATTATTCAAATTCTTATTACAAAATGTAGGACAAATGGTGTCATCAACTGTAAATGGACATGGACGCCCTCTCACCCATTTCCTCTCAGCAGCCTAAGGCGTCTCATCCCCAGCATCACACAGGGGTCACATTTGTGTGTCAATAATAGCTGCCCAGGCGGGATTCTTAAAGGCAGTCAGCAGCAGTGTCTGCCTCTTAAACATGGATGCAACTAGAGGATTTTATTTTACAAAGTGAAATAAGCCAGACCTTGAAAGACAGATCCTGCATGATCTCACTTACTTGTGGAATCTAAGAGCGAAGATCTCCTGGGCATAGAATAGAAAGGTAGTCTTCAGGGCTGGACCAGGAGGAGGAGGGATGGGACAAGAGAAGATATTAATCATAGAGTGCAAAGTCTCAGTGAGACTGGAAGGGCAGCTTCTGGTAATCTGCTGCACTTCATGTTGATCATGATTAAAATAACATGCTGTGCAAGGACAAAGCTTTGGTGTAGCCAGTGGGGCTGCCAGCTGCAGTGCCAGTATCCTATGTAGATGCCAGTTCTAGTCCTGGCTGCTCCACTTTTGACCCAGCTCTCTGCTGTGGCCTGGGAAAGCAGTGGAAGATGGCCCAAGTCCTTGGGTGCCTGCACCAGAATGGGAGACCTGGAGGAGGCTCCTGGTTCCTGGCTCCTGGCCTAACTCCAGCCATTGCAGTTATTTGGGGAGTGAACCAGTGGATGGAAGACCTCTCTCTCTGTCTCTGCCTTTCTGTAACTCTGCCTTTCAGATAAATAATCTTTTAAAAATAATAATAAAATAATCAATTGTGAATTTCAAAATTATAAATTAACAGATTTTCAATGTCCTCACCACAAATAAATAAATAAATAAGTTAATGAGGTGAGGTATATGTTCATTGGCATGACTGAATCTTTCCAGGATGCATACATAGATTAAAACTTCAAAGCTGGCGCCGCGGCTCAATAGGCTAATCCTCCGCCTGCGGCACCGGCACACCGGGTTCTAGTCCCAGTCGGGGTGCCGGATTCTGTCCCAGTCGCTCCTCTTCCTGTCCAGCTCTCTGCTGTGGCCCGCGAGTGCAGTGGAGGATGGCCCAAGTGCTTGGGCCCTGCACCCGCATGGGAGACCAGGAGAAGCACCTGGCTCCTGGCTTCAGATCAGCGCAGTGCACCAGCCGCAGCACATTAGCCGTAGCGGCCATTGGAAGGTGAACCAATGGAAAAGGAAGACCTTACTCTCTGTCTCTCTCTCTCACTGTCCACTCTGCCTGTCAAAAAAAAACAAACAAACAAAAAAAAAAAAAACTTCACATTTGGGAGCTGGCACTGTGGCGCAGCAGGTTAAAGCCCCAGTCTGCAGTACCAGCATCCCATATTGGCACCAGTTCAAGTCCTGCTTGCTCCTCTTCTGATCCAGCTCTCTGCTGTGGCCTGGAAAAGCAGTGGAAGATGGTCCAATCCTCAGGTCCCTGCATCCATGTGGGAGATCCAGGGGAGGCTCCTGGCTTCAGATCAGCTTAGCTCTGGCTATTGCAGTCATTTGGGGAGTGAACCAGCGGAATGGAGGACCTCTCTCTCTCTCTCTCTCTCTCTCTTTCTCTGGCTCTACCTCTCTCTGTAACTCTGTCTTTCAAATAAATAAAATAACTACTTAAAAAAACTCACATTTTTTCTCATATATAGATAGTTATTCTGGCAATTGAAAATAAATTTAATTTTCTATTCTCATTTTTATTTTAATTAACAGATTCAATATTATTTATACATACAAGTCTAAAAACATAATGATATTCCCTTCCTTCCTCCCTCCCTTCCTCTCACCAGAGACCCTTTATCTCACATACAAGGGCTTCAGATTTTGGTTCTTCCATGTGTCACTCACCCCTCTCTGCTTCCATTTCTTCCTCTTTGAAACAGGGAGACTAACAATGCCAACAGCATTGAGAAAAGCATTAAATAGGTTAACACAAGTGAAAGGTATAACACATGGCAAATGCTAGAAAGTAGCACTGGCAGACAACTGCTTTCTCCCTGGATGACATCTAATAGTTTTCTGATCTGCAAAATGGGAACCATGCGCATCTACTGTCTCCTCTGCCTAAATCAATAAACTACTGTGGGCCTTAAATGGTAAGTCTATAAATTGCAACTTGTAAATTGAAATTTCTATACAGATGTAAAAAGGTTGATGGTCTGATCCTTTGTGAGGGATGCAAATAGGATTATATGCAGTAGCAGAAAATTAATACTGAGCTGTACTCCTTAACTTCCGAGGTAAGCCATGGAACTCACCAGATGCATTCTTTCCAGGGCCTGCACTCTTCACACTCAGTGCTTCTACTTCTTGATTTGCCAGTGGCTCTTTTAATCCTCAAGATGATTTGTCTCAGTGTCCTTCCTGCCACTGGTATTGCTTGGATACACCGAAAAATTTCTGTAACTGGATCTGGGGCAAAAGTTACTGAGAGTCCTATTTGTTTCCTCTCAGGACCATGAATATATTCCTATCCTCTGATGCAACTTGCAAACACCTATGTCATTAGCTCCCCTCACTTACAAATAACTGTTTTTTAAAGCACCTTTTTTGAGATACAGAGACAAAGAGAATGACACGCAGAGAAATAGTGCTCCCATCTGCTTGTTAATTCTATAAATTGACTACAAAACTTTGGCCAAGCCAAAGAAGAGAGCCAGGAACTCAATCCAGGTCTCCACAGTGGGTGGCAGGAGCCCAATTACTTGAACCATCACCTGCTGCCTCTCAGAGTTTGCATTAACAGGAAGCTGGAGGCAGGAGCTGGAGGCAGGAATCAAACTCAGGTCCTCTGACATGGACACAAGCATCTGAACTACTAGACTACTCCATAAAGTAAGTTCTGGTTCTCTCTGTACCCTGCTGCCTGTCCAGCCCAAAGAAAATCATGTCAGTCCCTTACAAAGAATGCCACCTCCCTCTACTTTCCTCTAAAAATGCCTCCTAGGAGATGGGGAGCTGTAGGCTCTCAGTCTGGATTTTCCAAGTTCATTCCTGCAGCTGGATTCCCCAGAAGATTAGCTTCTGTGAGAAAGCCAGATTGGGACCCTCTTCAAACACGCAAGACAACAAATGTCAGTGGACCGAGAGTCTAGACTTCACTGAAAGGGCTTTCTACCAAAAGGAGCCATCATTTTTAGAAAATCAGAGCTGCCAAACTCCCATGATCACCTGACCTCATCTTGTCCTAACTAAACTCTAGGTTAGAAAGAGATCACTGCATTGGGCTACTATTTCCAAAAGAAATAAGTGGAAGTTGGCACAGAAAAGTGTTTTCAAGAAAGACGAGATGCACCTACTACTAAACTAGATGCCTTTCTGTGTTCTCCGCCCTCCAAGGGAAGGCCTCATAAAGCATTTATGGCACTTGGCACAGTGCCATTTCTTCTGGTGGCATGCTCTCAGGGCTCTCGGGCCTGCCTGTGAAGCAGATCTGGACTGCTCTGTCACTTGGGCTACACAGGGGACAGCAATGGTCTATTACCCATGCATGTGTCGGAGCTGGACACCTTAAGCAAGATCACTGGAAGAGATAAAACCCTAGTCCTGTCTCTCTACACTTGGACTAGTTAGCTAGCATTCATCCAGATGTGCCAGGAAATTATGAGAAAAGGAAAAATCTTAAGAGAATCCTTGGATGTGAAGAATGTAAGATATAAAATAAGCAGACAGCAAAGCAGATACAAATTTCTCTATTCCTATCTTTTTAACCAATGCAATTCCATAGTGTAGATTTGATCAAAGTTTTTCTATGTCAGACTGACAATTTCTGCTCCTCGCACTAGCAGATTAGAAATAAATGAAGCCTGAAAAATAGAAACCCAAGGGAAGACACAAATCTGGAAGATTCGTATGGTCCTGCCAGAGGTAAGAGCAGAGGCCTCCCATCCTAATATGACCCAGAGAACAAGGTGAGGGCACAGAGCAACTCTCCAATTCCATCAGAGAAAAAACTTTGCAAATACCTATGTGTCTTAATTTAAAACAGAGCTTGTCCAGGTTTTCCACTGCTATGTAATAAACTATCTCAACTCTCATAATGGTGGGGTTGACTGGCAGCCTTCACTGGGGTCTCTCCACAGTTGCAGTCAGAGATCATTTTGAAGATCTGCTCAGTCACACCACTGGTGCCTGAGCCAGGAACAATGAAATATCTGGGCATGGGACAGCTAGCGTCCCTTGGGCATCGGTCTCTACCTTTAGGTTGTCTCTCCACACAATCCCTCCTGTGTAGTGAAGTTAACATATGTTCTTCTTACACAGTTGCTCAGAGCTCCAAAGCCATGGGAAGAAAGATACAGAGCCAGAGAAAGACATAAAAACAGAGTAGATCTATTGTCCACCTCTTACCATCTAGTCTTGAAGATCTCAAAAGGTGCTTTTACTGTGTTCTGGTGATTAGAAATGAGTTAGTACACCAATCTGTATAAAAGGCAAATTAGAATTAGATCCACTGTTGATGAAAGAGGTATCAAATAATTTGAAGACATGTTTTAAACATGTGTTTCTCAACCCTAACTAACACAACAATTGTCTAGAACCACCTGGGCAAATTTTGCAAGTCCTCATGCTTAGTCCACGCCCCTGCTAAAGTAGAACTTCTGAGCTGAACACAGGTATCAATTTCTTAACAACATAAACCCAGTTGCAAGAACCCTTGCTGGCCGGCGCCGCAGCTCACTTGGCTAATCCTCCACCTGCAGCGCCGGCACCCCCAGGTTCTAGCCCTGTTCGGGGCGCCGAATTCTGTCCCAGTTGCTCCTCTTTCAGTCCAGCTCTCTGCTGTGGCCCGGGAAGGCAGTGGAGGATGGCCCAAGTGCTTGGGCCCCTGCACCCTCATGGGAGACCAGGAGAAGCACTTGGCTCCTGGCTTTGGATCAGCGGCACAGTGCGCCAGCTGCAGTGCCCCGGCTGTAGCGGCCATTTGGGGGGTGAACCAACGGAAGGAAGACCTTTCTCTCTGTCTCTCTCTCTCTCACTATCTAACTCTGCCTGTCCCCCCCCCAAAAAAAAAAAAACACTTGCTAGAGCAAACATTTGGTGCATTGGAGCTCTCTTTCACTCTCTCCACCTCGTGAACCCAGGGCAAGCAGACAGGGTTGGAAATTCTTTTTACCTTTCCTGGTCCACTCTCCCTAAATGAAGCCTTCATGTGCCTGTATAGTCTTATCACTTTGTAAATAAACATTATCACATTGCATGCCATGTTTGTGCCTGTACTTAGAATTCTTCTCTAAGTAAAACTCTAGAGCCTGGGGTATTCATTTAGGCCCAGTCTAGCCTACAGCATATTGGCAGAGTCAGCCAAGAGAAAATGTGTTTCAAAGACAGCAGCAGTGTGGTAAGTGGAGGGAAGCTTCTCTCTTCCAGTCTCTTCTCTCAGTGATTGTGGTTTAGGAATGTCAACTAAAATACAAAATTAATGTCTATTGTGTTTCTGATTTTGGTAGCATTTGGGGAACAGAGGCCAATAAAGACTCTTAGCATTAATGGAATTTGGACAGAAAGGGGGCAGAAAGAGGGGCCAGTTTGTGAGTGTTTGCTGATATTTAAATGTTTTCAGGTTGTTTGTAACATGTGTTTAAGGATAATTTATAAATTTGTGAAGGATAAAACTTAAACCTTGATTGATTTTATGGTTACCATCAATTAGTTTGCCTGAGGTTTTTAAACAGACATGCTAGAGCGACTTTTCACTTGAAAAACATGTGGTTGCCAAAATGGTGCCCCTCATGGGGACTTACACTCTTACCAGAAGGTGGGCAACAGATCCCACCCCCAAAATGGCAGCCCCTATGGCTGGTCGCATGCTGCATCTCTGGCTATCACAGTGACTTTTTTATTTTAGTTTTTTTATATTAGCTTCATGCTGGTTTTCTTGGGACTCCTGAGATTTTTTATCTCCGGTCTGGCCATGACTTTCTGAGATTTCATCTTGGACCAAGCAGAGTTTTCTCTTTTAATTTTTTTTTTATTTTAGCTTTTTTATTTTAGCTTTGCACTGGTTTTCTTGGACCTCCTGGGGTTCTGTACCCCAGGTATGGCAGTGGCCTCCTGGGGTCCATACTGCACGTCTGGCATGGTCTCCTGAGATTTCATCTCAGACCAGGTGGTATTCTCTGCTGCCTTCTCAGATGGTGTTTCCCAGACCAGCCAGTGTTCTCTCTTAGTATGTTGCTTTGGCTTTATGCTGGTTATTTTTTAAAAAGTTGGGAGCCCTCTCAATGGGCTGGACCCCATTTTGATACAAATGGAGACTCTAAAGTGTCAAAATTGCAGCTAATGCAATGTATCCAAGTCACATGCGCTTAAGAATAATTGGGCTAGAGGAGAGCCATGTCTATTTTTATCTTCTCAAGTGCTACAAAGAGACTGTTCACCTGTATAGTTCTGCATACATTCCTGAGCTTACTTCTAAGGGTACAGTTCGAATACTTGTCATGGTCTCCCAAATCCCCATGAGCTGGATGGTGAAAATAGCATTTTAAGTGTCTAGTGAAAATATGGATAGGGTTAAAGGGTAGAGAATGCTCCAACATGGGGGAAGTCCATACAAGAGACTCATAGAATGCCAATCACTGTAACACTCAGTGGCCTCATAATCAACACACAAGGCATTCTGATCTGGCTGAAAAGCCCACCAGAGCATTTCAGGTGTGGAAAGCCAGGACACTGGTGCAAAAAGTGTCCCTCCATGAAGGACCTCAGTGGTCCAGGCCTCAATGGAAAGAAGTGGTTATCAAAGGAAGGGAGGGGAGAACTACACTTGCTCATGGCCTTATCTGAAGACTGATGGGCTCTGCAGATTCAAGAGGCTTCCACAACATAGGCATCTCATGTCCAGAGCCTTGCATGATCACCGATGCCATACATAAGAGTGCTAATTTTTAACTTAACAACAGGAGTCACTGTGTACTAACTTCCCATGCAGGACTTCTGTCCTCAAAGAGTTGTGTTATTAGAGTTAACAATAAGACTTGCTCTCAAAGCTTTACCTTTAGAGTATTAGATAGAGAATATTCTAATGTCTCCTAAGTTTTAGTTATGTCTGAATGTTCAACTCCATTGCTTCAAAGATATTTATTATCACCCTTAGGTGCTTCCTTAAAGTTAATTAAGTTTCTCAAACAGGGACTCTTGGTTCTATGTCAATCTCCTTGTAATACTCCTATCTTGCCTGTTTTGAAATCAAATGGAGAGTACAAAATGGTTCAAGATCTCAGGGATATTAATGAGACAGTTGTTTCAATGCATCCTATTGTGTTAAACCCTTACCTAAAGAACATTTTATTCCACATTCCATTAAATCAAGACTCTAGCAAACTGAGGGTACAGAATTTCCTGTCAGGTTTTCTAAACGAGAGGTGGAGTAGCTGGGATATATTCTGACCCCAGGAAAGTGTGCTCTTTCAGTCTAGAGAAAAGAAACTATTTTATGTCTAGGGCCCCTACAGATGAAAAGGCAGCTAGCAGAAAAGCAGGGGTTGCTTTTGGAGTACTGACTCAGGAACTGGGTCCACTACCATGACCAGTAGCCTATTTTTCTAAACAGCTAGTTTCAGTGGCTACAGGGTGGCCTGCATGCTTAGGGGCTATTGCTGCTACAGTGCTGTTGGTGGAGGAAGCCACCAAGCTGACTATGGGCCAGCCACTTGAAGTTTAAACTAAACACCAGGTGCAAGGGATCTTAGAAATTAAGGACATTTATGATTAAAATTAATATCTCACAAAATATTAAGCTCTATTATTAGGCTCGCCTGAGATAACTCTCAAAGTGTACCAAGTCCTCAACCCAGTGACTTTGTCACCACCTGAGGGTACTTAAGAGTTAACTCATCTCCTTCTTCATTATGGTTCATTTTTATATACAGAGGACCAACTTCTTGCTAAGTATAGACTTCAACAATTTGCCCCCACGCCCACACACAACATATAGAGTACAGTTTAGGGATTCTCATATTAGAATTCATTAGGGACAGAGGTCCCACATGGGGAGCAAGTGCACAGTGACTACCATTGTTCCTTTAACAATTAACACTCTTTTTTTATGATGTCAGTGATCATCAGAGTCTTGGCTTTCCATGCCTGAAATGTTCTCGCAGGCCTTTCAGCCCAACCAGGAAGCCTTAAGGGTTGATTCTGAGGTCAGAGTG
This sequence comes from Lepus europaeus, assembly GCF_033115175.1. Classification (NCBI taxonomy): domain Eukaryota; kingdom Metazoa; phylum Chordata; class Mammalia; order Lagomorpha; family Leporidae; genus Lepus; species Lepus europaeus. Next base: position 167,567,404 of record NC_084827.1, on the reverse strand, counting down.
TTATTTACAGTGAATGTCATTCTAGGAGTCTGCTGTGTGGACTGCTTCCCATGTTCATCTTTCCTTCATTTTTAGTTCTATTATTTTTACCAGCTACTTGATGTTATTTATATCATCCCCTTTAAACTTAAACAGATCTATCTGTTGCCTTTAACATTTAATATGATCATTTTAACGGTGAAGATGGCATTTATACCACCAATTCTTGGCCGCCGCCACAGCTCACTAGGCTAATCCTCCACTTGCAGCGCTGGCACTCCGGGTTCTAGTCCCAATTAGGGCGCCAGTTCTGTCCCGGTTGCTCCTCTTCCAGTCCAGCTCTCTGCTGTGGCCCAGGAAGGCAGTGGAGGATGGCCCAAGTGCGTGGGCCCTGCACCCACATGGGAGACCAAGAGGAAGCTCCTGGCTCCTGGCTTCAGCTTGGCGCAGCACACCAGCCATAGCTACCATTTGGGGAGTGAACCAACGGAAGGAAAACCTTTCTCTCTGTCTCTCTCTCTCTCTCTCTCTAGCTCTGCCTGTCAAAAAATAAATAAATAAATAAACCACTGATTCTTATGGGTTTGGAGCCCCATGACTAGTTCTTACGCTGTACCCTTATTAGAGGTAAGTCTGTATGACTATACACTGAACTAGACTGTTTTGGGGTTTACAGTTGACCTGGTGTGCAGTTTATATGCAGAGAATTTGGGCTATTTCTGAATGAGCTACCTATTAAACCTTCAGCAATACCCCCACTGTTTCTCATCTAGAAAGAGACCCTTGATAACTGAAATATTAAGAAGTGAATCTATGCTGCAATTCAAGAGTTTTTTGAGTCTATTTCTTTCAAAGAATGATTCAATATTTTATGATAGTCAGTCATTTTTCAATGAAACACCACCTCCACTTACTAAGAAACACAATAAATGGGCTAATACTTCTTTCAGATACATCAGTATGTTCTCTTCCCTGGTGAAGATTTACTTATTCATAAATGCTGTGTCCCTATAGTTATTTTAATTAAAGCCAATATTAAATATTTTAAAAAAGAGTTAACTCACTCTTATGAGAAGCTATAAAACAAGTGCATTCTAGTAGACCTGACCTGTGAGATGAGCCTCTACAGAATCCAGATGTTGAGTTGTTTCCTGATGGCAGTAGTTATATGAAGTAAGGAATTAGAAGAGCAGGTTATGCTATAATGGATCTTATGCAGGTAATAGAAGCTCAGGCAATGCCAAGTAATACTTCAGTTCAAAAGGCTGAACTTATTATATTAGCTAGAGCTTGCACTTAGGAAAAGGTCAATGAGTTAATCTATATACAGATTCCAAACATGTTTTCCTTGTGTTACATGCATATGCAACAATTTGGAGAGGAAGAGGCTTATTGATTGCAAAGAATCCCCCCATTAAATATGGAAAGGAGACAGTAGCTCTATTTCAGGCAGTACTGGAACCTTCAGAAGGGTTGTCATTCACTGTAAGGGATATCAGAAGGAATACAGCTATGTTAGCAAAGGAAAAGAACTAGCAGATAAGGCAGCAAAAAGATCTGCTACACAGGAAGCTCTGGAAATTGTTCTAATACCTCAGCCTTTACTAATGACTAAAGAGCCTCACAATACTGAGTCTGAGATCGAACGAGCCTAACAATGAGGTTATACTAAAGATGCTAGTGAATGGTGGCCTTTAGATCATAAGATTATGCTCCCAATCGCCTCTCAATGGAAAATCATTAAAGCAGTATATGACTCTACCCATCTGAGAAGAGGAGCTTTAATGCAAATAGTCTCTCAAGTGTTAGGAGGGAGAGAACTAAGTGCAGCCATAACGGAAGTAACTCGTTCTTGTCCCCTTTGTTTATAAAATAACCCTAGTGGTCATGTAATGCCACCTCCTTTGCTGACTCTTATGCAAAGGAGAGGAACATACCCAGGTGAAAGACTGGCAGATTGATTTTACTCACATGCCTCTGACAAATAATAGCAAAAATCTTCTAGTCTTTATTGGTACTTTTACAGGATGGATAGAAGCTTTGCAAACTTGAATGGGAAAGGCACAAGAGATATCTTGTGAAGTCTTGCTGAAGGACATAATGTCATGCTTTGGACTTCCATGGTCACTCCAGAGTGACAATGGGCCTTCATATGTATCTAAACTAACTCAACAGACAGCTGCTGCTCTAGGAGTTTCTTGCCATCCCCATGCCTCTTGAAGACACCAGTCACTGGGTAAAGTTGAAAAGGCTAATCATAGTCTTAAGAAAATTCTAGCTAAGCTTTTCCAAGAGACCTCAAAAACACGTCTTAAACTATTGCCTATTGCTCTCCTCAGGATGAGAATAGCACCCAAGACAACCCTAAAGCTCAGTCCATATGAGATGCTACATGGAAGGCCCTTCCTCACCTCTGACATCCTCTTGGGTTCAGAAATTCAAGATCAGCTAAAGTACATTATCAATTTAGTCCAGTTACAAAAGGCTCTGATCGAGTATGGTAATAAAGTTCTCCCAGAACCTGATCCTAATACCCATGCACAGCCTATTTCCCCAGGATATTTAGTCTTATTGGACACTTGGAAGGAAGGAGTCCCCTTCAGACAAATTGCAACCTAAATGGAAGGGACCCTACCAGGTGCTGCTGAGTGAAATTACCTACCTCAGTGAAATTACAGGGCATCCCAAGGTTGGTACATTTGTCATGGATTAAACTTCTAACTCAGGCGCTGGTGCTGTAGCATAGTGGGTAAGGCCACTTGCCTGCAATGATGGCATCCTTTATGGGCACTCCCAGCTGCTCCATTTCTGACCTAGCTCTCTGCTATGGCCTGGGGGGGGGGGCAGTGGAGGATGGCCTGGGTCATTGGGTCCATGCACCCGCTTGCCCGTTGCGGCCAGTTGGGGAGTGGACAAGCAGATGGAAGACCTCTCTCTCTCTCTCTCTCTCTCTCTCTCTCTCTCTCTCTGGCTCTCCTCTCTCTGGGTAACTCTGACTTTCAAATAATAATAATAATAAAAACTTCTATCTCCTGAGTCTTCACAGGTGCACTTGAAAGATAAGTCTGCCTGCTCCTCTGAGCCAACTGAAGATCTCAAATACCTCTTCAAAAGGCAAAAGGGTAAATAAAACTTTTGCTTTTGTCACATCAAGACTGATTCTCTTTAAGGCAGACATGTACCACCTCTTCTTTTGATTCTTTCTGGGAGCTGTTATTGGTAGGAAAACTCCTTAGTGGGTTCTTCTGTTGTAATACTAGAAGATCCTGGTGTGCCACATGAAGCTTATTTTAAAAACCTGAACGTTGCTTTAGGCAATCTTGCTTATACTTCAGGCCAACTTTTACAGCAAGTACTTACATCTGTGGACACTCTCTCTAAGGTAGTCATGGACAACCAACAAACCCTGGAATATATACTAATGGAACAAGGAGGAGTATGTACAGTGATTAGTGGGATCTGCCACCTCTAACAGCCGTATGTTTACTGAAAGAGACATTAAAAATCTCTACACTCAAGCTAAATGGTTTTACAATCTGCACAAGGACAGTCTGTCACCACCCACTCTCTGGGAATCAATAGAATATATCCTCCCCATCCTAAACGGCACTTCACTTTCAATTTGTTTTCTTCCAGTTTTGCTCATATTGATTAATAAACTTGTGTGTTTCAGAATTCAACAACTTCTGAAAGTAATGATGACCATGTGGGGAACACAGCCATTGGTGGTGACTGAAAATTCTCCAGCTCATGAAACAGATCCATTAAATGACACAGGAAGAGATTTCCTGACTCAAAACAGGCGGGGCCTGCGTGTATGATCAGCAAGAAGTAGTTACAGAAGATATGATGAGTCTCTGACCTTCAGCATCCCCTTAAGATTAAGAATCAGAAATCTCTGAGTGGGCGATGATGTGGGAAAGGTCAGGGAGATGGTTGTTCATGAGCTGGAGGCCACGCCTCCCCCACCCGTATAATCCTATCAACCCAGCTATCAATCAGATGACCACTCCTGAAGATGCACCTCCCCTTACCTGGGACCTGGGGGCAGTACTAGGTAACCACTCCCCTTTTCAAATCTCTTAAGAAGCTTAGTTAAGCTCCGGCTGCCCCTCTTCCAGGCCAGCTCTCTGCTGTGGCCAGGGAGTGCAGTGGAGGATGGCTCAAGTGCTTGGGCCCTGCACCCCATGGGAGACCAGGATAGGCACCTGGCTCCTGCCATCGGATCAGCACGATGCGCCGGCCGCAGCGCACCAGCCGCGGAGGCCATTGGAGGGTGAACCAATGGTAAAAGGAAGACCTTTCTCTCTGTCTCTCTCTCTCACTGTCCACTCTGCCTGTCCAAAAAAAAAAAATTTAAAAAAAAAAAGAAGCTTAGTTAATTGGAGGGGGTTCTCTCTTTTTCTCCACCTCATGGACCCAGGAAGAGCAGAGCATAGTATGAAATTCTCCTTTTTACCTTTCCTGACCCACTCTCCCTAAGTGAAGCCCTCATGTATCTGTGTATTCTTCTCACTTTGTAAATAAACCTTGTTACACTGAAAAAAAAAAAACTGACACTTGGGACACCCACATATCATATCAGAGTGCCTGGCTCAGGTCCCGGTTTATCCACTTCTGATTCCACTTCCAATGTACACCCTGAGAGGAAGCAGATGTACTTGGGTTCCTGTCATCCACGTGGATTGAGTCCTTGGCTCCTAGCTTTGGACTGGCACAGCCCTGGCTGTTGTGGGATTTGGGAAGGGAATGAGCAGATGTAAGACATCTTTGTCTTCCTGTCTCTCCCCCTACCCTCTCTGTCTCTCTGCCTTTCAAATAAAATAACAATAAATAAATAAAAATGAATTATATAAAGAACCACTGCTTTAGACAATAGGAAGATTCCTTTACATCATGCACAATAAAACATATCTAAAACTTACCTCTTGTGACAGCCATCCACAGCCCTGCCTCTCAGCCTAGCAGGCCCAAAAGCTGCTATTACCATAAAATATTTAAATTTCTTTTTTATTTTTTAATAAAATTATAAGTGATATAACTTTCTGATACATGTAATTTCCAAGAACTATCAACATCTTAGCCCAATTAACATTAAAATTAAAATATGGAAATGTATTTGAGAGGCAGAGAAAAAAAATGCACAGAAAACTCCCATTTGCTGGTTCACTCCCTGAAATGCCTGCAATGGTCTGAGCCAAAGATAGGAGCCATAGACTCAATCCAGGTCTCCCACGAGGGTACAGGAGCAAAATCACTTGAGCTATCTTGACTGTCATCCAGGGTCTACATTTGAAAGAACTAGAGTCAGGAGCCAGAACAGGGAATCGTACCTGGCACTTTGATATGGGATTGGGGGTGTCTTAACTGCTAGGTCAAATCCTATTCCAAGAAAGATTTATAACAAACTAACAGAAAGATCATGAAGTAAATGCTCTAACATGACAGCACAACTTATAACATAGTCAGGTGCTTTCCACATACAGTATGTAGAATCGCTGTGAATGCAAGAGCTACAAATGCAGACTGACACAAATGTGTTACATTAGAGACACAAATGCAACAAGCAGCTCTAACATCATTGGTGCAATTTTCCAAAAATAAAGCAAAAACTTTAGTTTGCTAGGATTTGGTGGCTTAACCGTAGAAATCTATTTTGTCACAGGTTCTGGAGGCTGAGGTCCAAAACCAAAGTGTTAACAGAGTCTCGTTTTCCTTTCTCCTTAGCTTGTAGGTGGCCTCCTTCTCTGAGTCTTCACATGCTTGTCTCATTGCACATCCCTGTGTCTGAAGTCCCCTTGCCCATGTTTAAACAGCCCTCTGGCCTCAGAATCAGCCCTTAAGGCATTTGGATCTGGCTGAAGAGCCCATGAGAGTATTTTAGGCATGGAAAGCCAAGACACTCTGGCATGTCCTAATCTCTTCTTATAAGGACACCAGTCGTATTGGGTTAGGGCCCATCCTAACAACTCCCACTTCAATTTAATCACCTCTTCAAATACCTTAGTTCCAAAAACAGTCACTTTCATATATGAATTTTGGAGGGACACAATTCAGTCCATAACAGCAACCAATTCTCAGCGAATTTCTAAACCAAAAGAGTATATACTCCCTTCTATTTTTAAAATAATTGCATTCCTAGAAAATTAATTGTATATTATTAAACTATGCCCCCACCTGCAAACCCGCATTATGTTTGCATGTACTGTACTTCATTTGTGCAGCTATAACAAAATACCATAGACTTGTATCACTTACAAACAATAGCAATGCATTTCTCAAAGTTCTGTAGGCTGGACTATGGAGCTGGTGGCTTGGTGTCTGATGAGGGCTGTTCTCTGCCACATTGCTATGTCCTCCAGAGGACAAGAGCGCTGTGTCCTACAGGGTAGAAGGCACTGAAGGGCAAGAGAGCATCAATCCAACTTCAAGTCCTTCCAAAAGGACAGGAATCCCAGTCACAGAAACAGAGCCCTCCAAAGGCTGCCCTCGTAATATGGTTGGACTGAGGATTAGGCTTCATTGCAAATCATGGAGGGGAAAGGGGAAACAACCATCCAAACTGGCAAAAGGGAGTTAGATTCTAGTCTTAGCTCATACAATACTGGTTTTAGGTATAAAACTGAATGTTCCACTGGGCATGTGATAATTGTACAGACTTGAGAAAGACCATTGAATATTGGGATAGTCAGGACCCACCAACTTCTTTTTTTTTTTAATTTTTTTTAAATTTTATTTAATGAATATAAATTTCCAGTGTACATCTTATAGACTACAATGGCTTCCCTCTCCCATAACTTCCCTCCCACCCGCAACCCTCCCCTCTCCCGCTCCCTTTCCCCTTCCATTTGTATCAAGATTCCTTTTCAATTCTCTTTATATACAGAAGATCAATTTAGTATAAAGATTTCAACAGTTTGCACCCACATAGAAACACAAAGTGAAACATACTGTTGGAGTACTAGTTATAGCATTAAATCACAATGTACAGCACATTAAGGACAGAGATCCCACATGAGGAGCAAGTGCACAGTGGCTCCTGTTGTTGACCCAACGAATTGACACTAGTTTATGGCGCCAGTAACCACCCTAGGCTGTCGTCATGAGTTGCCAAGGCTATGGAAGCCTTCCAAGTTTGCCGACTCTGATCATATTTAGACAAGGTCATAAAAGACAGAGTGAGGATAGTAACCAATGATCCTAAGAGTGGCATTTACCAGGTTTGAACAATTATACAGCATGAAGTGGGGAAGAGGACCATCAGTACACACAGGTTGGGAGTAGAGCCATTGGTGGTAGAAGTTATGATTACAAAGGAATGAGGCCCAAGTACGCTAGACAGGGTCTAGAACAAAGGACAGAGTCATTATTAGAGGAGCTAAGAAAGGTGCTGTCTAAGCTACAATTAAGTTTTCTGACTGAGAGGCAAATAGAACCTGATAGAAGGGGCTTGATAATAATCTGGTGGGCTTTAGGCCTTGTAAGTTAAGAGGCCCAGACCTATCTATCTCTTCACATGGGGTATATCCTAAGGGAGGTGTGAACCTCCTAGGGGAAGGCACTCTGTTGACTTTCATTACTTGGCTGGCTTGGGAGGAGAGCTGGCCAGGTAAAGGCAGGGGGCATCTCTAACAAGAAATTGACAGTTCTGCCTGCAATGTTGCTGACCCTACTTGACCATACCCTCAGCTGCAGTGGTCACTTTGGAAGCTGGGCTGAGTGAAGGGCTTTTCAGCTTCGAGCCAATAAGATCTGTGGCTCTGACCTGGGCATCCTTCGACTCCAGGGCAGGTCCATTTCCAGTGATCCAACTCTTGGCAGAGCTGCCAGGGCTCTTCACAAGCTGACTTCTGCTGAAGCCCAGGCTTACCACATTGAAAGCCACTGCAGTGGACTGGCCTGTTGAGGACCCACCAACTTCTCACTCAATGTCAGTGACACCACTTTAATTATTGTGGTATCTGAAATGTTCCCGAGAGGGCAAAACTGACCCCTTTGAGAATGTTTTTTATTAAAAAAACTCAAGAATAAATTCTAAATATTCTAAATAAATAAAATCTAAATATTTCTCTTCTCAGAAAAAAAATACCATCTTCTGCTTTATCTGCTGAGTAAGTTTTTATTTTTGTTGCTAGATTTTCTAAAAGTAAGGGCAAACTGTTATTGTATATGATACTTAAACTTGACTGCAGGACTATCTGACATATTGGAAATTAACTCAGGTACAAGGAGGCTTACAAACAAAAGTTGTTTGGGTTATCATGGAAAACAGAATTAAAATTTGGTTTTGGTGCAAAAAGAGTTTAAATCCTTGCATAATTTCATTCATAATATTCACTTTCCATGAGCTTTTTCGAAGACTGTTCATATAAAGAAAAGACATGGGGACCGGCGCCATGGCACAGTAGGTTAATCTTCCGCCTGTGGCACTGGCATCCCATATGGGCGCTGGTTCAAGTCCCAGCTGCTCCTCTTCCAATCCAGCTCTCTGCTATGGCCTGGGAAAGCAGTAGAAGACGGCCTAAGTGCTTGGGCTCCTGCACCCGCGTGGGAAACTGGGAGAAGGCTCCTGGCTCCTGGCTTCGGATCAGTGCAGCTCCGGCTATTGCAGCTATTTGGGGCGTGAACCAACGGAAGGAAGACCTTTCTCTCTGTCCCTTCCTCTCACTGTCTGAAACTTTACCTCTCAAATAAATAAATAAAATCAATTAAAAAAAAAAAAAAACTTGGTTGTTTGGTTTAGTGTATCATTTTGCTCAGAATCCCAGAAGCAGCAAGGGCTGTGGTCTGACACCAAAGGCCTTCTATACCCCCATCACTCAGATAGAATGCACAGGAGAAGGCCAAAATCAAGGCAGGCACACTGCAACAGGCAGCGTTTCTCCAACAAGCACGAGTTCTCCCTTAGCAGGGGAAGCACGCAGTATAGCCCTGGAGAGTGCTTTAGACTTTAATTTATTGTAAGATAAGACCCAAATTTCCCTGATATTATCAATGCTTAAGTCTAGTAGACAAAAAAAATCAAAACATACATGATTTGAATAATTGGGCCAAACCCAAACTTTTTTATTTATTTTTATTTATTTATTTATTTTGACAGGCAGAGAGGACAGTGAGAGAGAGAGACAGAGAGACAGGTCTTCCTTTTCTGTTGGTTCACCCTCCAATGGCCACTGCGGCTGGCACACTGCGCTGATCCGAAGGCAGGAACCAGGTGCTTCTCCTGGTCTCCCACACTGCACTGATCCGAAGGCAGGAGCCAGGTGCTTCTCCTGGTCTCCCACACTGCACAGATTCGAAGGCAGGAGCCAGGTGCTTCTCCTGGTCTCCCATGCGGGTGCACGGCCCAAGCACTTGGGCCATCCTCCACTGCACTCCTGGGCCACAGCAGAGAGCTGGCCTGGAAGAGGAGCAACCGGGACAGAATCCAGCACCCCGACCGGGACTAGAACCCGGGGTGCCAGCGCTGCAGGTGGAGGATTAGCCTATTGAGCCGCAGTGCCGGCCCAAACCCGAACTTTTGACATTTAAAATGTGAAGCAGAAGAGAGAATATCAGACTTAGAAGACAGAGAACAGGAAAGGAAACAGGCAAACCAAAGAAAAGAAGAAGAAATTAGAAATCTAAAAAATATTGTCAGGAATTTACAGGATACTATTAAAAAACCCAACATTCGGGTTCTAGGAGTTCCTGAAGGCATGGAGAGGGAGAAAGGATTAGAAGGCATTTTCAGTGAGATACTAGCAGAAAATTTCCCAGGTTTGGAGAAGGACAGAGGCATCTTAGTACAGGAAGCTTATAGAACCCCTAATAAACATGACCAAAAGAGATCCTCACCACGACATGTTGTAATCAAACTCACCACAGTGAAACATAAAGAAAAGATCCTAAAAGGTGCAAGAGAGAAACGTCAGATCACTCTTAGAGGATCTCCAATTAGACTCACAGCAGACTTCTCATCAGAAACCCTACAAGCTAGAAGGGAATGGCGAGACATAGCCCAGGTACTAAGAGAGAAAAACTGCCAGCCCAGAATACTATATCCTGCAAAGCTCTCATTTGTGAATGAAGGTGAAATTAAGACTTTTCACAGCAAACAGAAACTGAAAGAATTTGTTGCCACTCATCCTGCCCTGCAAAAGATGCTTAAAGATGTGTTACACACAGAAACACAGAAACATGGTCACCAATATGAAAGAAGGTAAAGGAAGGAAACCTCACAGCAAAAGATCACAGGAAGCTCAATTTCTCTTTGACATAGAATTAAACTCTGATGCTCTGTTAAAGCAATGTGTTAAAGTAATCTATTATGTTCTCTTGATGTCTGTTAAATTCTAATTGTTCGAAAACAGCTGAATTTTTATTAAGAGCTATGGGTTATTTAAATATGTGCTTTTTTCAAAAATTTGAATATCTGCTGCTCATAAAACTAAAGCGTTGTTGGTTCTGTGTTTAGCTGTCCTCCTATAGGTTCCTATGGACTTTTTCCAGCCACTTTTATTGTATTCAGTACTTTGGGATGGCTCTGTAAACAGATGAAGCCAATAATGTATTAACAGTACCAACTGAGAGAAAGTATGGTTAACTGAGGTTACTAAAAAGAAAAAGCAATTCAAATCAATTGGCAATCTACAAAAAGAGTTAAAGATTTTAAAAGCTATTATTAAAATTGCTATATTGGTCTATTATGCTATATTATATGTGTGTACATATTGTATGTCCACATAGGAAATTTTATTAAGAGTTTTATTTTAAATGGCTTATAGATAAGATTGTCCATAAATTTAAGCTGCTAAAATCAATCAAAGATACATTTTAATTTGTGGGACCTGAATCTGTGTATCATATGTTTTAGACTTGTTGGTAGAAAGAAACTAAAAACATTTTAGATGGTTGTGCTTAAGTTTACTGGCTAAACAAACTACACCATGTTAGATATTTAAGAGGTGTTTTCAAATACATGATTCTTAAAATTTATAGAAGGCATTGGACCTTCTGGTAAATGTTTTCTTAAGTTGTTATCTAATGGTTGAAACGGTTTGCTAAGTATTCATGTGATATTGCTATTGTCAGCAAGCGATCTAGGACTTGCTCCCTCATTTCTCTATTCTAAGCCCAACTTGTTCTTTCATTTCTCTATTCTCTTCAAGGTAGGAAACTAATTCTATTATGAAGGAATCTGTAGGATGCACAATTTAATCTTTAGACCTTATAAAAGAGATGGCTAACATTTTTCTGCAATAGCATAGCCAAAATAAGAACTCAAATAATAATCTCATAGCTTGATTCACTTCACCATCAGCGAAGTATACAGTAAGTAGAAAAAACCTCCCTTTCAGACCAAAGGGAAAGAAAGTTTTAAAGTGAGAATATAATTTTCCTCATGGGCATTGTCTACCTTAGAAAAACTACTACAGAACATGCCTGTGACTATAGACTTGTAGTTCAGGCCACCGAAGATTAGAGATGGGAAACGGGCACTCCCTTGACTTGCATCCTCTGGTCTGCTTTAACACAAACCAGGAGGAAAAGAAAGCTCGGCATCAGAAGCAATGGGTGGCAGGCCTATGAATGGCTGTTCTGTACAGTGATCTGCCCTCAAGGAGACCCAACAGGCCAGTCCACTGCAGTGGCTTTCAATGTGGTAAGCCTGGGCTTCAGCAGAAGTCAGCTTGTGAAGAGCCCTGGCAGCTCTGCCAAGAGTTGGATCACTGGAAATGGACCTGCCCTGGAGTCGAAGGATGCCCAGGTCAGAGCCACAGATCTTATTGGCTCTAAGCTGAAAAGCCCTTCACTCAGCCCAACTTCCAAAGTGACCACTGCAGCTGAGGGGATGGTCAAGTAGGGTCAGCAACATTGCAGGCAGAACTGTAAATTTCTTGTTAGTGATGCCACCTGCCTTTACCTGGCCAGCTCTCCTCCCAGGCCAGCCAAGTAATGAAAGTCAACAGAGTGCCTTCCCCTAGGAGGTTCACACCTCCCTTAGGATATACCCCATGTGAAGAGATAGATAGGTCTGGGCCTCTGAATTTACAAGGCCTAAAGCCCAACAGATTATTATCAAGCCCCTTCTATCAGGTTCTATTTGCCTCTCAATCAGAAAACTTAATTGTAGCTTAAACAGCACCTTTCTTAGCTCCTCTAATAATGACTCTGTCCTTTGTTCTAGGCCCTGTCTAGTGCACTTGGGCCTCATTCCTTTGTAATCATAACCTCTACTCTACCACCAATGGCTCTACTCCCAACATGTGTGTACTGATGGTCCTCTTCCCCACTTAATGCTGTATAATTGTTCAGACCTGGTAAATGCCACTCTTAGGATCATTGGTTACTATCCTCACTCTGTCTTTTATGACCTTGTCTAAATATGATCAGAGTCGGTGAACTTGGAAGGCTTCCATAGCCTTGGCAACTCATGACGACAGCCTAGGATGGTTACTGGCGCCATAAACTAGAGTGTCAATTTGTTGGGTCAACAACAGGAGCCACTGTGCACTTGCTCCTCATGTGGGATCTCTGTCCTTAATGTGCTGTACATTGTGATTTAATGCTATAACTAGTACTCCAACAGTATGTTTCACTTTGTGTTTCTATGTGGGTGCAAACTGTTGAAATCTTTATACTAAATTGATCTTCTGTATATAAAGAGAATTGAAAATGAATCTTGATGCAAATGGAAGGGGAGAGGGAGCGGGAGGGGGGAGGGTTGCGGGTGGGAGGGAAGTTATTGGGGGGGGGGAAGCCATTGTAATCCATAAGCTGTACACTGGAAATTTATATTCATTAAATAAAAGTTAAAAAAAATAAATAAATAAAATGTTGAATATGGCCGGCGCCGCAGCTCAATAGGCTAATCCTTCACCTTGCGGCGCCAGCACACCAGGTTCTAGTTCTGGTTGGGGCGCCGGATTCTGTCCCGGTTGCTTCTCTTCCAGGCGAGCTCTCTGCTGTGGCCCAGGAGTGCAGTGGAGGATGGCCCAAGTCCGCGGTAGCCATTGGAGGGTGAACCAAGACAAAAGGAAGGTCTTTCTCTCTGTCTCTCTCTCTCTCTCTCTCACTGTCCACTCTGCCTGTCAAAAAATAAAAAAATAAAATAAACAAATAATAAAAAATAAAAAAATAAAATAAAATGTTGAATATATTATTCCCTTAATGGACAGATTCTAAATGGTCTAGAAATTGACATTATTATTCTATGTGTGTCTCTTCCATTATCCAGCACATAAGAGAGTTTGCCTTATTGAATCTTTTGAGAAATGCCAAGGTAATTCTATTTTTTGCACACCTGGAGGCAATACTGTTCCTCGTGACTAGGAATTGTCCACTAAGACCCATCTGCTATTCTCAGCATTCAAAAGGCTTCCTCCAAACAGGAAAGAAGAGGGCTAAAGTCTTAAAACTGTTGCCTCTTTTTAAATGATTTTCCTTTGGTCGCAGCAACTGGATCTTTTATAGCACCATAGAAATTACCTCTGGTTATGTCGATATGCTGAAAATAACAGACTACTCTCCAAATATTAGACATTGTAGTTTTTGTTCCAATATGAATCATAGTGCAAGTGATTATGGTAATGCTTCAACACATATTTTTGAGTGAGTAGCTGGTTCATAGTTTAACAGATTAAGCTATGTATAAATCCTACAAAAGGCTATAAGATCCTCAAAGGTGAATATGGTGACAAATATGACTACAGTCTCATCTGAATGTCATCTTCTAGGGGACAAAAACTAGGGGTTTTATTTTAGCTAAGACATTCTAAAACCATGTATTTTGTACAATCCTTTTCAACATAATCATAATTTGTATTTCAAATAATTAAATGATTCTCAAGGAGTTTATTCCGAAAAGAAGGGATGAAGTTTATAATATATTGCATGCATGTGATAGTAGTTCATACTCCACAGTTTCATCCTGAAATCCCGAGTCCCAAGCACAGACTTGGTCCCTTGGGATTGAGGTTATAGAAGTTCAGAATTAAAGAACAGGCTCTTTGTCAATGGTGTGCATCCAGTGCCCTCAGAGATCCAGCAGATTACCCCAGTGACCCCATGCCATAGAGTCACTTTGCACACATCAGTTAGATGCTGTGTAAAGTCAGAGAGAGTTCTCTCCCTTTTTGATTCTATCAGTTAGTATTAGCAGACACTAGTCTTGTTTGTGTGATCCCTTTGACTCTTAGACCTATCAGTGTGATCAATTGTGAACTGAAATTGATCACTTGGACTAGTGAGATGGCATTGGTACATGCCACCTTGATGGGATTGTATTGGAATCCCCTGGCACGTTTCTAACTCCACCATTTGGGGCAAGTCCGATTGAACATGTGTCTGCTAATACTAACTGACAGAATCAAAAAGGGAGAGAACGATCCATCATGGGAAGCGGGATACACAGCAGACTCATAGAATGGCAGATGTCCTAAATAGCACTCTGGCCTCAGAATCAGCCGTTAAGGCATTCGGATCTGGCTGAAGAGCCCATGAGAGTATTTTAGGCATGGAAAGCCAAGACACTCTGGCAAAAAAAAAAAAAAAAAAAAAAAAAACTAAATGAAAGATCTCTGTGAGTGAGATCCCAGTGGAAAGAATGGGGCCATCAGGGAAGGAGGTACCTTTCTCTGAAGGGAGGAGAGAACTTCCACTTTGACTATGACCCTGTCATAGTCAGCAAACTCAAAAGGCTTCCATAGCCTTGGCAACTCATGACTAGAGCCTAGGGAGATTACTGACACCATAAACAAGAGTGTCAAATTGTTAAGTCAACAACAGGAGTCACTGTGTACTTACTTCTCATATGGGATCTGTCCTTAATGTGTTGTTCAATGTGAAGTAATGCTATAACTAGTACTGAAACAGTATTTTACACTTTATGTTCTGTGCGGGTGCAAACTGATGCAATCTTTACTTAATATATACTAAATCGATCTTCTGTATATAAAGAGAATTGAAAATTAATCTTGATGTGAATGGAATGGGAGAGGGAGCAGGAGATGGGAGGGGTGTGAGTGGGAGGGAAATTATGGGGGAGGGAAGCCATTGTAATCCATAAACTGTAGTTCGGAAATTTATATTTACTAAATAAAAAAAAAGGAAAAAAAATAAAGTCAGAGAGAGAAAGAGAGAAGTCAAATATAATATAATTTAACTAGTCACTTTTTCCCTTCCACTGACACCTTCTCTAGACACACTGAGGCATGGCTTGATGACAGATTAGCTCACGTATGCATGGTTGATCCCTTTAGGCCAATGTCATGACCAGAAACACCCAAAGGATTACAATTACAATCCAATCATTGTAGTCATAATGTATTCAAGCTATTATGATAATTTTACAGCAGCAAAATGGAATTTCAAATGTGCAGCTAATCTTCTCAGTCATTTATATTATGCACTATACCATTGGCCATTTGGTAACTCACTTAAAGGAACTGTGGAATATCCATTTATAGGCTTCCCTGAGATCATCAAGGGAATTTGACAAAAAAAAAAAAAAAGGAAATACGTTGGTTAATTTGTGAACTCGATGCCCTTAGATTCCCAAGACTTTAAAAAATCATTCTCTTAGTCTGCATGCATTCACTCCATTCCTGTTTCCTCACATGAGACATATATTTGACACCAAACGATGACTAAGAGATTCCCCTCATAGCTGCACCAGAAGGAAGGACAATACACAGTGGTAAAGAACATAAGGTTAATTGGCCAACAGAACAGCCACTAGTCACCCAGTACTACTGAGCACTGACAACGTAAGTAATCTGAGCTCAGCTGTGTGGCAAATGTATAGTACACATTCAGATTTCAAAGAATCAATTCAATTTTAAAAACTCATTTATTCCATTATATTTTACACTGATTACAAGTTTGTGATAGCTAATTTTATGTGTCAGCTAGTAGCCAATGACTTAGTCAAACATTATTCTGGGTATTCCTGTGAGAATGTTTTAGAATAAGGTTGAAATTTAAATGGGTAGGCTGAGTGAAGTGGGTTATCTTCCATATGTGGGTGGGTCTCACCCAGTAAGTTGAAGGTCTGAATAGAACACAAAGGCTGACCATGCACAAAGAAAGAAAGAATTCTTCCCACCTGAAAGACTTAGTGTCCGAGTCTGCTCGGGCTGTTATAATAGAGCACCATGGGCTGATGGCTCCCGGCACACCGGGTTCTAGTCCCGGTCGGGGTGCCAGATTCTGTCCCGGTTGCTCTTCTTCCAGTTCAGCTCTCTGCTGTGGCCCAGGAGTGCAGTGGAGGATGGCCCAAGTCCTTGGACCCTGCACCCACATGGGAGACCAGGAGAAGCACCTGACTCCTGGCTTTGGATCAGCACAGCGCGCCGGCCTCAGCAGCCATTGGGGAGTGAACCAACGGAAGGAAGACCTTTCTCTCTGTCTCTCTCTCTCACTGTCCATTCTGCCTGTCAAAAAAAGGAGAAAAAAAAAAACTATTTCTCAAATTCTGGAGGCTGATAAGTCCAAAATCCAGACACCAGCAGATGTGGTGCCTGGTGAGGGCCTGATTTCCTGGTTCATAAATGGCTGTTTGTTTACTAGGTCCTCACATGGTGGAAAAGAACTGTAGAGCCCTCTAGGGTCTCTTATAGAACCACTAATCACCCAGTCACCTAGCATAGACCCCTACCTCTTATCACACTGGTGGTTAGGGATTCAACATAGCAAACCAAATGGGGACACAAACTTTCAGTCTATTGAGCCTTGGAATATCAGATTTTTGCTGCCTTCAGTCTAGAACTTGAAACATTGGCTCTTCCTGGGTTTCACACACATATACATATATTTACATATATACACATATAAATATATATACATATATATACATATATATATGTATATATATGTATATATATTTGTTTCGTTTCCTTGAGAACCCTTCAAAAGTTTATGGAAGGGACTGGCACTGTGGTACAGTAGGTAAAGCTACTGCCTGCAGTGCTGGCTCCCCATTTGGGCACCAAACAAAGTACCAGCGACTCCACTTCCAAACCAGCTCTCTGCTAAAGAACCTGGGAAAGCAGCAGAAGATAGTCCAAGTCTTTGGGCCCCTACACTCACATGGAAGACCTGGAAGAAGCTCCTTGCTCCTGGCTTCAGATCATCCCAGCTCCAGCTATTGTGTGGCCATTTGGGGAGTGAACCAACCTGACACCCACATAGGATGCTGCAGTCACAGGCAGTAGCTTTATCCATCATGCTACAACACCAGCCTCCAAATTTTTTTTAATTTATTCTATTTATTTGAAAAGCTGAGTGACAGAGAGAAAGGGAGAAACAGAGATAAAGAGAGCTTCCATCTGCTGGTTCACTCCCCAAATGGACACAATGGCCAGGTCTGGGCCAAACCAAAGTCAGGAGCCTGGGACTCCATCTAGATCTCCCAAGTGGGTGACAGGGTCCTAAACACTTGGATCATCTTCTGCTGCCTTCCCAGGTGCATTATCACAGAGCTGCATCAGAAGTGGAGCAGTTGGGACTCAAACAGGCATTCTGATATGGGATGCCAGCAACGCAGGCTGCAGCTTAACCTGTTGCACCACAATGCTGGCCCTCAAAATGATCTTTTTGACATATTAAGTAAAATATATGCTTAAAATTAAATTCTCTTGTTTCCTTTTGCTTTTTTTTAATGTGGCTACTGAATGTTTTCAAATAATATGTGTGGTTCATGTTATAGTTCTGTTAGACTATACTAGTGTAATACATACTCAGTTTACATGTTCCACATAGAAAGCCAACTATGCACAGAGGAAAAAGCAATTGGTCCTGCTGAACAGAGATTCTGATACTGAATATTGGTATTTCAGAAATTTCTCTGGAGGCAGTTTTGAGGAGAAGATCAAAATGGAAGATTACGAGCAAAGGCATAGAGGCCTTAATGGCACAGAGACTTGGCATGCTTGCAAAACAGCAAGGAGACAGCTGGTGGAGAAGGGAGAGCACAGATCAAGAGATAAGGTTGTAAATAATGTGGAGGCTCATGTGTGTAGGACCCTGATTGCCATGATAAACAGTCCCACTTGACCTTGTGGACTAAGGAGCAACATCAAAGTTTTTTTTAAAGATCTATTTATTTATTTGAAAGGCAGAGCAATAAAGAGAGAAAGTGAAACAAATCGTTTATGTACTGGTTCACTTCTCAAATAGCTACAGTGACCAGGGCTGGGCCAGGCCAAAGCCAGGATCCTGAAATTTGACCCAGATCTACTATGTAGGTGGTAGAGATCAAAGCACTCCGGCCTTCTTTTATTGTTTTCCCAGGTGCATTAGCAAGGATCTGGATTGAAACTGGAGCAACAAGATTCAAACTGGCACTCTGATTTGGGATGCCAGCATTGTAGGTGGTGGCTTAACCCATTGTACCACAATACCAGCTCCAACATCCAACTTTTTTTTTTTTTTTTTGACAGGCAGAGTGGACGGTGAGAGAGAGAGACAGAGAGAAAGGCCTTCCTTTTGCCGTTGGTTCACCCTCCAATGGCCGCTGCGGCTGGCGCACCGCGCTGATCCGAAGGCAGGAGCCCAGTGCCTCTCCTGGTCTCCCATGCGGGTGCAGGGCCCAAGCACTTGGGCCATCCTCCACTGCCTTCCCGGGCCACAGCAGAGAGCTGGCCTGGAAGAGAGGCAACCAGGACAGAATCCAGTGCCCTGACCGGGACTGGTGTGCCGGCGCCGCTAGGCAGAGGATTAGCCTGTTAAGCCACGGCACTGGCCCCAACATCCAACACTTTTAAGCAGAAGATTGACATGAACAGAGCTTGCTTATCATTAGAAAATCATGCCAAGAGATGATCAGAGCACTAATGAGTTCAATGATGGGAAGAGAAGAAAATAGTGAAAGACTTAGGGGCCGGCACTGTGGCACAGCAGGTTAAAGCCCTGGTCTGAAGCGCCGGCATCCCATATGGGCACCTGTTTTAGTCCCAGCTGCTCCTCTTCCAATCCAGCTCTCTGCTATGGCCTGGGAAAGCAATATGAGATGGTCCAAGTCCTTGGGCCCCTGCACCCACGTGGGAGACCTGGAGGAAGCTCCTGGCTCCTGGCTTCGGATCGGCACAGCTCCAGCCGTTGTAGTCATCTGGGGAGTGAACCAGTGGATGGAAGACCTCTTTCTCTCTTTCTCTCTCTCACTCCCTCTCTCTCTCTCTGTCTCTACCTCTCTTTGTAACTCCGTCTTTCAAATAAATAAAAATTTTTTAAAAAAGAAAGACATAGTAGATAACTCTCAAAGCACCAAGAAAGATGGTATTTACCCTGAAGTCATAAGGAAAGGTTTCACTCCCTTGGCAAATACTTATTTTCTAGCTGTTAAATGTACTTATTACTAAGCAATGAGTGTTGGCACTCACATTCATTTTCAGATTCGCTTGAATTTGTGTCATTTTGAGTATAAACTCTTTAGTGTTTTCCAATTCATCCTTGAGTCGACCAAGGACCATAACAGCAACTATTTGCCCAGCCATCCACACACAGAGCCTCCCCTTGAGTGAGGCTCTCCTTTGTTCTCGTGCTGTACTTTCATTGAAAAAGATTAGCCCACGTGTCTAGGCCCTGGACTGCAATTGCTCATCTCCCATGTGCTTTCCTTTTGCACAAAGGCCACTGATGTCTGTTCTATGATTCCTATCTCGTTTATATAGTAACTACTTTGGTCTTCTGTCATGTTTTCATTTTCCCCTGGGGAGAAAAATGCTACTCTCCCCAGGATTCTGTGAGAAAAAATGAGGAGTATAGTTCAATTAGCACTCATCAGAAGCAAACACTGAAGCATTCTGCGTGGAGATGCAGCAGGAGATGATGCTGGCAGCCAAATCAGCAGAGGCCAAGGAAGGATATAAAGAGCAATATCACAATAATGAAGCCCAGAAAAAGGGATCTGGAAAGAGAAAAGAAAATATTTACTTCTGATGGAGCAGAAAAGTATAGATGAGACCAGACAATGACCACATGCAGCCACTGGTACAGTCCTAAAACGAAGAGTCGTTTTTTTGTTTTTTTTTTTTAATCTGACAGCCTTTGCGGTCAAGATTCTATAGAATTCTTGGTATTATCTTCAAATCCTCACAGCAGCCATCAGAGTAGAACCTTTTGGAGACTTCTTTGTAACAAAAGGTAAAGCTGAATCATACAGAGAAGTGTTCGATTCACACACAGCCAAGTCTATGACTCAAGCAATGAGACAGTGCAGTCCGCCCATAGGAAATGTACAAGGGATTCCAGACTGTATAAGGTGTACTTTGAGAGGTGTTTGACAATCAGCTACTAACCAACCAGCGTCCCCTGAAAAAACCAGTGGGCACTGGGAAGCTGGAAACTGCCTATATCAGTTACAGTTTGTCACAAGCAACAGAAATTGATTCTGATTATAGTACGTAAAAAAAAATTAAAATCTATGGGACAACTCACAGAAATGAAGGAAGGGAGAGAATATGATTCAGAAAAGTTAAGAATCAGGCAAGCTCTGGAAATGCACCTGACAGGAACCAGAGGGCGTCTGTGGTCTGAGCACTGCCAATGTTACTCTTCAGCTCAGCCAATCCTCTGGATTACTCAGTGTGAGATGCATGATCTAGAGAGTGACCACTTTTCAGCAGGGTAGCTTCCATGGCACAGCAATATCTCATTCAAAAAGGACAGAATTCCTTGATTGTCAATCCCTCCAAGTCTGAAAGTATAGATAGGGTAGTTGAGTTCTCCAAAAGAAGAGAAGGGGTGTTGAGCAGGCACAAGTGCTGGGCCTCCTCGTCAAGTGCTTCTCATACTCCCAGCTAAAGCCCATCCACCCTCAGGACTCTACTTTCAACTCACTTTTCTCCGAGTTCCAACCCATATTGGTCTCTCCTCTTCTGAATACATACAACTCAACCAGTTGTGCGCAGAACCATTTAAGAGTCTTAAGCCTTCACTAAGTGCCAGGCACCCACTATTTGGGTGGTTTTGACTTGCCTTCCTGTGACATCTCACATGTAATCCGTTCACATTTGGAAACTCAAGACTTCACAGCATTTATTGCTCATTCATAAGTCTGATTCTGTGGACATTTATCAACTTTGGGCTAAATGCTAAAAGCTTTGTATTATTTTAACAATCTATATCATATAAACACTGATAAACCAAAGTGTTTGAGAAATCTTCCATGCTCATGGATTGGAAGAATCAATATCATCAAAATGTCTATTCTCCCAAAAGCAATTTATACATTCAATGCAATACCCATCAAGATACCAAAGACCTTCTTCTCAGATCTGGAAAAAATGATGCTGAAATTCATATGGAGACACAGAAGACCTCAAATAGCCAAAGCAATCTTGTACAACAAAAACAAAGCCGGAGGCATCACAATACCAGATTTCAGGACATACTACAGGGCAGTTGTTATCAAAACAGCATGGTACTGGTATAGAAACAGATGGATAGACCAATGGAACAGAATAGAAACACCAGAAATCAATCCAAACATCTACAGCCAACTTATATTTGATCAAAGATCCAAAACTAATCCCTGGAATAAGGACAGCCTATTCAATAAATGGTGCTGGGAAAATTGGATTTCCACGTGCAGAAGCTTGAAGCAAGACCCATACCTTCCACCTTACACAAAAATTCACTCAACATGGATTAAAGACTTACATCTATGACCTGAAACCATCAAATTATTAGAGAGCATTGGAGAAACCCTGCAAGATATAGGTACCAGCAAAGACTTCTTGGAAAAGACCCCAGGAGCACAGGCAGTCAAAACCAAAATTAACATTTGGGATTGCATCAAATTGAGAAGTTTCTGTACTTCAAAAGAAACAGTCAGGAAAGTGAATAGGCAACCGACAGAATGGGAAAAAGTATTTGCAACTATGCAACAGATAAAGGGTTGATAACCAGAATCTACAAAGAAATCAAGAAAATCCACAACAACAGAACAAACAACCCACTTAAGAGATGGGCCAAGGACCTCAATAGACATTTTTCGAAAGAGGAAATCCAAATGGCCAACAGACACATGAAAAAATGTTCAAGATCACTAGCAATCAGAGAAATGCAAATCAAAACCACAATGAGGTTTCACCTCACCCCGGTGAGAATGGCTCACATTCAGAAATCTACCAACAATAGTTGCTGGAGAGGATGTGGGGAAAAAGGGACACTAACCCCCTGTTGGTGGGAATGCAAACTGGTTAAGCCACTATGGAAGTCAGTCTGGAGATTCCTCAGAAACATGAACATAACCCTACCATACAACCCAGCCATCCCACTCCTTGGAGTTTACCCAAAGGAACTTAATTTGGCTAATAAAAAAGCCATCTGCACATTAATGTTTATTGCAGCTCAATTCACAATAGCTAAGACCTGGAACCAACCCAAATGCCCATCAACAGTAGACTGGATAAAGAAATTATGGGACATGTACTCCATAGAATACTATACAGCAGTAAGAAACAATGAAACCCAGTCATTTGCAACAAGATGGAGGAATCTGGAAAACATTATGCTGAGTGAATTAAGCCAGTCCCAAAGAGACAAATCATTTGTTTTCCCTGATTGGTGACAACTGAGCACCAAAGGGGAAACCTGTTGAAGTGAAATGGACACTATAAGAAACAGATGACCTGATCAACTCTTGTCCTGACTCTAGATGTACAATGTAATACTTTATCCTTTTTAGTATTTGTTGTTGTTGTTCTGGTACTAGTGGTTGAACTCTGTAATTAACACACAATTATTCTTAGGTGTTTAACTTTTAACTGAAAAGTGATCCCTGTTAAATTTAAGAGTGGAAAAAGAGAGGGAGGAGATGTACAATTTGGGACATGCTCAATCAGACTTGCCCCAAATGATGGAGTTAGAAATGTGCCACGGGATTCCAATACAATCCCATCAAGGTGGCATGTAGCAATGCCATCTCACTAGTCCAAGTGATCAATTTCAGTTCATAATCGATGGCTCTGATAGGTATAAGAATCAAAGGGATCACACAAACAAGACAAGTGTCTGCAAATACTAACTGATAGAATCAAAAAGGGAGAGAAAGATCCAACATGGGAAGTGGGATACACAGCAGACTCATAGAATGGCAGACGTCCTAAACAACACTCTGGCCTCAGAATCAGCCCTTAAGGCATTCGGATCTGGCTGAAGAGCCCATGAGAGTATTGTAGGCATGGAAAGCCAAGATACCATGGAAAAGAAAAAAAAAGAAGAAGAAGACCTAAATGAATGATCTCTGTGAGTGAGATCCCAGTGGAAAGAATGGGGCCATCAAAGAAGGAGGTACTTTTCTCTGATGGGAGGAGAGAATTTCCACTTTGACTATGACCCTATCGGAATAAGATCAAAGTCAGCGAACTCTAAAGGCTTCCATAGCCCTGGCAACTCATGACTAGAGCCTAGGGAGATTACTGACGCCATGAACAGGAGTGTCAAATTGTTAAGTCAGCAACAGAAGTCACTGTGTCCTTACATCCCATGTGGGATCTGTCCTTAATGTGTTGTCTAATGTGCAGTGATGCTATAACTAGTACTGAAACAGTATTTTTACACTTTGTGTTTCTGCGTGGGTACAAACTGATGAGATCTTTACTAATTATATACTGAATCGATCTTCTGTATATAAAGATAATTGGAAATGAAAAAAAAAAAACCTGGTGTTAAATTGGAAATGGCATAGAAAATTAATTAATTTTTAAAAAAAATATTATGTAAGATCTCTGTCTTTAATGTGCTGTACACTCTTATTTAATGCTATAACTAGTACTCCAACAGTATTTTTTTTCACTTTATGTTGCTATATGGGGGCAAACTGTTGAAATCGTTACCTAATATATACTAAACTGATCTTTTGTATATAAAGAGAATTGAAAATGAATCATGATGTGATTGGAAGGGGAGAGGGAGTGGGAAAGGGGAGGGTTGTGGGTGGGAGGGATGTTTTGGGAGGGGGAAGCCATTGTAACCCATAAGCTGTACTTTGGAAATTTATATTCATTAAATAAAAGTTTAATTAAAAAAATGCTTAAAAAATACATGGAAGATTCTAATTTTGAGTGATATCAAGTAGTTATACTTAATCTACATTTAATTTGTATTTACTTACCCAATAAATAAACACATTTCTCTTGAATGTCTTTTCTGTATAAATAAAGACATACCACAGAGAGCTGACATTCAGCATCACATGCTGGCATACTTGAACCAGTTTTCAAATTAGTGAGAATTCATGTGTCAGTTGGTGCAGTCACTGGAAGAGGAGAATAAGAGTTTATCTGCGTAGCTTTGTTGTGAATAATTAGGGGAATTTGGGGGAAACATTTTGCACAGTGCCTATCTCATAGGAAGTACTCAAAAGACAATTGTGTCAGGGCCAGGGTTGTGGTATAGCTGGCAAAGCCACTGCCTGTAGTGCCAGTATCCCATATGGGCACTGGACCAAGACCCAGCTGCTCCACTTCCAATACAGCTCTCTGCTATGGCCTGCTAAAGCAGTAGAAGATGCCCCAACTCCTTGTGCCCTTGCACCCATCTGGGCAAACCAAATGGAGCTCCTGGTTCCTGGCTTCATATCAGCCCAGCTCCGGCAGTTGTGGTCATTTGGAAAATGAGCCAGTGGATGAAAGACTCTCTCTCTCTCTCTCTCTCTCTCTCTCTCTCTCTCTCTCTCTCTCTGCCTCTGCTTCTCTGTAGTTCTGTCTTTCAAATAAATAAATAAATCTTTAAAAATGACAATGCTGTCATTATTGTTCCCTTCACCCCATCTATGGAGTAAAATCACTCCACCCAAGGTCTCTTGCAGCCAAAAACACCAAAATCTATCCAAATATTCAAGAATGACTGTACCAATCAGCTTCTCAAGCTCTTCCTCCAACCTCACCAAGAAAAGTGTGGAAGAAGTTTCAGATATGTTTCATGGCCGTTCTATGTATCTTACCCAAAAATTCAGTGCCAAATTATCTACTCCAATACCAACCCTTTTGTCTCCCTTTTCTCTTTCCAACCCCAAAATCCTATTTTCTTATTCTCCATATGGGTTTTTCAAAAGAGTTAGCATTGACAGAAATCTTGCGCCTTTTCTATTTCGTTTCATGTTTAGATATATCTCTTTTTCTTTTTAATTATTCGTTTATT
This sequence comes from Lepus europaeus, assembly GCF_033115175.1. Lineage (NCBI taxonomy): Eukaryota > Metazoa > Chordata > Mammalia > Lagomorpha > Leporidae > Lepus > Lepus europaeus. The sequence goes on along the minus strand of NC_084827.1, from coordinate 167,542,297 downwards.
TATTTATTCAAGAGGCAGAGAGACAGAAAGATAGAAAGAGAACTCCTATCTGCTGCTTAACTACCCAAATATCCATAATAGTTAGGGGCTGGGCCAGGCTAGAGGCTAGACCTCAACTCACGGAACTCAACCCAGGTTTCCAACATGGGTAGTAGAACCCAGCACTTCAGCCACCACTACTGCTTCCTATAGTCTATGTTAGCAGGAGTCAACAGCAGAGCTAGGTATCAAATCAAGGCACTCAAATATGTGGTACAGGCGTCTTAACCACTAGGCCAAAACCCAGCCTTTACCTAATGTTTCCATGTGAGGAAAGAGAAGGAGACACAGATGATATAAATCTTCCCCATGCTGCAAAGAGAGTAAGGAGTGGAACCTGGATTTCAAATCCAGGTCTTCCAACTACAAATTTAACATCCTATTAGTCTGAGTAACTTTCCTGAAATTTCTACAGCAGGTCTTCAGGAATAAGTGACATTTCTGAGTCTATGAATCTGGATCTGATGAGGCCCAAACCTGATTTCTTGTGACTCCAAGGTCTAAACTCCAAGGAAATCAAGTAGGCTAAGATTTTACAGTACAATAAACATAGCCTGGAGTTCAAGATCTTAATTAGCCTCTGGCCTACAGCACATTTCCTGGAGCACTTCCTAAGGAAAGAGCCCAGTCTCCAGGAAAAGAGCATCCCTGGGAAACCTCCTACCTTGAAGAAGTGGTAGAATAGCCTTCTTGTGAGCTGATAAGATGCCCTTCTAGGAAGAAAAGATAAGTCTTGGATGGACCAGGCCCCAGCATTGGATAGGACCATGCAAACATTTGCTGGATTTCATTTCTGCTTTTTTCTTCTGTATCAAATTCTATTCATAGCCAATAGGACAGAATCATTTTTTTTATTTTTTTGTTCATTATCTCTTTGGGTCAAAAAGTACACATGTGTTTTATATCATGTATTATTTGCATACATACAAGACATTTGCATATATACATGAAAGTTCACAGGAAATGGAGTTAACATACAAGTTTATTTCAATGCAAAAGAATTTGAAATCACATACAGTTTTCTCACAATGTGCATGTTCCATGAAAGACACATACTACTGTGATTGTAAGAGTTCTTTTTACTTAACGAAGTGCAGAGATAAATGTGAAAGTGCCTTGCACTTTACAGGGCATATATGTATGGGTACTAATCTTGAACTGCTGAAACTTCTTTCTGGGTGCCTTTTAGCTTTTCCTAACAGGCACTAATGCATTCTCCTAACTCTACCATGGCATGAAATATAGCCAGGATGCACAGCTTTTCTGAAATTCCATTTCCTGGCCTAAGGATTTCTGACACATCAAAATACCATTAAGTAGTGTTTCAAAGTCAAAATAATCAGACTACTTTTCACCACAAACCCTGGAGAAATAAAAATGCAAACAACTCATTAGGAAGGCTTATAAAAAACCATCTTGAGGGCTGTCCAAAATATTATATCACTGTTTAAAATTGTCTCTGGGATGCTTTCTCTCTAAATATCACAAGAAAAAATTAGCAGCTCTGTACATAGATGGGTCTAAGACCAGAGGCTCAAATTTCACATGCAGAGCCATTGACAAGCTCCCTGTCTTTGAAATGAGTATGGCAGACTAGACAGATGCTCCTTCATTTTCACTTCTATCCCTGAGATACCTCCATGAGTAAATGCCACAATTTTAAGATGAAGTCTGGGTTTTTTTCCACATCCAAAAATGTCTTTATTTGCACCCTGGAAATGCTGACGTCAATTACCTTATAAATCCTCCCCCTCTCCAGGAAAAGTCTAATTAATTCCAGTTGACAAGACCATAGCATCTCTAATAACAGGAGGCAAAGAATTTGTCAGCACAGTGCCCGTTGCCATAGCTACCTGTAAGGTATGACAACAGCTGAAGCTCCAGAATTGAAAGTGTCACAGAACCAAGAAATAACTGTGTATTATGTAGCTAAATGATCCTACATGGCACTATAGCTGCTGCTTAGAGATGCTGTACCCCTTCAGGTAAAGCTAACGTTCAAGTGGAATGGCCTTGGAGGGACAGGCTTTTCTCATGTTTTCTCTCCTAGATCCCAACAAGCTGATAAAATTATGCCTTGATGACTCTTAAAAAGCAATCTTTTGACCTTTGTTTTTGGAAAAGTTTGGGAATTCAGTATCACAATAAATGAATCACTTTAGACTACATAATGCCAGCTACGGCCACCACTGTAGAGAAAAAAACAAAGTTAATAAGTAGTCACTTATCGCTATCCACATGATAGTCACCTACCAAATTGATCTTTTCCTTAAATGACTGGGTTCACTCAAAAATAGTTGTGTATTAATCTAATGTATATCTTTTACCTGAAAATTTTTCAATCCTAAATGAATTGGTTGACCACTTTATTTAAACTTTTTATGCCCAACTTAAGGATAATCAGGCCCCCTTCTAGCAAAGGATAAAGTTAATCATCAGAAATAATTTATTTGAGGGTTTGGCATTGGCATTGTAGTGCAATGGGTAAAGCTGATGCCTGCAACACCAGCATCCATATGAGCACCAGTTTGCATCCTGACTGCTCCACTTCTGATCCAGTTCCCCATTAAGGGCCTGGAAAAGGTGGCAGAAGATGGTCCAAGTGTTTGGGCCCCTGCCACCCACATAGGAGACCTGGATGAAGCTTCTGACCCTTGGTCTCAGCTTGGCCCAGTCCTGACCATTATCGCCATCTAAGGAGTGAACCAGTAGTTTGGAAGATCTCCCTCTCCTTCTGTCTCTCCCCCTTTCTCTGTAATGCTTTCAAATAAATAAATAAATCCTTTTTTAAAAAAAGAAGTAATCTATTTGAGGCCAGCTCCACTTGTTTCAGATGGCTCACACAGAGCCATTCTCCGCTCCCTCAAGACTCTCATGAGGCAAACAGACGTGAGAGTCACATCTCTTGAGGAGAATAATGTTAACTTTATTAGTTAGCAAGAAAGAGTTGGGGCTGGCGTGTGGCGTAGCAGGTAAAGCTGCCGCCTGCAGTACTGGCATCCCATATGGGCGCCAGTTCTAGTCCCAGCTGCTCCACTGCCGATCCAGCTCTATGCTATGGCATGGGAAAGCAGTACAAGATGGTCCAAGTCCTTGAGTCCCTGAACCCCATAGGAGACCCGGAAGAAGCTCCTGGCTCCTGGCTTTGGATTGGCATAGCTCTGGTCCTCGCAGCCAACTGGGGAGTGAACTAGAGGATGGAAGGCCGGCCTCTCTCTCTCTCTCTCTCTCTCTCTCTCTCTCCCTGCCTCTCCTTCTCTCTCTGTGTAACTCTGACTTTCAAATAAATAAATAAATCTTTAAATAAAAAAAGAAAGAGTCAAAGTCTTTGTAAGAGGAATAATGCCCTTCCTATATATAAGACTAGATCATGTTGGTAAAAAGAAATTGGCACACATACATATCTTCAATGGAGAGATATGTTTAACAGGCAACAACAGCCCTTGCTGGCAAAAATCTTAGTGGAATTGAAACATCTGGCATCTTCCCAGCAACTCAAGACTTTTACTTCCTGCCTTGGTATTGATGAAGACCAGGGAGAGGAAATACACCTTTAAGGACCCCAAAGATTCACACAGGGAAGGGTGGGTTTTCCTGAGAAGAAAGTCTGGGGAGTGTGTATACTGGAATTTAGAAGGAGCTATAAGGATTGAGAGGTTGAGTAGTAAGAACTCAGGACCATATGCACAGGGCAGCCTCCTCTCAAAGGCCTTCCCAACACTCAAGAAGTTTAAGAGATCTAGAAAGAAAAAACAACTCCAAGTTTTCCTAAGCTGTACCATTTTGGAGATATTCATTCAAATCCTGCATCACAGAGTTGCTTAACTTTCTATCATTTTTCAGAACATATTCCATCAAAAAAAAAAAAAGACAGGGAGGCATCCTGGAAGTGAGTGGTGCTCCACTCTTCTCTTCATGTGAGTGATTAGGCAGAAATACCCACAGAGTAGGCAGGCAGCTCTCTCCAAGCATGGGGTACAATAAAACCCCTTTGTGGGGTGTACATTCGGTGCAGTAGTTAAGACACTGCTTGAAACCCCCCTTACCCCATATTGGAGTGCCGGGTTCAAGTACCAGCTCCACTCTCAATTCCAGCATCCTGCTAATGTGTACCTCAGGAAGCAGTGGGAATGACTCAGGTAGATGGGGCCCTGGAACCCATGGAGTCCTGGATTGAATTATTGCCTCCCTGCTTTGGCCTGGTGCAGCCTGACTATGGTGGGCATTTGGGAGATTGAACTAGTGGATGGGAGATTCTCTCTCTCTCTCTCTGCCTCAATAAAAAATTAAAAATAAGTTCTAAGAAATCATTATTCTAATTCCATCCATGTCTCACCCTTAAGAGTACAGCAAAGATAGTCCCTAAGAAATCCAGGTTACATAAGGCTGATTAGTGGGTACTAAGTTGTAACTGAACAGGTGTAAGAAGTTCTGAGTTTCTGCTGCATGGTAGTGTGACTAGAGACAGTGTTAATGTACCGTACATTTCTCTACAAAAAGAAAGGGCTAGAATATAGGATTTTGTATGTTTTTCTCACAAAGAAATGTTACATTTCTGAGGAGATATATTTTTCCTGATAGGTTATTAGGCAATGTACACAATTGAAACATCACATGGTACTCCACAAATATGTAAAACTTTCAAACTTCCCTTAAAAGAAATTTTAATAAAAATGTTCTTTTAAAGTAAAACCTTTGTGCTAAATCTCAGCTAAAATAAAATCATTATGAAAGATACCAAATAGGACATCAAACTTTCATTATCCCATTGCCCTCTCACACTGTCACTCACTGTATGAAAACAACTGGAAAGGGAAGTTACTGATAGACACAGGAAAGTCTTGGATTTCCACATGGAACGGAGATTTCCTCTTCCTTTTCGTAAGTCGTTCCATTCTCTTCCACAATATCTTTTCTGTCATCATTACACAGAGCTCTTTTATTCATTTCTCTTATTGTTATCTCGGAGTTGTCTGCTACTTCTCCTCATCTGCCAGTCTCCTTTCCTCAAGCTCCCTTTTGCAATAAGAGGATTTTTATTCCTTAAAAGCATCATTGTTGTCACTCCAGTATGTTTTAAAATACCAGATGAGAACCAATCAGCATTTGCCATTTGACAGAGCATTCTAAATGGTAATATTTTTCAGTAAGAATGTGTATGTGTGGGTGTTAAAACTGTACCAGATTATGCTTTGGGTAAATCAACTAGATTATAAATTTCATGAGTGCTTTGTCCTCATCACCTATGGCATAGCCAGATACAGAGTACATGCATCATTAATATTTGTAACAAATAAATTAATGAATGTTGACTAATTTGCACTTTCAAGGCTTCAAGACTTCAAAGAAACCTTTGAAGATATACAAGACTTTTCATTTCAGATTCCCCAATTAGCCTTCCATTGGAACACATAATTACCTTAAGATCACAATTCTTTCTGATTAAAGGAAGTAACAGGAGATTACAGCTCCAGTTAAGATGGAATAAGTACATCCTCCCACATCCATACCCTACTGAATTCAATTTAAAAACTGCAAATAATGCACAGAGAACCTTTGTGAATACTTTGGAAAGTAAATGATATCAAGACTGTGGAAGGAAAAGAATCCTCAAAGTAACACTGAATTGGTGACAGGCATCACATGTATCTTCCAGTTTCACCCTGTCTGAGCCTGGAAGCCATCTATAATTTCAAAACACAGACCCAGTGCATACAGAGAAGCAGGATCCTGAAACCCTGTGGGAAGGTGATCCTACTCTCTAACTCAAGGAATGTTGTCCAAGAGTAGGGAAAGAAGGCATTCCAATTGCTGTTACTACCCCACTCTTTACCCACTTAGCTACCAAAGAATATGCAGTTGTGTAAAGTAGGCAACGGAATGGGAAAAGTAAGCCCTAACCTTCTAGCTAGATATGTAAGATGGAGAGGAGTCCCTTGTTGCAGACAACCAAAGAGAATATGAGCTCAAAAAGTCACACTTTAAAGTAAAGTGCAAACTCCAGGGCTCACCCCCAAGTTGCATGCTCATGGACCTGACTCTAAATATCATACTCAAGACATTGAGAATGGAGCCAGAGTGGGGACCACTTCCAGATCAAAGACTAGATGACAGAAAGATACAAATAACACTACAAAAATTTTGAAAGCTAAACCATCCCAGAACCACAGCCTACAAGAGGTAAGTAGGAACTTGTAGCCTCAACCTAAGGAAGTTGATGGACTGAAAACAAAATAGGAAAAGAAAAAATTATCAATAATCTCCAATAGATTTAAACAAGACCCATCTCCTACAATGTAGCAGTCAAAATGTTCCAAGATAGAATCTAAAATCACTTGAGGGACAGGCTTTTAAGGAACAATGGTTAAAATGCCACCTGGGATACTGAATCCCATATTGAAGCTCCACTTCTGACTTTAGTTTCCTGCTAATGCCAACTGTCAGAGGCAGCAGGTGATGGCTCAAGCAGTTGAGCCATGGTCACCCATTTGTGAGACCCCAGATTGAGTTCCAGTCTCATGTTTCAGACTGGCCTGGTCCCAGCTGTTTGGGGCATTTGGGGAGTAAACCAGCAGATGGAAGATTCTCTCTCTCTCTCTCTCTCTCTCTCTCTCTTTCTCTGTATGTGTGTGTATGTGTATGTGTTTCTCTCTGTCTCTTTCAGTCTCTCTGCCTTTCAGACAAATGAAAATAAATAAAATCACTGATATATAAAGAGCCAGAATAATCTCAACATCTCAGAGGACAAAAGAAAATAAACAAATACCAGTTCCAATTACACAGATGTAATTATCAAAGACTTTAGAGCAGCTGTTATAAACATGCTCTAAGAAATTGGGGCAAATGGAAAGACAGAAAGTCTCAGCAGAGAAACTGAATATATGAAAAAAAATAAATGGGAAAAAACTAGAAAAATACAATTATTGAACTAAAATATTCACTGAATGGATTTGATAGTTCAACTGAGAGGATAGGGCATGATTCAATGAACTAGAAGATAGATTATTAGCAATTATCAATTCTGAACAACAGTGAGAATAAATATTGGGAAAAAAGGAGCAAAGCCTTAGGGAGGGGCTAGCACTGTGTCATAGTAGGATAAGCCTCTGCCTGTGGCGCCAGCATCCCATATGAGTGCTGGTTCATGTCCTGGCTGCTCCTCTTCCAATCCAGCTTGCTACTTATGGCCTGGGAAAGCAGTGGAAGATGACCTAAGTGCTTGTGTCCCTGCACCCACGTAGGAGACCCAGAAGAAGCTCCTGGCTCCTAGCTTGGAATCAGCCCAGCTCCAGCCATTGCAGCCACTTGGGCAGATGGAAGAACTTTCTTTCTGTCTCTCCCTTTCTCTGACTGTAACTCTAATAAATAAAATCTTTAAAAAAAATTTAAAAGCCATAGGAAACTGTAATACAATACCAAAAGATCTAACTCTCAAGTCATGGGATTCTGAGAAAAAGAAGAGGCAGAGTATAGTGCATAAAAAAAATTTTTGAGGAAATAATACTTTAAGTTCTCCAAATTTTGGTAAAAGACATTAACATACAGGTTTAAGCTCATTAAACCCCAAAGTGCACATACTCAACAAAATCCATGTGAAAATAAAACAATCTAACCTACAAAATCCAAAGATTTTAAAAACCCTTAGTAGTCAGAAAAATAACAATAGTAATGCAATAACTATAGAGGAACAATAACACACTGACTGCGGATCCCTCAGCAAAATCCAGGGAGCTCAGAGACAACAGAACAACATTTTTAATGTGCTGGAAGAAAAGAGCTGATAAATACATAAAACCCTTCAAAAATGAGGGCAACATACAAAGATATTATCAGAGGAAGAGCCAAGACAATTTGTAGCAGATAGACAGGGTCTAATGGAATCTCACTAAAGCAAAGACTTCCAAAAGAAAGGAAATGATGGCACAGGGCAATTTGGAACTTCAGAAATGGAAGAAGAGAAGCAGAATTGGTAAAATCTAGGAGACTGTTTTCTCTTCTTACAGTCTTCAAGCACATATGGAAAATTGTTACATTGTGTAATATGGTTTTAAATGTATGTGGATATAATATATATGATACCATAACCATAAAGGAAGAGTGAAAGAACTTATTTAGCAGTAGGTTACTGCATTCTCTAGAATTGATAAAATACTGGTACTAAATAGACTGAACAAAGGTTGATTCAAAAAAGATCATTTTGACCAACATAGTGGTAAACTTTAAAAATGGTAGAAAATTTTATAACTTGATAGAATAGAGAGATTTCTTAAATAGAAAACAAAATCACTAACCTATAAGAGAAAAAACAGTTGTTTGATAGATATCATTGTACAAGCTATTTCTTTTATTCTTAAGATTTTTTTTAAAGATTTATCTATTTAGTTGAAAGTCGAAGTTATATATAGAGAGAAGGAAAGTCAGAGAGAGAGAGAGAGAGAGAGAGAGGTCTTCCATCCACTGGTTCACTTCCCAATTGGCCACAACAGCTGGAGCTGCGCCAATCCGAAGCCAGGAGCCAGGAGCTTCTTCCTGGTCTCCCACGGGGGTGCAGGGTCCCAAGGCCTTGGGTCATCTTCTACTGCTTTCCCAGGCCACAGCAGAGAGCTGGATTGGAAGTGGGACAGGACTTGAACTGGTGCCCATATGGGATGCCGGCACTGCAAGCTGCGGCTTTACCCGTTATGCCACAGTGCCAGCCCCTATTCTTAAGATTTATTTATTTGAAAGGCAGAGTTACAGAGAAAGGGAGAGACAGCGAGAAATCTTTCATCTGCTGGTTCATTCAATGGGTAGCGAGCCCGGCCCAAGCCAGGAGCCAGGAGCATCATGCAAGTCTCACATGTGGGTGGCAGGAGCCCAAGTACTTGGGCCATCTTCGTCTGCTTTCCATGATGTTTAGCAGGAAGCTAGATTGGAAGTGAAGCAGCTGGGACTTGAACCAGCAGTCATACGGGCTGACAGCATTGCAGGTAGTGGCTTAACCCACTACACCATAATGCCCGAACCTGTGCAAGCTATTTATTTAAATATTTCCAATACATTTGTCTGACAAAGCACTTGTACACAAAATACAAAATACAGGCTATTCATGACAAGATAACCTACCTTTTTAAATGAACAAAAATCTTAACAGACACTATATAAAAGAAGTTACACATACTGCCAATAAAGAAAAAAGATGTCTACCATCACTGGACATCAGGAAAATGCATATGATCCAGCAACTCTATGCCTATGTGGAAAAAAAATTGCATTCTAGGTCTTGCAGGAAGATTAGAGAAAAATGAAAATATATGTACACAAAAAGACCTATGCTTAAGTGTTTATGTAGAAGCTTTGTTTGGTATAACCCAGGTGTCTATCAATGGGTGAATGCCCAAACCAATTATGGTCTATTTATCCAAAAGATGACAACTCAGCAATAAAAGGAATGAATTACTGATACACACACAGCATCATGGATAAATCTCAAAAAACAGTCAGCTAGGACAAAGAAGCAAGACTGAAAAGAGTTCAAGCAATAATTTCATTTGTATCAAGTTGTAAACCAGAGAAAACTAATCTATGGTGACAGAAAGATCAATAGGTTTGTGGGCCTGTAAGATGAGGAACTGCCTGGAAAGGAGCAGGAGAGAACTTCTGGGAATGATATTCTGTAATATGGGTGGGGATTCCATTGACTACATTTCCATACTTTTAAAATAAGTGCATTTTATTTTGTGACGATTATACCTTCATAAAGTCAGCTTTAAAATGGTTTTATGCCTGTTATTTTATAAAGGAAGTCATTTTTCCCCATTTCCTCTCTGATTTCATCAAGCTAATACACAGCTGTTCTAATGAACATGCTGTTTCACCTTCTAAACGAGCTACAACAGTTTTAGTCCAGGTGCTGACTGCATCCAGAGGCACAGATGATGGGCATCTCTGCTCTTCTCTGGAGAATTCTCTGGTGGCACAGGGCTTTCTCCTTCTGGCATTGAAGGGAATTTGGATGAATGTGCTTCCAGCTTAAAACTCAAGATGCAAGATTCTTTCTCAGAATTCCAGCTCAGAAAAGAAGACCCCCAAGGAAAGGTCCCAGGCTCTCACCTATACCATCCTACCGGTCAGGAGAATGGAAATTTACAATGAACCAGATCTGCGCTATGTGGTCTAAAGAAGAGGTGATGGGAAGGGTCAAGATAAATCACAAATTTAAAATCCAGGATGGTTAGTACCTCAACCAAGGTATGCAGGGCCATATTCTCCCACAAAATCCTGCCCCAAGAGCTAAATAATCGTTCAGGTTTTCATCCAGAAAAGTAAAGATAATGTATCCTAACTGATTTGGGGAAGAAATATACAGATACACAAACATATATGCAAATCACCATGTGCATCAAATGTTAATAAACACCACTGCATTGTTGTGACTTGGCCTCCAGTATTTAGCAAGTCTAATAGGTTGGTTTCTATGAATATTTCTCAGCTGCCTGAAATACCCTAGAAGTTCCTAGTCTCATTTCCCTAGCAGTTCCCTGTCAGAAAATATAACAGAAAAGGAAATCAGAAGAGTGCTTTTTCATCAGCTGACACTGGTGGGGACAGCAGAGAGATCCCAGACTAAGGCTGGCAACCAGCCCCTTTTCTCCCAGAGGAAAATTACCAGAACTCTCTGCAGTGACTAAGAGCAGCCAGCAGTGCTGCCTGTGTGCTCGCCTCGTCCGAGACTAAGCAGACACAGCTTTATAAACAAGACGGCATGAGAAGCCAGGATTCTACCCTGAGGCTGAGCAGATCACCTCCAACCAGGTGGTCCCACCACCGCATCCATGGACATTGGACAGACAGCATGAAACACTTATGGGCGTAAGCTTCCTGGAACAGCTGTGGCACCATAAGTCAACACAATGGAATGCAAGGTTAGGGTATAGGATGGGTTTCAGCTCTTATAAAATATGGTGTGGAAACAAGTTCCCAAGAAACCCACTGACTTACTCAGTTGTCAGGCAGAGATGAGTCAGTGTCAAGCCCTGACTGTGCCTTCCATGCATCTGTTCAAGAGTTGCCAAGACCCACAATACTTTCTTGTCTGAAAATAGGGGAAAAGCAAATGCTCATTGGAAAGTTGTATTGTAGGGATAATAGAGGTGTCAATTTATTGTTGGCTGAATCTCATGAGGGCAAAGACTCTCTGACTTTCTGTTATATCCCCGCTCCTAAGACAGGAGCTCATTCATAGAAGTGCTCAAAACATACTCCATAAAAGGATGAATGAATGAGTGAGTAAATGAAACATTATGTATTTTTCCCCATAACCAGCCAATAATCATGACAAAAAGCTGGTGGTGTCTATGTGTGTGTACTAACTGGGTCCCAGTTTCTTACATACTAAAACCCATTTTTGACTATGTGCACCTAGTTAGATGATGAAAGTAGAATACAATATGGTCAGAATGTCCTACAAGGAGTAGACATTTATCCTAGCAGCTAAGTGACTCCCATCTCAATATCAGTGTACCTAGGTTTGATACCCAGCTCCAGATACTGGGAACACCACTGACAACTCAAGTAATTGGGTTCCTGCCACCCCTGTGGGACACCTGGATTGAGTTCATGGCTCCTGGCACCAGCCTGGCCCAGCCCTGACCACTCTAGGCATTTGGAGTGTAAACTAGTGCATAGGAACACTCTCTTCTATTTCGCTAATAAAAATTTTTAATGTCCTACTGAGGGCCGGCATTGTGGTGCAGCAAGTTAAGCCACTGCCTGTGATTTTAGAATCCTATATTAGGACCATTCCCAGGCCTGGCTGCTCTACTTCTAATTCAACTCCCTGCTAATGTGCCTGAGAAGGTCGTGGAAGATGGTCTAAGTACTAGGGCCCCTGCCACTTACATGGGAGATGCCCAGGAAGTTTCAGATACCTGGCCTCAGCCTGGCCCAGGTTGAGCCACTGTGGCCATTTGGGAAGTAAACTAGCCAATGGAAGCACTCTACTGCTTGTTTGCTCTCCCTCCCACTCTCTGTAATTCGGCCTTTCAAACAAATAAATAAACCTTTTTTAAAAATGCTTACTAATTGTAAATTTTGAGACTATCTATCCCCTGGATAACATACATTTGAATATAGTAATAGTCAATTTTTATTTATTTATTTATTTATTTGAAAGTCAGAGTTACACAGAGAGAGAAGGAGAGGCAGAGAGAGAGGTCTTCCATCCGCTGGTTCACTCCCCAATTGGCTGCAACAGCTGGAGCTGGGCTGATCTGAAGCCAGGATCCAGGAGCTTCTTCCAGGTCTCCCACACAGGTGCAGGGGTCCAAGGACTTGGGCCATCTTCCACTGCTATACCAGGTCATAGCAGACAGCTAGATCGGAGGAGGAGCAGCTGGGACTAGAAATGGTGCCCATATGGGATGCCGGAGCTTCAGGCCAGGGCTTTAACCCACCATGCCACAGCACCGGCCCTCAAATGTAGAACTTGGATGGCAGCTGGGACTTGAACAAGTGTCCATATGGGATGCTGGTGCTGTGGGCAGAGGCTTAGCGCACTACACCAAAGTGCTGGCCCCACTAATATTCACTCCTTATCTTCCATTTGTGGGAAGGAACCTGAGTCACCCGTAGGAAAAAGCAAGTGAGGATAATTGCCCAAAGATAACTCTCCAGGGAAATGGAATCTCAAGGCATCAGTGGAAGAAGGAAAGCAGGAAACTAGCAACTAGCAACCGAAATAGAACTGTTGTCTTTCCAGTTCTAAAATGCAGCTAAAACAATCCCACAAGCACCACCATCCATTAGCTCCTTACAAACCCCTCAGGGTGCTGCTATCCATTTCTGGTACCTACCTCTCCCCAGCAGCTACACTTCCTGATGTTAATGTTCTCATCTCACTGATCATACCTGCCCTGTACATTTTCTTCAGCCAGTTTTTTCCATGTTCCAATTTCAGGTGAGAGATGAGCCCCTCCTGCCCCTTCGGAGCTGTGACTCTGAAAGGACAATGGGTCTGAACATTCCAAAACGGAGAAGAGGAATCACTTTAAGCCTTTGGCTCCTTTCCAAGAAGAATCTACTGAGAGTGATGTAGCTCCTACCTTCGCAGTTAAATAGCAGCACAATTTCCTCAACAGAGAGTTGGCACTAAAACGGGCAGCCAGGCTTCCTGTGCTCTTGCCACGGAACTGGACTTCTCATCTGTGGCAGCAGCATGTTTCAGGAGGGGCATTTCCAGATGTGCGTTCACACAGCACTAGTTCTTCACCCAAGCAGAAGTCCCTGCTCTTAGGCAGGTCAACAGTGCTGCTGCCCATTCACCTATATGGATAGCCATTTGGTCATGCCACTAGAAAAGCAAGTACCTTCCTATATGGCTAACAAGCACTGCCAGGACATTGGCCACCTCATCTCAGACAGAATGAGTCTTCAGTGGAAGACAATTAAGATTTCACTCTTGGAATGACAGCACCGGAAATCTAATGGGCACCAAGGCCCCCTGGGGTGGCTCAGATTATGTTTTCTAGTGAGTTCCTGCTTAACCAGCTGAAAGGGAAGGTTCCTAAGTGCTGGCAGAGAGAATGAAAAGGAAAATAAACAGAACAGACAGCTCAAGTGTGGATGCCAGAATTTCTCCTTCTGAACCTTTTATAGGAAGTCGCTTCCCTGAGAAACAAATACAGACACTGCCCTGCCACGTGGCCAGGAGGACAACCCCAGCTCACTCTATGAAAATCAGTGAGAATTCTCCTGGTCCTGAACCTGACATAATAACTTAAAGAGAGGGCAAGAGCTTGTCTTCACTTTCCTTTGTCTTAATTACCACTCTGTACCCTGGTTTCTTCTACTTTCTTCCATCTCTTCTGCCCCTTCCTTGCTCTGTCCTGAGCTTTCCATCCCACTCTCACCAAAATAAATGGAAAAATAAGTATCAGGAAGAGGAAAAAAGGATAAATTTCTCATCAAGTAATAAGCTTCTGGTGGGATGAACAATTTATGTGTCTTAAGGTTTTCATACAGATAAGAGCAAGGCAACACAAGTATGATGAAACAGTGATTTAACATCTCTAAAGCTATCAAGGAAGGCTTCTCAAAAGAAGTTATGTTTGACTTGAGTCATCGATCTTCTGTATATAAAGATAATTGAAAATGAAAAAAAAAAAACCTGGTGTTAAATTGGAAATGGCATAGAAAATTAATTAATTTTTTAAAAAATATCATGTAGGATCTCTGTCATTAATGTGATGTACACTGTTATTTAATGCTATAACTAGTACTCCAACATTTTTTTTTTCACTTTGTGTTGCTATGTGGGGGCACACTGTTGAGATCTTTACTTAATATATACTAAACTGATCTTCTGTGTATAAAGAGAATTGAAAATGAATCTTGATGTGAATGGAAGGGGAGAGGGAGCGGGAAAGGGGAGGGTTGTGGGTGGGAGGGAAGTTATGGGGGGGGGGAAGCCATTGTAATCCATAAGCTGTACTATGGAAATTTATATTCATTAAATAAAAGTTTAAAAAAATATGAATGGTAATTCTCTAGGGAGATGAAAAATGAAGGAGCTTATGAGGCTGAAAGAAACCCATCTTAAAAGATGAAAAGATGGGTATGGGGCCGGCACTGTGGTGCAGTGGGTTAAAGCCCTGGCCTGAAGCACCAGCATCCCATATGGCACTGGTTCTAGTCCCAGCTGCTCTTCTTCCGATCCAGCTCTCTGCTATGTACTGGGAAAGCAGCAGAAGATGGTTCAAGTTCTTGGGCCCCTTCACCCACATGGGAGACCTGGAAGAAGCTCCTGGCTTCGGATAGGTGCAGCTCCAGCCATTGCGGCCATCTGGGGAATGAACCAGCGGATGGAAGACCTCTCTCTCTGTCTCTACCTCTCTCTATAACTCTGTCTTTCAAATAAATAAATAAAAGATGCCTACATTCAATACTCAGCCTAAGGTCCCCAGGCTCCTGGTTCTAGCTTCTTGTCAGTACAGACTCTTGGAGGCAATGGTGATGACTCAAAGAGTTGGATCACAGGGCCAGTGCTGTGGTGTGGTGGGTTAAGTTGCCACTTGCAGTATTGACATCTTGTATGGGCACTAGTTTGAGTCCCAGCTGCTCCACTTCCCATCCAGCTCCCTGCTAATGTGCTTGGGAAAGTAGCAGAAAATAGTCCAAGTCCTTGGGCCTCTAGACCCAGAAGAAGCTCCTGGCTCCTGGCTTCAGCCTGGCCTAACACCTGCCATTGCAGCCTTTTGGGAAGTAAGGCAGCAGATGGAAGATTCTCTCTCTCTCTCTCTCTGTCTCTGTCTCTCTCTCTCTCTCTCCTTCTCTCTGTAACTCTGTCTTTCAAATAAATAAATAAATCTCTGTTTAAAAAAAATAATTGGGGGCGGGTACAGCCGGCAGAAGTCCAGGCTTGATGATGGCTGTGTTGCTGAAGGCCCTGTAGTGGGGGGTCCTGGGCTGAATCTCAGTCTACCCCTAACCTGGCCTCGTTCCGGCCACAAGTCTGCCCGACACAGGGCGAGATGAGGGCGACGCCTGTCTGCTCGCCGCCATGCACTACGCTTTCGAGCCAGTGCCAATTCTGGAAAAGCTGCCTCTGCAGAGTGACTGTCTGGCTGCCTGGGAGGAATGGCTTCTTGTTGGAACCAAACAAGGACATCTGCTTCTCTATAGGATTCAGAAGGATGTTGCCTAGGAAAGCAGTAGAAGATGGCCCAAGTGCTTGGGCCCTGGCACCTGCGTGGGAGACCTGGAAGAAGCTCCTGGCCTCCTGACTTTGGATCCGTGCAGCTCCAGCTGTTGCAGCCATCTGGGGAGTGAACCAGCAGATGGAAGACCTCTCTGCCTCTGTCTCTCCCTACTCCCCCACCCCCCTACCCCGCTCTCTGTAATTCTGCCTTTCAAATAAAGTTTTAAAAAAAATGGATCCCTGTTACCCATGTAGAAGACCTGGGTTGAGCTCTGAGCTCCCAGATTCACCCCAGCCCAATCTCAGCTGCGGCAGACATCTGGGGAGTGATCCAGCAAATGGGAACTCTGTCTTTCTGTCTCTATCATATATATGAGATATATATTTTTTCTCCTACGTGTGCCTATGCCTCTGCCTCTTGAGTAAATTTTTAAATGCTTTTTAAAAACAAGAGAAGTTAAAAAAAAAATAGGGGTCAATGCTGTGGCATAGCAGGTAAGGCCGCCGCCTGCTGTGCCAGCATCCCATATGGGTGCCAGTTCATGTCCCAGCTGCTCCACTTCTGATCCCGCTCTCTGCTATGGCCTGGGAAAGTGGTGAAAGACGGCCCAAGTCCTTGGGCCCCTGCACCCACACAGGAGACCCAGAGGAAGCTCCTGGCTCCTGGCTTCAGTTCAGCACAGCTCCGGCCTGTTGAGGCTAATTGGGGAGTGAACCAGCAATGAAAGACCTCTCTCTCTCTCCCTCTCCCTCTCCCTCTCCCTCTCCCTCTCCCTCTCCCTCTCCCTCTCCCTCTCCTTCTCCCTCTCCCTCTCCCTCTCCCTTTGTGTAACTCAGACTTTCAAATAAATAAATAAATCTTTAAAAAAAATAACTTGTGTGTTCCAGGAACTGCATTCAGCAATAATCTTAGGGATGAGAACACACAAATAGGTAAAAGCCAAGATGTGTAGAGTCCTGTGCTTTATACGTAGTGGTTTGCACACTGAAAATTAGGGACGTGTAAGTGATTTAAGTTAGGACGCATCGTGATCAGATTTGCACATCTGAAATTTGCACATCTGAAATTCTGTTCTGATTTCCAGTGTCAGGGACAATGCAACAGAGCAAGGGAAAGTAATGATGAGAACACTGCTAAGTCCAATCAGGAGGTGGCAGTCAACTGAGGCCATGGCATGGGTGTTAAGAAAAAGGCCTCTTAACTATTTGTTTATTTATTTACAAAGCCAAGAGAGGGACAGAGGGATAGCAGTCAATCCACTTGTTCACTATCCAAATGCCTGCAACAGTTGAGGAGGAGGGCAAAGTTGGGAGCCAGGAACTCACATGAGTGAAAGAAACCCAATGACTTAAGCCATTGCCACTGCCTCCTCCCAGTGTCTGCAAGAGCAGGAAGCTGGAATCAGGAACCAGAGATGTGCTTCAGATCCAGGCCCTCAGTGTGGGACCCAGGTATACTAACTGCCAGGCCAAAAGTCTGCCACAAGCTCCTCGGAATATTTATCACTCAGTTTCAAGGTAACATTTTATACTGCCTGATATTGTGACATGGAATCAGATAAGGGACAAACCTAAGGCAAGGACTGTGTGCTTTTTTCACTTATGTTTGCTAAAAATTATCTTGTCCTGAGCGTGAACTCAGCTCTTCAGGCAGTAAGCAGTGGTGCTGATGGTTGAGACAATGATGGTGATGATGAACATGAGAGCAACTTCAAGACACCATGAATTCAGATTTGCCTTGGTCTAAACATGTGTATCCTCCCAAAATTCATGCTACCTAATCCCCATGGCGATACTACTAATAGGTGGCTGCTTAGGTAGGTGATTAGCTAGTGAGGGTTCTGCATTTGGAAATGAAGTTAGTATCCTATCAATGGGGCTTGAAGGAGTCTGTGTACGCCTTCTCCACACTTCATGGAGGACGCATGAGAGGTACCATGCATGTGCAATGGGCCCTCATGGCGTCTAGGACTGTAAGTAAATTTTCTATTGTTTACAAATCACTCAGTCTAAGGTATTCTGTTACAGCAGCTCAAACTAACACAAAATTGAACATCAATTATTCCTGCAAGAATCTTGAGGTTGAATCTTTAGAAATGAAAATATTAGGTTGATTAAGGTTTGCCTTCAAATGGGCCACCTCTGGGCATTGCTCAGCTTCCAAGCCAAGGAACAGAAACGTCTGCTATGTTTATGAAATTGAAACAGAGATCAGGGGACCGCCTTGTGTGGTGGTGTTGTTGTTGATGATGATGTTTGTTCTTCTCGCCACCACTCCTTGTCCCCTCTACTGCCACTGCCCCTTCTCACTGAACTTTTACTGAATTTCCCATACTTTCTTGCCTTGATGAAGTCTGTTCCATCTAACTTGGAGTCTTTCCCTCTACATACTTTGCCCCACATGGGAGGCCTGGAAGAAGCTCCTGGATCCTGGTTTCAGATCAGCTCAGCTCTGATCATTGTGGTCATTTGGGGATTGAACCAGCAGAATGGAAGACCTCTCTCTCTCTCTCTCTCTGGCTCTACCTCTCTCTATAACTCTGTCTTCCAGATAAGTATAAAAAATATAATAAATATAAAAAATAAATATAAAATAACTATTTAAAAAAATAAAGTATAAGAAAAATAAGAATACAGCAATACAACAAATAGTGAATTATGGATAACAGAGCTAACATAACCCAGTAATGACCAGTGATCAAAACCCAGGACAAAGTGGCATGTGTATATATTTCTAGAGAGAATTCATAGACTAATAGATTCTCAGAGGGATCTAAGAAACAAAAAATATTCTAAAAGAGGGTGAAATACTTTGATGTATTTCTGCTGAGTCTTTTTATTCAATCACATTTATGCATTGAGAAAGAACAGAAATGGGAAATACAAAAGCATAAAATAAAAAACAATCTTTTAGGCCTGCGCCATGGCTCACTTGGCTAATCTTCCACCTGTGGTGCTTGCACTCCGGGTTCTGGTCCCGGTTGGGGCACCGGTTCTGTCCTGGTTGCTCCTCTTCCAGTGCAGCTCTCTGCTGTGGCCCAGGAAGGCAGTGGAGGATGGCCCAAGTGCTTGGGCTCTGCACCTGCATGGGAGATCAGGAGGAAGCACCTGGCTCCTGGCTCAGATTGGTGCAGTGCACTAGCCGTAGCGGCCATTTGGGGAGTGAACCAATGGAAGGAAGACCTTTCTCTCTGTCTCTCTCTCTCACTGTCTAACTGCCTGTCAAAAAAAAAAAAATCTTTTACTCAAGAGGTAATAATAGTAAATTGGATTCGGGCCTCAAATCAAAGCCACGTAAAACGCTGAAAGGACATAAGTTCAGGTGTATTTAAACAATGTATAGTCCTAACAAATTAAATGCTTCAAATGTTCTAAAATGTAAAAATTTGTATTTCTTTTTTTTAATTTTTATGAATATAAAGACAACAGATTTTATGTGTTTCATAGATACAATTCTAAGAAGATAATCTTAGGACTCCATTAAACTCATAGATTTAGGCAAAGAAGAAGAAAGACATGCACATATCAAAAATTCTTCCTAGAAGGAGCTGTGTGCTTCTCCTAAATGGCAAAATAATAATAATAATAATAATAATAATAATTAATAAATAAATAAAATATAAAGCTTGCAATCAAAGAAGTGGATTAAGGGATAGACATTCGGCTTAGTGGTTAAGGTGACAGTTTGGATGCCCACATCGCATTTCCAAGTATCTAGAGTTTTATTCTGGCTTCATTCATGATTCCAGCTTTCTGCTAATGCATACGTTGAGAGGCATCAGGCTATTGGCTCAAGCAGTTGAGTCCTTGCCACCCATAAGGGAGACCTGGATTGAGTTCCTAGCTCTTGCATCCAGTATGGTCCAGTCTCAGCTGTTGCAGGCATTTCAGGAATGAGTCAGCAGATGAGAGATCTCTCTCAGCCTATCTGTCTGTCTCTCTGTCTCTGTGTCTCTCTGGCTGTAAAATAAATGCATAAATAACTTTTTAAAAAGTGGATGGTATAAACATTCTGCTCAGTAAGACTAGGAATCACTGACGTCACAACATAAATAAAGTTAGTATATACTAACAAATGAGAATCCAGCCAGCCTCCCGACCTAAATCTCAGCTGCTGGTAGTATGAAGTACAACAAAACAGTCCTCACATGCCTGGGGCCTTCTGCTTTTCCTTATGAGCATGCCATCTGCAGGTTTAAAGATAGTAGGACTCATCTCAAGGAGGAGCCAGTTCTTTTCTGGCTGTTTCCTCCAAGACCCAGGAAATACATTGCTTCATTGTTCTTTTGCAGAATGAATGCTGGTTGCCAGGCCAAGAGCAAATCTCATGTCAACATCTCCAGACCAGCAATAGAATGGGTCTACATAAAGTCCAAAGAAAGAGTTGTCTTGCACCCAGAGTGAACCCTGAGAAATTCTCCTGACTGCCTTCACGCATAGAGCCCTCCTTCCGAGCCAGCCTTACACTATGAACCACAGACCCAGTCATCTACATATAAAGCCATCCAAGATGAACTGGGCTCTCCTGCAAATCATACCTCTAAAGCCTGGAAGGAAATTCTTAATTTTCATCTACTTGTAGCAACTTCAGAATAAAAAATGTGCTCCAACTGATCAAAATGAACTTTTGAAGGAAATACATGGACTAGGACAAGAAAGATTAGAACTGCTGCTATTCCCTGGAAACCACGAGGCAGATGATACTGACTGCAAAGCAAGAAAATCTTGCCATTTCTCTAGTTGCAGTGTGCTGCTGCCTGCCAGGAAGGGCCTCCTCCTCCCCACATGATGTCCACCTCCCTCAAGTTGACCTTACTCTCACCATGGAGAGCTATGATTTTCAGAGTTATAATTCTATCGCTTCTCAGCCCTTTGGCTAAGATTCAGTGTGGAATTATAATTCTAACCCAATATATAGATATGGGTGTGTGGTTTTTGCAAACCTAAAAGTGGGGTAAAGAAGAAAGCAAGACTATATTTTATTCGGTATTCCTAAAACTTTAAAATTCTGGAAAAATCTGTCTTCTAAAATGTATGTATGAATCATCTTTCAGAACTATATTTTCCTTGTATTTACTTTGACTTTATTTGCTTTTGAGACACATGTGTGAGGATGTTTCAAGAAAGCCTGCTATATGAGAACTGACTACTGAAAATGGAAGGTACAGGATGCTCAAAGAAAGAGGCGGACAAATCCAAGATCATACAGAGGCTTATGTCTGGAAGGCTTACCACAGAAGTGTGGTCTCCAACAGCCAGGAGACATCTGGATCTCCATGCTGTAAAGCAGGAGAGAAGGAGTTTTATAGACAAAGATGGTTCAAGGCTAACCAGAATGCACCTGGAATTTCTCAAGTGATATTAAAATTCACAGGAGACATTCCAAGTGTCAGATAAGAGAGGCAGGTTATCTCAGCTTTGTTTACCACATAGGGCTTTGGATGGCTGCAGTCATGTCAAGCTGAATATCTGGAAGTCCCTTTTCAAATGTTTATTATGTTCTCTCCATAGATAGAGAGATAAAAGAGATAGGTATAGATAGATGATAGAGATAATGACAAATATACATAAGAAAATGAATAGTTGAATCTTTTTCTAAAGATTTATTTGTTTATTTGAAAGGCAGAGAGTTAGAGAGAGAGAGAGAGAGAGAGAGAGAGAGAGTCTTCCATGTGCTGGTTCACTCTTCAAATGGCTGCAACAGCCAGAGCTGGGCCAATCCAAAGCCAGGAGCCAGGAGCTTCCTCCAGGTCTCCCACATGGGTACAGGGGCCCAAAGCCTTGGGCCATCTTTCACTGCTTTCCCAGTCCATAGAAGAGAGCTGGATCAGAAGTGGAGCATCTGGGACTTGTTCATATGTACCAATATGGGATGCCAACACTGCAGCTGGCAGCTTTACTCAACACACCACAGTGCCAGCCCCCATAGTTGAATCTTTAAAAAAAAATTTGAGCCCAAAATACAATGGCCTCAGGGTTTCCAAGAATTTGTTGCCACATAAGGACCTTTAGCAAGAATCTATCTCTGCATTTCTCAGGGGTAACCGCACAGGAATCAGAAACAACATACTGAGCCTGAGCAACTGAGCTCCTGGGTTCTCCCCACCCAATGTCTACTAGAAACGGGGTCCTCCTCCTCTGGGTCAGATCATCTAAAGGTTCTCGCTACTCAAAATGTGGTTCGTAGAACAGAAGCAGCAACCTCACTTGCACGCTTGTAAGAAATGCAGTCCCAGGCCCTTCCCAGAACTACCCAGCAGAATCCATACTTTTTTTTTTTTTTTGACATGCAGAGTTAGACAGTGAGAGAGATACAGAGACACAGAGAGAAAGGTCTTCCTTCCGTTGGTTCACCCACCAAATAGCCGCTACAGTCGGTGTGCTGGGCCCATCCAAAGCCAAGAGCCAGGTGCTTCCTCCTGGTCTCCCATGTGGGTGCAGGGCCCAAGCACTTGGACCATCCTCTACTGCCTTCCCATGCCACAGCAGAGAGCTAGACTGGAAGAGGAGAAACCGGGACAGAACTGTGCCCCAACCGGGACTAGAACCCAGAGTACTGGTGCCACAGGCGGAGGATTAGCCAAGTGAGCTGCGGTGCCAACTGAGCGTCTGTACTTTTTTAAGACTTCCAGAGTGATTCCTATGCACAGGAACATTTGAGAGATCCTGGTGTAGAATATACTATCCTACCTTCTCACTTCCACAGGAAGCACAGACCTGCGGGCCCGACATGCTCCTACTCACTACACACATAAACTAGACTTGGCAAATGCACTGTGAGTTTGTGAGTTTTCAGAATTGAGTGCTTTTTATAAATGTAATTAAATATTCCTCTTCTATTTCCATTGCTAGCTAACTTTTTTTTACCACTTACTGCCTACCACAGACTACGTTACGTTCTTAACAGATACTATCTTATGGAATCCTCTTAACGATCATGCGAGTAGGTTCTGTTACTACCTTCATTGTGCACAGTCATTAATTAGCTTGCTCAAGACCATACAGTTAGTAATGCACAATTCCCAGGCATAGGCACGTTTACTCCAGAGCCCTAGCTCTGATCCTCAACACCCATGCCACTGCTCCTATATGGGACAAAGGTAGGACCTTCATACACATCTGTATTCAGATGACCAAATTGTGGAATGACCAGCCAAAAAAGACGGTGATCAAAGTTCAAAGTTACAAGAAACCAGAGGCACCCATCAGTTTCAAAGAGAAGGCTATTGGTGCAATGTGGGGAGGGACATGCCCTCAGCCACACAGAAATGGCTCCAAGGATATGAGTAAGGTGGCCCGAGAGCCATGAAAAGCACTTTCACATTAAAACACTTTACTGAGAGCTGCTGTCCTCTTGGAAGGAGGAACTCAGATCCATTGGGATAAAACACACACACACACACACACACACAACGCTGTTTTCCCCCACCCCCATTTTGCACTAAGAGGAAGTTGGGCAGGGTCAAGTTCTTCACAGAGCAGGTAGAGGGTGAGGCAGGCAGAGGGACAAGGACTTGTGGTTGGAGCTCTATACAAGGGCAGCTGAAAAGACTGCAGCCACAGGAGCCAGAGACAGGCCTCCAGAGGAAGTGGTTTTCGGCCAGGCTTGTTAAGAGCAACAAAGGTTCTGGGAAAAACCCGGAGTGCCGTGGGAAGGTGGGTGACCCGGAAGTCATCACATGCATTTCTTGAGATCATAAGATGTCTACTCATGGTGACAGCTTCAAATGGGAACCCTGTTTAACAAGCTTCAGAATCTTACAAGCTCCATTTTAGTCCAAATGCAGCCTCACCCCCTTCAAGGTGATCTTACCACGTCTTCACCCTCCTGGGCTTCAAAGCACAGATGTCAAGCTTTCTAAACACACAAGTCTACCTTTAAGATTACAAGAAAAAGCAAGAACAGAAAGAAGTTAACAAAATTACGACACTTGGTCAATATGAGCTGCTTGTGTGAGTCACTGGGGTTGCATCAGTTCTGTGCCGTCCTCTGTGAAAAGCTAAATGTTTACACACAGGGCAAGAGGCTGAAGTGTCCTCCGCTGGACAAACAGGTGGCCCCTGGCTTCCTCAGTGGCCTCAGCGTCCCTGCAGAAACAGGACTTGAAAAGACGAGAGCTTTAGATGTAGTTCCATCTCAGATCCTCGGGTTCAAAGGTGTCGATGATGAAGTCAATGGAAAAAAACTTGCCCATTGCAAGGTTTTAATTTTATTTTATATGGGAAGTTCTCTTTAATCTTACAACAAAGAGATGTAAGTCTTCTAAAGATTCACTTAAATGAATATCAGAGCCACAGGACCAGAAATAAAAACAAGCGGCATTCAGGAAGCTACCACAGATTTATCATGTGTCTTCTCTTGTTTGGTCTTGTTTGTTTTGTTTTTTTCTCTCCCATTCTCATTTTGTTTGCAGGCCATTTTCATGTGTGATCTGTTTAGTAAAAGACCAAAGCAGCTAGGTTCTACAAACGAAGCTAAAAGCAGGTTCCTTTCCTCCAGCAGGATGTGCTCCACTCAGTGAACACACACTTGGCAGACGTAGGTGAGAATGAGGTGGGCTGTCTGGCCACCTCACCCTACCCTGAGGCATGTAGGGAAGCAGGTAAGTCTTAGGAAAAGAGCAAGGAAGACTGCCTCACTCACGCCTCCACACAGAGTCCAGGATATTCTTGGGAGCTGAGTTAGGATATGGATTAGATCTGGGCTGGAGATGTCCCCCGGAAGGCTTTGAATGCTGGAGAAGCCTCTTCAGCTATTCCCCAGGATAGCAATGTCTCATAAGGACCAGCTTTGCTCATCAGGGCAGTGTGGCAGTGGCTTCCAGTAGGGACACAAGCATGTACAGTAGCTGGAGAGTAGTTCTGTTGGGTCAGACTACCCCTTGGAGAGCCAGTAGGACACTCTTAATTTTTTGTCCAGTCTTCGTGAAGTATAATTGAAAAACAAAATTGTGTCCATTTAAGGAATATAAGAATGATGATTTGATGTGCATATGTATTGTCAAAGGATTACCACAATAAAGTGAACACATTTATGTGTGTACGACTGTGTGTGGTAAGGATGAACAAAATCAGTAGCTGGAAGAGATATCTGTACTCCCCTGTGTGTTGTAATGATACTCATCATGGTCAAGACATGGAAACATCCATTGGCAGATGAGTAGAAAAATTATGGTATGGAATATTACTCAGCCATAAAAAATTAAGGAATGCTGCCATTTGTGATGATGTGGATTAATGTAAGGAACATTTTTCTTATTGAAATAAGCCAGATAGAAAAAGAACAATACTTTGTGACCTCATTGATTTGTGAAATCTCAAAAGTTAAACAAGTAGCAATAGAGAATGGTGATAGCCAGGGTTGGGGATTGGAAGAAATGAGGAAATGTAGGTCAAAATTTACTGCTTTGAAAGAGTGAATCGGATGCAGAAGTTACAACAGATTAAGAGGTTACAACAGATTAAACTGCCTGTGCACAAACAACCCTCCAAACATCTCAAGTCTACTCACTAAAAAGCAATCACATTGTTTTGCTTAAAACATACCATTTGCTTCTAACTTCTTCACTACGACAAAATGATATCTTCTGGTTTCAGTTTTAAGGCCTAAAATCATCAGTGATTTATGGAGAAATCTGTCCCCAAGGAGGAAATCCTAATAACAAAGACCCAGACATGCAAGGGTGTGGGATCCAGTTCCCCAAGAGCAATTATCCATGCAGACACCTTGGGATAAAGCTAGACCTCCTTAGCACCATGAGGCCTGGCTTTCAGTGTGACTGTCCCACCAGGTGCAGTAAGTTGTTAGGCCAGTCTCTTACTCTCCCAGAAGCACAAGCTTCTTGTTTGTTCAACATCCAACAAGCACATCTTGAACCCTAAAGACTTTGTCCATGAAGTAAACTGAGATTGTTTGCACCCTATTTTGCTTCAAAAGACCATGTCTTAACACTAGAAAATTTCCAAAACCCTTTCATATGATCGTTATCATACTTTTCTTATTGCTTCACTTTTAAAATTGTCTAAATGGCAGAAAGCAATAGACTCAATGACACTTCTAATATGTGCATGTATATTTACCAGTCAGAAGAACACCAGGACAGATCACAAGAGTAGTAGTAGATACATATACATTCATACAGTATGAATGTCTGTGTGCACAGGCATGGCCAGTGACTCCTCACAGGAATTTAAAGGTCCCAGGAGCACAAGGCTCCATCTCTGCTCCACAGTGTCCAACCATTCAACAAACACCAGGACTCTGGACACTGTGATGTGGACATTGTCCTCTCGCAGAAAAACAACTTCCCCCAATGCTACAATACTATTGCAGTGAAAGGGTCATCTTGTTGGAAATTATTCTGGCTATACTTTAACCATTTCTATACTGTACTGGCTATACTTTAACCATCTCTGCCTGAGATAATCTCAAAAATCCTAATCCTCCCTAGAAATCCTCAAACCATCATGGTCAACACATTTGATGTTACAAAGGTTCTGTTATTCCCTTCTTCCCACTATTGCAGTTCTCATGCTCTTGAGACACTACTATCAGTTGAGAGTATCTGAAGCCACTTCAATTGAAAAGAACAAGCTACTGATAGACTTGGGTAGATTTCCAAGACATAATGTTGAGTGAAATAATTAAACACAAAAGAGTACACACTGGATGATTCCATTGATATGAAGTTCAAGAGTAAGCAGAGCTAACCTACGATGAGAAAGGTCAGAACGAAGGCTTCCCTTGTGGGGTACTGGCTGAGACAGTCATGCAGGGGCTCTTCTGGGGGCTGGAAATGCTCAAACCTTGATTTTAGTGTCAGTGATGCAGTATCCACAGAAGGAAAAACTCATCACCTATATCATTAAGAACTGTTTTAATGCAGGTTGAAGGGAAAGCAGTGGGGAATTAAATCATATAAATAGCTAAAACAGACAGGTGAGTTCAGAGAGAGAAGCAGAGAGTCTAGAAGCAAGCCCTGATGACTTCAGAACTTACTATTAGGGTGCAGCCACCAGCAAGGGAAACTGAGAAAGAGAATTCAGAGTAGAGGGAAGAAGTGGTATAGGAAGGGGCTGGAAGCCAGCTGAGGGTAGCTCTTAATGACTTGTAAATAAACGATGGACATAGGATGAATAGGGAAGTAAAACTGATATACACAGAAAAGCCACATGTTACAAGTTTTATTTTTTTTTGTATTTGAGCTTTTATTTAGTAAATATAAATTTCCAAAGTACAGTTGATGGATTACAATGGCTTTCCCCCCCATAACTTCCTTCCCACCTGCACCTCTCCCATCTCCCACTCCCTCTCCCATTCCATTCACATCAAGATTCATTTTCAATTCTCTTTATATATAGAAGATCGATTTAGTATATATTAAGTAAAGATTTCATCAGTTTGCACCCACACAGAACATAAAGTGTAAAATACTGTTTCAGTACTAGTTATAGCATTAATTCACATGGACAACACACTAAAGACAGAGATCCTACATGTGAAGTAAGTACACAGTGACTCCTGTTGTTGACTTAACAATTTGACACTCTTGTTTATGGCATCAGTAATCCCCCTAGGCTCTAGTCATGAGATGCCAAGGCTATGGAAGCCTTTTGAGTTTGCTGACTTCGATCTTACTCAGACAAGGTCATAGTCAAAGTGGAAGTTCTCTCCTCCTTTCAGAGAAAGGTACCTCCTTCTTTGAGGCCCATTCTTTCTACGGGGATCTCACTCGCAGAGATCTTTCATTAGGGTTTTGTTTTGGTATTTTTTTGGTGTTGCTTTTTGTGTGCTTTTTTTTTTCTTGCCAGAGTGTCTTGGCTTTCCATGCCTGAAATACTCTCATAGGCTCTTCAGCCAGATCCAAATGCCTTAAGGGCTGATTCTGAGGCCAGAGTGCTGTTTAGGACATCTGCCATTCTATGGGTCTGCTGTGTATCCTGCTTCCCATGTTGGATTGTTCTCTCCCTTTTTTATTCTATCAGTTAGTATTAGCAGACACTAGTCTTGTTTACGTGATTCCTTTGACTCTTACACCTATCACTATAATCAATTGTGATCTGAAATTGATCACTTGGACTAGTGAGATGGCATTGGTACATGCAAACTTGATGGGATTGTATTGGAATCCTCTGGCACATTTCTAACTCCACCATTTGGGGCAAGTCCAATTGAGGATGTCCCAAATTGTACATCTCCTCCCTCTCTTATTCCCACTCTTATATTTAACAGGGATCACTTTTCAGTTAAATTTAAACACTTAAGAATAATTGTGTGTTAATTAAAGAGTTCAACCAATAGTATTAAGTAGAACAAAAAAATGCTAAAAGGGATAAAGTATTAAATTGTACATCAACAGTCAGAACAAGGGCTGATAAAGTCAGTTTCTCATAGTGTCCATTTCACTTCAACAGGTTTCCGTTTTGGTGCTTGGTTAGTTGTCACTGATCAGGGAGAACATATGATATTTGTCCCTTTGGGACTGGCTTAATTCACTCAGCATAATGTTTTCCAGACTCCTCCATTTTATTGCAAATGACCAGATTTCATTGTTTTTGACTGCTGTATAGTATTCTATACAGTACATGTCCCATAATTTCTTTATCCAGTCTACTGTTGATGGGCATTTGGGTTGGTTCCAGGTCTTAGCTATTGTGAATTGAGCTGCAACAAACATTAATGTGCACATGGCTTTTTTATTAGCCAAATTAAGTTCCTTTGGGTAAATTCCAAGGAGTGGGATGGCTGGGTTGTATGGTAGGGTTATGTTCAGGTTTCTGAGGAATCTCCAGACTGACTTCCATAGTGGCTTAAACAGTTTGCATTCCCACCAACAGGGGGTTAGTGTCCCTTTTTCCCCACATCCTCTCCAGCATCTATTGTTGGTAGATTTCTGAATGTGAGCCATTCTCACCGGGGTGAGGTGAAACCTCATTGTGGTTTTGATTTGCATTTCCCTGATTACTAGTGATCCTGAACATTTTTTCATGTGTCTGTTGGCCATTTGGATTTCCTCTTTGGGAAAATGTCAGTTGAGGTCCTTGGCCCATCTCATAAGTGGGTTATTTGTTTTGATGTTGTTGAGTTTCTTGATCTCTTTGTAGATTCTGGTTATTAACCCTTTATCTGTTGCATAGTTGCAAATACTTTTTCCCATTCTGTCGGTTGCCTCTTCACTTTCCTGACTGTTTCTTTTGAAGTACAGAAACTTCTCAATTTGATGCAATCCCAAATGTTAATTTTGGCTTTAACTGCCTATGTTTCTGGGGTTTCTTCCAAGAAGTCTTTGCTGGTAACTATATCTTGCAGGGTTTCTCCAATGTTCTCTAATAATTTGATGGTGTCAGGTCATAGATATAAGTCTTCAATCCATGTTGAGTGGATTTTTGTGTAAGGTGTAAGGTAGGGGTCTTGCTTCAAGCTTCTGCAAGTGGAAATCCAATTTTCCCAGCACCATTTATTGAATAGACTGTCCTTATTCCAGGGATTGGTTTTGGAGCTTTGATCAAATATAAGTTGGCTGTAGATGTTTGGATTGATTTCTGGTGTTTCTATTCTGTTCCATTGGTCTATCCATCTGTTTCTGTACCGGTACCATGCTGTTTTGACTACAACTGCCCTGTAGTATGTCCTGAAATCTGGTATTGTGATGCCTCTGGCTTTGTTTTTGTTGTACAAGATTGCTTTAGCAATTTGAGGTCTCCTGTGTCTCCATATGAATTTCAGCATCATTTTTTCCAGATCTGAGAAGAATGCCTTTGGTATCTTGATTGGTATTGCACTGAATCTGTAAGTTGCTCTTGGGAGAATGGACATTTTGATGATATTGATTCTTCCAATCCATGAGCATGGCAGATTTTTCCCATTTTTTGGAATCCTCTTCTATTTCTTTCTTTAAGGTTTTGTAATTTTCATTGTAGAGATCTTTAATGTCCTTGGTTAAGTTTATTCCAAGGTATTTGATTGTTTCTGTGGCTATTGTGAATGGGATTGATCTTAGAAGTTCTTTCTCAGCCGTGGCATTGCCTGTGTATACAAAGGCTGTTGATTTTTTTTTTTAACTTTTATTTAATGAATATAAATTTCCAGTATACAGCTTATGGATTACAATGGCTTCCCCTTCCCATAATTTCCCTCCCACCCGAAACCCTCCCCTCTCCCGCTCCCTCTCCCCTTCCATTCACATTAAGATTCATTTTCAATTCTCTTTATATACAGAAGATCAATTTAGTATACATTAAGTAAAGATTTCAACAGTTTGCACCCACATAGAAACACAAAGTGAAACATACTGTTTGAGTACTAGTTATAGCATTAAATCAAAATGTACAGTACATTAAGGACAGAGATCCCACATCAGGAGCAAGCGCACAGTGGCTCCTGTTGTTGACCCAACAAATTGACACTCTAGTTTATGGCACCAGTAACCACCCTAGGCTGTCGTCATGAGTTGCCAAGGCTATGGAAGCCTTCCAAGTTCCCCGACTCTGATCATATTTAGACAAGGTCATAAAAGACAGGGTGAGGATAGTAACCAATGATCCTAAGAGTGGCATTTACCAGGTCTGAACAATTATACAGCATGAAGTGGGGAAGAGGACCATCAGTACACAGAGGTTGGGAGTAGAGCCATTGGTGGTAGAGTAGAGGTTATGATTACAAAGGAATGAGGCCCAAGTGCACTAGACAGGGTCTAGAACAAAGGACAGAGTCATTATTAGAGGAGCTAAGAAAGGTGCTGTCTAAGCTACAATTAAGTTTTCTGATTGAGAGGCAAATAGAACCTGATAGAAGGGGCTTGATAATAATCTGTTCAGCTTTAGGCCTTGTAAGTTAAGAGGCCCAGACCTATCTATCTCTTCCCATGGGGTATATCCTAAGGGAGGTGTGAACCTCCTAGGGGAAGGCACTCTGTTGACTTTCATTACTTGGCTGGCCTGGGAGGAGAGCTGGCCAGGTAAAGGCAGGTGGCATCTCTAACAAGAAATTTACAGTTCTGCCTGCAATGTTGCTGACCCTGCTTGGCCATACCCTCAGCTGCAGTGGTCACTTTGGAAGTTGGGCTGAGTGAAGGGCTTTTCAGCTTGGAGCCAATAAGATCTGTGGCTCTGACCTGGGCATCCTTCGACTCCAGGGCAGGTCCATTTTCAGTGATCCAACTCTTGGCAGAGCTGCCAGGGCTCTTCACAAGCTGACTTCTGCTGAAGCCCAGATTTACCACATTGAAAGCCACTGCAGTGGACTGGCCTGTTGAGTCTCCTTGAGGGCAGATCACCGTACAGATCAGCCATTAATAGGCCTGCCACCCATTGCTTCTGATGCCTAGCTTTCTTTTCCTCCTGGTTTGTGTTAAAGCAGACCAGACGATGCAAGTCAAGGGAGTGCCCATGCCCCATCTCGAATCTTCGGTGGCCTGAACTACAAGTCTATAGTCACAGGCATGTTCTGTAGTAGTTTTTCTAAGGTAGACAATGCCCATGAGGAAAATTATATTCTCACTTTAAAACTTTCTTTCCCTTTGGTCTGAAAGGGAGGTTTTTTTTTTTTTTCTACTTACTGTATACTTCGCTGATGGCGATGTGAATCTAGCTATGAGATTATTATTTAAGCTCTTATTTTGGCTATGCTATTACAGAAAAATGTTAGCCATCTCTTATAAGGTCTAAAGATTAAATTGTGCATCCTACAGATTCCTTCATAATAGAATTAGTTCCCTACCTTGAAGAGAATAGAGAAATGAAAGAACAAGTTGGGCTTAGAATAGAGAAATGAGGGAGCAAGTCCTAGATCACTTGCTGACAATAGCACTATTACATGAATACTTAGCAAACCGTTTCAACCCTTAGATAAGAACTTAATAAAACATTTACCAGAAGGTCCAATGCCTTCTATAAATTTTAAGAATCATGTATTTGAAAACACCTCTTAAATATCTAACATGGTATAGTTTGTTTAACCAGTAAACTTAAGCACAACCATTGTTACAAGGTGATTATTCAAGTCTTTGAAAATAAGCACATAGTTAAATAACCCATAGCTCTTAATAAAAATTCAGCTGTTTTTGAACAATTAGAATTTAACAGACATCAAGAGAACATAATAGATTACTTTAACACATTGCTCTAACAGTGCATCAGAGTTTAATTCTATGTCAAAGAGAAATTGAGCTTCCTGTGATCTTTTGCTGTGAGGTTTCCTTCCTTTACCTTCTTTCATATTGGTGACCATGTTTCTGTGTTTCTGTGTATAACACATCTTTAAGCATTTTTTGCAGGGCTGAATGAGTGGCAACAAATTCTTTCAGTTTCTGTTTGCTATGAAAAGTCTTAATTTCACCTTCATTCACAAATGAGAGCTTTGCAGGATATAATATTCTGGGCTGGCAGTTTTTCTCTCTTAGTACCTGGGCTATGTCTCGCCATTCCCTTCTAGCTTGTAGGGTTTCTGATGAGAAGTCTGCTGTGAGTCTAATTGGAGATCCTCTGAGAGTAATCTGACGATTCTCTCTTGCACCTTTTAGAATCTTTTCTTTATGTTTCACTGTGGTGAGTTTGATTATGACGTGTCGTGGTGAGGATCTCTTTTGGTCATGTTTATTAGGGGTTCTATAAGCTTCCTGTACTAAGATGCCTCTGTCCTTCTCCAAACCTGGGAAATTTTCTGCTAGTATCTCACTGAAAATGCCTTCTAATCCTTTCTCCCGCTCCATGCCTTCAGGAACTCCTAGAACCCGAATGTTAGATTTTTTAATAGTATCCTGTAGATTCCCGACAATATTTTTTAGATTTCTAATTTCTTCTTCTTTTCTTTGGTTTGCCTGTTTCCTTTCCTGTTCTCTGTCTTCTAAGTCTGATATTCTCTCTTCTGCTTCGCCCATTCTGTTTTTAAGGCTCTCTAATGTGTTTGTCATTTGATCTATTGAATTCTTCATTTCATTATGATTTCTCACCACTATCACCATTTCTTGTTCCACTAGTTGTTTCATTTCATTTTGATTCCTCCTTAATATTTCACTTTCACGAGAGAGGTTTTCTATCTTGTCCTTAAAGGATTTCTGTAGTTCAAGAATTTGTTTTTGAGAACTTCTTAATGTTCTTATCAATTTTTTGCTATCTGCTTCTTGCATTTCTTCTCTCTCATCATCTTCATAATCTTGAGTTGGGGTGTCTTTTTCATTTGGGGGCGTCATAGTGTCTTCCTTGTTCTTGTTACCTCGGTTTTTGCGTTTGTTGTTTGGCATGTTGGAGATATTTGGTTTCTTCACTGTGGTGTTTTTTTTTTTCTTGTTATACTATGACTCTAGATTAAGTGGACTGTCTGCTTTTGGTGGAGCCTTAGAGGCTTGAGATGGGTGTGGACTGAGAGCTGTGTTTGGTTCCTCAGGGTTGAGGGTGTGTCAAGATGACACTCCCAGGTTAGGTGTGGTAAATGTCTCTTTCTTTTGTTGATTCAAAAGGGAAGTAATTCCGCACAGCTGAATGTAATTGGAGGTAGTTAGCAGGCAAATGATATACCCACAGGAGCCAGAGATTGGAAGCTCTTTCCCAAGGACCACACAGGGAATCTCTGCTGCCCTCGGTGTGGGCTCCAATTCTCCTGCAGTCTCCCACTGGGTTGCCAAGTTAGATGCTAATCTCCAGTTATTTCACCCCTCCCCCCAGAGTCCGGTTTTTCTGCTAGGCTCAGGGCCGGTGCAGACCTGAGGTCGCCCTGCTTATGACGTATGTCCAAAATGGCGCCTGCTCTTTGTCTGCTCGCCCTTGAGGGGTGAGCGGAGAGAGAGAAACTTGTGTCCGTATCGGTCACTTTTTTTTTTTCCCTCTCTCTCTTCTAGTTAGCCTGGTGAACTTTTCCCCACGGAGTTTCAAGCCTCGTTCCCTCTAGCCTCCTCTTTCCGCTTGCCCGCTGGTGTCTCGGGCTATGGAGGTTCGGCTCACCTCGCGTTCCAGCGCTGGTGCGTTGAGTCTGCTGCTGGTGTCCCGAGCTTGGGCTCCCACGCTCTCCACGCAGGTCCACTGTGAATCACTAGTTCCGGAAGAGTTTCCTCTGCTGTTTCTTCCCCTACTCTTCCTTGACCCTGCAGTATCTCCACTTTTATTAACCTGTGTCTTGCTGAAGAATATAAATGTGCTCCCTTCCTATTCCGCCATCTTGGATTTTCTCGGCTGTTGATTTTTGTGCATTGATTTTATATCCTGCTACTTTGCCAAACTCTTCTATGAGTTCCAATAGTCTGTTGTTAGTAGAGTTCTTTGGATCCCCTAAATAAAGAACCATATCATCTGCAAAGAGGGATAGTTTGAGTTCTTCCTTCCCAATTTGTACCCCTTTAATTTCTTTTTCTTGCCTAATAGCTCTGGCTAAAACTTCCAGAACTATATTGAATAGCAGTGGTGAGAGTGGGCATCCCTGTCTGGTACCAGATCTCAGTGGAAATGCTTCCAACTTTTGCCCATTCAATAGGATGCTGGCTGTGGGGAAAGGATGGTTTCTTCAACAAATGGTGTTAGAAAAATTGGATCTACACATCTAAAGCATGAAACAAGACCCCCACCTTACACCTTAGACAAAAATCAATTCAAAATGGATCAAGAATCCAAATCTATGATCTGATATGATCAAATTTCTAGAGGATAACATTGGGGAAACTCTGCAAGACATTGGGATAGGCAAAGACTTCTTGGAAAAGACCCCAGAAGCACTGGCAATCAAATTCAAAATAGACAAATGGGATCACATTAAGCTGAAAAGCTTCTTCACTGCAAAGGAAACACTCAACAAAGTGAAGATGCAAACTATGAGACTGATAAAGGGTTAATGTCCAGATATTTAAAGAGCTCAAGAAACTCAACAACAAAACAAACAACAGAGTTAAGAAATGAGCAAAAGACTTGAACAGACATTTTTCAAAAGAGGAAATTCAAATGGGCAATAGACACATGAAAAAATGCTTAGGATCACTAGCCATCAGGGAAATGCAAATCAAAACCACAATGAGGTTTCACTTCACCCTAGTTAGGATGGCTTTCATACAGAAATAAACAAACAACAAATGCTAGTGAGGATGTGGGGGGGAAAGGTTCCCTAATTCACTGTTGGTGGGAATGGAAGACAGTATGGAGATAACTCAGAAAGCTGAAAATAGATATACCATATGATCCAGAAACCCCACCCCTGGGAATTTACCCAAGGGAAATGAAATCAGCATATTAAAGAGTTGTCTGTATTCCCATGTTCATTGCAGCTCAATTCACAGTAGCTAAGATATGGAATCAACCCTGATGTCCATCAACTGATGACTGAATAAAGAAATTATTATATGTGTATATAAGTATGTATGTATGCATATATATGTGTGTGTGTGTGTGTAATGGAATACTATTCAGCCATATAAAGGATGAAATCCTGTCTTTCGCAACAAAATGCATGCAACTGGAAACCGTTATAGTTAATGAAATAAGCCAATCCCAAAAAGACAAATTCCATGTTTTCTCTGACCTGTGGTAACTACTAGAGTACCAAAAATGTAATGTATAGGAGTGAAATTGACATTTTTGAGCTTTGATGATTGTTTACAGCCCTTGTCTTTACTGTTGAGGAACAGTGTTTTTTTCTTCTTACTATTTGTTGAACTCTTTACTTATGTAGGGTTAATCTTATGAGTATAAAGTAAACTGTAAGTATATCATTATAACAATTAAAAGAGGGAATAAGAGAGGAAGGAGAAGGAAGGGTAGGAGGGTGGGTGAGAAGGAGGGCATGGTGAGAAGTATCACTATGTTCTTAAATCTGTATACATGAAATACGTGAAATTTATTTACCTTAAATTTTTTAAAAAGGAAAAAAAAAAAACTTGCCAGATAAACATCAAGTCTCTATTCAAGGGAACTTGAATGTCATGTCCAGGCACTGCAGTCAGAATTCAGAGTGAACTGAGAAGCCATTTTCCAAGGTCCGTTAGAAACAGCCACCAATGGCCTGGAGAGGGAAGGCTCACCACCTAACCAAGACAATGGGGTGACCTTTAGGAGCACCAAGCCAAATAAGAAGAAAGGGCTGAGTGAAGCATCAGCAATGCTGAAAAAGACCTATCATTAAGTGAAACCACTCAAGTTTTTCAACATATGTTCACCTCTGGGGAAAAAATTAGAATCAGGTCGGGTTTGGGTTTAACCATGCATTAACTGCCAAGCTGGAGAAGAGTTTTCAAAGAAGGAAACTTCTGAAATGTATGTGAAGACAGTACTTTAAGAAAACATCTTTACCTTTGTTTATTTACTTCTTTTCAGCTTTATTTGAAAAGGCAGAGAGGCAGACAGAGGATTTCCATCCACTAGTTCACTCACCAGATGTTCACAATAATCAGGTCTGGGCCAGACCAAAGCCAGGAAACAGAAACTCAACCCAGGTCTCCCACGTGGGGGTGTCAGGGACCCAAATACTTGAGTCATGATCTGCTGCCTCCCAAGGTGCACATTAGCAGGAAGCTGTATCGGATGCAGAGCCAAACTAGGCACTCTGATACAGAACTCAGGCATCCCAAATGGGGTCTTAACTGCTGTGCCAAACATTGTTCCTGAAAATATCATTTCCTTCTCTTCATTTTTTTTCATTTCCATGAAAACTCTTTCTTAAAACATCTATTACATCCTTTCTTAAATTGCGGTGATTTAAATAGCTTTTTTGCCTCCCATATTAGATTGTAAACACCCTACTGGAGATTTTTATCTTGTCCACATTCACTCCTCAGAGGCAGCACATGGTGGGAACTCACTAAATGCAGTATGCATCAGTTGTGCCCAGGGCACGGACTGAGCCTCTGCCATCAGGCAAGACTTTGAAGGATGGGGTCCAACTGAACCGAAACACACCATCTTGAGCCTGAGGCAAAGCTGCTTTTCTGAGAGAGGAAAAAACAAATTGTTTAAAATTCAAGAAGACGTTTCAGAGAACAGAGACTGGATGAAGACAGCCCTTGTGGCAATAAATAGCAGACAGTGCAGGACGGAGACAGAGTTCTGAGCCGGAAGACAAGGTCGCCTTGCCCTTGGGTCTCAGTAGTGGAAATAACACTTACAGGAAAGCAGTAACTTTAAAGATAGTTAGAAGTTTCCTGAGTGATCATGAAATTGCTGGTGGCAGTATGAGGTTTTCAAAATACACAGAGCATGCCCGCAAAGAGCAACTCGGTTGGCAATTAGGACAGCAAGGGTCATAGAGCTCTTCCTCCCATCTTGAGCTGTGAGTCACAAGCCTTTCATTAAGAAGTCTGTGGCATGTTGGGGGCTTGATGTTACCGAATGGGCTAAATCCCTTCTTGATGATGGCTAATAATATTGGTGCATTCAGGATTTAATCTTCCACTTGGTTTCCTGGGGTTATCACATGATGAACAGTGAGATGGTTTATTTTATTATTTAATAGATCTTTTCTATAAGGATATGGGTAACTCAGTAAGGCAAGAGGAATCAAGAATTTCTCCTCTTGCATGCCCCCCTCCACTCTGCCCCATAAGAGCCATGAGGAAGCAAGCAGTCTTCATATACAGGTGCATGTTCTTGGCAAGACATGTCAGAACCCAGAAAAGCCAGACCCCATGTGGACCCATGTCCTTCTTGTGCAATAATCATACCAAACGCTCAGGTGTTTGTCCTGGTTTGACTCTTAAATCTGTCCCCTTATCAGCCTCAAGAAAACTTCTGAGCTCAGTTTTACTCACCTATAAAATGGTGATAATAACAGCATATACCTCATATGGTGTTGAGAAAATTAAACGAGATAAGGCATGTAAGAGGCCTCAGGTAATGTCTACTTCCCTATGAACTGCTAACAGAAATCAGCTAACATTAGGAATGCTTTTATTTGCCTCTGAAAGTGTCTTATGATTTAGCTCTCTTCCTGACAGAGCATGAACCACTCTGCAGTTGCTACACCATCCAGAGAAAGAAGGGATCCCTGCTGACGCAGGAGACCACAGAGGAGCTGGCCACATGTACAGGTGTCTGCCTTCCCGCTGAGAAGACAACTCTTTGATCAAGGCTAGTGAGGACCTGGCATCAAGCTGTTAAAATCCCACAGAGGAGATTTCCCTGAAATATCCCAGAGCATCGTAAGCTTCCGGTTCCAAAGCAAGCCGAGATCTTTGAAGAGTGGTGTCAATTAGTCTTGTTCTTTCCACCAAAGGAGAAGGATCTTATGGTGGGTGCTACAATGCTACTATAAAAACAGGGGTGATGAGAATTAATGGCAAAACTTGTCTTCAAACTGTACTTTATACTTTGTATGCCTGTGTGGGTACAAACTGTTGAAATCTC
This sequence comes from Lepus europaeus, assembly GCF_033115175.1. Taxonomy (NCBI): domain Eukaryota; kingdom Metazoa; phylum Chordata; class Mammalia; order Lagomorpha; family Leporidae; genus Lepus; species Lepus europaeus. The sequence continues at coordinate 167,504,268 of NC_084827.1, read as the reverse complement.
TACTTAGTATAGAGTTGGTCTTCTGTATATAAAGTCAATTTAAATGAATCTTAATGAAGAATGGAACGGGAGAGAGAATAGGAGGTGGGATGGAAATGGGGGTAAGGAGGGCAGGAATGGGGGGGAAGAACCACTATATTCCTAAAAGCTGTACATATAAAATTTGTATTCATTAAATAAAAACCTTCTAAAAAAGGGGAGGGGTGGAAGACACAGAACAGTCAACCCCTGGGTCTCCATGATTATTAATAACAAAGGGATGGAGCAGCAGTGACCATTTATTGGGAAACACGTGCCTTATTCCATTGCTGATGAGTAAAGTTATCCAGGTTTGCTTGCCAGGGACACTCTGAAGCAGATACTATGCGAGATGGACATTTCTTCCAGGCTAAGAGACCATAAAGAGGGAAGGCGTGAAGGGATGATCACTCCAAGGGAGTGGCAGGTGCACAATGATGACCACATCGGGGGAGTGGCAGGTGCACATCAATATCCAGAAACACCTTTGGCAAACAGAGTCTCAGTCACTGGTTCAGACCCTATCTCCAGAGTCATCTGCAAAGTAATCAGGAACTGGGTGATGGTGTTTACTCCCAAGGCAGAGTGGAAAAAAAGAGAAAGGGAGAAATTTGCCACATGCTCCACACACATCTGCTTAAGATAAAAAGTCAAAAATTTATTGTCCTCAACTACCTGTCTGCTCAAATATTACCAATTACATTTACATACTAAACTATTGACTACAAATATATATATATATATATATATACAATAGATATAGATGATAGATTGATGATAGATAGATAGATGATAGATAGATAGATAGATAGATAGATAGATAGATAGATATAAAACTCAGGTTCACCAGGTTACAAAACTTTGTCCTTGCATTACACTTGTAACCCTTTGATTTCCATGAAAATTGGACAAATGATTCACAAATGGCCATGTGCATCACAGGTCCAGAATCTCTAGGGGTGAGTCCTGCCTTTTTTAGCATCCTTGGTGGCTGTGATGGTCAACCAGCTTTAGGAGCCCCTGCAACAATCCATTACACCCAGTTTGTAGGGTTTGCATCTGAAAGTTAGTCACTGGTTAAGTTTTCTCCTTGAAACTCACCATAAGGGGGTTGCCCAGCAAGTTCCAAGAAGACAATGCGATGCCAGGAGCCAGTCCAATCTATTCATCCAGGATGTTCTGTTCTTTTACTCAGTCAAGTCCCTGCCTCCTTCCAAAGTCCTAATACTTTCCACTTTCACATCTCCCTCAAAGTGGAATGCAACTTACTTCTCACCCAAAGACTTTATCTATTGAAATTCTTTTATTTGCAACGTGAGTTTGTCCTCTGGACATATGGGCAAAAGTCCAGAACAAGAACCACTGGGGCCGGCGGTGTGGCTCACTTGGCTAATCCTCTGCCTGTGGCACCAGCATCCCATATGGGCGCCAGGTTCTAGTCCTGGTTGCTCCTCTTCCAGCCCAGCTCTCTGCTGTGGCCCGGGAAGGCAATGAAGGATGGCCCAAGTCCTTGGGCCCCTGTACCCGCATGGAAGACCAGGAAGAAGCACCTGGCTCCTGGCTTCAGATCGGTGCAGCACCTGCCATAGCAGCCATTTTGGGGGGTGAACCATTGGAAGGAAGACCTTTCTCTCTGTCTCTCTCACTGTCTATAACTCTACCTGTCAAATTTAAAAAAAAAAAAAAAAAAGAACCACCAAGGGGCCCGCGTGTGGTGCAGCAGGTTAAATTGCCACTTGCAATGCCTGCATCCCACTTTGGGGTGCTGGTTTGAGCTCCAAGCTGTTCCACTTCTGAACTAGATCCCTGCTAATGTGTCTGTCTAAGCAGCAAAAGATGGCCTGAGTACGTGGGCCCTGAGTTCCTGGCTACTGGCTTCAGCTTGGACCAGCCATGGCCATTGTGGCTATTTGAGGAGCAAACAGAGAATGGAAGCTCTTCCTCGCTGTCTCTGTAACTCTGTCTTTCAAATAAATAACGAATTTTATAAATCACAGAAGGAGTCAGCACTGTGACGTAACAGGTTAAGTCTGTCTGCAGTGCCAGCATCGCATACAGGCACTGACTTGATTCCTGGCTGCTCCACTTCTGATCCAGTTCTCTGCTTAAGGCCTGGGAAAGCATAGAATGATGGCCCAAGTGCTTGGGCCCCTGCATCCGCATGGGAGACCCAGAAGAAGCTCTTGGCTCCTGGCTCAGATCCACCCGGCTCTGGCTGTTGTGGCTATTGGGGAGTGAACCAGAGGATGGCAGACTCTCTCTTTCTCTCCGTCTCTCCGTCTATAATGCTGCCTCTCAAATAATTAAATAAATCTTTTTTTTTAAATCACAGAAAAGCAATTACTCCAACAAGTATTCAATAAAGCCTGCTAGTGGGCCGGCGCCACGGTTCACTAAGCTAATCCTCCACCTGAGGCACCGGCACACCGGGTTCTAGTCCCGGTTGGGGCGCCGGATTCTGTCCCTGTTTTTGCTCCTTTTCCAGGCCAGCTCTCTGCTGTGGCCCGGGAGTACAGTGGAGGATGGCCCAAGTCTTTGGGCCCTGCACCTGCATGGGAGACCAGGAGGAAGCACCTGGCTCCAGGCTTTGGACCAGCACAGCACGCCGGCTGTAGCAGCCATTTGGGGAGTGAACCAATGGAAAAGGAAGACCTTTCTCTCAGTCTCTCTCTCTCTCTGTCTAACTCTGCCTGTCAAAAAATAAATAAATAAATAAAGCCTCCCAGTGTAGCTGTTTGCAAAAGATGTCGAATTTCACCACCACTTGTGTTTGTGTGTGTGTGTGTGTGAGTGTGTTGAAAGGAAAGAGATTTTTAAATCAAATTTAAGGAAAGCAATAAATTCATTTTATATTCCAATGGGGAGAAAAGCAATCAGATCTTGTATCTGGAAACTTGGCGGAAGACAAGTTTCTTATATTCCACTTTGGAAAGCTGCCGGAGGCTGGGAGGTGGGAGAGGTGAGGAGGGCACAGGAGCAGTTTTTCTTCTTGAATTATGATTGGTCCGTGGTAGAACATGTGTTATCATGCCTCCATCTCCTTACCTTACATTCTAGAGGAAAAGCCACTTGCGCTCCAGTCTTCCTTTGTGGGGAGGATGGATGTCATGGAAACCATGTCCGTGCCTGAAGCAAGAGATCCTGGAGCTGATAGAACTGTTTCCATGGCCCCGAAAGGAAACCCTGGTCTCTACACTGACAACTGTGTCAGGAATCCGGGATGTTTCCCTGGCTGAGCTGCCCTCTGCACACCATTCCAGGTACCCTGTCAATGTCCCCCTGGCCTTTCCAGCCAACTGCAGGGTGCCGGCCGGTCCAGGAGAACTTCCTCCCCCAGAACTTGAGATCCCCAGTGCTGGGGTTAAGGCTGTGCCTCACGGTCAGCAAGCAAACAGGGGCTGCTAAAAATGCTGCGGTGTGCAGGATACGTCCTGACAACCACAGCGCAGCCAGCCCCAGTCATGGGCCAGGCTAAGGTGCAGAAACCAGTGGAGAGGGATCCGAGCGCTTGCCTGGGAGCAGCAGCAGACAACACAGCCGACCTCACGCTCCTGTGGCCTTCTCTTTCCCTGCTCCCAGGACACCTCACTCTTTGGGACTCACTGGTCTCCCCTCCTCGGTCCCCTGTGCTGGCCTCTCCTCACCTGTCCAACGTCTAAATGCTGGGATGCATCCAGGCTCAGTCCTGGGACTTCAGCTCTTGTCTCTCCATTCTCACTGCAGGCTATGCCTTTAAATACCATCTACAGACCTGCTCGCCCAAAGGCACATCTCAGCCTGCACCCTAACCCTGAGCTCCAGGTTCTTAGATCCACCTTTCCACGTGGATGCCCCGAACTCAGCATATCCAAAACTTTCCCCAAAAAACCTGCTCCTCCAGTTCATCCCAGTTAATGGCAACCCCATCTGCCCAGTTGCTTAGGGAAATAATCTTGGGGTCATCCTTGACCTTGCCCTCCCTCTTAAATAGTCACGCGATCTATCATCAAATCTACGAATGCAAAAGTGACTCAAAACGTGACCACAGTTCTCCATTCCAGCTGCTGTCGCAGTGGCTTCCAGCCACCCCCAACCTTCACCTGGAACATGGCAGACTTCTCCTGATATTTCCCCGCTCCTGCTTTTAGCTGCTTCTCAATACTGGAGCCAGCATGAACCTTACCAAGGAAGTCAGATCTCGCCACTCTTCTTTTCAGAACAGTGTTTTTCCATCAATGTCAAAGTAAACCCATAGTTTTATGGTGCCCTGTAAGTTTTACGTGATCCATCTGCTTCCAAACCCCTGCTCTGCCCTCAACCATGTCACTCTGCCTCACAGCGCCTGCCCGGCCTCCCTGACCTTGCACACGACCTCTTCCCTTCCATGTTGGCCTCCTGGACCTTCCTGGAGTCTGCCAGGCATCTTCCCACATCAGGACCTTAGCCAAGACTCCCCATGGTTCGCCCCACAATCCTTCAGGTCTCTGACACGCTGTTTTAAAGTCTCGCCTTCCACCTCCATTTGCAGGCTTTAATACTTTCCCCGTGGTGCGCCACCACCCGGCACACTACTGATTTCTCCTATGGAATCTGCCCCTGTGCTTCTCTCCACAGGGTGCAAGGTCTCAGCACTGGGACTTTCGGTATCACTTTCCCCCCAGCATCCAGACCAGTGGTGTCCGCAGGAAGTGCCCACTGTGATGAGTGACCCAATCCCCAGTTGGCTTCAAGTTCTCCAGAAACAGGAGGCGATTGCATAATATCTCGCTCAGTTCTCCTGCAGCTCCCTGTCGGACAATGACCTCCTGCACAGATTGCCCAGGCAACCACGCGGCTGAGTTTTGTACACATTTGTCATTTCATTTAGCTTACTGGGAATGCGATACATTTTTAATTGAATAGTCAATCAAAATGCTTAAAATCTCAAAGGTATAATCACCACAGTGAAGGCTTCATCCTGCCCGCAAAACCAGCTTACCAATTTACTGCACCAGGGATCTGGCAAAAGCAGCAAACCGTGAGAGGCGTTTTCAGCGAAGGACCAGCTGTGGGCGGCGTATCTGCACCATCTTGTGGACAACCTGGGAACTACACCCACTGAAAAGGGACGCCCTCCAGGGTCCCAGCAACTGCGTGAAACGCCTGTTTAAGACGTCTCATTCCCGCCCCAAAAGGAATCCCTTACAGCCTCTCCTCACCAGCCCTCGACTTTCCAAATGTCCCAAGTGCTTTTCAGGTAGCAGTGTTGTAGGTTGCTCATTCTCAAGGGGAGAACTGAAGGCTGCCTAAGGTCCTGATCCCCTAGCAGCAGCGTCCAGTTTGGCTCCCTACCCCAGGAAAGCCGAGGGGGAGGTTGGCCTTCCACACCGGAGGTGGCTGTTGTCCCAGCAGTGCTGTTTCAGGGCCACCCTGGGAGGCTGCCCTTCCCTGGCTTCAAACCCCAACGCCCACCAGCCTGTGGGGAGCTCCGAAAGGTGTCTTTTATCCCACATCAGAATTCAGGCTTTAGATTTAAATACACCTGGGAGAGGTAACAGCTGGATTTCTAGCCCTAATGACCCAGGGAGGTGTTGGAAGGAGAGGGCAGAGGAGAAAGGCGCCTGCTCACCTGAAATGGGAAGTGTAGGGGTGGACACAGGGGCAGACCTGCAACAAAGAAAGGCCATCGGCCTCCAGTCACCTGCACTCAGCTTGCCACACTGCCACACTGCACCTGCCCACGCACGATGTCCCTCCCTAACTCCATCCCACAGAGTTGCACTGAGGAGAGGTAAGGGCCAGGTCAAGCATTTGTGAAAAGTCTTCAATACAATAATTTTTAAAAAATTATTATTTATTACATATTATAATTATTAACAACTTACAAAGCAGTGCCATCACTCTCAAGACCTTCAGACTCCAGGACCTGCAGCCACCAGAGGCTGCCTGAGCATTGCGTGTAGGCTGAGAAGCATGATTTGTTTTTTTTCTACCTCTTCTTTTTTTTTTAAACTTTTATTTAGTAAATATAAATTTCCAAAGTACAGCTTATGGGTTACAATGGCTTTCCCCCCCATAACTTCCCTCCCACCCGCACTCCTCCCATCTCCCACTCCCTCTCCCATTCCATTCACATCAAGATTCATTTTCAATTCTCTTTGTATACAGAAGATCAATTTAGTATATATTAAGTAAAGACTTCATCAGTTTGCACCCACACAGAACATAAAGTGTAAAATACTGTTTCAGTACTAGTTATAGCATTACTTCACATTGGACAACACATTAAGGACAGAGATCCTACATGAGGAGTAAGTGCACAGTGACTCCTGTTGCTGACTTAACAATTTGACACTCTTGTTTATGGTGTCAGTAATCTCCCCAGGCTCTAGTCATGAGTTGCCAAGGCTATGGAAGCCTTTTGAGTTCGCTGACTGCTGACTTCCATCTTATTTAGACAAGGTCATAGTCAAAGTGGAAGTTCTCTCCTCCCTTCAGAGAAAGGTACTTTCTTCTTTGATGGCCCTTCTTTCTACTGGGATCTCACTCGCAGAGATCTTTCATTTAGGTCCTTTTTTTTTTTTTTTTTTTTTTTTTTTTTTTTTTTTTTTTTGCCAGGGTATCTTGGCTTTCCATGCCTAAAATACTCTCATGGGCTCTTCAGCCAGATCTGAATGCCTTAAGGGGTGATTCTGAGGCCAGAGTGCTGTTTAGGACACCTGCCATTCTATGGGTCTGCTGCGTATCCCAGAGAAGGATGATTTGTAATCAGCCCAAGAATTACTGGAAAGTACCAGGTGCTTCATAGAGATGGGAAGGTTCTGGATTCACTTTGGCCAGGATTAGGAGAACTGCTTACTTTTAGAAACCTATAAAGGAAATGAAAGTGTGGGAATCTAAAGTAAATTTCAGCTTTAGGTCAATACGTCTGAATTACCACCAGAAAGGGAAAGAGAATTAGCACTAATTGAAAGCCTGCTTATGGAAAGCACTGTCCAGTCACATCATGCACTCTTCTAACTTCAGTAGCTCCCCTCAGAGGCCCCCTCTGTGACCCGGGCCTGGCAGCTTTTCTCATTTGTAAATTGGTGTACCGATGCTGTGGAGAAGCGTGCCATGGTTCCTCAAAAAGATAAGCACAGGATTATCATATGGCCCAGCAATTTCACTTCTGGATATAGAATGAAAGAAAGAGAGCCAGAAGCTCAAAGGAATGATTTTACACTAATGTTCAGAAAGCATTGTTCACTCTTGACATGAATGGAAGGGGAGAGGCAGCGGGAAAGGGGAGGGTTGCAGGTGGGAGGGAAGTTATGGGGGGGTGGGGAAAGCCATTGTAATCCATAAGCTGTACTTTGGAAATTTATATTCATTAAATAAAAGTTTTTTTTAAAAAAAAGCATTGTTCACAATAACCATGACGTAGAAACTATCTAAATGCCTATCAGCAGGTTAATGAATAAATGTAAATTGTATACAACAGACCACCATTATGTTTTAAAAAAGGAATGAATTTCTAATACATGCCACAATATGGTTGGACCTTTTCTTACCTTTATGTATGTATTTATTTCATAAGAGGAGATACAGAGAGATACAGAGACAGAAAACGATCTCTCATCCACTAGTTCACTCCTTAAATGCCTACAATGCCCAGGGCTGGGCCAAGCTGAAGCTATGCAGAAAGAACCCAATTCGGATGTCTCACATGGGTGGCAGGAACCCAACTAACTAACGAGCCACCACTTGCTGGCCCCAAAGGGAGCGCATAACAGGAAGCTAGAGTCAGGGCTGGAGCCAGGATTCAAACCCAGCAACTCTGACGTGAGATTCTCATAACTGAGTATTCGGGGAGGGGAGTCTTACTGCTGCGCCCCACCCCTGGAGGAAGCTCGAAAACACTTGTGCTAAGTGAAACAAGCCAGATACAAAAAGACAATTGTTGATTTGGTGGAGGCACCTAGAATAGGCAAAATCAAAGAGACAAAAAGTAGAATGGAGCTTCTAAGAGCTATGGGGAGGGAGGGTTGGGAGCTGGTATTTAATGGGTATGGAGTTTCCAGTTGGGAAAGATGAAGACTGGGGAAGTGGATAATGGGAATGATTGAATAAGGCTATGAATGTACACAATACCACTGAATTATATACTTTAAAAGGATTTAAATGATAAATTGTAATGCTTTTACCACAAGAATAAATTGATAGATATAAAATGGTACTTACTATTCAAAGTCATTGTCATGTCTTTCTTAGTCACAAAGAACAAGGTTCCTTGTACCATGCTGCCTAATTCTAAGTGTTTTGAATTGTGTTCAGTCTTGCTATCCATGGCGGATTAGATTCAAGAACCCTCCCCACGGATACCAAAATCCACAAACGCTCACGTCCTTGATGGAAAACAGTGCAGTCTCTGCATACAACCTAAGTACCCACTGATGACATTTTACATCATCCCCAGATTACTTATAACACCTAACACAATGCAAATGCTATGCAAATGGTTATAGAGCATTGTGTAGATCATAATAGTGAGAAAACAGTCTGTGCATGCTGGTACAGATGCAACGTTTTCAACATTTTCAATCTACAATCAGCGATTTCATTGTTGCAGAAACCACAGATAACAAGATCTGACTGTAGGTGTCAAGTTTTACTGTTAAAAGAGGTATTGAAGCCGGCGTCGCGGCTCACTAGGCTAATCCTTCACCTGCGGCGCTGGCATACCGGGTTCTAGTCCTGGTCGGGGCGCCGGATTCTGTCCCGGTTGCTCCTCTTCCAGTCCAGCTCTCTGCTGTGGCCCGGGAGTGCAGTGGAGGATGGCCCAAGTGCTTGGGCCCTGCACCCCACGGGAGACCAGGAGAAGCACCTGGCTGCTGCCATCGGATCAGCGCGGTGCGCCGGCCGCGGCGGCCATTGGAGAGTGAACCAACGGCAAAGGAAGACCTTTTTCTCTGTCTCTCGGTCTCTCACTGTCCACTCTGCCTGTCAAAAAAAAAAAAAAAAAAGAGGTATTGAATAAATGTCGTGAACTAATTGGAGTAGTTGTATTGATTACGGAATCACAAAAAAGGGAAAACACGACAATGAATTTTTCCAAGCACACAGCCATACGGCAGGAAGGAATTCCACGCCTCGTCTTGACCTGATTCCATCCTGGAGTAGCCCCGGCAGGGCCGACAATTTCTCTTTTTCTGCAGTTCAACAAGAAAGGTCTCCTCAATCGGCTCTTTTTTTTTTTTTTTTTTTCTCATTTACAGTGTAAGAAACTGTTTTTCCTTCCATTTTAATTGAGGTACAGAAGAAAGCGCCACGCCTTAGATAAAGGGTAAGTTGTCCCTCATGGGGACGACAGAGGAGGCAGCCATTTAACAAGAAATGTGGCCTAGGGGACTGAAGGACCGCATCAGGCTGCTCCACCTGGTGGTTTGGTTTGGATGAGCAGAGATCACTAACCTGGTCTTCTTTGGAAAAGGAAAATGCCCCACGTATACTAGGGTAGGCAGGTTTGAGAGGGCGTGATGCATGCAAGTGTGCGCTTTCACATGTTTACGACCACGGGGAAGGAATGAAAGAATGCTCATTCAGTTCACTCAGAGAACTCTGCACATCACACAAGGAAATAACCCAGGAGACAACAGAAAGCAGGGGAAAAGGGATCGTAAAATGCCCAGGGTGTGTCTTTCTTTGGAAGGGAAGTCAGCCAGAGGATCACAACTTTGAAGACACAGTACAGAATATGAATCTCACAAAGGGCATTGGCTGTTTTCTCATCTCAGGCAAATCCTGGCAGAAGTGCACAGTAAAGACTAAAAATATTAAAAGGTTTAAAAGGGAGATCCCAATGGCTCTCCTGGTGTGGGACTCCACTCTAGGAGAAGTCACACTTGTGAGGACACTGAGATGTGAAACAAAGAGGAAAGTGATGGAACTTCAAGGACAAAGCTAACTCAGCTGATTAACATCAACCGGGCACCTGCTGCAGCAAAGACATGGGCCTAGTCTCCCCAAAATAAGCAAAGAATAAAACAGTATCTTCTCTTTTCTGAATACAATCCAGCTCTGCATGTGTTAAAAACCTAGCTCCATAAACAGAAAGCTATCCTGAACAGTTATCAAATTTTATAAAAAGTGAGAAATCCTGCTCTAAATGGAAAGTTGAATGTGTGGATTTAACTCGCTCTCACCTGACTTCCCATTAAAATGTTAGCAAGAAAATTTAAAGGGATATAAATTCCTAACAATAAATAAAATAAAGGGATAGAGGGGCTGTCCCTGGCTGAAAATTTAGCAAACAATTATAGGACAGAGGATGGATGCAAACAAGGTAAAATAAAGATCAAAAGACACCATAACCCTTCTGCACGGAAGGGAAGGCATTGCAGGAAAAAGCCCATCTACCTCGCCAAACCCTGATGAGGCTCAGCACCAAGAAACAGAATGAAAACAAAAGTAGTGAAAGGAGTTGAGAACTTCGGCTGCTTTTCCCCTGCTGAATTCCCTCCGAACACCTGGAAGCCACACATCTTGCCACCTTACTGTGCAGTCTATCATCATATTGTGTGCCTCAACACAAATCCGATGGCCTCACAGGAAGCATTTCTCCATTCTTGCATTTAAGATGTCTTCAATCTACCAGGGACAAAGCCAACTAGCTGACGGGCCCTGTCCATATGAACAGACATTTTATTGCTTCACAGGTTAACTTGACTGGACAACAAGGATGATCCATCATTTCAGAATACAGACATTTTTTAAATGACTCCAAGCAATATAAAGATAAATTTGGCTATAGAATGGAAAAAAGCTATAATTAGTAATTTTACCCATAAAACTAAAATAAGATGCTATGTCAAGAGGAAAAATTAGAGCCATCCCCCCAAGCAAAAAAAAAAAAAGAGCTATTGGGAATTTTTTAATGACTGCAAGCAGAGGGATATTTACTACAAGGACTGGAAAATAAATCCAGATGACTTCTCAAAAAATAAGAGAAAGAAAAGATGCTAGGAAAATTAAAAGACCAACCTATGGATACAATATCAGACCAACAGAACTTCTAAGGGAGAAAAATTGCAAAATAGTGGAGAAAGAAATTATCAGAGACATTAGTATAAGATAGTGAGAATCCAAAGGTGGCTCTGATCACTTTAGGGTTCCGGCATTAAGGAAACTCAGCACAATGGAGGGGAGTTTTCATCCCAGCCCTGAAGGATGTGCAGGATTCTGGCCAATGGGAATAAGCAGGAATTTCAGGCACAAAGCCCAGCAAGCAAAGTCTACCAGGGCATGGTTCACGTTCCTAGAAACTTCATAGACTCAGATTCAGCTACCATTTCCCTGGCAGAGGTATCTCCACACAGTGGTCTAATTCCCTCTATGCTGTATCCAACAGAATCCTCACAACCATTTACAAAGTTCATGTATGGATCAGGACATTGAGCCTGGAGACAGAAGTGATGTATCAGTGATCACAAAGGCGCTGGGTCCCAGAGCAGAATTCACTCCTATGATGTCCTCAGACTCTAAGTCCCTCCCTGTCTCAAATCTCCGTGGCTGAGTGTCTTCCTAAGGGAAAATAAGACGCAGTGACCAGACAGGAAAGTTGAAGCTAGATTCTCAGAGGCCTCCAGTACTTGGTCAAGGAGTTTTAACTGCATAATTAAAGCAATGAAAGCCATAATTGAAAAGTGAATGACCTGGTGAAGACTAAGCTGGCAGCTGTTGTTGACGTGGAAGTGGTTTGGAAAACAAAGGGACCTCTGAAGCTGTCACCACAGCTGGTGATAAAGAAAGAACTGGGTCAGCACCTGAGCGGTGGCGGTGGAATGAAAGAATGAGGAAGCCAAGTGTTTTTCGGTAGGGCTGGGGAGCAGGCAATAGCTCATCCACAGGTATCCTCCAACCATAGTACACAACTTGGAAAGGGGAAATGGACATCATGCCCCTCACCTTGGGTCCCTTTTCACTGTTTTTGTGTAGCCCCATGTTTCCTGTGCTTTTGTTTCCAGCAGCCAGCACCTGCAGCTCTTCTTCAGAGACTGACCCTGGGGCCCCTGGGCCGGGCTTGGGCACAGGTGCAAGGATCATAAACTGAGAATCCCTGTACTCCCCATCCCTGTAGGGCCTTAACCAACAATGGATGGGGACAGCAATATAATGCACATTCTAGCATCCTCTGCAGGACCTGGTGGAAACTTCCTTCTAGGGTGGACACTGTCTAGTTCACAGCCCACACTTGCCTTCTGTGCCTCTGTTTTTCCTCCTGCTCTCTCCTGGGGATCTGGGAGCATGTCTTCCATCTGTCACTTGCACAGGCATCCTCATCTCAAGGTCTGCATACAAGGATCTCAACCTCAGACCAGGGGAAAAGAGGGAACAGCAAGTGGGAAACAGGAGATACAGAAGGAATCGGAGGAGAGAGCAGCAATCAAGTCCCCTGTGTGTCACGAGGCAGAGCGTTTTTCCTTAGGGCCCACAGCAGCCACCGCAGGATGTGCCTCCAGCCATTGAGGCAGCTTCTTGATGAGACTCAAAATGGCGTGCTGCTCCCAACAGTCTGCAAATGTTCTTCCAGGCTGCAAGAGGTCTGGGAAGCCACCTTCCACACCACCATTCCCTGGGCTCCTCAGAAAAGATGGTACCATTGCTCCAAAAGTGACCTACCTTGAAAAGGTTTCCTGTCCAGGAGTTTAGAAAGCTGGAAGGAGGAAGTTTCAGAGTTCGGAAGGTAGCTAGACCTTGCTCCTACTGCGCTAGATGCAGCTCCTCCTTAGTCCCTAAAATACACTGGGGGAGGAAGGATGTTTCTTTTAAAAATCCCCTTGTGTCATGATTTAGCAAGGGAGACAAGCTCAGATGACATTCTGATCTAATTAAATTAGATCCCCAGGGGCAGGGATCAGACAGAAGTTCCTGGAGGTGTCCTATCTCAAAACCCAGCCACGGGATCCTGACCTTTAGAAAACACATCTTTGAACCATGGAGTGCTGAGCTAAGTAGCAGATCCCAGGGTTTCCTCGTTCCATGGGAAACAATATTCTCATCCCTGGTGAGCTCATTTTCTGATAAGCTTCATGAGTTCATCCGCTGTTGAGAAATTCTGCTAAACTCCTAGTGAGCTCTTTGGGAAGGCTGTGCTATTTTGTTAACATCTGTGTCATCATAATGAGCAATCTTAATAACCATTGGGCTGATCTGTATTTCCACGACATAACAATCAGAAAGCCCTTAGCTAAAGTGGATACTGCTTCATATTTAATCATAAAGTTGGGGATGGTGACATTTTCAACCGTTCACTAGTCAAACATGCATTGAGTTACACAGGCCAGGCACTGTGTAGATGCCGGAGACATAAAGGTGAGGCATGGCAGAAACAAATATGGCTGGGATCATGGCAACAGTAAGAGAGAAGAGTGTTACATTAAAAATTACAAACAGACCTTTCTCTCTGTCTCTCTCTCTCTCTCTCTCACTATCCACTCTGCCTGTCAAAAATAAAAAAAATAATAATAATAATAATAATAATAAAAGGCCGGCGCCGCGGCTCAATAGGCTAATCCTCCGCCTAGCGGCGCCAGCACACAAGGTTCTAGTCCCGGTCGGGGCGCCGGACTCTGTCCCGGTTGCCCCTCTTCCAGGCCAGCTCTCTGCTATGGCCCGGGAGTGCAGTGGAGGATGGCCCAAGTGCTTGGGCCCTGCACCCCATGGGAGACCAGGAGAAGCACCTGGCTCCTGGCTTCGGATCAGCGCAGTGCGCGGGCCGCAGCAGCCATTGGAGGGTGAACCAACGGCAAAGGAAGACCTTTCTCTCTGTCTCTCTCTCTCACTGTCCACTCTGCCTGTCAAAAATTAAAAAAAAAAAAAAATTACAAACAGGTGGTAAAGTTGTAACTGACAAGGGCTCCAAAGGAGTACCACATGGTGTAAGAGTGTAAGAAAATGATGGAATCAGAGGGCTTTGCAAAGACTTCCCTGAGGAAGTGACAAGCAAGCTGGATGTGGGGACCTCTAGAGCCAACAAAGTAGGCAAGGAAGAGTGGATGGGGTTCTGCAGAGTTCTCCGGTCCTACAGCTCAATGAAGAGCAGAGCCCAGACAGCCCACAGTGGCCACATTCCTGAGGTGTGGAGAGGAATGCTGGCAAGGTGAGTGGAGTCAGACGTCAAGGAAACACACCAAGGAATGAGGGAATGAATCATATTATGAACAAAATGCAAAGATTTCAATTTTCATCAAAATCCACTTCTTTTAATTCCATTTTCCATGAACTATTTTTATATTATTTATTTAATTGGGGGTGGGGAGAGAAATAGAGTTCCCATTTACTGATTAGCTCCCCTGATGCTCACCAGGTCTCCCACAAAGTGTTTTAGGGACCCAAATACTGGAGCCATCATTGGCTGCATCCCAGGCTGTGAATCAGTAGGAGGCTAGATCAGAAGCAGAAGCAAGACTCAGTTCCAGATACTCTAATTTGGGATGCAGGCATACCAGTTAGTGGATTAACCCACTGTACCACAATGCTCACCTCACCATTAACCTGTTTGAAGTCCCTTCATATAATCAAATAATTCCATGTCTAGGAAGATACCTAAGAGAAATGAAAACACAGCTACACACAAAAATGTGCATATACAAATGTTCATGGTAGCAGCCAACGTGACAGCCAAAAAGTGAAAATAGCCCAAATATCTATCGAGTGATTAATGGATAAACAAAATGTGATATAGTCATACAATCAAATACTATTGAGTCAATTAAAAATGAATGAGGGAAAAATAAAATGCTACAACATATATGAACTTCAAAAGTATACTAAGCGGAAAAAAGCCAGACACCAAAGACAGTAGACTGCATTTTATGGATGAAACACCCAGAACCAGCAGATCCATAGCGACAGAAATCAGGTCAACTCCCTGGGGCAGGAGTTATGGGTGAACTGGAGGTAGCTGTTAATGGGCAGAGGGTTTCTTGGGGGCTAACCAAAATCTTAAAATCAGATTGTGGTGGTGTTTGTACCTACTCAAATATCCTAAAATATGAATTTTCCACTTGAACTGAATTATGTGGTATGTGGATTATATCTCATGAAACAGTTTTGTTTTGTTTTTTTTTTTTGACAGGCAGAGTTAGTGAGAGAGAGACAAAGGTCTTCCTTCCGTTGGTTCACCCCTCAAATGGCCGCTACGGCCGGCGCATTGCGCCAATCCGAAGCCAGGAGCCAGGTGCTTCCTCCTGGTCTCCCATGCGGGTGCAGGGCCCACTGCCCTCCCGGGCCACAGCAGAGAGCTGGACTGGAAGAGGAGCAACTGGGACAGAATCCGGCACCCTAACTTGGACTAGAACCCGGGGTACTGGCACCGCAGGCGGAGGATTAGCCTAGTGAGCCACATCACCGGCGAAATATTTTTAAAGCATAATAAAATTTATTTTGGGGGCCGGCTCTGTGGCGTGGCATGTGAAGCCACCGCCTGCAGTGCCAGCATCCCAAATGGGCACCGGATCAAGTCCCAGCCGCTCCACTTCTGATCCAGCTCTCTGCTATGGCCTGAGAAAGCAGTAGAAGACGGCCCAAGTCCTTGGGCCCCTGTACCCACATGGGAGACCTAGGAGAAACTCCTGGCTCCTGGCTTCGGATCAACACAGCTCCAGCCATTGTGGCCAATTGGGGAGTGAACAAGCAGATGGAAGACCTCTCTCTATCTCTCTCTCTGCCTCTCCTTCTCTCTCTGTGTAACTGACTTTCAAGTAAATAAATAAATCTTAAAAAGAAATTAGTTTGGAAAAATCAGCCTGGCAGTAGCATGCAGAAAATAATTAGTGTGAAAACGAATGCTGAAAGCCCAGTAAAGAGGTTCCTCTCACCACCGAGGGGATTGTTGATCGCAGATCAGACCACAGGGGTGGTGGTGAAGGCACAGAGGAGAGAACCACTTGGGAGGCATTCAGAAGATGCCATATACAGGAGTCAGAGCCTGGTCAAGTACAGGTGTGGGCCAAGCAGGGGTCTAGCATGCGTCTCAGGCTAAAGATTGGTGAATGGCTGTACTCACCCAACAGCACAGAGCAGGAGGATCGAGCTTGTTAGCTTGGAGGTGCATGTGAGACTTCCTAGTGGAGTTGTTCGGCAGAGATACTGGGTTGGCTCTGTGAAAAGATTGCTGCGACAGAGTGTGTAGGCTCCCTGCATGTGTGGCAAGGAAGCTTTGGGCATGGGTGGATCGCCTGGGAAGGGAGGAGCAGGCTTAGGGCTGAGCCTGAAGAACTCTGCTTCAGGCTGGCTAGCGGACATCAAGTCCAAACAGGGGAAGCCAAAGAAAATCCAAGAAATATAAGAGCAAAGCTTGGGAAGGGCCCCAGAGAAAAGCTGTGCTTCAACAAGCGTGAGTCCCTGGCATCAAATAGGGCTGTGACATCAAGGAAGACAGAACGAAGCAGTGTGCGTGGATTTAGAGACAGCATCATTGGGGAAGGGGTGGGGGCGCGGCTTCTGCAAGAGCTGTTTCCTTAGAGTAGTGGGGTCAAAGGCCAGACTGTCAAGGGCTGCAGACAGAATTAAGGGTGAAGAAATGGAGGTCAGGTGTCTTGAGATGCAAAGTGTGGGGTAAGCACTCAAGTGCAAGTGACTGATCAAAATGCCCCAAGAAAATACCAATCAGGAGAGGGAAAGCAGAAAGGGGAAGAAGCCAACAGAGGTACAATCCCAGGTGAAGTCCCCTGGAAGGTTCATACCTACAGGGGAACTCGGGTGTGTCGTTACAGCTCAGAGTTGTCCCAACCTAAGGCAAGAGAGTGTGCCTTTCACACATTCCCCTTGTTAGTCATCCAATGCTAGGAACTTATAAAATTTACTGGGATTCCCTAGAGTAAACCTCAGGCCCTTCTGGAACTGAACAGAATAGAAGTGGAAGTAAAGCAGTTCCAATCACCCAAGGGCAGTCCTCGTGGAGCCACCAAGTTGGGCAAAGGCTTGCTAAGGGGAGGCAGGCACTCAAATCAAGCAGGCAGCCAAGGACCCGCATAGACAACCAGCACTGATCCACCAGGCTAGAAAGGTTTATTCTGAACAGTTAGACTCTGAAGGATAGGAGAAGATAGAATGGTAGCTGGAGGGGCCAAGGGATGGGTTTGATTTTATGGGAACAACTTGGGCATATTTAAAGTCAATGTCAATGGTCAAGGTGAGAGAGAAAGGTTGATTATTCAAGAGAAGAAAGGATAATTGATTATCGAAGATTTGGGGAAGCAGCAAAGGATGGGTGCAAAGCACACTTTATTGACCTTCCATCAAAACTTATAAAGGATACTCAAATACCAAGCTTATCCAAACGTCACAACAATCATAGGGGAAATATTGTAAGTGCAGACAATGCATGGCCTTTTATAAAAATGAACTGTTTCATCTAATCCTGATAACTCGGCGAGGCAGAATTGTATGACCACTACACAGATGAGAAATGGGTACTTTTAGAATTATGATTGACTGCATGTGATTGGAAATACCAAACGATAGTAACAAGTTTATTTTTTAATCTCATCTAAAAATGTCCAGGGACCAGCATTATAGCACAGATTATGTTGCTGCTTTCAACACTGGCACCCATGTTGGAGTGTCCGTTTGAATCCCAGCTGCTCTGCTTCTGATCCAGCTTTCTGTTAATACACCTGGGAAGGCAGCAGCAGACGGCCCAACCACTTTGCTGCTGCCACCCACATGGAAGATAGAGTTCCTGGCTCCTGGTTTTAGCCTGGCCCACCCCTGGCTGTTACAGCCATTTGGGGAGTGAACCAGTGGAAGGAAATCTCATTCTCATTGTGTGTGTGTGTGAGTGTGTGTGTCTTGCCCTGTCACTCTGCTTTTAAAATTAATAAGTAGATCTTTAAAAAAAAAATTCCGGTGGCTAGCAGTCTAGGCAGGTCAGGGGTGCCTTGATACCAGGAACGCAGGTTCATTCTGCGCTGCTAATGCAGAGGCATGGCTCTCGCTCTCAGAGACATCTGAGGCCTCAAATGGTATCTAGAGTTTCAACCATTACATCCAAACTCCAAGCGTAAAAAAGACAAGATAGAAAAGTTCCAAAGAACCACCTAACAGTTCCAGTTATTTCTCTTGTACGAAAACTTAGTCTCATTGCCACAACCAGGTGAAGTAAGATCCTGAATGCAGTCTTGCAGCAGAACATACTGCTGTCTGAATAAATTTCCCACCCCTTGAAGGAACAGGAAAGTGGGACAGGCAACCAGCACCCCGAGGCAATGAGTATTTTGTTGAAAGTTATCCATACTATCTCTACTACTATTCAACACTGTATATTTTTTTAAAGATTTATTTATTTATTTGAAAGTCAGAGTTACACAGAGAGAGGAGAGGCAGAGAGAGAGAGAGAGAGAGAGAGAGAGAGAGAGAGAGAGGTGTTCCATCCAATGGTTTACTCCCCAGGTGGCCACAACGGCCAGAGCTGTGCAGATCTGAAGCCAGGAGCCAGGAGTGTCTTCCCAGTCTCCCATGCAACACTGTGTATTTTAGGAAGTACAACTTTTTAGTCAATAAAACATCTTAGTACAGCTAGACAGAAGAAACAAGGTACAGTTATAAGAATTTCCAAAGCAGTAAAACTATTGCTATTTGCAGCTCACATGCTAAAACAACTGAAAAATCTTAAAAATCAATGATAAAACCAAACCAAAAGATTCAACGAGGAAGCAAGACATAAAATTAATGTAAAAATGGTGGAGAGATTTCTGTGATAAAGTATTTTGTGAGAGCAGGGACTCTACATTGCATTCCACATGGCTCAGTTCTAGGAACCCAAACCCTGGTGCCAGGATTTCAGTTCAGTACGAATCAATGAGATCTGCTTTGGCATATTTTGCAAACCAAAAATCAACAAAGGAGCCTAGGGAGCTTAGGGATATGTCCTGCTATCCTTGGACTCATCTCCTGGGGGAGGTGGAGGTGCGGTTCTCACCAGCAATTTGATGAGCCACAGGACTTGAGTCACTGAACCCTGGGGTAGGATCAGGGAAACAGCACCACGGCCTCTTAAGACAGAGCAGGCTGGGAAGCAGCAATTTCCCCAGATCAGGGGTGGGCAGAAAAGGCTACAAGTGGCAGCAAAGGGCATGCCAGCTCTCTTTTCTCCTCCACATCTCCCTTTTTCAGGTGAGAAGGACCCAAAGAAAGGCTTGGGTGGGAATCTAGCCAGGGCTACACTGAGTATCTGGGTCCCCATAGGGTTTCCTCTACCTGGAGCCGCTGGGGAAGTCACTGGTGAGAAGCTGTGGGTGTCTGAGTAAGGAACCAGCAGAAGTCATCCAGTTGAGAGACCAACTTTAGGGCTATTAGCACTGATGCCAGACTCCACTCAGGAATATGCACAAATGGAGATAAAAAAAGAAGGACCAGAGGACCCACAGTGAAATTATTAAAAGTCCAGGGCAGAGGCCGGCGCCGTGACTTAACAGGCTAATCCTCCACCTTGCGGCGCCGGCACACCGGGTTCTAGTCCCTTTTAGGGCACCAGATTCTGTCCCGGTTGCCCCTCTTCCAGGCCAGCTCTCTGCTATGGCCCGGGAAGGCAGTGGAGGATGGCCCAAGTCCTTGGGCCCTGCACCCGCATGGGAGACCAGGAGAAGCACCTGGCTCCTGGCTTCGGATCAGCGAGATGCGCCGGCCGTAGCGGCCATTGGAGGGTGAACCAACGGCAAAAAGGAAGACCTTTCTCTCTCTCTCTCTCTCTCACTGTCCACTCTGCCTGTCAAAAAAAAAAAGTCCAGGGCAGAAGGCAAAGGTAGCAAAAGAAGCCACAAAGTGTCAGTAAACAGGAATGGGGTTAGGACAATGTTCCAAAGCCGGATGATGGTGTTGCTTGCTTGACCCTAAATTTACTAAAAATATGACCAATGTTGTCCACAGCAGATGAAACTACCACTTGCAATGCCAACATCCCAGACCGGAGCACCAGTTCAAGTCTTGTGTACTCTGCTTCCTATCCAACTCCCTGCTAATGCATCTGGAATAGCAGCACAAGATGGTCTAAGAATTTGGGGCCCTGCCACCCATGTGGAAGACATAGATGGAGTTCCTGGCCCCAGCCTGGGCCAGATCTGGCTGTTTTGACATTTGGAGAATGAACGAGCGATGGAAGGAAGATTCTCTCTCTCTTTCTCTCACTCACATTGTGTGTGTGTGATTATACATACATATATATACATACATATACCTATTCATATATACACACATACTCTGCCTTTATTTTTAAAGATTTTTATTTACTTATTTGAGAGGTAGAGTTACAGATCTAGAGAGGGAGAGACAGAGAGAAAGGTCTTCCATCTGGATCACTACCCAAATGGCAGCAATGGCTGGAGCTGAGCCAGTTTGAAGCCAGGAACCAAGAGCCTCCTCTGGGTCTCCCACGCAGGTGCAGGGGCCCAAGCACTTGGGCCATCTTCTACTGCTTTCCCAGGCCATAGCAGAGAGCTGGATTGGAAGAGGAGCAGCTGGGACTTGAACTGGTGCCTAAATGGGATGCCAGCACTGCAGGCAGAGGCTTAACTTACTACATCAATCTTTAAAAATAAAATAAATTTCCTAGGGCCAACACCGTGGTGTGGAAGGTAAAGCCTCTGCCTGCAGTGTTGGCATCTCATATGGGCACAGGTTCAAGTCCTGACTGCTCCACATCTGATCCAGCTCCCTGCTAATGTGCCTGGGAAAGCAGCAAAGGACAGCCCAAGTACTTGGGCTCCTGTATCCGTGTGGTAGATCCAGAAGAAACTCCTGGATTCTGGCTTTGGCCTGACCTAGCCCTTACCATTGCAGCCATTTTGGGAGTAAATCAACAGATGCAAGATATCTCTCTCTCCCACTGCCTCTTTCTTCCTCTTCCTCTCCTTCTCTGTAACTCTTGCAAATAAATAATTTTTTTTAAAAAAATAAATTTACTAAAATTTTCTGAATTATATACTTTAAATGGGGAAATATTATAGTATGTTAATTATACTTCAGTAACATTGGTTTCTAAAAAAAAGTAAAAGATGAGTGGGAAAAAAAAAAAAAAAGAGTGGGCATTGTGTTGGTGGGTTAAGCTCCTACCTGGGAAGCCCATATCAGAGTGCTGGTCCCAACTGCTCTGCTTTCAACCCAGCTTCCTGCTAATGTACCTGAGAAGGCACTGGAAGATGTCTCAGATGTTTAGGCCTCTGCCACCCATGTGTTTAGACCCAGATTGAGTTCTGAGCTCCTGGTTTCATTCTGCAGCCCAGCTGTTGCAGTTATTTGGAGAGTGAACCAGTGAATGGAGGACCTTCTCTCTCTCTTGCTCTAGCTCTGTCATCTAAGTGGATGGAAAATGAGTATATAAACATTTTTTAAAAGTAAAAGAAAACCCTCGGGCAGAAAATTTAAGTGGGAACTATTACCTGAGTTTTACTATGCAAACCAAACTTGAAATAGCCAGGACTCTTGAAGTCTCAAGAACAGGACAATTATGTTGCCTGCTCTGTGCCAAAGTTAACAAAACTCTGTTCTAAGAATACAGCAGTCTGCACGCTGCACAAATCCAACGTGTTCATTATTCCTGGGTCCTACCAAAAGTACTGGCATGCAGCCAGCCATCAGCTGAGGGCTATTTTAGGTGTTCAGGGCAGATGGTCAGTGCCATGTGTGGACGGACACCAGGGTTGGTTCAAAGAAGCAAGGACTGAAGAAAAACAAGGTGGACAGCATACAGCAAGCCCCATGGGTCGGCAAGACACTAAGGCAGGGATGAGGGGTTTGGAGTTAGTCAATGAACTAGCTCAGGAAGGCCTGGCAGCATTTACCTGCAAGGGCCGAGCCTGAGAGAGCAGAGCCCACCAAACTGGCTTGCAGCATGCTTCTGGCTGCCTGGGTTCCAGCCCAGCTCTGCCACTCACTGAGCCACTGTGAGCCCCCACTTCCCAGGCCATTAAGAAGAGTATACACAACCCAGAGGACTAACCACTATGTGATCACAGCAAGCTACCGGGAACCTAAGAAGGGGTACACATGCACACATTTATGTGGCACTGTCATGAGAATTTACAGAACATGCATCAGATACATGGCAAACCGTCAGTGTAGACTGTTGAAATCCTTATTACAGAACTCACAAGAATGAGGACCGTGTCTGGCAGAGCAGGGCCCCTCAATGGGTTTTGCCAATCTTAGGTGAAGCCATCTTTCCGTATCTTTGAACAAATAGAAAAAAAGAGGAAGGAATTTAGAGACCAACAGGAAGCTGCCAAACATAAAATTTAAAAAGCAATTCTTGTTTGGGTATCATGGTTGAAAAACTGTCCTTTGTCAGATAAAATGCAGCTCTGGTCATCGTTCCATGTCATGGGCACACAGGTGCCAGGCAATGGCCTGTGTTCTTCATGCTCCACACGTGGGAGGATGGCTCTGCCTGCTACAGTACACTCCCACCGCTCTGTGGCTGTGGCACTTTGGGAACACAGGAACTGCAGGCAGACAGGCACGAAGTCCAGTGATTCACAGAGCAGGGGGTGGCAGTCAGAGAGAGCAACACGAGTTATCCCACACAGCCCCACGACTTCCTGTAAATGCGTGGAGGCAGGGAGGCGAATGCATAAACAGGCTGGCTTCGGATTTCACGTCCAATTCCTGCATGATCCCGTTTGATTCGTGGTACTAGCCTCATTTTTATTCTATTCACTATCAGTGTATTTCTGGGAAAGAGTAGAACAACTCCTCAAATGACTCAGAGGACATAAGAGATTACTCTCATTGAATAATCACAGAGGGAAGAAAGGGAAGAGGAGTGGGAGGGAAGTCAGGAGGGACGGAAGGTGGGGCATGGGGAAAGAAGGCAGGAGGAGGAAGGAGAGAGGGCGGTCAGATGTGACCAACAGACCTAATAACAGGGTCCACAAGGGCTCAGAGGGATGGGACACTACACACCACCTTTCCCCTTGCTTCCTGCATGTTGGCCTGTATTAAAGGCTACTTGGTGAAAATGATATTACAGTCAATACTCATTCCGAATCTCCTAAAACACAGACATGATGCTGGACTCGGAGGACGTGAACGGACCACTGAAACACCCACGTCCTCAGGACTGAAAACTAATGTGCATGATGCACACAACTTCTAAGGTTTGAGCCAGCCATTCCACTGCTAAGAGGCGGTCCTGTAGATAAGTTCCCAGTGTGGGCGAAGGCTGTGTGTGCTCACTGATTCCAACAGTAAACCTGGAGTAACCCAAATGCCCAGCAATGAGGAAACGGTTAAAGTTATCATAAAGCCTTTCAGAGGACTACTATCTACCTGGTCAAAACTGGCATAGAAGATGTCCCTGGTGTACTCTCAATGAAAAAGCAGATTGCAGCATCTATGTTATGGTCTAATTCTATACTAGTTTGCTAGGACTTCCATAACCAGCACCACAGACTGGGTAAGCTCAAGCAACATGAATCTACTTTCTTCTGGTTCTCCAGGCTGCAGGTGTGGGATCAAGGTGTTGGCAGGGTTGGTTTCTTCTCAGACCTCTCTCCTCTCTGTCCTAATCTCTTCCTATAAGGACAGCAGTCATATTGGATTGGAGCTCACCCTAATGCTTGCCTTTGAAGACCCTGTCTCCAAATACAGTCCAGTCTGAGCCATCAGGGGTTAGGACTTCTCCATATGAACCTGGGGGAAGGGGAGACACAATTCTGCCCCTCACATATTCTTCAAAAACCCTGCATGGGGGACTTTCAGATTTAGCCTATATTTATGAATCACTTGGAATTGCATAATATGTAATTTTTTACAAAACAAATATGGGATTTTTATAAATTTTGTGTGTCTAAAATCATTTCCAAATAAAAGTTTTTTTTAAAAAAATAAAGTACAGTAGCGTGGAGCCTCGGGCTCGGTCTGCCAAAGATATCAGGTGTAATCATCCCACAGGCAGGCTCAACACCGATGCCAGGAGCAGAACCAAGTAAGCCAGAAACAGCCACTGGAGAGCAAAGGAGAAGGAAACAGGAGAGGGCAAGTCCCTCGATTTCCCACCTCTGTGAGAGCTCTTTAGATCAGCAAATTACCTTCTTCTCTTTAATGGATGGCCTGAAGATGCAGCACCTGATACTGATTTTGATGACATTTTACATGGAAAGGAGGAGGGGAAAGACCATAGCGAATGCACTGGCCATGCATGAAGATTCTGGAAAAGAAGTGTTTGGGGACCAAGGTCCCATAGAACGCAGTTATGGAAAAATTCAAACAGAGCAATATAGCAGTAAGAAAAGCAAAACATGCTTAAGAACATGAAAACTGGGTTTCAGGAAGTATCCCTCTGGTTCAGACTGAGCCAAGGGCGGCACTGGCAGAATCAGCCCACTGGGTACAAGTACTGAGACATTTGCTGGAGTTACTACTGGAACTGGAGTTGTGATGATGGACGTGTGGAGATTCTAGAGGTTACCATGCAGAGTGGGGCTACCTGAGGACAAACCCAAAACAGAGGGCAAAGAACCATGGCAAAAAAGACCAGGTCCTCCTGACATTCACTGCAGCCCTGGATCACACCATACCTGAAGACCTCCCACCAGGGTTCTCAGTTCCATGAACCAATAGAATCTTATTTAGTGAAGTTTGAATTGGAACGTTCTGTCACCTGCAGCTCAAAGAGTTCTCATTGATATCAGAGTTAACAAAGAAACAGAGGCCTGGGCACCTGCAAAGGCTTCTAGAGGGTCATTCAGTCACAGTAAGGTCTCAAGAAATAGGGCACAACTGAAAAAAGCAATGAGAAAAGTAAGTATTTTGATGCAGCATTAAGGCACCACTTGGGGTGCCTATATCCCGTACCAGAGTGCCTGGACTGGAGACCTGGTTCCACTTCCCATTCCAGCTTTCTTCTAATGTGTACCCTGGGTGGAAGAAGATAATGACTCAAGCACTTGGATCCCTGCTGCCCATGTCGGAGACTTGGATGGAGTTCCCGGCTCCTGGCTTCAGTCTGGCTGTTGCAGGCATTTGGGAAGTGAACCAAGAGATGGGGGATCAGTCTCTGTCTCTATCGCTCTGCTTTGCAAATAAATAATTAAATTTCTAAAAGAACATGAAAATAAAGACATGTAAAGCATGAAAGCAATTATTAGAGAATTTTTTTTAAAGATTATTTATTTGAAAGGCAGAGTTAGAGAGAGGTCTTCCATCGCTGGTTCACTTCCCAAATGCCTGCAACAGCCAGAGCTGGAGAGATCCGAAGCCAGGAGCCAGGAGCTTCTTCCAGGTCTCCCACGCAGGCGCAGGGGCCATAGGTCTTGGGCCATCTTCTACTGCTTTCCCAGGCCATAGCAGAGAGCTGGATTGGAAGAGGAGCAGCCAGAACCAGAGTCCAGGTGGGATGCCGGCACTCTGCAGGGGGTGGCTTTACACACTATGCCACAGCACCAGCCCTTATCAGAGAGTTTTTAAAAAATGAAATACAGAAGCCGGACACAAATACCCTCATGTTATAAACACAGACAAAATAGAACAAGATTGAGCAAGAGTGTAGTTGAGGTTTCTATGTATATATAAATAATAATTCATATTTAAAAGTAAAAGGGTTCTGGTTACTTCACTGTTAGAACATGAAATTGTTCTCATATTATTAAGAATTTTACTAGAAAAAAAAGATAACACTTGTAATCCGTATTTTGAGACTATTCTTTATGTAAGCTTGTATTTTTACTGTAGGAGTAAGTAAAATCATTTTTAAGAATTTAAAAACAGGGGCTGATGCTGTGGTGTAGTGGGCTAAAGCCCCACCTGTGGCACCAGCATCCTGTATGCATTTGGAATTCGAGTCTCAGCTGTTGCTCTTCTGATCTGGCTCTCTGCTATGGCCTGGGAAAGCAGTAGAAGATGGCCTAAGTCCTCGGGCCCCTACACCCACGAGGGAGACCTGGAAGAAGCTCCTGGCTCCTGGCCACTGTGGCCATTTGGAGAGTGAACCAGCGGATGAAACACCTCTCAATCTGTGTCTCCCTCTCTTTGTCTTTAACTCAAAATAAATAAATAAATAAATAGCTAAAAATAAATAAATAAAATATTTTTAAAAAATAATTTAAAAACAAAAGTGTGAAAAGAAAAGCATCAATCCCAAGTCCTGCTGACACGCTAACACCTCCTCTTCCAGGCTTTTCTCTGTCAAACACATTGCATCACCTCAAAGAACCCACTGAATTCTGATTCCCAGCTTCCTCTCCCCAAATCATCCATCGCATGAAATAGTTCTCACAATAAAACAAGCTATCCAGATACTTTTTTTTTCTTGCCTAAATAATCAAGTGAATACTCTATAGTATACAGCTGTTATCTCACTCAAGGGTGCTTAAATTGTACCCGGTTGATTAAACAAGATCTTTTAGCCCTGTGCAAGTAATCTCAACCTGCATCTCTTGGGTATTTCCTGAAGGCAGATTCCCAGAAGCAGGACTGCGAACAGGGAACATTTTCAGCCCCTGGTGCACCTTACGCTCCCAAAGTGAGCTGTTGATTCATAGCCAAGTTTCACAATCAAACAAATCCTGCAGGCTACTCTTAACCATGGCAACAGAATGGCCAAAATGCTTTCCTTGTTTAATTTTCAGAGATCTTGTCCCAGCGCTCAGACAGCAATCAAACCCAGAGCACGGTCGGCAACAACAGCATCAGCACTGAAGCTGAGCCGGCAGATGTCATACAGGCAGGCGGAGCACCTGGCAAATACCGGACGGTGTCCTGGGCTCACAGGAGCAGAGCGGGAGTGTGGCCTCTCTGTGGGCTTGAGAGCCTGGTGGACCACGAGGCCCCTGAGCAAGACACAGTGACCTCCAAGGCAGCATTGGTTTGTTTGTTTGTTTGTTTTTGACAGGCAGAGTGGACAGTGAGAGAGAGACAGAGAGAAAGGTCTTCCTTTTGCTGTTGGTTCACCCTCCAATGGCCACTGCGGCCGGCACGCTGCGGCCGGCGCACCGCGCTGATCCCAAGGCAGGAGCCAGGTGCTTCTCCTGGTCTCCCATGGGGTGCAGGACCCAAGCACTTGGGCCATCCTCCTCTGCACTCCCTGGCACAGCAGAGAGTTGGCCTGGAAGAGGGGCAACCGGGACAGGATCCGGTGCCCCGACCGGGACTAGAACCCGGTGTGCCGGCGCCGCAAGGCGGAGGATTAGCCTATTGAGCTGCGGCGCCGGCCAAGCATTGGGTTTTTAGAGCTGAGAGTTCTGTACAACATACCTTCTCCCTCCCCTTTCTTTCCCATACAGCCAGAAGCCCCATACACCTAGGCCTCCTGTTTAAGCCATTCTTGGACTTCATTAATTATCATTAAGGAATATCAAAGTGAATAATTTGAAAATTCATGGCTCAGGGCAAACTCCTTAAAAGGAAAAAAGCCGATGATATTTTAAATACCAGTAGATATGAGGAAGACACTGTGATGCAACAGGTTGAGCCACTGCCCGGGACACTCCCATCCCACATTAGCATGCCTGGTACAAGTCCTGGCTACCCCATGTCTGATCCAGCTTCCTTCTGCTGCACTTGGGAGGCAGCAGATGATGACCCAAATACTTGGGTTTCTACCATCCACACGCGTGGGATGGAGTTCCTGGTCCAGGCCCAACTATTGCGGGCATTTGTGGAGTGAACCAGAGATGGAAGCACTCTCACTCACTGTCACTCTTCCAAGTAAATGAAAATATACACATTATAGATTAGATTGGAGATATACATATATATAAATATATAAACATATATAGATCTATATTATATGAGAGAGAGATGGGTTGGTGTTGTGGCACAACAGGTTAAGCTGCTGCTTGCAGCTCATATAGATGATAGTTCAGGTCCCAGTGGCTCCACTTCTGATCCAGCTCTTCAGCTCCCTGCTAATGCACCTGGGAAAGCAGTGGGAAATTGCTCAAGCCCTTGCTTCCCTGCCACTGATGTGGGAGACCCAGACGCTCCAGGCTCTTGGCTTTGACCTGCCCTAGCCCTGGCCATTGCAGCCATTTAAGGAGTGAACTAGCAGATGGAAGATCTATGTGTCCATCTGTCTGTTTCTAACTCTGCCCTTCAAATAAAACTATCTTTATTTAAAAAATGTATACATCAATGCATGTAAGCCACATAAGTAAAAGCTTTCTGATGTCCTCCATTCGTCAATAATTTATTTCAGAGTGCAAAAATGTGAGACCAAAAAGTGGGACCAGAAGTCTTCATCAGTATTAGAAAAACCATGTCAGAAATGCTAAGATCTTAAAGTTTTTAAGTCAGTATTATATATATTTATATATATATAAATATATATTATACTTATATATACACACATCCCAAGTTCTGCATATCCCACCAAGAAAGAAAATGCTGCTGTTCGCTCTCTGACTGTAAACTGCATCCCATGAGTCAGAGACAGCGGCAGCAGGAGTCAGGAGGGTGACATCCAGATGAGCAAGGGAGACAGTGGCAGGGGGACAAAAAAACCAATGAAATGTTCCTTGATCTTAAAGTTTTGATAAAATATCAAACCCCTAAGACTCCCTCCCCGATTCAACATGTGAAAGTTCATACAAGTTTTTTTTAAAAAACTACGAATGTGAGGAAAGTGGGGAAATATTTAGCCATAACATCCTTAACAGCAAAGAATCCACACTGAAGAAACTCTACAAGTAAGGACAATATGGAGCAATCTTCACCTGCAGCCTACCCTTGGCTAAACATAAAAGAACTCACAGGCAGAAGAACCCTCCTACGAAGGAGCATAGGATAAGAAAACCTACAGCTATAGCTCTTCCATCTCTCTGCAGAAGACACATGTCAGACAGGAAACCTGCAAATGCACTAAGCATGGAAAAACTTCCAGCGACAGGAACTACCAGAAAGAAACCGTGTTTCTTTAGACACAACTGGGAAGAAAAGGCTTCACACTGAGATCCCACCTTACTGGATAACAAAACCCCACACAGAATGGGACTCTTCACAAAGACCTGAGGACTAACCCAAAGAGGAATCAGAGTGGGAAAAGCTGCCTCTAAATGAATCCCACCAAAGGCAACGTTTCTCAAAGGTGTCAACAAATAAGGAGATTGATGGGGATTTTCTATCCAATGTGAATTAATGCTATAACTAGTAATGAAACAGTATTTTTACACTTTATGTTCTGTGTGGGTGCAAACTGATGAAATCTTTACTTAATATATACTAAATCGATCTTCTGTATATAAAGAGAATTGAAAATGAATCTTGATGTGAATGGAATGGGAGAGGGAGCGGGAGATGGGACGGGTGCAAGTGGGAAGGAAGTTATTGGGGGAGAAGCCAATTTAATCCATAAACTATACTTTGGAAATTTATATTTACTAAATAAAAGTTAAAAAAAAAAACTGAACTAGAAAAAAGGCATCCAAGTATCTATGTGTATTGTCATTATAACTTTTTTTTTTTTTTTTTGAGAAGCAAAGACAAATACAGAGTGGAGCTCCCATCTGCCTGTTCACTCCTCAAATGCCCACAATGGCTAGGGCTGAAAGGCGGCCCAAGCTGGAAGCTGGGAATTCAATCCAGGAATTCCACGTGGGTGACTGCAGTCATTATTGGAGTCATCACCATGGCCTCCCAGGGTCTGCCATTGGCAGGCAGCTGGAATTAGGAGCCATAGATAGATACTGAACCCAGGCATTCCACATGGAATGTGGGTGTCTTAACTGCTAGGCCAAACACCAACTTTAACACTTTAATGTACTCGGAAATAATTGCTAAACACTTGCTCTGGGGCCAGGCACCATGCTGTGGCACTGGGTTCAGTGCCACGTCTGAAATGGACAGGCATTGGCAAATTACAGGCCTGTATGCAGATTGATTAAAGAATCAGAGCACTTTTTTAAAAATCAGAAGATAAACAGATTTTTACAACTTAAACCAGGCTATTTATCTGCACATAGTCTGCTACTTTGGTATGCCTCATCATAAAACCTGTAGGTAGTGTGGTAGAAATCTTAAGCAATTAGTGTTAAAAAACAAAATCCAAGAAAATTTAATTAAGAGAAACAAGGCATAACCGTCTTAAGTTAATGCAAAAAACAAAACATATGTTAGTTGCCAGAGGCTCATATATAAATTGAGTGTTATAAGATTACACAGAAAGATGGACTGTTATTTTAAAGTTTTAGTATAAAGTCACACATACCCCACAGATCCTGGCTGGCAGTCCATGGAGGGAGGGGCTGGCTTCTGATCTACCATAGCACAGCACTCTTCCTCTCACAACCACAGGATTGAAACAAATTATTTTATTGCTCCCAATCTGCTTCTAGCCCATGAATTTCTTTTTGTTGTTATTGTTGTTTTTTTTTTCATTTATTAAACTTTTATTTAATGAATATAAATTTCCAAAGTACAGCTTATGGGTTACAATGGCTTCCCCTCTCCCATAACTTCCCTCCCGCCCACAACCCTCCCCTTTCCCGCTCCCTCTCCCCTTCCATTCACATCAAGATTCATTTTCAATTCTCTTTATATACAGAAGATCAGTTTAGTATATATTAGGTAAAGATTTCAACAGTTTGCCCCATATAGCAACATAAAGTGAAAAAACTACCATTGGAGTACTAATTACAGCATTAAATAACAATGTACAGCACATTAAAGACAGAGATCCTACATAATATTTTTTTAAAATTAATTAATTTTCTATGCCATTTCCAATTTAACACCAGGTTGTTTTTTTTCATTTCCAATTCTCTTTATATACAGAAGATCAATTCAGTATATAATTAACCTCATCAGTTTGTACCCACACAGAAACACAAAGTATAAAAATACTGTTTCAGTACTAGTTATAGCATCACTTCACATTAGACAACACATTAAGGACAGATCCCACATGGGGTGTAAGTACACAGTGACTCCTGTTGCTGACTTAACAATTTGACACTCTTGTTTATGGCGTCAGTAATCTCCCTAGGCTCTAGTCATGAGTTGCCAGGGCTATGGAAGCCTTTAGAGTTCGCTGACTTTGATCTTATTCCGATAGGGTCATAGTCAGAGTGGAAGTTCTCTCCTCCCTTCGGAGAAAGGTACCTCCTTCTTTGATGGCCCCGTTCTTTCCACTGGGATCTCACTCACAGAGATCTTTCATTTAGGTCTTTTTTTTTTTTTTTCCATGATATCTTGGCTTTCCATGCCTACTATACTCTCATGGGCTCTTCAGCCAGATCCGAATGCCTTGAGGGTCTAGCCCATGAATTTCAATGTCAAACTTTAATTTACCAACCTACTGAAGACTTCATGCTATGTGAATATTGTAAGTGTAGACAACATTTTGTAAACACTGGCTTTAAAACACTAACAGCATACCTTCTGTGCAGTTAAAACCAAGAAAGGAATGGAAAGGCCCACAGCTAGGGTTAGAGCAAAGCCAGAACACAAGAACACTAGGAAACAAAGTGGATCAGAACTTCCAGAATAAGACATTTCTCTTTGAATGGATTTTGAGGCCAGGAAAGAAAATCCCCCAAATTCCCTTTTCCAACAAGAATCTTGGGAATGTCAAAATCTTTAGTGTGGGAGAACTTCCGCTTTGAGAAAAAATATTTATTAAGAATTTTAATATCAGAAACTTTAATTTTTACATCTCTTTATTCTTCAAACTTCGGGTCAAGTTACAAATAAATAGTCCATACCATGTAGCCATGTAGCTTCTTTCTGATACACACTTCTTCAGGCAGAAAACAGCAATAACCCAGAACCCACTGGAAATAAGCTCACAGGAAACCACGAATTGTAAGCATAGAAAGGAGGCATTACACTGCAAGTGTGACCCAGTACACAGTGAAATGTGGACAGCCCTCTTACACATCACAGATATACACAATTCTTGCAGTAAAAGAAGGTACCCACATATTAGAGTGTTTTTTTTTTTTTTTAATTTTACAACTTGTATCCCAGGGACTAATTGTTTAAAAACTCTAAAATTTTGAGTCTTGTAGCAGCAAATAATTATCTCAAGTTACTCTATTTTTAAACATTGCCCCCAAAATTGCAAGTTTTACAGATCATGAATATAACTCTACTACTTAAAAAATAAAGTAGCATTTAGAAAGTAGATACTACTTTCAGTTTTGTTCTGTTCTTAGTTAAAAACTTAATGAAATTTCAGGTAAAATACATCAGCAAGGGTGAGTAAGAGTAGAGTAGAAGTGGCCACCAGTCTCCATGTATAAAATGCTTATGGTTCTGTAACAGGAAATGTTTAAGGAGTCTTCACATGGTTCATTTCTGGAAGATAACAGTTCTGTAGCACCTATATTCCATTCCCAAATATGTGTATTACATTTAGCAATTTACTGTGAAATTCCTTAAAATTTTCCTACCCAAATATTTTCTGGTATTTATTCCAGTATTTATTACAATTATAATGCTTGGAGTTTTTTTTAATTGACCAAATTATTATTTTTCAAGTCACTAAGGATGATTTGGATAAGAGAAAAATTTGTTTGAAAGTGATTCTATCTATTTAATCTCATGTTCTGCTGTGGCATTTCAAATCCAGCATCTGATATCTTGAGACTGAAAAAAATTATAAACATTACCACATGAGAAAACAAATGGAATCAGATGCAAACTAAACTAGCCTTACACTAGATGTTTCTGAAGACATAAACTACAAAATCCTCTGACACTGTTTCAAGTCACAACTACCAGTTATCTTTCCTTTGAAGCTTTGAGTCTTTTTCCTAAATACCTCTTTTTAAAAATAATTTGAAAGCAAACATTATTTTAAAGACAAAGCATCAAAACTAATTCTCTCACCCACTCTGATTTGACTTTCAGATCACAGCATTCTAACATAGAGAAGTTCCATTCGCTTTCTCTCAGCTGAACTTTTTGGCAGTTTTCCCCAACATAATTAAAATTCAAACAATGACAAAAACAAAAGAATTCAAGACATAATACAAATACACAGCAATACAAAAAAAACTGAAAACAAAACAAAACACTGAATTGAAACGTCCAGATACAGCACTTGTGATGTGACCAAAACTACACAGTCCTGGCTCTTCATGAGACTCCTGCTACCTTACTCTCATCTGTGCACATACACACATACACATACATAATGCTCATTTTTCTTTCTAAAGTAACTGAGAAAAAGCGACTAGTTTGGTATGAAAACTGTGGTTCCTACAATTCTTGAGTTCTGATTTGAACACATCTTAATCGGTGTAATATTACTCCTGAAATAACAACAAACAATACATATGGAAAGACTATGTATATACAAGCAATGTTTTATGAATCACAAATAACTTCTACATTGACATACAGCCTATCAATCTTATCTCCTTATAAAGTTAAATTCTCATGTATCTTAGTGAGAATGCTATTATCAAATGCATTCTAAATTATTTCATTTTCTAGTATGGACAAATTATGGCAGAAAGAGAGGATAACGTGCTTTTTAATAAACTACAACCACTGACCCTCTCACACAGACACCAGTGCAAAATATCAAAAAAAAATTGCAACTGTGAAATGAGACATGTGATTAATACCTAGACTAAAACTAGAATAAGAGTTTGGAATAGAATAATTTCCCATGAATAATTTGTTCATATACAGAGACAACTCAATATACATATGGTCAATGACATTAAAAAAAATCTATCCTTAAAAAAAAACATTCTACCCTGTCCTTCAGATTGCTCCCATTTAAGTTTGGACATTTTCCTAGTCTCAACAGTAAAGAGAAGACACTAATTTGATAGTAAGCTACTGGAGGCTAACAACTGATGCCACAGTTGCTGTATTAAATCATTTGCCATTACACCATGACTGTCCTGCAACTTCAACCAAACTTTTTTTTCTAATAAAAAATAAATATATAAAGAAGACACTGTCAGGCATATATTCACAAGCTCTCAATTTCTTAAAACATAAGTATGGGTATATTTATTTTTCTCAAATGCATACAAGACAATAATTACACAGCAACAAATCTTTTGTTCAACAATGATTTGATTCATAAGCATTTGAAATTTACATAATTTCACATCAATACCCTTGCATTTTTAAATACAGTTAAGTAAAAAACCCCAAATAACCAATTCTTATATTTCCTATTTATCCCTCTATACATCCAAACTTTAAAAAGTTACAAACTGAACATTATACAGAACATACAAATCATGTTTAAAAACTTGAGGTTTTAAAATCACCGTTTCCCCAATATGATTCAGAAAAATTCTCATACTGACAAGTACAGTCATAGGTGGTAAACTGGAGTAGGGAAAAACAAAGAAGAGACAGACACAAGTTTTCTGTCTTAATATTTTACTAATCCTGTCAGTTAGAAATGGTGATGTCATGAGAATAACAGTTTCAGTTTAATACGAGGAATGGAGTTTGTCTCACGGTTTGAGACATGCATTTCAAGTATTTTCCTATTTGATCTGAGCTCACCGTAGCAAACTGATGTCAAAAGAGAATAATTACTTTCTCCCATACATTCGCTCAATGTCCGCCTGGTAGTGTGTTTTAAGTTCCTTGCGTTTCAGCTTGAAGGCATCTGTCACCAGACCAGTTTCAGGGGTCCATGGTTCAGGACTCAAACGAATTTTTACTGGAATTTCAAACTTTTCCAAACTTGCTGAGGTGTTTAAAAGAGAAAAAAGGAAAAGCAAAGGAATTTTAAAATGTGCGATTAAAATTCTAAGCTAATAGAATAGCTTCCTCATTCTTTGAGTGTTCACCAAAATGCACAACCAACAAATGACCCATAAATCTCATGTCTAAGAAATCTGTCCCTCAAAAATACAAGTATAAATAAAAAATGGACACATGATAATTACTGTAGTGAAAAACTAATTACATATTCTCATGAACCGAAGGAGTTAAATAAATTGTGATTCAGCCATAAAATAGGATACAATTTTGTCATAAAATGAATTTCACTTATAGGTTAAAAAAAAGAAAAAATGGCAAGTGGCAGCATAGGCAGGGGAAACTTGCACCCAGATGTGTGGACAAGGATACCACTAGGGGCTGGTATCCAGAAGAAGGACATTTTCACATGTTCCTTTACATACATTTGTTTTCCTTGAATTGATTACAAAGAACACGATGACTTCAGATGCTAAAAAATAATAAAGCTTAGAGAGAATCTTGTCATTGAATCAGGATATTCACTATAAGCTATGAAGACAGAATGCTTGGTCACTATTACATTCCTAATACTGATACAGCAGATTGGTGACAGCTGATAAATGGAAGGAGGGAGGGAGGGAGAGGAAAAGACCACATCTGAGGGAGGTGAAGAAGGAGATGCAGTTTTAAAGTTTTAAAATGCAATTTTAAAATTAAAGAAACTTAATTTTAAAGAAAATTAAAGTCCTTAACATTGCTGACTTTTGTTTCATTCTTTCACAAGTATTTGAGAATTTATTATATGTATAGTATTTTAATAAACAGTCTTTAAAACATATAAAAATGAATAGGTACTATTTTCAAGTGTTCTGCAATCCAACGGGGGATTGGATGTTTCTAGCAAACATCAAACCATAATAATACATAAAACAGGTGTGAGGGAGCAGTGATGTCAGTAAAATGACAGAACAGACTTAGCCGTCGTCCCCTCACCCCCGCCCGAGACATGGACTGAACACTAATCCTGTGTATTCCTGTGTGAGGAACCTGAAACCAGCTGAGAGGCCCCTACACACCAGGCAAAAATGAAAACAGCAACAAAGCCTGACACAGAGAACACATGGCATTCACCTGCCAGAACCCATCCTTCTCACAGTGCAAAGCCACAGAGGATACCCCCAACTGCCAACTTGTTCCTGGAGGGGATGTGCATCTAGCATTCTGACTTTGGGTTCTGTCTTGCCTGAATCTAAGTGCTAACAGGTAGAAAGTGCCAGTTCTAGGGGTTGCCAAGAACAAAGGTAACCCCCAAGTACCAGAGGCTGCAGTATCACACAAAGACACAGGTGGAGCTCCTGAATAGAAACCAGCAAATCAGAGGGGATACACCTCAGGAAACAACTTGGGCCCGCTGGAAAATCTCTAGCAGAGCTGAATGAAGAAAATCCTCCCGGGACAAAACAAGACACAAAGACTGAGATCAGTAGCCAATTTTACAAATGCCAAAGTTCAAACAAAACATAGTAAGACATACCAAAATGAGAGAGAGAGGCACAAGGCCCATCAAAAAGACCAAACTAAATTTCCAGAAATCAAACTCAAAGAAAAATTGTGAATTATCAAATGAAGAATGCAAATAATAATAATAATAATAATACAGTAAGGACACTCAAGAAGAGAACACAGATGACCAAAAAAATCAGGAAAATAATTTATGAGACTATAAACGAAAAGATTAATAATAATGACCTAAAACCCACTAAGAAGTAGAACCAAGCACATTCTAGAAATGAGTAAAATAAACAAATTGAAAAATTCATTGGAGGATATCAACAAGAAATCTGATCAGAAAAAAATTAGCAAACTCAACAGAGGGCTTTTGAAATTACAAAGTAGAAGAGCAAAAAAAAGGAAAAAACAAAAAACATGAAAGGAACCTAAAAAATCTATGGGACATCATCACACGGAAAAACATACATTATGGGAATCACAGGAGGAAAAAAGGAGAAAGCGCCAGAGATCCTATTTAAAGAAATAATGGCTCCCAATTCCCTACATCTAAGAATAACGGGCACACAAATTCAAGAAGTTCAAAGAACTCCCTAGGATAAATCTAAAGAGAACTACACTCAGAAATATTACGATCAAAGTGTCAAAAACTACAAAGAATAAAACTACAAAAATAAAAAAGTGACTCATCACGTACAAGGGAGCTTTCATTAGAATATCGGACTTTTCAGGTGAAAGACTGAAGGCTAAAAAGGAATAGGATGTTATATTCCAAATACTAGAAGGAAAAAAAAAAAAACAAAAAACTGCCAACCAAGAAACTTATACCTGGCAGAGCTGTCCTTTAAAAGTGAAGGACAAGGGGGCTGTTGCTGTGGTGTAGCGGGTAAAGCTGCCACCTGCAGTGCCGGCATCCCATATGGGCGCCCAAGTCCCAGCTGCTCCAGTTCCAATCCAGCTCTCTGCTGTGGCCTGGGAAAGCAGTGGAAAATGGCCCAAGTGCTTCAGCCCTGCACCCACATGGAAGACCCGGAATAAACTCCTGGCTCCTGGCTTCAGATCGGCGCAGCTCCAACCATTGTGGCCATTTGGGGAATGAACCAGCAGATGGAAAACTTCTCTCTCTCTGCCTCTCCTTTTCTCTCTGTGTAACTCTGACTTTTAAGTAAATAAATAAATCTTTAAAAAAAAAATGAAGGAAAATGGTGCCAGCATTCTATCTTATTGGGTAAAGCCACTGCCACCTGTGATGCCAGCATCTCACATGGACACTGGTTTGTGTCCCAACAGCTCCACTTAAGATCCAGCTCCCTACTAATGCACCTAGAAGATGGTCCAAGTGCTTGGGCCCCTGTACCTACATGGGAGACCTAGATGAAGCTCCTGGCTCCTAGCTTCTGCCTGGCTCAGCCCTGGCTATTACAGCCACCTGGAGGGTGAACCAGCAGATGGAAGATCTCTCTCTCTCTCTCTAGCGCTTTTAAATAAATAAATAAATAAATCTATCTTAGAAAAATGAAGGAAAATTAAAATCTATCTTAGGAAAATGAAAGAAAATTAAAATTTTCCCTATAAGTAAAAGCTGAAATCATTCATAACCATTACATCTACTCTATGAGAAATGATGACAGTCCTTTAAGGACAAAAAATAGTAATACAAAAATCACATGAAAATATAAAATTCTGCAGCAAATACACAGAGAAATACAGAATTCTACAGGAGTGTATGTACATAAATCACTTGTAAATCCAGTACAAAAGTCCGTTCCACTCGTGTGTGAGGAGACAGTGAGGCAGAGACACAGAGAGAGCTCACACCTACTGGTTCAATCCCCAAATGCCTGTGATGGCAGGGGCTGGGCTAAGGCTAAAGTCAGGTGCCAGGAACTTCATTCAACTCTCCCACTTGAGCCATCACTACTGCCTCCCAGGGTCTGTCTGCACTGGAAGGAAGCAGGAGTCGGTAGCTGGAGCCAGCTACTCCAGTGTGGCATATAAACATCTTAGGAACAGGTTTGCTAGGCTAAATGCACTCCCCTAGCATAGAATTTCAAAAACAAAGCCATACAAAGTAATTATAAATCTAAGATGGTGGATACATAATTTAAAAGGAGGTGTCTGGTGTCATCAATAATATCAATGGAGGAGAAAGACGGAAAGGAGTATGATTTTTATATAAAATTATAGTTAAGCTATTAGATTTTATAACTAGCTTTTTATGTAATTGCACTGATAACCACAAAGAAAATATCTATGGAATACAGACAGATATGCAGAGGGGATCAAAACTGTCACTATACGCAAGAAAGTAAATAGGAAAAAATAAATATAACAACAGCAACAAGGCATGACAATACCCTTGGAAGAAGCCACATAATTCCATGACATAACAGGGGAGTTAGGACTTTGGGACCAGTAGGAGGGCTAAAGGAAAATGAGAGCTCATGAGGGCTGGGAAAGGAGCAGATGCGGAATAACAACAGAGAGGTGGTGAAAGAAACGTTATTATTCTTAGAGAGGCACACCAGGTCACACCAACCGGTCAACTGATCAGAGAGTGAGGATACAGGGGCAAATGCCATTAAGGGGAGCAGAAGCAGAGCACATAAGCAAACGCTGAGGGGATTTCCCTGGTGCATTTGAAGGTCACTAAGCCAGTCAGGGGAGGGCAAGAAGGTGAACTATTGACATAGACCAGCCTTATCACAATGGTACACCTGGTCACTTGGGTAGGGTACTACAGTCTGCAGGATGATGAGGAGACATTAGGAAAATGTGAAGTTGTAAAAAAATTTATAAAATAGTTGTAATGGAAAATTTGACCAATTGTTTTAAAAACCAAATTAACAGCAATCCTCCTCAAATTCTCCCAATTAGAGAGGAAATACCAAACTCATCCTATAAAGTCAGCCATATTCTGATATCAAAACCAGAAAAAAGTGTAAGAAAACTACAGACCTGATGAATATTGATGTAAAAATGCCCCTAAAATACTCTCAAAATCAAACTAAATAGTACATCAACACCAGGTGAGATTTACACTTGAAAGGCAAAGCAGCTTCAACATATGGAAAAATCAGTCACACCAAATTTAAAAAGGAAGTTGATTTAAAAAAATCATACGATCCTCTCAAAGCAGAAAAAGCATGACAAGATTCAGTACCTTTTCAAAATCAAAACACTCAATGAAGTAGAAATAAAAAAAATCGCTTCAAAAAAAGCAAAGGTATACATGAAAAGCCTACTGCAAACATCATATGCAATAGCAAAGGAATGAAAGCTTCCTCTCTAATATCAAAAACAAGACAAGGATCTTCCCACCTGCCACTGCTACTCAACATAATACTGGAAGTACTGGCCAGAGCAACCTGACAAGAAACAAATAAATGGGCATCCAAATTGTAAAGAAGTACAACTGATCTGTTTGCAGATCACATGATCCTAATATGTATAAAAATACAACAACAAAGATTTCAGCAAAGTTTAAGGATACAAAATCAACAAGCAAAAGTCAGTTGTATTTCTATATACTAACAATAACCATTGTGGGGGGAAAAAATTGGGGACAAACCTAACCAAAGAGGTGAACATATACACTGTAAACTAAAAAAGGCTTAAAGAAATTAAAGATACAAGCAATGGAAAGATATCTTGTACTGTTGTATTGGAAGAGTCAATATCTTTAAAATTTCCACACTAGAAGCTGGTGCTGTGGTGCAGCAGGTTATAGGCAGCAAAATTATTAAGGCCTGCAACACCAGCATTCCATATGGGCACCGGTTCGAATCCCAGCTGCTCCACTTCTGATCCAGCTCCTTGTTGGGAAAAGCAGCTGAAGATGGCCCAATGGGAAACCTGGTTGAAACTCTTGGCTCTTGGTTTTGGCTTGGCTCAGCCCCAATCGTTGCGGCTAATTGGGAAGTGAACCAGCAGATGAAAGATCTCTGTCTCCCTCTCTTTCCATAACTCCTTTCAAATAAGTAAATAAATCTTAAAAAAAAAATTTCCACACTACTGCCCAAAGCAACTGGCAGATTTGTCACAATCCTTACCAAAATTCTGATGGTATTTTGTGGAAGAAATAGACAAACAAATCTTCTAAAATTTATATGGAATCTCAAGGAACTATGAATGGCCAAAATTACTTCTTTTAATTCTGTCTTTCTATAAACCTGCTGAAATCCCCTTACACACACAACAGAGTAATATATAGGCTTTAAAAAGAAGGAAATCTTGTCACATGCTACAACATGGATGAACTGTGAGGGTATGACAAAGCAAGCCAGTCACTAAAGGACAAGTACTATGATCCACTCTTAATGAAATAATTCAAGTCAAATTACAGAAACAGAAAGTAGGAAGGTGACTGTCAAAAGCAAGAAAAAGGGAATCAGAGCCTAGCAGGCACAGTGCTTCAGTTTTGGAAGACCAAGTCCTAGAACTCTACAGCCACTAATATAAATAAACACTACTACACTTGTATACATCAAAATGGTTAGGGTGGTAAATTGAATGCTATGGTTTTGTTTTTTAATTACACTAAAAGAAAGGAAATGTACCAAATTAAAGGTATAAGTTGCCTCAGGAGCAAAAAAAGATACATTAACTTGAATTCATAAACAAAAACACTGAGGGTTTGAGCCTTCAAGATTAGGTGTCACCAGAGAGGTCTTCAAAGGCAGCAAAATCATTAAGGCAGGTAACAAAGAAGTGACTTACAAATGGAGTAGAGTCTGACACTATATTTCTTATTATTATTTCAAACTGCACAGCACAGTACTCTATGATGACTCAAAATTATCTTTTCTTTAAAAAAAAATTTATTTATTTATTTGAACGGCAGAGTTACAGAGAGGCAGAGGCAGAGAAAGAAGTCTTCCATTCACTGGTTCACTCTCTAAATGGCCGCAACGGCTGGAGCTGGGCCAATCCAAAGCCAGAAGCCAAGAGCTTCTTCTGGGTCTCCCACACAGGTGTAGGGGCCCAAGCACTTGGGCCATCTTCCACTGCTTTCCCAGGCCATAGCAGAGAGCTGGATAGGAAGTGGAGCAGCTGGGACTTGAATCAGTGTCCATATGGGATGCAGGCAGCAGCTTTACCAGCTACTCCACAGTGCCGGCCCAAAATTATCCTTTTTTGTGATAATATCATCTAAACCCATGCTTCAGGAAACTAAGCACAGCATAACCAGTTGGAGCTATGAGCACTCTAACAGTCATGAGTACTAACTATGTCAAAGATATGCTTGCGTTTATTGTGTTTTTCTTATTTTCTGATAGTCATAAGATGGATTAGTAACAGTAAACTTTGTATCACAGTACTTAGGTTATAGGCCATCGAAGGAAACAGAGTTAAAATCACCCAAGGAGTTTGTGTCTCTGGGGAAAGGGTGGTGTATTTTCAACTGTATACAAAATGACTGTTGTCAAAGCTGGGCAGAAGTCTAACTTTGGAACTGTCTGTATATGGAATTAACTATGATTAATGTGTGTAAATGTCATTTATAAGAAGTAGGCCAGTGAAGTCAATTTTATGTGTCCAGAAGTACAGGCTCCTACTTAAATACTAATGTAGATGTTGATGTGAAGGTATTTTGTACATACTAGCTAAACTTAGTGGGGCTGATTCAATCAATTGAAAGACCTTAAAGCAGAAAGAGGGTTTCCAAAGACAAATTCTGCACATGGGCAGGAGTTTCAGCTCTTATCTGAGGGTCTAGCCCTTCTGACAGTTTGCCCTGAAAATTTTGTATACTGCTATTCAGACCCCAGTCACTTAAGCCAATTTCTTGCAGTAACACTCTCTCGCTCTCTCTCTCCTCCCCCAACATACATACATACACACACACACATTTGTATCTTAAAATATATAACCTAATATATACTGATTGTGTATCTCTTGCATAATTCTTCCCAATATAGATATTACTTAATGAAACTACTTCCTTTTCACACCACATAGGAAATCTAACTTAAAATTAATTAAAAGGCTACATGTAAGACCTAAAACTAGGCAAATCTTAGAAGTTTTATGTCTTTGAGCTATGTCTTTGTGACTTGGATTAGGCAGAGGATTGTTAGATTGTACTTTAAAAGATTTAATATAAAGTTGACAAATGATCCATTAATTCCACTCCTAGGTATCCACCAAATAAACCAAAATCAGCAACTTGGGAATCTCTAGAGCATGTGCAAACACATGGAGACTGAACAACATGCCCCTGCATGGACAGTGGGTCACAGAAGAAAAAAAAAAAAACTTTCTGGAAGCAAATGAAGATAACAACACAACATATCAAACCTTATGGAATACAGCAAAAGCAGTGGTAAGAGGAGAGAGTTTATAGCAATAGGTGCCTACATAAAGAAATTAGAAAGGCACAAAATGAATGAGCTATCAATGCATCTCATGGATCCAGAAACTCACCTGAAATAGCAGCTTCAGAAAGCACTTTGAGTACTTCATTTTCCATTTCACAACTGTTACACAGCTCCTCCCAAGTCCCTTTAAGTCCTTTCTTTCGAGCTAATTCTGTTAGTTCCTTTTGATTTGGCACAACAAATCCAATGACATAAGAATGATAACTGAAATATAAAGGATAACTTAGTTAAACGAACAAAACAGCTGCAGTTACTAATTACACTGACATTTAGAAACTGTCTACCATTTTTTTTAAATGTACATACCATATTTACTATGGCGAACTTACTTCAAGCAATGGTATTCTTGCTTGAGTTTTAATAAGTTTCCAAGCTTTGAAAGAGTTCACTGCTAAATAAACTTTAATCTGACATCTCATGATAAATTTCAAGTGTTCCTAACTATTATAAATTGTGCCATACATACATCTTTAAGCAAAAACTATAAATATTAAAAATTGTGACACTTTTTTTTGGTTATCATGAGAATTTATGTTGAAAGATGAACTCTGAGCATACAAACACTTTTGTTGAAGATCATAAAACAGTAACCTGAAGAAACAAGATAGTTATGCTATCACATTAAAATCTAGAACTGTGGCATCACTAAGGTAAATACTAAATGGCTAATTAAAGGGTAGAATCATTTATAAATCAATTTAGTTCACCTTTTTAAAATTTGTTATTATTTATTTATTTTAGAGGCAGAGATAGAGACAGACAGAGAGCTCTCATATACTGGTTTACTCTCTAAATGCCCTCAACAGAAAGGGCCACAGCCTGGAACTGGGAACACAATGCAGGTCTCCCATGTGGGTAGCAGGAATCTAATCACTTGAGCTATCACCACTACCTCCCAGGGT
The DNA here is from genome assembly GCF_033115175.1 of Lepus europaeus. Lineage (NCBI taxonomy): Eukaryota > Metazoa > Chordata > Mammalia > Lagomorpha > Leporidae > Lepus > Lepus europaeus. Next base: position 167,460,863 of record NC_084827.1, on the reverse strand, counting down.
GTGCACTGCCAAAAAGCTGGGGTCAAAAGTCACAGCTGGGAATAAAATCAAGGTATCTGATATGGAACATAGGCTTCTTAACCACCAGGCTAAACCCCTGCCCCAATGTAGTACGTCTTTAATTTGGGCCATACCGCAAAGTCTATTTCTAAATTGTTTTTTCTGACACTTGACTCAATTCTCCCGTAATAAATGTCAACTGCTATAGATGGGTTCCTAGGCTCATCCACAAAATGTCTGATTGTTCTCTCTCCCTCTCTATAACTCTTGACTTTCAAAATAAACAAATAAATCTTAAAAAAAAAAAAAAAAAAAAAAAAAAAGGAGGGAGGGTTTGGCACTGTAGCATATCAGGTAACTCAGCCACCTGTGAAGCTGGTGAGCCCAGCATCCCGTGTGGGTGCTGGTTCATGTCCTAGTTGTTCCACTTCCAATCCAGCTCCCTACTAATAGCCTGCGAAAAGCAGCAAAAGATGGCCCAAGTGTTTGGGTCCCTGACACCTACATGGGAGGCCTGGATGAAGACTCTGTCTTTGGCCTGGTTCAGAGGGCATCTGAGAAGTGAACCAGCAGATGGAAAGTCTCTCCCTCTCTCTCTGAATAATTAACCACTTGCAATACTTTTATAGAAAAATGTTATCACAGTTTCAATCTGATATTGCAACACATTTCTCTTAAACATAATTTTGGAATTTTTTAACTTAAAACTCTCTAGCCCCACTTTCTTTGTATCTCATGAGCTAGGAATGCTACATGGTAAGCTTTCACTTGACATGCTTTAAGGTGGGAGTTCCCAGACCTGCCCAGAAGCTAACCCGGCTCTAGCTGCGAGTAGAGCGATTCAGCACTGAACAGTGGACTGTTTGCTGATACTTCTTCATTTCCCTTTCCTCCAGAGTCATCCTGTGAAACATCCTTGTACAAAAGACCAGATAGCTGGGAGTACATTAAGGTATCAGGAAGGAGGATTTTATTTTCTTCCATTCCCTACCACACAGGACACCACAGTGAGATGAAAAATAGAAAAGACAAACAGGAAGATGAGGAGGGGAAAGCATTGCAAGGAGAGAAATCAGCTAATGAGGGGTTGTTCCCAGAGATAACAGGCAGGAAGGAAAGTTCCTATAAAAATTCTACAAAGAGGCCGGTGCCGTGGCTTAACAGGCTAATCCTCCGCCTTGCGGCGCTGGCACACCAGGTTCTAGTCCCAGTTGGGGCACCGGATTCTATCCCAGTTGCCCCTCTTCCAGGCCAGCTCTCTGCTATGGCCCGGGAAGGCAGTGGAGGATGGCCCAAGTGCTTGGGCCCTGCACCCGCATGGGAGACCAGGAGAAGCACCTGGCTCCTGCCTTCAGATCAGCGAGATGCGCCAGCCGCAGCGGCCACTGGAGGGTGAACCAATGGCAAAAAGGAAGACCTTTCTCTCTGTCTCTCTCTCTCTCTCACCATCCACTCTGTCAAAAAAAAAAAAAAACAAAAAAATTCTACAAAGAAGGTATAACATACACAGAAAATGCCTATAGCACACCAAATATTTTAAGTAAAAGTAGTAGGAATTCTACTTTTCTTACCTGTTTGCATATGCGCAAATGTTATCTATTAGTGGAAGATTCTTCAAAGCTGCCTCAACTTTTCCAAGGGAAACATATTCTCCTGCCTGGAGTTTTACAAGGTCCTTTTTACGATCTGTACAAAAAGCAAGGAGGGGGAAGCACCGAGGAGAATGACATTGATCAGACCTTTAATACAAATAAATACTTGCCATTCCCCAAATAATGTGTTATCAAATTACTTAATGTTTGTTACATTAGATATTAATGGCTATGCTAAAAGTAAAATATATATATATATATAAAATTGGGCTCTAATTTTTGTACGATTAAGTACAGCTCAGGCTGAGACTTAAGGGGAAAGTGGATAAAGCCTAGTAAAAATCACTAGCAAAGGCCAGAGACTATGTCAGCTCCAATTACTGTACAGCATAAAGCAGGAGGGAAACAAGTGAAGATGCAGGTAAATGGGTGAACAATGGTCATGTGACAGATACCCTGAACTGAGCTTCTAGGAGCCATTAAAACATGTGCAGAAGAAAGCAATCTGTAAGGTCAGTGTTGAGTAATGACACAGTGGCATGAGAAGGTGTTTTTAAGGGGATCCAAGAATGGAAATAAAGAGTAATTTTTTGCAATAGGATGCTAGACAGTGCAGGCCTGGCCTCCAATCCTGGTAAGAAGGGCAAAGAAAGTAATAAGAGTATGACTTTGAAGCACATTCCATAGGATCAATCAATGGGATGGAACAGGCATCAGGAACTGACTGCAGAGTCTGCCAGCTCCTCTCAGATTTCTAGTTAGAATGACTGGGACAGGAATACCATTAACTGGAAAAAACAAATTAACAGAGGAAGTAGGCACAGGTACTTTTTGTCCAATATGGGTCACAGTACTTGAGCTGCCGTGCTTTCCTTTGTTCTCTTGAGCAAGCCAAAGACACAGTGTACTGGAAGTCTCATCCAATAACCTCTAATGTCAAAGAATTCACAAAAACGAGTATTCCTTACACAAGGAGGAAAGAATGACCAACAGTTATCTCCTAATAATTCAAAGATCACTGCTATTATGAATTTTGGGAACTTCTAAATAGCAAGCTTCTAATTATCTATTTAAGCAAGGAAAGTAAAGTGCAGATCTATCAAAAACTTTCATATTCCAGGGATGATTCAATAGTCTATGCCAACATTACATAAAAATATACTCTGAAATTATTAAACAGCTTTCCTAAATATGCAGTATCTTTTATGCAAAACTATTTCATAAACAGTCATTAACCAAAAAACTACTAGATGGCTCACCAATTATCTTTAAACAACCATCAGGGTCAAATTCTCCAATATCTCCAGTACACAGCCACCTCTGTCCATTTTCATCTTCAAAGAAATCAGCCTTTGTTTTTGCTTCATTTTTATAGTATCCCATTGTCACATTTTGGCCACCAATAACAATTTCACCCCTTGGATGTGGTTTATCAGTATTAAAGTATCCACCTAATAAACAAAATAATTTAAGAATTCAGTATTTTTATCCCTATATGTAATGTGAAAATTTGAAACTACTGGTTTCAATGAATAGATAATATTCATCAATATGAAACTAGGCACAAAATTTCAGTTGCTTAACCACAGGCAAGTATGCTTTTAAGCCACTATTCAAAAAAGAAAAGAATACTATATTCTAAAATCCAGTATCACCCACCTACCATATAAAATAATTATAAACACTATACAGGTAAGCAGTTCTAAGATTCTGTAGAGTCTTAAATATCACACTAGCATAAAAATAAAAGTACTAAGTCATACATTTAATAAGAGAACAAGTCTATAAAATCCAATAATATATATTTATGATATATTCTTATAATTTCAGAAGGACAGCAAGTTTAAATTTATTGAACATTTCCATAAATTCTGCTAAAGACAGCTGAAAAATGACCTCTGTGCCTTAGGGTCATTCTTTGCAGAGAAGGTGCATCGCAATAAATCACAGAAAACTTTCACTAAATTTTAACGGGATCAACTAACGTTTTTTAAATGGTATATGCAATAAACATTTATAGAATTAGAGTGGAATCCTTCTGATAATTCTACACTGAAGCTCCTACAGAAAAAAGCATGAAAAAAAATCCCATTTGATGGAATAAATTTTATGATTTTGCCTCTACAAAATAAAAACATTATCCATTTAGCACATTACATAAGTTTATGCCATAATTCTTAGTTACATTTAATAAAATAAAAACAAATTCTTCAGAACCATCTTTGAAACATGGTAACTAAATGTATTACCAAAGCCCTAGATAGAATTATAACTATTTTACAAAGGACAAAAATAAGCTCTGGTAGTTGTTATTCTAAAATAAGGAAGAAAATGAAGCACAATTCTAATTTTCAACCTTAATGTTATAAAAATTAATGCTCTATGGTTAAAGTAGGATATTACCTTCCTCCCAGTTCTTTAATTTGATTTCACAGCAAACTAATGGTGCTCCTACTCTTCCAGTATTATAGTCCCACACTGAGAGACATAAGGAAAAAAAAAAGCATTTGAGAAGAGTAGTTAACAATTTCATTTTTCTAAATTACCAACATAATGATTTATTCCAAAGCTTAAATATCTTCAAAATCATAAACTGCAAACTGGTGAACCACAGGCTGCAGTCTGCACAGGCATACTGTTATATTGAGTTTTCCTAAAACCTGAATTAGCTATTACCATTTTTAAAAATCATGGATTTGGGGGCCAGCACTGTGGCGCAGCGGGTTAACACCCTGGCCTGAAGCGCCCGCATCCCATATGGGTGCTGGTTCGAGACCTAGCTGCTCCACTTCCCATCCAGCTCTCTGCTATGGCCTGGGAAAGCAGAAGATGGCTCAAGTGCTTGGGCCCCTGCACCCACGTGGGAGACCCGGAAGAAGCTCCTGGCTCCTGGTTTCAGCATAGCTCTGGCTGTTGCGGTCAATTGGGGAGTAAATCATCAGATGAAAGACCTCTCTCTCTTTGCCTCTCCTCTCTCTCTGTAACTCTTTCAAAGAAAATAAATAAATCTTTTTTAAAAAATCATGGAATTTCACAGATAAGTGTGGAATTTCCAGTGAGGACAGACCCACATTAAAGATATAGCAACAGTCAACAGCCTCAGTCCCCCTAGAATTTTTTCCCATCACATTTCCTCAAGTCAGGACCCACTGCATTCATTAAGTGGCTGCTCTGTACCCCTGGCTTAAAGACTAATGGACAAGCCGTTTACACTTTTCTGTTTCCTTATCAGGCCCCACAGCATTGCAGCACAAATAACTCTGGTCTTCCATGTGTCACTATTATAGTCTCCCTCACCTTACCTTATGATAGCAAGCCCTATCTGAAATTCCTACAGTATCTCAGAAGCAGGCCACAGAGTAAGACTGCTGGAATCTTCTGCTATCATGAATTACAACTATATTATGTTTGTTCTTTAAAGAGTATTCAAATATCAGAAATGAAAGGCTGATATTTAACACTTGAAAGACTTTGACTTATAATACAAACTGTTATTGATAACCCCATACTCAATCTAAATCTTAAATTTGCATGTTTTTAAGACTGCTTATTTCCTGCTAAATAAATCTAAAATTAGCTTCCAAATTATGTAAAGAGAACTCAACTGAAAGGCAAGAAAACACAGAATGTAAGAAAAACCTGGCATATGAATGGTAAACAGAAGCACTCAAGATAAACATGGAAAATGAGCAGTTAAAAAACTTAGTACCTATCAATATCTACGACATATAAAGTAGGAGCACAGTTCTCTAGCACTGGGAAGCAAAATAACTCTCTCCTATAAGGGACACATGAGGCACTATCTATGGGACTCATCTGGGAAACAACCACCATTTAGGCAGTGATTTCCTCCTCAATGCCTCATCATGATGAAGTCTGGTAATTATACTCACTAGACTCAAATCTGGTTCCTCTCCACACTTAGAAAGATCTCCATAGACATTTCTGAACTTGAGCACTCAACTAGACAAAAACACCTACATTTTTCTACAAGAAATCTAGTAACTGATTTTAGAAGATAAATATATACAACACAGTCAATGCTGGTCACAAAAGCTTCTTTCCAGAATGCTAAATACCTGAATAGTTTAATATGAAAAGCCTCTCTAGATGAATTATTGACTACAGATGCATCCAATACATTCTAAAAACTGGTATCAATAATACCACCTCGATTTTAACCACTCATCTACTAGACAAAAACCTCTACTACTCATCTCCAATATATTTGCAGAAAATAACCCATACCAAAAAAATACCTGGAGTTGTACTTAAGTCTCAGATGGACACTTCATTTCAGGAACAACACTAACCTTCTGTAATTGTTCCAGCGCCAGTAGATTCAGTAAGTCCATATCCCTGGCCAACAGGACAGCAAAAACAGATATTCATGAACCGCTGTGTAGCTGCAGAAAGTGGAGCACCACCACACAAAAGAAGTCGAATATTTCCTCCTAGCAAACTTCGAACTTTCCGGAAAACAAAGCTAAAAAAAGGAATTAATCAGAGTCACAGGATTTTAAAGCTGAAAGATTTCCAAATCATTTTCTAATCTCCCAATTATGATATGAGATTTTTTTAATTAAGTGACTTATCTAAAGTCACACAGCCAATTGGGGAGATTCTCTTGACCTGCTATTTAAATCTTAGCTCCTAATAGTTTAACAAGGTAAAGAATACATGACTTCCTCATAAGAAATTTTCAAGTAATATCTAAATTCAAAATCATAAGGAGGCTGGCACTATGGTAAAGCCACTGCATGTAGTACTGGCACCCCATATGGGCACCGGTTTGAGTCCTGGCTGCTCTGCTTCTGATCCAGCTCCCTCCTCATGTACCTGGGATAGAAACGGAAGACGGCCCAAGTGCTTGGGCCCCGGCAACCCATGTAGGAGACCTGAAAGTAGCTCCTGGTTCCTGATCAGCCCAGCTCCAGCCATGGCAGCCATCTGGGGAGTGAACCAGTGGATAGAAGATCTCTTTCTCTGTCTCTCCTTCTCTCTGTAACTCTGCCTTTCAAATAAATAAATCTTCAAAAGAATTATTATACAATTTAATTTTGTGTAATAATGGAAAATCCCTTAAATCATAGTAACTAGTTTTATATAATATATATTATTGTATTATATCTACATGAAATTAAAAGCAAATTAGGTTTTTGCTTACTTCATTAGAAATGTGCACATATTTATACAAAGCAACACAGCTCTTTTTTGTTGTTGAGAGAGATACGGTGTGTTCCCATTTGCTGGGTCACTCCCCAATGCCCGCAAGGTCCAGGACTGGGCGGTGTCAAAGCCAGGAACCAAGAATTCAACTTTTCCCACATGGGTGACAGATACCAACTACTTAAGCCATCACCACTGCCTCCCAGGGTGTGCATCAGCAGGAAGCTGACTTGGGAGTTGGGAGCTGAGTCAGGCATTGCGCCCAAGCATTCTGATACAGGATTAAGTGTCTAAATAGGTTAAATAACCACCTCCAGGGCTGGTTCTGTGGCATAATGGGCTAAGCCTCCACTGAGGTGCCGGCATCCCATATGGGCACCAGTTTGAGTCCTAGCCACTCCTCTTCCAATCCAGCTCTCTGCTATGGCCTGGTAAAGCAGTAGCAATGACTCAAGTGCTTGGGCCTCTGCATCCACATGAGAGACCCCGAAGTTGTTCCTAGCTCCTGGATTCAGATCAGCAAAAGCTCTGGCCGTTACCGCCATTTGGGGATTGAACCCACAGATGGAAGACTTGTCTCTTTGTCTCTCCCTTTCTTTGTCTATAACTCTATCTCTGAAATAAATAAATATTAAAAATAAATACCCACCTCCTAGCTATTTTTAATATTTCACTAATTGAAGTTTTATTGTTTAAAAGAAAACTGGTAAATCATCTATGAGGAATTAAAAAAAGAAAATAATTCATCATCTAATTGATATGTTTCTAATAATATTTTAATAAATTAAGATTACTCACTACTTCAATCCAAAAGGGGAAGAAGATTTAAAATAAATTTTTTAAATAACTTTGAAAAATCAAATTAACAAACTTTCCAAAGCAATGTATATATATCTTGCTAAAGAGATAATAAGGCAGGGTAAAAAGCTTATAGAGTTTTAAATAAAAAGAAGTACCTGAAAACTAATTTTGTCATAAAAATTTGAATGCCATACTTTAATTTCCAATTACTAAGCTATTTTATCATAAAATCATAAATCTATTTAACATAGATATCTGGGATAAATTGGTCATTTAAAATTTTGAATACAAAACATTTAATCATATTTAGTCTTCATTTTATATTCATACTGAAATTTTATACTGATGCCAATATAAATTTCAAATCAAAGAGAAATTTTCTCAAAATAAGTCCCTTAAGTGTCCACAGAAAATATAAGTACAACATTAAATACAGCAAAATTCTAAATGAAAAATATTTTCAAAAGATACTGCAGGTTTTTTTCAAGACTTATTTTTATTGATTTGAAAAGCAGAGTTAGAGAGAGAGAGAGAGAGAGAGGCACATCAGAAAGAGAAATCTTCCATTCGCTGGTTCATTATCCAAATGACCTCAACTGCAAGGCTGGACCAGGCTGAAGCCTGCAGTTAGGAGCCTGGAGCTTCTTCAGGTCTCCTGTATGGGTCCTGGAACCTAAATACTTCGGTCGTTCTCAACTGCTTTTCCAGGCACATTAGCAGGGAGCTGAATGGGAAGTGGTGCAGCTAGAACTCAAACTGATGCCCCTATGAGATATTAACGTTGCAGGCAGTGGTTTAACCTACTATATCACAACACCAGCTCTTACAGGTTATTTTTAAATACCTCATATTCTTTTTTTATTATATCTTTTATGTTTTATTGATTTTATTTATCTGTAGACAGAGTTACAGAGAGAAGTAGAGACAGAGAGAGAGGTCTTCCATCCACTGGTTCACTCCCCAGATGGCTGCTACAGCCGGAGCTGCGCCAGTAATAAGCCAGCACCCATATAGGATGCCAACACTGCAGGAAGTGGATTAACCTGCTTCGTTACAATGCTGCCCTCCCCCAATATTACTTATCTCTATCTCAATTAACTGGTTAATTAACGTGAATTAAATGATTAAATTATCAAGAGGAAAAAAAGGAGGGTCCTTATTTACCTGTCACACAGTGGGGTACTACGTCCTTTTGAAATTTGTTCCATTTTGTAATTATAGGCCAGAATAAACAGATTGCGTTGAAAACTACTCATTTCATTCACTTTATTCATGACATTTTTGTAGATCCGATCCATAATTTCCTGCATATATAAAAATGAACATATAGTACATAAACACATATGTATATAAATATATTTGTAGGCATAAACATATTTTATGTATAATTGTTTATATTTTATAAATGTATATTTATAACATAATACATATATAAATATACAAAAATGAATATATAATGCAGTTAATGATTAGCAGCTGCCTTAAATATTCAAATCTGAAAACCTGATTTGTATTTCTATTTAAGGCTTTATAAATTTTCATTAAGGCATTGTAAAAGATATATTCTATCAGGACGAAACTTTTAAAATACAGCCACAATTAATTTAAAAATGAGATTTCTGAAGAAATAATTTTTAACAGAAATACACCTAGATACTCTTGATAATAACACAAAAAGGGGGAAACATAAAGACTTAGGGCAGGAATACATCATTATTGATTCTTTATATTTCTTTATCTCACTTACTCTGAATCAAACACTAAACTCACAAAATAATTAACATCTATATGATATTTATTTTTATAATCTAACTTTATTTTTTTAAAGATTTATTTATTTGAAAGATAGAGTTACAGAGAGAGGGAGAGAGACACGGAGATCTTCCATCCACTGGTATACCCCCAAAATGGCCACAACAGCCAGAGCCAAGCCAATCCAAAGCCAGGAGTCAGAAGCTTCTTCTGAGTCTCCCACATGGGTGCAGGGGCCCAAGCACTTGGGCCATCCTCTGCTGCTTTCCCAAGAGCATCAGCAGAGAGCTGGATCAGAAGTGGAACAGCTGGGACTCGAACCAGCACCCATATGGAATGCCAGCGCTGCAGGCCAGGGCTTTAACCTGCTGTGCCATAGCACCAACTCCTCCAACTTCATATTATATAGATGTAGCATACTGTTTGCTCACAAAAGGGCCTAGGTTTCCTTTGTTTATTGATTTGTTTGTCTTTTAATATCATTGCCACGAAAACTTTCCTTGTCTGCACTGTGCTTGCCAAGTCTCATTACCGAAAAGTATACGTTAATGATTTATAATAATTTTTTCTCCACAGTTTTAAGTTATAATTAGTTTTGAACAAATTAAGAATTTAAAGCAGGGTACTACTAGGAAACTATAATCACACTTAAAGAAACTCCAAACTACTGACCATTTACATTTGACTTTGAAATAACTACATAAATACACTTGATATAAGCGCAAGTAATTCCCAACACTTTTAAGCAAAATCAGAAAGCCATAATAGGAGAAGCCAGAAAACTGCTGTGGGTCCTTTTTCTATAACTTTTTCCATTTAAGTAAAGAATCTGATGATAATATATGGAAGCTGAAGCCAGGCTGAGTGCTCAGTAAACACAAAAATTAAAGCTAAAAAAGTAAGAATAAATCCTGTAGAGCTTAATGCTCTAAAACAACATGGAGTAAATGCTGCATCAACTACCATGTCAGTGCTACCTTTTTCACACACATTACTGCTCTGCAGCAGATCGTACATCTTCAGTGCTAAATTTCAATACTGCTCAAGCCTTACCGGAACAGCTGCCATCAGGGTTGGCTTCAACATGGATGTATCCCCTTTGCTTCCTTTTTTTATTTTTGAAGACTATAAAAAAAGAAAAAAATGATCCATATAAAGTGGTCCTCACTTTGAATACCCAAGGAAACCTCAAATCAAAAAAGCATATTATAAATTCATCATTTTAATGTACTTATAAACTACAAAACACTTTAGAAGCAAAGAGTTTATTTCAAAATGACTTACTGTCATCCTTACAATATACTGTCATACTGAAAAGTCCATTATTTCAAGTCACAGACATTTAAGTTACCTGGTCTGCTAAAGTCTGTGGTGAAGAGTAGCCAATGCGGCATCCGTGAGAGAGACAAACGAGCTCAGCACTTAACTCTAGGACATGGGCCAGAGGCAAATATCCAATGTAAACATCTTCCTCTCTAAGACAAAGGAGACAGAAGAAAGGTCAGCTGTGCTCTATGCTCAAAGTGACTGCAAAAGGGGAGGAACAGATGGATACTAGTGGGGATGTTAGGGTGAAAAACCACAGCTGAAGCTAAACCGAAACTGAGGCAACAGACAAGGAGAGATGCTGCTTCCCACCCACAAATGTCTGCCAGATATTTTACAAAACAGATTCTGCTGTGGGAGTTGGGACTAAATCGCAAATAACAAATTATATGCTAATATACCACAAATATTACATATATATATATATATATATATATATATGCATATATATTTCAACAATTGCCCCATCCCCAAAATACCAAGTACAACTCAGGCAAACCTATAAGGAAATTGTTATTCCTAATTTGTTTTCTGTAACGTACAAATACATAAAAGAAATTTCATTCTCTATCCCCCAAACTCAATCCCACAGTAACTACGTGTGTACATATGTGTGTGGTTTCAGTACAAAAAGGCATTAAAAATAGCCACTGCTTCAGATCAGTCACAGGAATACTGATTCCACCTCTGGGAATGTTTCCTTTACCACTCCTCAGATGTCATCTGCTTTCCTCCATTATCTCTTTCCCACTCCATTATACCCATCCTGCTATCACTGGAGTTTGTCTTAAAAATAAAAATCAGGGGCAGCCATTTGGTCTAGTGGTTAACACGCTGGTTGGAATGCCTGCATCCCGTACTGCAGTGCCCAGTTCCATTCTCAATTCCAGGTTCCTGCTAATGTGAACCCTTACTGCCTAGTAGGCAGCAGGTAATGGCTCAAGTAGTCGGGCCCTTGGGAGACCCAGATTAAGTTCTAAGCTCAAGCCACTACAGAGGCATTTCAGGAGGGAACCAGACAATGAGGACTCACTCTGTCCATTTCTTTCTTTCCCTCTGCCTCTCAATGAATAACAAATTAAAAATTAAATAATCAGAGACTGTGAACACAGCTCATATTTACTGAGTAAATATTTACAAGTTATCTGTTTACCTAAACAGTATTTTGATATAAAAATGACTAAAGAAGCAACAGTATCAACTAGTTAAAAAAAATTAAGGGATTTATATACTATAACTCATTTGAAATTTAAAATTATTAAAAAGTTAAACCTTATAACTATTTCATAATTAATTTTAGTGTCCAATTTTTAGAAAATATTCAGTATATTGGGGCCAGCGCTGTAGCAGTGCGAGAATGCCATGTGGGTGCTGGTTCAAGTCCCAGCTGCTCTACTTCCGATCCAGCTCTCTGCTATGGCCTGGGAAAGCAGTAGAAGACAGCCTAAGCCCTTGGGCCCCTGTACCCACGTGGGAGATATGGAAGAAGCTCCTGACTCCTGACTTCAGATTAGCCCAGCTCCAGCCATTGCAGCCATGTAAGAGAGCCAGCAGATGGGAAGACTTCTCTCTCTGCCTCTGCCTCTATATTACTCTGCTTTTCAAATAAATAAATAAATCTTTAAATTAAAAAAAAAAAATCCAGTGTAAATAGCTTTTGAAGGAGCAATTTAACCATACATTACTAAAGACATATCTGTTAATAACAACATACATATGAAAACATTCCCTTTTTTTTATTTTTTTTTACTATGACATACCCCAGTCTTGGAATCCTTTTTGCCATCCCAGTTATACCAGCAATGATGTTACTATGTGAAATCATGACTCCCTTTGGAATTCCTGTGGATCCACTTGTGTACATGATTACTGCAATATCTGAGGGCAATGGTTTGCTATGAGGTTTGTTCTCTGTATTGAAGGAAAAATAACACACTTCTGAGAAATTCAATCATATCACCGATTTTTTAATAATTATTCTAACTCAATTCAACTAAAATATACATGTTTTACACATTAAGAACTTAAAATCTACTGAGACAAAAAAAATCTATAATGGAATAACAGCTATGAAGAAACACAAAGCAAGACAAGGCAACGAGATGAAGCAGATGCTACTTAGATACAAGTATCAGGGAAAGCCTCTCTGCAGCAATTTTAAGTGAAAATCTAAATAGGGTGAGGAAGAGAGCCATGAAAACCCTGGGATTGGGAGAATATTCAAAGGATAATAAGCAGGTGCAAAGGTCCTGAGGTACGAATGTGCTTGGCATCCATAAAGACGGTCAAGGACTACAGTGGGAGTGCAGTGGACACACACAGACAGCCGGAGAATTTTGGTGAAGTGGCAGACAAGACCACATATGTGGGGTCCTAAAGGCCTTGCTAAAGACTTTGGACTTCACTCCAGATAGAAAGCAATGTTGTTCTCAACAGAGGCATAATCATCACCTGTGACAAGAATTACTTGGCTGCTGTATGCTTAACTAACTGTAGAAAGAAAAGAAAGGAATTAAGGAAACAAAAGGCTATTTTACCAATTCAACTTAGAAATAAGTGTGGCTTGGAATCCTGGACTGAAAAACACTGTCAGGGTCAGCGTTGTGGCATAGCGGGTAAAGCAGCCACCTGCAGTGCCAGCATCCCATATGGGCGCTGGTTTGAGCTCCAGTAGCTCCACTTCCGATCCAGCTCTCTGCTATGGCCTGGGAAAGCAGTACAAGATGGCCCAAGTCCTTGGGCCCCTGCACCCGCGTGGGAGACATGGAAGAAGCTCCTGGCTCCTGGCTTTGAATTGGCTTAGTTCTAGCCATTCAGATCATCTGGGGAGTGAACCAGCAGATGGAAGACCCTTCCCTCTGTCTCTCCCTCTCACTGTAACTCTACCTCTCAAATAAATAAATTGATAAAAAAAAAAAAAAAAAAAAAAAACACTGTCCGGGCCAGTGCTGTGGTGTAGCGGGTAAAGCCACACCTACAGTGCCGGCATCCCATATGGGCACCTGTTCAAGTCCCAGCTGCTCCACTTCCGATCCAGCTCTCTGCTATAGCCTGGGAAAGCAGAAGATGGCCCAAGTCCTTGGACCCCTGCACCTATGTGGGAGACCTGGAAGAAGCTCCTGGCTCCTGGCTTTGGACCAGCACAGCTCCAGCCATTGCGGCTATCTGGGGAGTTAACCAGCAGATGGAAGACCTCTACCTCTCTCTCTCTCTCTCTCTCTCTCTGCCTCTGCCTCTCTGTAACTCAGCCTTTCAAATAAATAATCTTTAAAAAAAAAAAAAAAAAAAAAAAAAAAACACTGTCAACCATTTGTAATGACAACCCTAAGGAATAGAGATGACAAAGCAAAAAGAGAGAAATGAGTCATGGATGAAACTGCTAACATACCTGAATAAAATAACCCTTGACATGGATTTCTAAATAAATGTGGAAAGTCTTTATACATGTTCCCAAAGAAAATCTCCCTTCTCTATTACTCACCCAGATGTGTCTCTTGGAAAGTAATTCAGTCGAGTCTTTGCTTCTGCACCTGCCATTCATTCCTTTGCAACCCATACCACCATTCTCTACCTCTATCACATCTTGGGCACTGCCCTCTTTAAGACAACATTTGCCAAGTCTGGTAGTGCTTTTGCAACCCTTGTGTCACCCTCTCTGTACACCTGGTCCTATTGACGACTTGTCCAAATCTCCTTCCCTTGGCTTCACCAGCCACATACTCCTAACGTGGTTTTCTCCCTTTCTCTTCGAGTAGTCCTCAGGGGCCTTCAGTGACACCTTTCCCTGTGGGTGGCCTCACCTTTTCCCATAGTTCTAATGAATACCCAACTATTACTAGCTTCTAAATCTCTTAATTCCAAACTCAAGTAGACCATGTATGTACCTGTGAATGTCCTATCAGCACCTAAAACACATGCCCAAAATTCATGTCAGCACAGCCCTATTCCTGAGCTGAGTGAATGCTCACACTGAAGCACTGTTTCCTACTACAGAGGAAGTAAAGTACACCCTAACATTTTTTTACATTTATTTATGAGTAAAAACTTCTAGGCACCATGCCTAGGTGTACTAACTGAAGATACAAAGATGTCACCTCCAGAGAGGGAAGAGTTGGAGCAGAGTGTAAAAGGAGGGCTCCAGGTCGAGTCACTCCATCTGTTAACACATGCAAGCAATTCACATGGACAAGCTTAATGGCATACTTACAAAATCAACTTTAAACTATCCCAAAATGATAAGAAAAGGGAGATGGGAAGGTTTATTGGAAAAACTTATATTATCAAATATATTTCTTTTAAATTACTCCTATTACTTTTAGAACATTAATAATGTATTTTTCTTTAAACTTTTCTTTATGGGTTAGATGAAAGGATACCTAGAGAGAACCACTTCTCCCAATCATGGTCTAGATCTGATCTAACCATAGAGTCAAATCTCTGGAGTAATCCTGGAGAAGTGCCCGCAGAAAGCACTCATCAAGAATGAGTAAAGGGAACATACCCAGGCTCCCCTTTGCTCCCAGTGCTTGCACTGCAGCCATGGTGTGCACGATGACACCTTTGGGGAATTCAGACCAGGTTGGTGGCTTCCCATCAACAGTGATGATATGCCTCAGGCGTGGGACCAAGGAAACTATGTCCTGGAAAAATGCCAACATTTACCAAGTTCTTTGTTATTCCTTGAAACAGTTTAGCAAATAGTTCAAGATACAAGAAAAGAGGTTTACCATATTAAACAACTATTTAAGAAATTTCTTATCTCAAAAGAAAGGGGGGGAGTTGCAATGGCATAAATATCACTTTGAGATTGAGAAATATTGCACTAAATTGAACTTAACTCTTTTACAGCATGTACCCCATGTTCTTTAGTAAAATCTTAATCAATGAAGCCACTGCCTTGCCAAGTGGGCACATACACACAGGTGACATGAGCCCCAGGGAAACCAGAGTCAATCACTCAAGTTTTTAAGAGGGGAAATAAAAAACACATGAGATAAAGTGGGGAGTAAGGATTTCACTTGTAAATTTGTAAAGCATAAATAAACCAATGAATGAATGGTCCAGATATTTCTATTTTTATAGAAAACTGTCTAGAAACTAAAAAAGCCCCATTTTCTATAATTTTCCAAGTCTCCAATTTTAACTTTTACAACATTCTGAAGTCATTATTATACAATAATTCAGGAGCAACATGAATTACCAGTTTAAAGTATAACCCTTAGAAATTACAAATTTATTAAAAAGACTAGAAAATATGTGAGTACAATAAAAATTGTGACCCCTTTTATTTAGACATAAGAACATTAATAATTTATAATATAACCCTGGACTATCTGAATTTGTATATATATGAAACCCACTTTTTATTTCCTCAAGAAAAATAACAGGGTATGATATTCATAAAAGCTTACAAAAACAGTAAGGATGTAAGAAACCATAAATTAAGTATCTTAACAGGTCTCATCACACTGCAAATTCTAAAGTGTCAGTCACAAAGCAACTGCAGAATTCACCTTCAACTTTGTCTGCAGGAGTTCTTTACTAGTGATGATGTTGGTCACCTCTGTCTCATTTAATCCATGAACAATGGCCGGGCCTCCTAGAGTAGCATATAACGTAACAACTACAAGGAAAAGAAGAGCAAATCAAGCATACACACATTTTATAAACTACCGGGTGCAAATAAAGCCTCACAGTGGATGTATATCATAACCAAGCATTCTAAACTGTGAAATCCATAGTCCATTAGAAAGTGCTTTTTTTAAAATTATTCTAACATAATTTGTTGACATCATACCTATTCACCCTCACCTAGTAGCCCCAGTTTCCAATATTTTTAAATGAACAGCTTTATTCTTTTAAAGATTTTTTTTTTTTTATTTGAAGTCAGAGTTACACAGAGAGAGAAGGAGAGGCAGAGAGAGAGAGAGAGGTCTTCCATCCGCTGGTTCACTCCCCAGTTTGCTGCAAAGATCAAATCTGAGCTGATCCAAGCCAGGAGCCAGGAGCTTCCTCTGGGTCTCCCATGTGGGAATAGGGGCCTAAGGTCTTGAGCCATCTTCTACTGCTTTTCCAGGCTACAGAAGAGAGCTGGATCAGAAATGGAGCTGGGCTCATACCAGTGTCCATATGGGATGCTGGCACTGTAGGCGGCAGCTTTACCCACTACGTCACAGCACTGGCCCCCAAATGAACAGTTCTAAATTTTAGTTGGTTTCACCTACAGATGTTACTCTGGGGCTATCACTCTGGAAAGGAACTGTAACTGATTACTGATTTTTAAAATTTCAAAACCTAACTCTTGGGGCCAGTACTGTGGTGTAGAGGGTAAAGCCATCGCCTGCAGTGCCAGCATCCTATATGGGCCACAGTTCGTGTCCCGGCTGCTCCACTTCCTATCCAGCTCTCTGCTATGGCCTGGGAAAGCAGTACAAGATGGCCCAAGTCCTTGGGCCCCTGCACTGACAGGGGAGACCTGTAAGGGGCTCCTGGCTTCAGATCAGCACAGTTCCATCGTTGCAACCAATTAGGGAGTGAACCAGAGGATGGAAGACCTCTCTATCTCTCTGCCTCTCCTTCTCTCTCTGTGTAACTCTTTCAAATAAATAAATAAATAAATAGATCTTCTTAAAAAAAATACTTAATTGTTGACTACTTGGTATTAAAATGTAAAAAAGAACATATACCAATAACATGATTAATGAAATGTCAGACTTAAGGCATAACATGTCAAGAAAATACCATGAGCAAGTGACAGTATGATTTATTCTAAGGCAGAAAAATCTAAAGAAAAATCTTAGAAAATGTCAAAATTACAGAATATAAATAATAATGTGGAATCTTACCTTCTGCTTAACTAAATAAAGTTGGACACAAAATGACTTGGAAAATAGGTTTCTTTTGAGAAGCTTTAGAAGAATTCTTAACATGAGCTGGGCATTTTTTCTATCAGTTGGGATGCACATGTCTCATATCAGGCGGTTGGGGTTCAATTCCTGGCTCTAGCTCCTGAATCCAATTTCCTGCTAATGCATACCCTTGAGGTAGCAGTGATGATTCAAGTGACTGGGTCCCTGCCATTCACATGGACTACATTCCTGGCACCTTGCTCCAGGCCCAGAACAGCCCCAACAGTTGTGGGCATTTGGGGAGTGAAACTGCACAGTATGCGTGCACTCATTCTCCTTGTGTCTAAGAATGTGTGTGTGTGTGCGCACGCACAGTTGTCTCATTCATTAAAAAAACACATAATGAATAGAAGAAAAAGTGCAAATACATACAGCAAGAAACCTAGTTAAAGTATCTTTTCAGTCTCATCTGAAATAGGAGACAACATCTACACCTGACATTTTGGTACCACCATCTCTTAACCAAGCATTCAGTAATATCCCACAGACTGAGCCATCTCACTCACCACTGAAGCAATTACAACATTAAAATACTCCATCATTTAACCTGGCACCTTGAAGTTTACCGTGTTCAAGTATGGAAGTGTCTTAGAGGTCAACTGTTGCCACTGGGAGATGTGGCATTAACACAAGAACAGTAACTTCAAAAGCGGATTCCTGAGAGACGATAATGGAGCAAGGATCCCTAAGTAAGCGTAGGTCTGTTTCCTTAGACCCAGAAAATCCCCTGCTAATAGGCTAAGCCTCTTCACTACATTGACTGGGACAATTTGTTCCACAACTGGTTCTTTTTTCAGAAACAGACCAAAAATTACAAGTCACAACTAAGAATTCTCCACTAATTGGATGCCCCATGAAAATTAACCTAACCTTTCACCCTCTTGAGAGTGAAATATTATAATATTTAAGTATCATCTCTTTTAAAATAGTAAGTCCACTCTTCAGAGAGTAAGAGAGCCCACATACGCTGAAAATTGTACATGAAACACGCCTGTGCAGCAATCATCCACTCGGCCCTGGTCTCACAGAAGATGGCGATGTTGGTCTTTGGTTTCTGACCCAACATGTGTAAGCCACTTCCAAAATTAAGGGCTCGAACGAAGACATCTTCATAGGAGAGCCAATTATAGTGTCCAAGAATAACCTGATGAAACAAAAAATACAAATAGCTTTTAATATAGCCAAAATATTACCTTACAAAAGAAATTAAAATATTCCAAATTCTGAGCAACAAGAACGTTATACTTGCATAAAACTTTTTTTCCAATAAAAAGCTAGTAATTGAATTTTAAGTGAAGAACTATTTTTAAAATTAGTTATAATATCTTGTATGACAACTCAAATCCTATTCTAAATCTTTAACTGTAACTTCTTTATTTAAATCTTAGTTTCCAAAAATATTCAGAGTTTGGTGGGATCTTAAAGGTCAACTTCCTGGCTAGATAGTCACATACTATCAATCAACTTACAGATTTCATTTACCTAAGTGATTTAGATGTTAATTTAAAAGGTATCAAGTACTACTGACACCAAAATTTCCTCTTCCTCTACTTAGAAATTCCTGGATTTAACATGGGATGGTACAACATGACCCACAAACAGAAACAAGTCCTACCTAAGCTAATAGAAATATTTAAGACTTCAATTTAAATTGCTTTATCTAACTCTCAATAGCAAAGTAAGCAAGTTTCTATTTATGCAACCATCTAGAAACTGGTTGTATTATTCATCAGAGCCCCTCTGTTCAAGCATGAAATGGTCACTGGCACTCCCCAGGCTTTTAACATCTTATCTGTGTTTATCAAAAGTACTGGTAACAGGGCCAGCGCTGTGGCATACTAGGCTAAGCCTCTGCTTGTCTGTAACTCTACCTTTCAAATAAATACATAAAATCTTTATTTAAAAAAATACTGGTAGCATCAGGTTTACCTTATTAATAACCCCCCCCCCTTTAAAGCTGGTTAACAATTTTTGTTGTTAAGGATATTCTTCAACTTCAGTAAGGCCATATATCCCCAACTACACACAGATTAGATAAAAATCTCTCTGCAAACATGCAGATGGTTCCCAAAGATAGTTATGTAATTAATGTATGTCTCAAGCATTTCAAAACCATCTGAGCATATCCACTTTTAAAAATGCAAACAACATTGAAGAGATTTCTAGAAACAAGAGGTTGGATAAAGATTTCTAAAAATTTTAAAAGGATAAATGCCGCCCTCTAGTGTTTAATTCAGTGATAAGATTTAAAATGGAAACACTATTTTGATGGAGAAGCCAACTGTATTTAAGATACTTATTTACTTTTGGTCCCAAACTCTCACCTTGCTCTGCACCCCCACGAAAGGCTCAGCACTCCCAGGGAGCTCCAATGACTTCAAAAGGAGCTCTGTGGGGGTGAGAAGACAGATGAAAATTTGGCCAACATGTGAACTAGATTACAATTATTAAAAATTTTAAGCTCAAAAGAAGCTAAATGATGGGCTTTATAAATTTCAAAGACTACATGTGTTCTTGGGAGGGAATTATATCTGTGAAGTAAGAAATCTGCTCTCTTTATATTAATAAAAAAGAGTATGTGTGTTCTGAAAAGGCATTTGATATATGATCCAAATATGTAAACTCATGCTGTGATATCACCATGTGACGATCAAGTGTAAGGTTTCTTCAGATATATCAAAACAAAGATCTGAATTTTGTTACTTTAATTATTAAAATATTTAGTCATCTAGCACTTATAAAAATCACATTTAGAGAACTCTACTCTCTACCCATAATTTTATGTGATTTTTGCTAGAAAAAACTCATAATCCTCAATTCGTCACTATGTTTAGCTCAATCCCACACTAAACTCATTTATTTATTCCCTGACAATATAGTCAGGGAATGAATTGACTATATATATATGTATATATATATATATATATACTATATATATATAGTCAGTATATATATATATATATATATATATGTATGTATGTATATTTCCTGACTATAACACTACTGCAAAATAATTCACTCCTATCATCCTAGTTCATTTCTCTCCTGAACTCACACCAACTGGCCAAATTGCTTCCACTCTTATTTTCTCATAACCCACCACATCTCTTGCTTGCATTAACACTATGCAGGGTTTTCTCTTTCAGGAACAATGAAGTCCAAAAACCTCACCCTGGCTTAACCAGCTCTAGGAGATCTAGAAGCTGCAAGCCTCTCTGTGGCCAAACTCCTCCCCCTGACTCACTCTAAACACAACTTTGTCCTTCATGTCCTTCAAACAGCTGAGCTAGGGCAAGACAGACACTAGGACACAAATCTAGGGAGGAACTCCTCTCAGGACCAGAATGCCTTCTTACACTTTTCATCCTGTGAACTTCAACAGCTGGGCTCCTGTCTTACAATCACTGCATTATCCTGTGCCACAGCCTGGAAATTCCTTCACACACATCAGGGTAAAGTTGGACAGTTATTGGTCAGGCCTCAGCTTAACTAAAACCTACTCAGAGAGGCTTTCCTTGATCACTAATCTGCTTTATCTCTGCATACTAGTTACTGTATTTTTCAACTTGCTTATTGTCTTTGTTCCTCCCATACAAGATCCATGATAAAATAACTCATGTGTCCTATTCATCACTGTCTACTTAGTGCCTAGACGAGTTCCAGGCACTCAGCAATTATTTGCATAAATGGTATAATTCAACATAACTTCAATAGTCTTTTCATCTCATGCTCTCCTCCACAGCCTCCTTTTAAAAGACTGGTTCACAATTGATGACTCTGATAGGTCTAAGAGTCAAAGGGATCACACAAACAAGACTAGTGTCTGCTAATACTAACTGATAGAATAAAAAAGGGAGAGAACATGGGAAGGGGGAGATACAGCAGACTCATAGAATGGCAGATGTCCTAAACAGCACTCTGGCCTCAGAATCAGCCCTTAAGGCACTCGGATCTGGCTGAAGAGCCCATGAGAGTATTGTAGGCATGGAAAGCCAAGACACTCCAGAAAAAAAAAAAAAAAAAAAAAGAAGAAGAAGAAGAAAAAGAAGACCTAAATGAAAGATATCTGTGAGTGAGATCCCAGTGGAAAGAACAGGGCCATCAAAGATGGAGGTACCTTTCTCTGAAGGGAGGAGAGAACTTCCACTTTGACTATGACCCTATCGGAATAAGATCAAAGTCAGCGAACTCTAAAGGCTTCCATAGCCTTGGCAACTCATGACTAGAGCCTAGGGAGATCACTGACGCCATAAACAAGAGTCAAATTGTTAAGTCAGCAACAGGAGTCACTGTGTACTTACATCCCATGTGGGTTCTATCCTTAATGTGTTGTCTAATGTGAAGTGATGCTATAACTAGTACTGAAACAGTATTTTTACACTTTGTGTTTCTGTGTGGGTGCAAACTGATGAAATCTTTACTAAGTATATACAGAATCAATCTTCTGTATATAAAGATAATTGAAAATGAAAAAAAAAAAACCTGGTGTTAAATTGGAAATTGCATAGAAAATTAATCAATTTTTTAAAAATATCATGTAGAATCTCTGTCTTTAATGTGCTGTACACTGTTATTTAATGCTATACCTAGTACTCCAACAGTATTTTTTCACTTTGTGTTGCTATGTGGGGGCAAACTGTTGAAATCTTTACTTAATATATACTAAACTGATCTTCTGTATATAAACAGAATTGAAAATGAATCTTGATGTGAATGGAAGGGGAGAGGGAGTGGGAAAGGGGAGGGTTGCGGGTGGGAGGGAAGTTATGGGGGGGGGAAGCCATTGTAATCCATAAGCTGTACTTTGGAAATTTATATTCATTAAATAAAAGTTTTTTTAAAAAAAAAAGACTGGTTTAAATAAAAGTCCAGGTCCACCTAAACATTTGATTCCCACAGCTACTTTTGTTCTGATCTCTGTTCAATCACCTACTACATCATTTGTCTATTACCTTTGAAATGTTTTACCAGTGACCCACATATAAAATGTTCATTTGCCTTCAATGTGGCTATTTGAAAGATTATCATGGAGCCTTTGAACAGTCTCCTCATTCATAAATTCAGGGGAAGGGTTACCATGATTCTTAAGACCATTTTCCATTCTCACAACTGACTACATTGCTTTTCTATGACAGGTGTTAGACACACATGTAAATATCAATGTTTTCAGTCAGACTATAACTGCCTGGGACACAGGAAATTAATAATTTACTTTGCTCAGGAACTGATGAAATTACATGCTCAAATTACCTCAAAGGTAAGCTATTAAAAAAAGTAAAAAAATAGAGAGAATACAGACTATCCCATAAAGCAGAAGCACAAATACTTAACCATTCAAGTCCCTGACAGGTCACACCGTCAAACAAAGATCAAGTTTTCAACAGTCAGGAGTTTAACAAATTTAAACCCGAGGATTATTTCTGCTTTCACTATTTGGAACAGAAGTACCTCAAATCAAAAGGATACCTGGCTTAATATCTCCCTCCCTCCCTCCCTCCCTCCCCTCCCCCTCTCCCTCTCTCTCTCTCTCTGCAACCGAAGATTATTATGAACAAATTACTGTGAGGGAGCCAGAGAGAATAAAAATATTACAGAGACCGGGGTAGTTGATAACAATCCTGATGATGGTAATGATGAAGGCAGCTAACATTTACTACTATCTACTACATGCTAAGTCATTCCAAGTATTAACATATTAAATTCTCACAGTAACTAAAAGAGACAATTACCACAATTATCCCCTATTTTACAGATAAGAATCCTGAGGCCCAGATAAAGTAGAAGCATACTTCAAAAAGTTAATGGAATGGAATAAAAGGGTAAATTTTGGTGCAAACATTTTGAAATCCATGCATAAAAGCAGACTTCAAAGTTTATGGAAGATTAAATTACACATGCACTTCAAAATTTCATCCACCACAATAAACTTTTCTGAATTCCATTTTCCCTTAACACTTGCTCAGAATCACATAACTAGTAAGTGGTATGACCAGAATACAAACTTAGGAAAACTCATCCAGAGTTCTAAGTACTCTAGAAAGGAGCCAGTCTCCTATAAAGCCTTAAGAGTAAGGTGGTCTGAGATATAATTGCAAAAGATCATTTTAATTGCTGTGTGGGGTGAATTCCAGTAGAAGCAAGAGTGCAAGCAGGAAGACGTTTAAAAAAAAAAAAAAAGAGGGGCAGGGGGAGCAACGATTGTAAGGGAAATAAATCAGAGATTCATGGTTTTGGGGCTTGAGCAATTTTGTGTATGGTGGGGCCTTTAACAAATGGAACAGCAAGGAGAGGAACAAGTTTGGAAGAGAAAATCAAAGAGAGATAATATTAATAACCAAGCAACATATACTGACCAAGAGATTGGTCACTACTTTTGATATTAATTATGATTCAAATGTCTTTAAAAATCAGTAAACATATATCATACATATAAGCAAACAGTAAAAAATGTAAAGTAACTTAGGAATAAGCATTAAGAAACAGAAAAAGAAAACTAAGTCAATTTGCAAGGTCAAAAATGAATATTTTGTCTTTCTGGATTGATTTAAAAAGGTCACAGCAAAACTTCTCCATGCATGAAAATTATATTATCTTTTTTTAATTTTTAATTTACCTTTTAATTTTTTAATTTTTTAAATTTTTTCTTTAAAAAAATTAGCTGAAATAGCTGTTTTTAGTGAACAACTTTTTCTGTTTATAGTACATTTTTTAAAAAAAAGATTTATTTATTTGTTTGAAAGAGTTACAGAGGGAGAGATAGAGAAATCTTCCATCCCTTGCTTTATTTCCCAAATGCCTACAATGCCTGGAGCTGTGCCAATAGCCAGGAGCTTATTCTGGATCTCCCATGTGGGTGCAGGGGCCCAAGCACTTGGGCCATCTGCTGCTGTTTTTCCAGGTGCATTAGCAGGGAGCTGGATTAGAACAGGAGCAGCCAAGATTCGAACCAGTGCCCATATATGATGCCAGTGCTGCAGGTGGAGGCTTTACCCTTACACCACAGTACTGGCCTCTATAATACATTTTTACAGGAGGTTTTAGATTTACATATGTCAGAAGATCTGCTTGCTATTAGTATTAGTCATTAAATTGGCATTTAGGTTCATTAAGCCTTGTTCAGAAGGTATAGAAAGATGAGAAACATGTATTTTTCCTGTCTAAAGTTAGGTTCATTGGGAAAGTAGAATTGATTTTTAGGGTTCACGTATAGTAAATGAAGCAAGTATTTTCCAATAGCCTTACTGAGGAAGAATGTGTGTGGTGCTGCAGGCTAACTTAGTTTCTGTGGGTCCTGAGCTGTAGCTTTGGCAGTGGCATGCTGCCTGGCTAGGGTGCAAACTGTTGAAATCTTTACTTAATATATAATAAGTTGATCTTCTGTATATAAAAAAAAACGCTCAAAATAAAGAATGACTATTAAATTTAAAAAAAAAAAAGATTATTTATTTGAAAGGCAGAGTTAAGAGAGGAGAGGCAGAAAGTGAAAGTGAGCGAGTGGAGAGAGAGAATCTTCCATCAGCCGGTTTACTCCCCAAATGGCTGCAATGGCCAGAATTAGGCCAGGCTGGAGTCAGGAGTCAGGACTTTAATCTGGGTCTCCTACATGGGTGTAGGGGCCCAAGTATTTAAGCCATCCTCCACTGCTCTTCCAGGAACATTACCAGGGAGCTGGATTGGAAGTAGAGTACCTGGGACAGTCAGCCATGTAGGATGCCAACACTGCAGGCAGTGGCTTAACACACTGTGCCACAGCACTGGCCCCTAACTTTTCTATATGAATTCAAATATTTCATATTTTGTTGAATTATCAATGAATACAAAGGCACTGAGGCAGGCAGGAGAGAAGCACTCACAAAGCTCCTACTTTCTCAGGAACAGTGACTGAACATAACTCTAAGTTGGACTGATCTATTCCAAGCCCCTCCAATCAGAACTTACCTCTCCAGTGTTTTAAACATCAGCTCCCTCCTACCTACTCCAAAAAGCTTCACTCAAATCTGACTCAAGGATGTAGATTTGAATCATTTCTTCTGCCCTTTATTGATCAGTAATAAAGCCTTTGTCCTCTCAGAAGGCTGGCAGCATAGAGCATGATGGGAGCATCATGGCAGTGAGTCCACCTCTTTCTGTCTTTATCTTCAATAGTACTTGCTACATACAGTTAAGGAGTGTGAGTTATGAAGTCAGAAGGCCTGGGTTCGAGTCCCAGTTTCAGCACTTGCTAACTGTAGTATCCTTGGGTAAATTACCTAACCCATCTGTGCCCAATGCTGCCATCTGTAAAGTAGGGATGACCGTAACTCATAGAGCTAAATAAACTGATAAATGAGGAACTCATGAAATAGCTTGACTTATGATAAATACTAGTGAATCATGATCATCATCTTCATGTTTCAGATAAAGAAAATGAGGCAAGCTTGTTAAATAACTTCTCTAAGGTCATAATGTCAGTAAATGGGCAAGCTACAATTGAAATCTACAGTCTGTGTCTGGAGTCCAGGCTCTTTTTTTTTTTGGACAGGCAGAGTGGATAATGAGAGAGACAGAGAGAAAGGTCTTCCTTTTTGCCGTTGGTTCACCCTCCAATGGCCGCTGCGGCCAGCACACCACGCTGATCCAAAGGCAGGAGCCAGGTGCTTCTCCTGGTCTCCCATGGGGTGCAGGGCCCAAGCACTTGGGCCATCTTCCACTGCCTTCCCGGGCCATAGCAGAGAGCTGGCCTGGAAGAGGGGCAACCGGGATAGAATCCAGCGCCCCAACCGGGACTAGAACCTGGTGTGCCGGCGCCGCAAGGCGGAGGATTAGCCTGTTGAGCCACGGCGCTAGCCGAGTCCAGGCTCTAAAGCACTCTGTTACACTGCCTCTGAGACACCTTGCCCTCTATTTCAAATCAACAGTGGCCAGTTCCTCTGTGATTGTAAAAAGAAATTTTTAAAACCATGCAATTGCCACAAGCCAAGTACCAGGACATTAAGCACACACTGCAATCCCCCAGGAAATCTGAAACTTTAGTTTACACCCCTCAAAAGCCTTTTAAACATCCAAATGCTTCTGGAAGACAGGGAATATGGTTTCATCCCCAAATCCACCCTTGACATTCTATTCTAAACCATGGTGGACACAAGGATCAGAAGAACCCCATACCAGTGTACATTTTCAATATCTTTCTGAAAATTCAGAACAAATCATGCAAGTAAGCACAGGCTGAGATGAGAGCACAGTCTCATCGCCTTTCTATCCTGTTTCTCCTGCAAGATCAGCACGTTCCCATAGAAGTAGGCTGTGCATGTCTCGTGCCACCATTTCTAAGAGTTCATTTTATTCAAGGGACTGAAAGGCAATGAAACATCACTTTACCTTTTTAAAAATTTTTCCATTTGGTTGTACTTCATCTTCCTCATTTAAAACTTCACGTGTTCCCAAAAGTCTTTTGTCCTTAAACTTGTTTTTGGCATACATAAAAACTTTATCTAATGTATCGCATCCAGGGTACAACACTGAAACCAGACCATCCAAACTATTAACAGATCTGTATGCAGACTCAGGACTTGAATTTACAGGCTTTGCTTTAATTTGGTTTGATTTTTCTTGTCTTGACTCAGACAAAAAATAAAATGGAATGTATGTTAAAATTGTATAGAGTGATATTATAAAATGTATGAAATATAAAAGGATGGGGTTGATGGTCTGTTTCAGCTTCATGGTAGACGGTTTTGAAGATATGAGGTTATTCATGTGTTCCAAAGTAGAATTACAGATTCCAGCAAGAATCTATGAGGAAGAAACAGAAAGGCATTAGTTAAAAATTTTTAAATTTTAAAGAAAAATTCCTCACATTAGATAGGAAAACAAGGATTTTTCTTTCAGTTGGGAAGAAGCTGGCACACTGACCCCTGCAACGTCCTGATAATTCCAAGAGACTGGTTTCTACCCTATTTATCAAAATAAATTACACAAAAATCTCCACAGCATACTGTAAACAGGTGGTCTTTCTGATCTAACCCCAAGCATCCACAAACATTTCCCAGTACTAAAGAGGAACCAAACCAGAAGAAAAAAAAAAAGAATAGAGAACAAAAAATTTACCCACTTGCTGCTCTTTACTATCTCATGGCACTAGAGATTCCACATCCTCCTTTCATAAGGCCATAGCAGCCTTTGCCAGATAATCAATGAGTTCTTTCCCAGGTAATCCCATTCTCACTTTAGGCAGTAACAAGCAACTGGAGCTGGGAAACTCACAATTGCATTTTGCATACTAGTTCTAGACATTTTTCAATTTATACAGGCTAAACTGAAGAAGAAAAAAGTTAACTTTGCCTTCATTAGGGCTTTGCATTCATAAGGGAATCCAGAGAATACAACAGTGAACAAAACAGCCTAAGTCCCTGCTTTCATGGAACCTAAACACACCCTCTGGGAGACGTAAATAAGCAAGTACATATGTAGGTATACATGCATGCCTGGAACTGATAAATGCTACAGAGAAAAACAAACCCAGGAAAAGGAAATACAGAGTTGGAGAGGACCTACCACCTGGGTAGTAGTCAAGAAAAGTCTCTGGGGAGCGCTGCTCTAAGAGACTTTCAAAGAGAGAGAGCATTGTGTGCCTAACCTAACACAAAACTGAAGCAAACTACTAAATAGTACCTTGCCCAGAACTATGATTTATCACCAGGAGGGGCAAGCAGCCAGCTACTCCCACATTTGTAGAAACTCTATTCCAGGCAGGATAGCCAAGAGATTTGAGAACTCCTTCCTTCACCCAGTTGCCGTTCATAGGGCACAAATTTTCCCCCAGGCAGAGCAGGCTGAGAATACTGGGCACAAATTATCCTTACATCTGTTCACTTACAAGGAAGGTAGAGGTTTCACGCAGGCAGAAAAGCTCCAAACCAAGAAGACTAGTGGCTACAGCCACGGCCTAGCTGACTTCTCACAGAGCAGACTAACTCCAAGAAAATCGGGACAGCATTGTGATCCAGCTCCCTACTAATGTGCACATGAAAAAGCAGCAGAAGATGGTCCAAGTACTTGGGCTCCTACCACCCACATAGGAAACCGAGATGGAGTTCTAGGTTCCTGGCCCAGCTGTAGCTGTTGTGGTTATTTGGGGAACAAACCAGCAGATGAAAAATCTCTTTCTCTGCTTTACAAATAATCTTTAAAGAGAGAGAGAAAAGCAAAAGA
Organism: Lepus europaeus; assembly: GCF_033115175.1. Taxonomy (NCBI): domain Eukaryota; kingdom Metazoa; phylum Chordata; class Mammalia; order Lagomorpha; family Leporidae; genus Lepus; species Lepus europaeus. Next base: position 167,432,125 of record NC_084827.1, on the reverse strand, counting down.
AACGGAGGAAGGCAGGGAAGGAGAGAGAGGGAAGCAGGAAGAAAGAGAAAGAGAGAAAAACAGAAAGACGGGAGGGAAGGGAAAAGGGAAAAGAAAACCAAGCCATTCCCCCTGGCCCCAGCTCCAGAGCAATGACAGAGATTCAGCACAGGCTAGAGAAGTAAGCTGTAAGAACGAGGAATGCCTCAGCACTTTCTAGGAATCATGCCTTTATTTGGAACAGGGCACACAGAAGTTCATATCCAATGGCACTGTAAAAAATTTCAAGCCTTTTTGGGGAACAATTAAGATGAAGCTGATAGCTCTGTAACTGTGCCAAGCAAACATAATCCCCAAAGACAACGCTGAAATTCATAATCCCAAATAGCGAAATCCCAAAAGATCAAAATCCCTAAAATCTAAAGAAAATCCCTGAAATCTGAAATCCTGAAAATCACAATATTTAAATCCTGGAAGCCAAAATCCCCAACGCCACAATTACCATTTAAAAGCTAGGGGACAGGGATGCTATTTAAGAAGGGTAAAAATTTCAAATTCTGGTGAAAGATTGGCCACAGAATATGACAAGTTTGAAAACTTCAACTTAAAAATGTGTTAAGTGTCTACATTGGCATTCCTTCCAGATGATGAAATTCCAGGAGGTTTCCATGAATGAAAGCCACATTTGGATTAAGAAGCTAACAAAGTTACTGACTTGTTCAAGGATAATCATGTGCATGGTAGAATAGGAAAATCACAGAACCATGCTGCTGCCGGCCATCAGCGTTGTTTCTGCCAAATCTGTCATCTGTATACAAACGTGTGTATAATAGATTCCCGTGTACCCAAAATACCACAGGGCACAAAAAATGAGACAATAGAGAATATTTCAGCGTAAATGGAATCACAGAATTTCAGAAATAGTGTAACACAAAAAAGGAATGTGAGTGCATTCTCTGAGAGGAGCCGTGTCCCTCCCCTCAAGAAAGCTGCTACTCATGGAGAAGGGCCTCAGCACACAGTGCATGATGGGACAGGTGGCCAGCTCTTAGAGACCACCCCATGCAACTGCTTATCACTTATTCTATAATGTACTTTTTCATGTCAAATTTTCTGTTTTTAGGGTTCCCCCTTCACTATATTAAATTGTCAGCTACAATTCAATATGCCACATATTTTATAACATCATTTTCATTACTGCAGGTATAAATTGTAAAAAAGTTTTATAGAGAGTTCTGATTTAGTTTGCTTTTTACAAATCCATCTCCTCTAGAGAAGTGCATTACCACGACATTCAGTTTATGTGTAAGCACCATTGTTCATGTATGTAAAAACTTGGAAACTTAATAAATGAAAAGATATCCCTGTGTTTAACTGCTATACCCATATGACTGATGCTAGGATACCTGAATGTTTATGCTTAATAAAAATGTGAGGTTATTATTGTCGACTTTTATTGTATAAAGTGGCCTAGTAAGTGTTCTAAATGTCTTTAAGCTTCTTAAATAAATCTCCTTTTTAAAAAGTAAAAAATGTCTTATAAAGATCTTTTGAAATATTTTGCCCAAATTATTGTTTTCAGTATTTTAGACTTTAAGGATTTTGATCTTTCAGGATTATAAGGTTTGAGATTGTCTTTTGAGATTATGGCCGAACCTCTCCATGACAGAAACAAAAGAATAAACAAGTCTAACAGAGAATCAGGGAAAGGGACACCTAAGAACCCTCCTAGACTCATGACAAGCCCCTGACACTGGTCTGAAACACAACTTCTAAAAAGGGCATCAAGTTTCACTGGCTCACACTTTAGAGCAACTTATGGCTGCCTTGAGCTCTGTCTTAGCTAGTAAAAGACAACTGCTGAGTATAATACCAACACAGGAAGACACAGGCAATGTGGGAGAGAAAACAGGTTGCAGAAAACTATTCTTAAGAAGGCCTAGATACTGGACTTAGTAGACAAGACATAAAAGCAACTATTATAAATTTATCCAAAGAACTAAGAGGAAAAAAAAAATGCTTTAAAAAAAATCAAAAATCGAGGGGCCAGTGCTGTGGTGCAGAAGGTTATGTCGCTGTTTACAGTGCCAGCATCCTATATGGGCACTGGTTCAAGTCCCAACTGCTCCACTTCCGATCCAGCTCCCTGCTGATGCACCTGGTAAAGCAGTAGAAGATGGCCCAATTCCTTGGGCCCCTGCACCAATCTGGGAGACCCAGAGGAAGCTCCTGGCTCCTGCATGGCCCAGCTCTAAACACTGCAGTCATTTGGGGAGTGAATCAGTGGATAAAAGATTCTCTTTGTGACCCTGCTCAGCAGGTTCACAATCAGTACTTGCAATGCCAGCATCCCAAATCAGAGCGCCTGTTCAAGTCCCAGCTGCTCTGCTGCCAATCTAGCTTCACTATTAATGTGCCTGTGAAAGCAGTGGAAGATGGCCAAACTGTCTAGGCCTCTGGCCCAGCCTGCGGCCTTGCAACCATTTGGGGGAGCAAACCCGAGGATGGAAGATTTTTTTTTTCTCTTTTTCTTCCTCTCTTTCTTTTCTTTCTCTTTCTCTTTCTTTTCTTTCTCTTTCCTTCTCTCTCTCTTCCTATCTTTCTTTCTTTCTCTTGCTGCCTCTGTTCTGCTTTTCAAATAAATAAATAAATCTTTTTAAAAAAAATCAAACTCTCAATCCTACAACATGTGGAGCATCCACTAATTTGTTTATGAACACCTGATAAGAAGCCAGGCCTCCCAACTGAGCCCTAAGCTCTATTCACCATTCCAAGCTGTTTTCTTTGGAAATGAATTACAAAGTGTTCTGGAGACCATTCCAGAGAACTTGGACTTTTGTCATAACGGTGAGGAAAGCCACCAAACATTTCTGTACAGGAAAATGACACAATGACAACAAATGTTCTTGCTACTTCCAGGAAATGGTAGTTGCAAAGAATAATCATCATTATCTAATTAAGTATTCTTTCAAAAATTTAATTTTGCTTTTTTTTTTTTTTTTGCAATTATGTTTTATTTCAGAGAAAGACCAAGAGTGAGAACACTCCATGCATTGTTTCATTCCCCAACATGCCTGCAACCATGGGGATCAAAGCCAGTGTAATAGGACTAAAACTGGGCTGGTCAACACTACACAGTCAACACAACAGTTGATGTAAGCAGACAGACACTGGCCACTGGGAAGAAAGCCGATTCTATGATCCCAAAGACGCGTTTCCTCCAGGGTCTTTTAAAGGGGAAAAGGGGAACTGGGGAAAGTAGTTAAACAAATTTCAGAGAATTCTTTGACATGAAATCAGGTGGAAACTCAGTGCTGTGACACAAATTCTTCTTATCTGAAATCTCTTGTTTGGTCATCTCCCTGTAGCCACCACTTATGATGTTGATATCCCATACTAGAGTACCAGTTACTCTGCTTCCAGTCCAGCTTCCTATTACTGCACCTGGGAAGGCAGTGGATGATGACCCAAGCACTTGGGCCCCTGCATCCATGTAGAAGACCAGAATGGACTTCTTGCCTCCTATTGCAGCCATTTAGTGAGGGAAGCAACAGATATAAGATCTCTGTGTCTTTCTCTGCCTTCCAAATAAATAAATCTCTTCTTAAAAAATTAGTTATCTTGATTTAAAAAGGCATATTCACAAATGATATAATCATGTATACAGAGGAATCTATTAAGATGCTACTAGAATAAGATCAAAGTCAGCGAACTCTAAAGGCTTCCATAGCCTTGGCAACTCATGACTAGAGCCTAGGGAGATCACTGACACCATAAACAAGAGTGTCAAATTGTTAAGTCAGCAACAGGAGTCACTGTGTACTTACATCCCATGTGGGTTCTATCCTTAATGTGTTGTCTAATGTGAAGTGATGCTATAACTAGGACTGAAACAGTATTTTTACACTTTGTGTTTCTGTGTGGGTGCAAACTGATGAAATCTTTACTTAGTATATACTGAATCAATCTTCTGTATATAAAGATAATTGAAAATGAAAAAAAAAAAACCTGGTGTTAAATTGGAAATGGCATAGAAAATTAATTAATTTTAAAAAAATAACATGTAGGATCTCTGTCTTTAATGTGCTGTACACTGTTATTTAATGCTATACCTAGTACTCCAACAGTATTTTTTCACTTTGTGTTGCTATGTGGGGGCAAACTGTTGAAATCTTTACTTAATATATACTAAACTGATCTTCTGTATATAAAGAGAATTGAAAATGAATCTTGATGTGAATGGAAGGGGAGAGGGAGCTCATTCTGAGGCCAGAGTGCTATTTGGGGCATTTGTCATTCTGTGAGTCTGCTGTGTGGCCAGCTTCCCATGTTGGACTGTTCTCTCCTTTTTAATTCTATTATTATTAGCAGACTTGGTCTTATTTATGTGAACCCTTTGACACTTAATCCTATTTTTATGATCAGTTATGAGCTTAAACTAATCACTTTAACTAGTAAGATGGCATTGGTACCTGCCAACTTAATGGGATTTGGAGTCCCATGGAAAGTTTTTACCTTTACTCTTAGGGGTAAGTCTGAGGGAACATGTGCCTAATTGTATATCTCCTCCTTCTCTTATTCCCACTCTCATATTTAACAGAGATCACTTTTCAATTGGATTTAAACACCTCAAGAATAATTCTGTGTTAAATAAAGACTTCAACCAATGGTATTAAGTAGAACAAAAAAAAAAAATACTAAAAGGAATAAAGTAGTAAGCTATTCCTTGACAGTCAGGACAAGGGCTGATCAAGTCATTGCTTCTCATAGTGTCATTTTCACTTCTACAGGTTTCCTTTTAGGTGCTCAGTTAGCTGTCACCAACCAGGGAGAACATATGATATTTGTCCCTTTGGGACTGGCTTATTTCACTCAGCATGATGTTTTCCAGATTCCTCCATTTTGTTGCAAATCACAGGATTCTCTTTTTTTTTTATATAACTGCTGTGTGGTATTCCATAGAGTATATACCCCATAGTTTCTTTATCCAGTCTTCTGTTGATGGACGCTGAGATTGATTCCATGTCTTAACTATTTTGAATAGAGCTGCAATAAACATGGAGGTGCAGATAGCTCTTTTATTTGCCAAATTAATTTCCCTTGGGTAAATTCTGAGAAGTGGCATGGCTGGATCATATGGTAGGGCTATATTCTGAGATATCTCCAAACTGTCTTCCATAGTGGCTTTACCAGTTTGCATTCCCACCAACAGTGGATTAGTGTGCATTTTCCCTCACATCCCCACCAACATCCACTATTTGTTGATTTCTGTATGAAGCCAATCTAACCAGGATGAGGTGAAACCTCATTGTGATTCTGATTTGAATTTCCCTGATGGCTAACAATCTTGAACATTTTTTCATGTGTCTGTTGGCCATTTGGACCTCCTCTTTTGAAAAACGTCTGTTTAGGTCCTTGGTCCATTACTTAAGTGGATTGTTTGTTTTATTGTGGTGGAGTTTCTTGATCTCTTTGTAGATTCTGGTTATTAATACTTTATCAGCTGCATAATTTGCAAATATTTTCTCCCATTCTCTCAGTTGCCTCTTCACTTTCCTGTTTCTTTTGCAGTACAGAAATTTCTCAATTTGATGTAATCCCAGTTGTTAATTTTGGCTTTGACTGTCTGTACCTCTAGGGTCATTTCCAAGAATTCTTTGCCTGTGCCAATATCTTGCAGGGTTTCTCTGATGGTCTCTAATAATTTCATGGTGTCAGGTCACAGACTTAGGTCTTTAATCCATGTTGAGTGGATGTTTGTGTAAGGTGTGAGGTAAGGGTCTTGCTTCATATTTCTGCATGTGGAAATCCAGTTTTCCTGACACCATTTGTTGAACAGACTGTCCTTGTTCCAGGAATTGGTTTTAGCTCCTTGATCAAATATAAGTTGGTTATAGATGTTTGGATTGATTTCTGGTGTTTCTATTCTGTTCCACTGTTTTTGTACCAGTACCAGGCTGTTTTGATTATAACTGCCCGGTAATATGTCTTGAAAGCTGGTATTGCGATGCTTCTGGCTCTATTTTTGTTGTATAAGACTGCTTGAGCTATTCAAGGTCTCCTGTGCCTCCATATGAATTTCAGCATCATTTTCTTTCCAGACCTGTAATAAATGTCTTTGGTGATTTTTTGGTACTGCATTGAATCTGTAAATTGCTTTAGGAAGAATGGGCATTTTGATGATATTGATTCTTCCAATCTATGAACATTGAAGATTTTTCCTTTTTTTGTATCTTCTTCTATTTCTTTATGTTTTGTAATTCTCATTATAGAGACCTTTGACAACTTTAAGTTTAATCAAAGCTACCGTGGTTTTTTTACAGCTATTATGAATGGGACTGACTTTAGAAGTTCTTTCTCAGCTATGGCATTGTCTGTGTGTACAAAGGCTGTTGATTTTTGTGTACTAACTTTATATCCTGTTACTTTACCAAACTCTTCTATGAGATTCAATAGTCTCTTAGTGCAGCTTTTGATCCCCTAAATAAAGAATCGTATCATCTGCAAAAAGGGATAGTTTGACTTCTTCCGTCCCAATTTGTATTCCTTTGATTTCTTTTACTTGCCTAATGGCTCTGGCTAAAACTTCTAGTACTATATTGAATAGCAACAGTGAGAGCAGACATCCCTGTCTGGTACCAGATCTCAGTGGAAATGCTTCCAACTTTTCCCCATTCAATATGATGCTGACCGTGGGTTTGTCATAAATTGCCTTGATTGTGTTGAGGAATGTTCCTTCTATACCCAATTTGCTTAGGGTTTTCATCATGAAAAGGTGCTGTATTTTATCTCTGCATCTATTGAGATAATCATATAGTTTTTCTTTTATAGTTTGTTAATGCAGTGCATCACACTGATTTCGAATGTTGAACCATCCCTGCATACTAGGGATAAATCCCACTTGGTATGGGTGGATGATCTTTCTGATGTGTTGTTGTATTTTATTGGCTAGAATTTTATTGAGGATTTTTGCATCTATGTTCTTCATGGAAATTGGTCTGTAATTCTATTTCTCTGCTGCATCTTTTTCAGGTTTAGGAATTAAGGTGATGATGGCTTTGTAGAAAGAATTTGGGAGGATTTCCTCTCTTTCAATTGTGTTGGATAGCTTGAGAAGAATCGGAGTTAGTTCTTCTTTAAATGTCTGGTAGAATACAGCAGTGAATCCATTCAGTCCTGGGATTTTCTTTGTTGGGAGGGCCTTTAATACTGCTTCAATTTCTGTCTAGATTATGGGTCTGATTAGGTTTTCTTTGTCTTCATGGTTCAATTTAGGTAGGTTGTATGTGTCCATTAATCTATCCATTTCTGCTAGATTTCCCAGACTGTTGGCACACAACTCTTTTTAGTAATTTCTTTTTATTTCTGTGGTGTCTGTTACATTCCTTTTTTCATCCCTAACTTTATTGATTGGGTCTTCTCTCCTCTTTTTGTTAGTTGGGCTAATGGTGTGTCAATTTTGTTTATTTTTTCAAAAAAAAAAAAAAAGCTCTTCGTTTGGCTACTCTTTTATAATATATTTTGGATTCAATTTTGCTAATTTCTTCTCTAATTTTAATTATTTCTTTCCTCCTACTAGTTTTGGGTCTGGTTTGCTGTAGTTTCTCTAAATCCTTGAGAGGCAATCATAGCTCATTTATTGGGTGCCTTTCCAATTTCTGTATATTGGCACCTATTGTATAAACTTTCCTATTAACAGTGCTTTTGCTGTATCCCCTAAGTTTTGATATGTTGTGTTGTTATCTTCATTTACTTCCAGAAAGTTTTTGATTTCTCTTTTGATTTCTTCTGTGACCAACTGTTCGTTCGGGGGCATGCTATTCAGTCTCCATGTGTTTGCACATGCTCTAGAGATTTCCAAGTTGCTGATTTCCAGCTTCATTCCATTGTGGTACAAGAAGATGCATGGTATGATTTCTACTTTTTTAATTTGCTGAGACTTGCTTTAAGGCCCAGTATGTGGTCAATCCTAGAGGAAGTTCCATGCACTGCTGAGAAGAATGTGTATTTTGCAACTGCAGGATGAAAAGCTCTGTAGATATCTTTTGGTCTATACTGTCAATTAAATCTGCTGTTTCCTTGTTGATTTTCTGTCTGGTTGATATGTCCATTGCTGAAAGTGGAGTATTGAAGTCCCCCAGTACTATTATGTTGGAATCTAAGTCTCCCTTTAAGTACCTTAATATTTCTTTCAAATAGCTAGGTGCCCTGTAATTAGGTGCATATATGTTTATGATAGTTCTATCTTCCTGTTGAATTGATCCCTTGATCATTATATAGTGCCCTACTTTGTCTCTTTTAACAATTTTTGTGTTAAAGCTGATTCTTGTAAGCAGCAAATAGATGGGTTTTGTTTTTTAATCCAATCAGCTAGTCTGTGCCTTTTAACTAGGGAGTTGAGGCCATTTACATTCAATGTGACTATTGATAAGGAATGACTTTCCCCTGCCATTTTTCCAAAGATATTCCTAATTTATACTTTGAACTTCCTTTAACCTTTTACTGAGAGAATTTCTTCCTATACCTTCTTTCTTATTGATGACCACATTCCTGTGTTTTGTGTAACACTTCCTTAAGCAGCTTTTGCAGAGCTGGACGGGTGGTGACACATTCTTTCAATTTCTATTTGTTATAAAAGGTCTTTATATCACCTTCATTCACAAATGAGAGCTTTGCAGCATGTAACATTCTGGGATGACAGTTTCTTTCTCTGATGACTTGGGCTATATCTTGCCATTCTCTCCTAGCCTGCATGGTTTCTGATTAGACGTCTGCTGTGAGTCTAATTGGAGGTCCTCTGAAAGTAATCTGGCCTTTCTCTCTTGCACATTTTAGAATCTTTTCTTTATGTTTCACTATGGTGAATCTGATTACAATGTGTCGTGGCAAGGCTCTTTTCTGGTCATGTCTATTGAGAGTTCTGTGTGCTTCCTGTACTTGGACATCCCTTTCTTTTTCCAAACCCGGGAAGTTTTCCGCTAGTATTTCACTAAAAGGCACTTCTAGTCCTTTTTCTCTCTCCATGCTTTCAGGTACTCCTAGAACCCAAATGTTGGGGCATTTGTTTATAGTGTCCTGTACATTCCCAACAGTGTTTTTTAGATTTTTAATTTCCTCTTCTTGTCTTTGGTTTGAATGTATACTTTACTGTGCTTTGTCTTCTAAGTCCAATATTCTCTCTTCTGCCTCACTGATTCTGTTTTTTAGGCTCTCCACTGCATTTTTATTTGTTCTATTGAATTCTTCATTTCATTTTGATTTATCTTTAATATCTCAATTTCATGTTCTGTTGAATTCTTCACTTTGATTCCTACTTAAGATTTCAATTTCATGGAAGAGATTTTCTTTCATATCCTGCATGAATTTCAGTAGTTCCTGCGTTTGCTTTTGATTACTTCTATGTAATCTTATGAACAATTTTTTGAGTTCAATTTCTTGCATTTCTTCTATATCATCATCTTCATAATCTAGTATTGAGGTGTCAAGTTCTTTTTGGAGCATTGTGTTGTCTTCCTTATTCTTGTTTCTTGAATTTTTGCATTTATTGTTTGGCATTTGTGGAGATACTAGTTGGTTTCTTCTCTTCCCCCTAACCCGCACCCCCTGCTTGGCGGCTTTTATCGTTGTACTATGACTCTAGATAAGTGGACTGTCCGTTTTCAGTGAGTCTCTAGAGGTTTGTAGTGGATATGGCCAGAGAGCTCTGTTCAGTTCTCCAGGGTTAAGGGTGTGCCTAAGGTGACACACCCAGGTTTGGTGTGGCAAATCTTCTCTCTTTTGTAATCAGAAGGGAAATATATTCTGCTCAGCTGATCTCTCTGATGGAGAGCAGTGCCTGAGCACTATCCCCAGTGGGTTTAATATTCATATGCTCTGTCCCAAGGACCACACAAAGGATCTGTGTAGTCCTCAATGTAAGTTCAGATTCCCCAGCAATGTCTCTTACCAGGTAACCAGTAACCCCCAAGTTTGTGGCTTCTACCACTGAGACTGCTCTAAATCCTAGCCACACCATGAGTTCTGCCACACACCCTGTTCCCCCCACGCCCCCCCCCAATCCTGGTTCAGAAGCATCACACAGTCACAAGCTCCTAGTCCCCTGTTATTTATCCGCACCAGAGTCAGGAGTCTCCGCTTGGGTGATTGCCGGGCATAGACACAAGCTGACACTGCTGTTACATTTCTCCAAAATGGTGCCCACTCTTTTGGCTTATACGCCTTTGTGAGGTGATTGGGGAGAGAGAAACATGTCCATACCATCCTTTTGTTTTGTTTTGTTTTGTTTTTTCCTCTCCTCTAGTTTGGCTGGTACAGTTTCCCCCACTGGGCTCCAAGCCTCTTTCCCTCTAGGCTCTTCCTGTGGCTTTTTTGCCAGTGGCTTGGGCTACTACGGTCTTGTCTCCCCTCACTTTCTAGCACGGGTACGCAGGCTCTCCACTGTTGGAGTCCCAAGCCATGGGTGCCCATGCCCTCCATGTATGTCCACCATGTCCCTCTCATTTCAGTGGAGTTTCCTCCGCCGTTTTTACCCTACCTCTTCCCTGAGACTACACTATCTCCATATTTTTTAAACTATCTTCTCTTGGACTAGAGCAGTAAGCTCCCTTGCTACTCCATCATCTTGAAACCCCTCAAGCACTGGATTTCACAATGTGAAGGTCCCTGATGACTTTGAAAAGAGCTGTGTTAAGACCAAAGCTCAATTGGTTTAACAAGAAATAGGAAGAGAGAAAGTAAACAGGGAAATGGGTTAATAGGATACGACGAAGGAAATTCTTGTTTTAAACACACAGAATAGCTTGTTTGCATACTGACGGCTAAGACCTAGGGGAAGAAAGAAGAGAGGTAGAGAAATACCAACTTTATTATGTATCCATTAAAAACAAATTAGATATACATGCACTGACCTGGAGGGACTCCAAGAAGAGAATGGAGGAGTACAAGAGAAAATGTATATGTGGCTCCGTGTCCAACCACAGAAAAAAGCAGGGATACTGCAAGGTTTTTAGGCAATTTATTACTACATATTTAAATGCTGGTAAAGGTATATTTACCATGAAAAATGTAACAACTCCCAACTTCACTATACTCTCAAAACTGCTAATTAAAATGATTCAAGTTTAACAGTATTACATGGAAATGACCTATTATTTATAGAAGTACAGATGAGCAAATATTAAATCCTAAAATATGAAACTATGTAGTAATGAGTAGCTAGATTCAAGCACTTGAAATGTGTTTTTAAAATGTTCAATATAAGGGGCTGGCACAATGGTACAGCAGATAAAGCTACCGCCTGTAATACTGGCATTACATATGGGCAATGGTTAAAGTCCCAGCAGCTCCACTTCCAATTCAGCTCCCTAATGGCCTGGAAAAAGCAGCCAAAGATGGCCCTACCACCCATGTAGGAGACCTGGAATAAGCTCTTGGCGCCTGACTTCAGCCTGGCCAAACCCGGACCATTGTGGCAATCTGAGGAGTAAACTAGCAGATGAAGATCTCTCCCCTCCTCCCTGTATAACTCAGATTTTCAAATAAATAAATCTTTAAAAAAAAAAGTTCAATATAAATGATCCATCGCATTACATCAAAGTTATTACATTTTATCATTTTAATTAGCATTTGCTTTCAATCAAGTAGAAGAAAGATCCTTCCCTTGTATGATCTCTATTATTTGAGAAAGAACACAGAAGACTTGGAGAGAATGGAGGAGGAAGAAAAGTATAGGATTTTGTGTCACTGTCACAAAGCTGAGGAAAGATTTTAGGGTTATGAAAACTGTACACAAAGTAACAGACATTTATTCTCACCTACAAAATCACTCTCAACTGATACATTTCGACAGTAAAGAAAACTGATACTAAAATGAAATTTTATGCTAAATTGATACTGAGGTTAAATACTGTAGTCTTAGAAGGGTATATTACCTTCTCATTTTAACATAAAATGGCCTAAATCCTCCCCATATAAAAAGCTTTCAACAGAAACAAGTGTTACATAACAGAAAAACAGGGAGAGGGAGAAGGCTGCCACAAGGATCACATTCATCGTAATGTATTAAATGACTATACCTGCTTAGATCTGGTTGCAGTAATCCGCAAGTAAACATTTCAAGAACTTCTTAGGCTCAGGAGAGATGCAGCATAGTACCTCAATCCAAAACTGGTAGACCTAAGAAGTTAACTCTCACAAAGCTGGTGACTTGAATAATGGGGTCACCCTCAGAATCTAAGACATTTGCATAGAAGGGAAGTGGTCAATAAAGCCGTTATATGCACACCCTACTAACACAGCAAGCTAATCTTTCACCTCCCCACATCCACTCCCTCAAGACAAGAAAACTGCAAGCTCAACTTCCTGAGCAGGGAAGGAATCCTATTACTGAATTCTCCTACAAACTCAGAGGGGAGCAGAGGGAAGATGTCAGGGAGGGGACTGAGGAAAAAATGCTCCAGAAGGGGCATCTGATAACAATTTTTTCCTGGTTACTTTGCCTAATACTCTGATTTTCTCCTCTGTATTTTTCTTTCAGCCTACAACAACCAAGCATGCATCAATACTACAGAACTGTTCATATCTGCAGAAAAAGTACAGCTTATCACTTTCTCTCTATTGAAACATAAATAAGAGATGAGTATCAAGGAATCTATATTTGCAAATGTGAAATGTGCCCAGAATTTTTCACAAAGCTTGCAATAAATGGGAAACAACACTGAGTATCAACCAAGAAAACACTATGCAGGGAAGTTTTGAGAATATCTCATTTAATTCTCACAAAAACAGACTCTTCAAACAGATCATGCCAAACACACAATTAACAGATCAGGTGGGACTTCAACCTACATGTTGATATGAGACAAGTTATAAGATGTCCTAAATCTAGTTACAAGAGTAGGAGTTATGGAACAAGGACATAAATCCTAGCCATTCTCACTCATTGCCCAAAAGATAAGCATTAGAATTTATTCCTTGCCCTTGGATCTCAATTGGGTCTCACATCCTATTGCCTTTGCACCCCCACATTCTTTCCCAGGTTCCCAAGGCCCTACAAGGACACCTGAAAGAATAGTTCCAGGAATTCACCTCTGCCTGCTGCCCCCTACCCCCACCCTCCATCCCTAGCCCTCCTAAAATAGATTCCTATACTGCCTCCTCTCTATTCTGTGCCTCTTTCCTAACAAGGAGAAGGATTTGGGGAGTGCTGAGGAGTATGAAAGACCTTTGTACATTCCTGAATATATATTAAAACCTTAACTCAAATGCCATCAACAGCCCTGGGTGTCAGGGCATCATGATCACAACCCCAACAACTCAGAAGCAACAATGACTTCTTATGGACTACCTCCTACTCCTAAGCTCTCCTCCCTATGCCATCTTGCCCTTCTTATCTACAAATAAGACAGGTTCAATGTAACCAACTCATGCCTTTCTTCCGCAAATTTTAGTTATTAAAAAATGCTCTGAGCTATAGTCCAATGTACATTTTCCAACTGCTACTGGTGCAAGCTGTGGTAAGTTGTCACAAGACCTAAGCCTTTCCTTTGGGACATGTAATAACTCCATAAACCCTTTTATTTCAGAAATTCCTGGGCCTCAAGAGTTCTAGTTTAACAATCTCTCTCCAAAGCACATCCAACTTCTTAAACTTCCACACACTCCCAAAGTAAATTCTACGGTTAATATTTGTCAGTCAAAAAAAAAAAAGGGGGGGGGGGGGAGTTAAACAACCCCTTACTATACTCCTTTTGAATCTCCTTTCCACAAAAGTAAAAATCACATATGATAATGGTCTACAGAAACTGAAAGGGTCCTAGATTAATGATTTAAATCATTGATATTGAAATGAGAAACTGGAGTCAAAAAAGCTAGACAGAACTATTTCCTTCCCAGAACCAGCCTTCCAGAGCTGTAATGGAAAATGTAACCAGCAACTTTTATTTGCTATCAGGAAGTTTCTTTAGAGGGGGACCCTAGCTCTGCTGAACATATTTGCTTCTCTGCTTCCCAAGGCTAAAAGCATAATAAAAAATACATATGGCTTTAAAATATTCACTGACTGTATACCCTGCTGTCCGTCTGCCAAAAAAAACACCCTCCACTATAGGAAAGTTGTAAAGTCTTAATACACAGATGAATTATGTTGTCTCAGTGTTACATAACAGAGTGGTTCTTCATTGACGAGGAGACAAAGTATTTTTCCTTTCTAAATCTCCAAATATTAACACAATGCTCCAACAACTTTGAAGATTTCAACTCTGATCCTAAAACTGTTTTTGCTATATGATATTGCAATGATTCTAGGGCTGCAAAACAAAATCATTAACCTATGCAAATACTTCTATAACACAACTAATAAAATGGTTAAATTCTGGACAGGAAAGTCAATTTAATACACTATGAGACAATTTAGTTGTGTTTCCATTTGTATTAGAGAAGTTTTAATTTCTAAGAAGCTTTATGAAGAAATAATAATTTGGTATTTCTTTTTAAGAACACTACTAAGCTCATATTTATTCTAACCTCCAAAACTGAAATACTGGCTCTGAAGACATATATTGGATGAAACAGAGGGGGGAATGAGGGAGAGATACTGAATTTCTTTCCTATGAGTATATTTAAATTAAAAAGCAGTTCAAAAGAGCCAACTAACCTTTTTAAATTACTAGTTATCTACTGTAATTTTTAAACTTTTTCAGTCCTTTTACTTCAACAGTTAAAAGTATAGGATTCTTCATAATCTCCGTGAAACACAAAAGTGGTCCTATGACTTTCCAAAACCTGCTGAGAGAAACATTAGAAAACTACTTTTATTCCATCTTCCTCTTCTAGTTAAAAATCAGCTCTGCCACCAGTTACTATGACTCAGTTGCTAAAAATCTAACTTTGCTCACCACTAATACTGATGGAATTCAACTGGGTCAATTTAAAAACTGTATTCTACTGACATCTAGCTCTCCCAAAATTGATTTAGGAGTACTATCAGCCATAAAACAATGATGATATAAGTAACCTGAAGGATTCTGTCTCCTAGTACAAAATACTTCCCCTTTTGGAAAAAACTCCCTTGCTTTAAAAATAGTTCTTGAACTATGTTGAATATACCATCTTAACAACATCAAAAAATACCTTTAACATACAGTCTAAAGACCATATGGGTGTTCCATGAAAATGTGCCGGTTTGATAGACTGAGCCAGCAAAGATGAAACAGACTCAGACCTGACTTAATTTTCCAGTCAAGTAAGAGAACCAAATACTTCAAACCACCACCCCTAGCCCTCCCATACATGAGTACACACAAACACCCAGGCACTGGGCAAAATCTGGTTTCATATTCATTCCAATCTCTTGCCATCTGTCTGCCCCAGAAAAGGGCAGACAGTGCTTCCCTTAAATGTATGAGACAAATGGCCAGCCAAAAAAGCTAAGTGGATTTTTTATAAACTGGAATGTCCCTTCCCTCCTTAAGAGTTGCCAGATTTAACAAATTTAAATTCAAATTTAACTGGGTGCCTGTATCACACAAGTATGGCAACCTTGTTCCCATCCCCAATTACCACAAAGTGCTATAATTAATTAGGGTGACCAGCCATCCTACTAGTTTGCTTGGAACTGCAGCATTTCTCCCAGGACACAGCACTTTCAATGCTAAACACCAAGAAAGTCCCCAGCATACTGAGATAAGCAGGCTGCTCTACAATGAAACATTTCATGGAATCAGCAAACTAAATGTAGCCTAGATCTACTAATAGTTAAAGTTTAATCTTTTTTTACTAAATAATTTTTGCATATTTTTCAGTATTTGTCATCATCATCTAATGCACAAAATTAAATAATAAAACATGAAATGCAATAGATACAAAGGGCTTTGAGAAAATGTAAAAGCACTACAAGAGCTAGTTATTACAACAGAAGTATGAGGGGTCAGACAGGTCAATAGGCAGCCAGGTTGGTCAGGGTAGGAAATGAGGAAAAGAAAGTCCCCCTTAGAAAGTGCCAAATCCCAATGCATGTTTCTCCCCAAAAGTTGCCTTCAGCAAGACAGAAGTGCCCATCCCACCCTTCTGAGTTTCTAGTTTTATCTTGTGAATAGAAAGAAGTTACCTATCCCACCCTACTTTGTTTTATCATGAGCAAGCCAGACAAGGCAAATCAGATCACAAATCAGTTATTTTGATGGGTGTTGTCCCTGCCTTGTAACTGACTGTTGTCCCTGCCTTATAACTGACTATAAGCTGATTTTTTTCCCCAAAATTGTGCTTAAAAACCACACCTGCCACCAGCCCCTTCAGGTTTTGCCTCTCTTGGTGCCCCATTCCTGGCCACTTGGCCAGGAGGTCCCTGACTTAAATAAACATAGAAATTCTTCTTTAATATAAGACAAAGAACAGAGATCATCTCTTTGCTGCTACCACCACTTCACCAGTAACAGGAGGATTGGGTACAAAGTTGCTTCATGTAGCATTTCAAAGTAGACAGGTACTTATTTAGATACTTCATATGATCAACAGTTTTATTACTTGCAGGAGTAGTTTGGAGATATATATATAGTGTTCAACAGACTCCCTATTTTTAGAAACACGGGAATAAGCTCTGAGTTAGATGCCAGCCTCCTATTGGATCACTGTGTAACATGAAACAAGTCCCTTAACATTCTCAGGTCTCAAGTTCAGTTGAAAAACTGAGATAATAACAATAAGTATCTCAAAAAACTCCCATTAGGAACAAAGCAAGTAGGTTAAATTATTGTACAGAAACTAAAAAATACAATCCATGTATTTATACTGCTTTAAATTATGAGAAAAATATATATATACAATACAAATATTCCATAACATATAATACAAAATAAATATTGGCACATATATTCTTTAATCTTGATTATCATTTCTTAGACCTTGTTGATTTGGGGCAAAATTATGTCAGAGGCAAAAATCATGACTATGTTCCTGGTGTCCTTCTGCCTCCTCCCTCAAGTGTCCTAAATGCCCTACATGAGGCAACAGAAATTGTCCTAAAGCAACAAAACTACTTTTCCATCCACCCCAAAGGTAATTATAATCATTTCTACAAATGCATTACCATTTAATAATTATTATTTAATATACTGTAAATTATAAATTTCATTTTAATCTAACTCTCTTGAAGCAGTCCAAGCTAGGAATTCGAAGTCTGGGGTTCCTATAACCCACTAGCCACTAAAAGCAGTCTGTAGCAGTTTTGTACCATGTTCTAATGTGTTTAGTTGCTTCAAAGCACTCTTCATCTGGCCATATACAGTCCTCAAAGAGATATGGGCAAGGAAATGTCTAACATAAAATGAAGGCACACCAACGAGCAAAGTAGACTGCTTTTTCCACAATGCCTCCTTTGTTAGATAGAAATCTGGGGTGTACACAGCACAGGTCTAGAAGGACTTAGTCCATATTGTACAAGGATAATCACTGTAGAAATAAAGAGGGAAACAGGAAAGCTTCCTGTTTTCTTACACTCTCTTACCACTGACAGTTTTTAGCAATAGGTACAATAAACACACTAAAATCACTCAAAAATGTAAAGAGTAGTAAATTCAAGTGATATGGACAAAGACACTGAAAAGACCTTCAGAAGATGCATGTCAACAATAGTGTTTCTACTGGATAAAATGCTAATTGTTCATATGTACTCAAAGCACGTTACCAACATGGACTACTCCTTGTAACAGTCCTATCCAATTTTACTCTCATTTCTCAGAATAATACATACCTTCAGGTCACTTGATCCTTAAATTTTTTACCCCAAAATTTTTCAAAATCTATTTACTTCAGAAGCCACAGTAGGGGAAGAACGAAATTGTGCTGTATTTTTATGCCCCATAACAACTGTGATTATCATGCTGAATTTTCTATGGGCTTAAAAAAAAAAAAAAAAAAACTCTGCTGTTTCCTGACCTCAAAGCTACAATTTCTATTAAAATGTCCACTTAGAAGCCGGCACCGTGGCTTAACAGGCTAATCCTCCGCCTTGCAGCGCCGGCACACTGGATTCTAGTCCCAGTTGGGGCGCTGGATTCTATCCCGGTTGCCCCTCTTCCAGGCCAGCTCTCTATGGCCTGGGAAGGCAGTGGAGGATGGCCCAAGTCCTTGGGCCCTGCACCCACATGGGAGACCAGGAGAAGCACCTGGCTCCTGGCTTCGCATCAGTGCGATGCGCTGGCTGCAGCGACCATTGGAGGGTGAACCAATGGCAAAAAGGAAGACCTTTCTCTCTGTCTCTCTCTCACTATCCACTCTGCCTGTCAAAAAAAAAAAAAAAAAAGTCCACTTAGAAATTTACCAAAAAAAACCCACAAATTTTAAAGAGCTACTGAGTTTAAATTCTTTGCACAGATACTTAATGGAATTCAAACTGAAGAAAGGAGGGGAGACAGTATAACTGAACAGCATGGTTTAATGTCTCATTGATTTTGTACAGGATTAAAATAAGTACAAAATTATCTCCTCATAACTTTCATAGTAATTCTGTAATCACAAAATGGGAAGAATTTCTAATTTTTTCCTTTTGTCAGTTTAACTATAATTGGTTTTAACTTAAAACATTTCAAGCTTAATGAAATATTTCATAATAAAAAATTAAATTTTTACCAGTTGACAATGGTAGGAGGTACTAGTGCCTTCAAGATAGCTGCCTTTGTGTCAATACCTGTCAAAACAAACAAAGAGACAAATATTATTCATAATTTAGTTAATCAAAGCCAAATATCAACTTTGCTCAGGAAAAAGTTACTTCCTAACCTCTCATGAAGAAAATTTCTAGTGAGCTTTTCTGGAAACATTATAAATCTCACCAGTAAATGATATCTTATTATGTAACATTTCTCCAAAAAAGATAGTATATATGCTATTCCCCTACAGAATAGCCAAAATCCAAACACCAAACACCGGCAAGGATGTGGAGTAAAAGGAACTCTCAGTCACTGTTGGTGGGAATGCAAAATGAGAAAGCTACTTGGGTGGACAGTTTCACAGTGTCATAAAAAACTAAACCTACACTTACCCTAGGAACCTAACAATCACACTTCTTGATATTCACCTCAAAGAGTTAAAAACATGTTCACACAAAAACTTGGACATGGCTATTTATACCAGCTTCATTATTAATTGCCAAGAGTTGGAAGCACCCAAGATGTCCCTTAATAAGTGAATGGATAAACAAACTGTGGTACATCTAAACAATGAAATATTATTCATTGCTTGAAAGAAAAGAGCTATAAAGTCATAAAAAGACATGGAGGAATGATTTAAATATCTTAAATAAAATTCATGCATAGTTTTTCCATAATAACATTCTTCACAAACTCTTTGAAGACTCATTATTCATAGATTTAAAAATTGTTCAGACTAAAATAAACTTACGTCTTAATGTTCCACATTTTGAAGTTTAACATTAAAGAAAGTTTAATCCTAGTATTAATCGGAAATTCACAGAAGAAAATCCCTTGTGTCCATATAACTACGAAAACACTATCATTTCCCTCATCTTTATTTTTTTTTTTTAAGTGAAAAGAAAATCACAATTGTTGGTAAGTAAACAGGAAACAGAATAGCTCTTGGCACCTTGGGGAAAGTATATTGTTTGAATAACAATTTGACAACATCTAGAAAAAGCTGGAAATGTAAATTCCTGTGATCCAGCAAATCTCTTTTGACTTTGGCACATGTGCATACTGATTTTGCCCTGGTTTGTTTTGTTAATTAAACGGCCCAACGTGACAGGTCCTAGTCCAATGTGACTGGCCCTCAGTGAATGTTAAGAATCTCTCCAACAAGTACTTAATAAACCCATACTTGGCTCCAGACCTTATGCTTCTCATTTTGCAAATGAGCTCAAAAAGTTCCTAGTCCCAAGGTAAGGCCTGACAAAACAAATTGTTTTAAGAGGCAAAAACTATTCGACAAGTACACAAGCTGGTGCAGTGGCATAGCAGGTTAAGCCACTGCCTGCCGTGCCAGCATCCTAAATCGAGGCTGCTACACTTCCAATTCAGATCCCTGCTAATATGCCTGGGAAAAGCAGCAGAGGATGGCCCAAATCCTTGGGCCCCAACACTCACAATGGAAACCTGGATGAAGCTCCTGGCTTCAGCCTGGCCCAGCCCTGGCTATTAGGGCCACTTGGGGAGTGAACCAGTGGATGGAAGATCGATCTCTCTCTCTCTCTCTCTCTCCCTCCCTATCTCCCTCTCTCTGTAATTCTGACTTTGAAATAAATAAATCAATCTTACAGAAAGAAAAGGAAAGAGAAAGAAAGAGAGAGAGGAAGGAAGGAAAGAATGGAAGAAGGGAAGGAGAGAGGGAGGGAACGAAAACAGACAGGCAAATGCAGTCCTCTGTACAGCCAGGAAGTCACTACAAGCTGAGTTGATGGGTATATTTTTGTCCAAGTAGATAACAACTGCAGGGAGTAACAACAGTATTTGCAAAAGTACAAAGATGTGCCAGCGCCATGACTTAACAGGCTAATCCTCCGCCTTCCGGCGCCGGCACACCGGGTTCTAGTCCCGGTTGGGGCGCCAGATTCTATCCCGGTTGCCCCTCTTCCAGGCCAGCTCTCTGCTATGGCCCGGGAGTGCAGTGGAGGATGGCCCAAGTCCTTGGGCCCTGCACCCACATGGGAGACCAGGAGAAGCACCTGGCTCCAAGCTTCGGATCAGCGCGATGCGCCAGCCGCAGCGGCCATTGGAGGGTGAACCAATGGCAAAAAGGAAGACCTTTCTCTCTGTCTCTCTCTCTCACTATCCACTCTGCCTGTCAAAAAATAAATAAAAATTAAAAAAAAAAAAAGTACAAAGATGTTACACAATGAAAGATAACTTTCAGAAAAGTCTAAGTACTTATTTTTTTTCTTTTTACAATTACTTTTTTTTAATTTAATGAATATAAATTTCCAAAGTACAGCTTATGAATTACAAAGGCTTCCCCCCCACGCAACTTCCCCCCCACCCGCAACCCTCCCCTGTCCCACTTGCTCTCCCCTTCCATTCACATCAAGATTCATTTTCAATTCTCTTTATTTATATACAGAAAATCAGTTTAGTATATATAAAGATTTCAACAGTTTGCCCTCGCATAACAACACAAAGTGAAAAAATACTGTTGGATTACTAGTTATAGCAAGAAAAGTCTAAGTACTTATAGCAAGCTGAACAAATGAGCTCCGCTGTTGTGGCCACCTGGGGAGTGAACCAGCAGATGGAAGATTTCTCTCTCTGTCTCTACCTCTCTCTGTAAGTCTGTCTTTCAAATAAATAAAATAAATCTTTTTTAAAAAAATGTAATTTGGGAAAGGCTATGTGGTACAACAGGTTAAGCTACAACTTGAGCAGCCCACAACCCATGAGTTTCTTGGGACTGAGTCACCTCTGCTTCTGATACAGCTTCCGGCTAATGAGCACGCTGGGAAGCAGGTAATGACTCGAGTACTTGAGTCCTGCCACCCATGTGGGAGATCAGGATGAAATTCCTGGCTCCTGGCTTCAGCCTGGTCCAGCCCTGGCTATTGTGGGCACCAGGGCAGTGAATTAGCAAATAGAAGAATCTCAAGAGTCACTGTCTGTCTGTCTCTCTCTCTCTCTCTGTTTTTCTACCTTTCAAACAAATGAAAATAAATATTTGAAAAATTAGGAAAAAGTGTAACTTGGGATGTTCCAGACAAATCAGGAATGTATGGTCACTCTTCCTATAAGGGAATGATAATCTACTGGCATCAGATATCTCAGGAATACAGGTAGCTATAAACAAAGCGTTAAAGTTTTATGGAAAATTAATTTTAACCTCAAATTCTAGTCCCAACTAAATTTCCAATCAGTTGAAGCTGAATAAAGAAAGTATCAGACATGCAACGACTCATTAAATTTACATTCCATAAATACCCTTTGCTAAGAAATTACATTAAAAAGTCCTCAACTGTGTGTACATAATCCTGTGACAAAAGTTTTAAAAGACAATTTTTAGGCCAAAATTAATCTAAAGTTTTGTAATCTATTTTACAAGAGCTAGTACAATACTGACTCAAAAACCTGACATACCAAATAGGACAATCTCTCTAGTGAATATTAACAAAAAAAAATTCTAAAATATCAGCACATCTAATCTAACAGAGGTAAAAATAATCTACCACAACCTAGCAAGACCTAGTGAGACCTAGCGTGGTTTGTTTACTGTATAAATACAAAGATGTTTCATATTATCATTCTCTACATTAACATGGTAAGTGGAAAGGGCAAGTTGTGACATGCATTTTTTTAAGAAAAGTCAATATCAACTTTTAACTTTAAAATATTGTCTTATTAAGAAAAAACAAGCTTCTTTAACTTAAAAAAAAAAAAAGTATATTTATTGGGGCCAGCGCTGTGGCATAGCGAGTAAAGCTATCGCCTACAGTGCCAGCATCCCATATGGGCATCAGTTCGAGTCCCAGCTATTTCACTTCCAATCAAGCTCTCTGCTATGGCCTGGGAAAGCAGCAGCAGATAGTCCAAGTACTTGGGCCCCTGTACCCGCGTGGGCATGGGAGACCTGAAGGAAGTCCTGGCTCTTGGCTTCTGGCTTCAGATTAGCCCAGCTCCTGCCATTGCAGCCATCTGAGGAGTGAACCAGTAGATAGAAGACCTTTCTCTCTCTCTCTCTCTCTCTCTCTCTCACCAGTAGATAGAAGACCTTTCTCTCTCTCTCTCTCTCTCTCTCTCTCTCTCTCTCTCTCTCTGCCTCTCTGTAACTCTGCCTTTCAAATAAACACACAAATCTTTAAAAAAAAAAAAACAAAAAAAAAAAAAACAAAAAATGAAAATTTATTTTTAAAAAAAGTATATTTATGAAAAACCAGCAGTAAACATCATACTTCACAGTGATTTCCATTACAACACAGAACAAGACAAGGAGGTCAAGTATGGCCATAAATATGGAACACTGAGAAGGCTCTGGCCACATATCCAATGTGATAACCACTAACCAAAACTGCTACTGAGCACTTGATATGTGGCTACTGCAAAATGAAATGTATTCCAAATGTAAAATACACACGGGATTCCAAAGACTCAGTATGAAAAAAGGAAAGCAAAATAGCTCATTAATTATTTTTATACAATGACAAACACAAACAGTATTTTGGATATACTGCATTAAATAAAAAACATCAGAAGTAATTTTCCCTGTTTACTCTTATTGTAATATGCATACTAGAAATTTAAAATCAGATATATGACTGACATCTATGGCTTTCATTGCATTTCCTTTGAATAGCACTGCAATTCAGCCACTGTAATCACAAAATGGAATGAGTATGACAAATTCATGCTGTTTGCAGACAAATGGCTGTTGAAAAGAAAACGCAAAGAATCATTTGAAAAATATCCAATCAGTGGGAGAATTCCCTAATATATCTAAATATGAAGTAAATAATAAAAAGTGATAGCTTTTCAAATACCAAACAGAAAATAAAATGCAAAAAGATCTTAGTCACAATAGCAAAGCAACATTAAAATACCTCACATAATAATATATGTAAAATGCTATACTTAGGCACTAAAAAAACCTGAATATTTGTTAAAATAGACTTGTTCCTTAGTGGGAAAAGATAAACATAATTCTGCCAAAACTAAGCTATATCAAATGCAATCCCAAATCAAAGTCTTTTGGGGGGCGAGGGGGAGCTGGCATTGTGGCATAGCAGGTAAAGCTGCCACTTGCAACACTGGCATCTCATATGGTAGCCGGTTTATGTTCTGCGTGCTCCACTTCCAATCCAGCTCCCCTGCTGATGGCCTGGGGAAAGCAGTGGAGGATAGCTCAAATGCTTGGGATCCTGCCACCCACAAGGGAGACCCAGGTAAAGCTCCTGGCTCTTGGCCTCAGCCTGGCCCAGCCCTGGCCATTGCAGCTATTCAGGGAGTGAACTAGCAGATGAAAGATCTCTCTCTCTCTCTCTCTCTCTCTGAATCTTCCTCTCTCTAATTCTTTCAAATAAATAAATCTTTTGTTTTGTATGGTCACTTAATATGTTAATTCTAAAATTTTTTTGGAAGAAAAATTTGTAAGATTAGCTAATGAAATGCAAGAAAAGGGACATTTAATGTGTTATGTCTAATTAGATGGAAAAAGAACACTAACTGCTCTGGTATAATATTTAAAAACCAAAAAAGGAAACTTTGACCACAGTACACTTCAGACCAGTGGGTAAAAAAGTATTCAATAAATTGCAAGAGTATGAAAGAAAAATCAGAACTGAAATAATGGTTTATTTATGTCCAGGACAGACAAGCCGTCAACTAATAACCTTTCACAATTCCACATCCCCAAATTGGCATGCTATCACTTTTTTTCCTGATTCTGAAACCATCACCCGTGATGTCAGCCTTAGCTTGCATAGCCCATATGCCTGGCCTACTTCTGTTCTGGGGTAGGAAGCACTGGTTCTGTATGAACTACATGATGCCACTTTACTCTCATCTCCACCCAGACGACTGTGACAAATGTAGGGATTCACAGGCATCTAGGAGCCCATAACCAGTGAGGCCTATATCAAAATCATGTATGTGTTGATCCAATCATATTCTTCTCTCCAGAACTTTGAATCTGGGATATGGAATAGCACAGAAAAGAAGCAAAGAATACTGCCAAAGCAAATTCAGCCTTCAAAATTCAGTTAAACCCTCATTATGAGGGTCAGTCCTCCTATGGACTCACACAGATCTGAATCAGTCAGTCTGGGTGAGAGACCTTCTTCCCCTCATGCTTAACACACAGAGGCATAAATGAACACAGAATGAGGAGTCCCAAGGGCTATCACTGTGGAGCAGTAAGTTAGGCTGTCACTTGACATGTCAGCATCCTATACGGGAGTGCTGGTTAAAGTCCCAGGTGCTCTACTTCTGATCCAGCATGTCTGTTGATGCAACTGAGAAGAAAGAGAGCAGGATGGAGTTCCTGGTTACTGGCTTTGGCCTGGCTTAGCCCGGCTGTTCCAATCAACTGAGGAGTAAATTAGTTGATGGAAGATCTCTCTTGCTTGCTCTTGCTCTCCCATCCCTTCCCCACTCTGATGTTCTACCTTTCAAATAAATCTTTAAAAAAGAAATAAAAGAATCTCAAGTAGGCTGAGATACACAGAACACAGGAAATACCAGAGGGTTGGAGGGGGTATTGATAATGTTCCAGATAGAATGAGAATACTTTTTAAGTAAGGCATTTGGTCAAATTTGTTTTTGCATAATGGTGACTTGGGTCATCATATAGAAACAAAGCAGAAAGGATTCCAGGCATGTGGTTATTACAATAGCCCAAAGGGTAAGAGCTAAGAGAACTTAAGGCAGTAGATACAGAAGAAATAGAACCAACTGTAAAGACTTCACAGAAGTAAAATTAATAGCACTTGTCAGCTGAAATGTAGACAGCAAGGGCTTTGAAGATTAACATTTCTTATGTGGAGGAATAAAGAGATGGCCTGTGACAGACATAAGGGATATTGAAGGAAGAAGAAATACATGTATGAGAGCACTGAATTAAAGGATGGAAGGAACTGAAGGATTAGATATGAATACAGTATTAGAAATACAGTGTTGGAGCTCCAGACACAGCCAATAGCATAGGTTTTAGTCTGATCTGATTGTATTCAAAGACCATGGAATCCTTAGGGAGCAGTATATTTAGTTGTATTTAGCTTATATTTAATTGTCCTTAACAGATTAAGGACAATCACTAGAAGAGCCAGTAACACAGGTAAAGGAACCAAGAGCTAGTGCCCTAGAAGCCAAAAGAAGGCAAAATGAAGGTTGGTAAGGGCATCGTCAGGAGTGTCAAAAGCTATAAAAAGGGGCCAGTGCTGTGGTGTAGCAGGTAAAGCTGCTATCCTTTTCTTGCCTTTTTAATCACACAATTTTTAAAGCTATATTTGTATATATTACTTAGCCAGCTAGCTATTCAAATACATATTTATTGACAGTAACTCCATTCTTTCAACTCAGAGCACCACTAACAAGAAGTATATACTGGTCATTTTTGATGTGAGATTGCTGGCCTTCCAAAATTTTCCTGATATTATGCTTAAACCTTTCAACTCAATTTAATAAATGTTTGCTCAGTGTCTCATGTCCACTTTTGCTCTAGGTGGCAGAGATGCAGACATTGATTTATTCAACAAATAGGAGTGTCTCCTAGATGTCAGACACTGGGGATACAGCAGTGAATAAAACACAATCATGCCTCCCCTCACAGAGTACTCCTTCTAGCGAAAGGTCAAACAAACCTACTCTCTCTCAAAGAGATCAAAGGAAATATATGATATTTCTAACTTACCTAAAAAACAGAAAATACCATTATTCATACTTGTATTTGAAATTAATAATAAGAAACAAAAACTGGAATCACCTATAGCTAATATGCCTGTCCTCTGGCATCACATAACATAAATAAACCTTATTAACACAAACACGCATACAGTCAGCTCCTAATTATCTGTGGGCAAATTATCCAGGCATCAAGGACAATTCTCTGATAGTGATTCATGTTTCTGGGTGGTATTCCATCCAATTTTGACCATGTAATTCTCTAACACTTGATATGACAATATGTAATGTGAGAATATATCTAGTGTGACAATAAGTAGTTTAAGACCATAAAGTAACTGAAGTCATTACTATGTCCACCACTTTGCAAATGAATTTACAGAAACTAACTCCCTAAATTCAATACCCTTCAATTCATTTCCCACAGCCAACAAACTCAGCACTTTTACCCACCCCAAACTCCACTCATCTCTAGAGTTGCCCCAATCTAATAAGCATGGGCTGACCTTTTATCCACTAGGTCAAGACCTCTAAACCAAGGATCACAACAGCACCCTTTGGAAAAAAAAAAAAAATTGCCATTCCAAGTGTGTACTTTTAATATTATGTCCTTGCATACTATAAACATTATAAATCATGTATATAAAATATATAAACTGTTTTTAAGTAAGAGAATTTCCACCAGTTTCTTCCAGTGCCAGCAACTGATTGCATGTACATGCCAGAGCATCATGTCCCCTGCAAGGCAGACATCATCCCTATTTTAAAGAAACAGAATTATAAAATGTGGTCCCCATGCTCAAGCTCTTCATTACTCCTGTCTACCACTTTAGTCTCTTCAGTAATACGTGAGGTGCTCTGATCTCCCACCTTACGCCAGTTAGTACCCCCACAATACCCACTTTAAGATACTGTCAGATAGGAGGCCGGTGCTTTGGTGTAGCAGGTAAAGCTACAGTGCCAACATCCCATATGGACGCTGGTTCAAGTCCCAGCTGCTCCACTTCCGATCCAGCTCTCTGCTATGTCCTGGGAAAGCAATACAAGATGGCCCAAGTCCTTGGGCCCCTGCACCCACGTGGGAGACCTGGAAGAAGCTCCTGGCTCCTAGCTTTGGATCAGCACAGTTTCAGCCGTTGCGGCCAACTGGGGAGTGAACCAGCAGATGGAAGACCTCTCTCTCTCTGCCTCTCCTTCTCTCTCTATGTAACACAAATAAATCAACCTTTAAAAAAAAAATACTGTTGGATAGAGCAGGTATTTTTTATATGCCTCAGAAACTGC
This sequence comes from Lepus europaeus, assembly GCF_033115175.1. Lineage (NCBI taxonomy): Eukaryota > Metazoa > Chordata > Mammalia > Lagomorpha > Leporidae > Lepus > Lepus europaeus. The sequence continues at coordinate 167,404,541 of NC_084827.1, read as the reverse complement.
TATACAAAATTAAACATTTGTATTTTCTAAGGAGAGTGCTGCAGTCTAAGCAAGCATCAGTCTACTTGTCTGTCAGGCCTAGTTTCAGAGCAAATGATGCATACAAATCTAGAATCTAACACACTGGCAATATGATAAGCTATAACACAATGATTAAATGACTTGGGAAAATACTAACTGTGAGCATGTAAAAAATACTAATGCCACATATTATGATCCATGTGGTGTAATTTCAATTACTTTGCGCACATTAATTCCATTCAAGTGCAGTTCTAAGATAATTCATTCTGCTTCATTCTGGATTTCTATAAAACCCTGCGCCACTGCACACTTGGCTAATCCTCGACCTCGGCGCTGGCACCCAGGGTTCTAATCCCGGTTAGGGCGCCGGATTCTGTCCTGGTTGCTCCTCTTCCTCTCCAGCTCTCTGCTGTGGCCCGGGAAGGCAGTGGAGGATGGCCCAAGTGCTTGGGCCCTGCACCCGCACGGGAGACCAGGAGGAAGTACCTGGCTCCTGGCTTCAGATCAGCACAGCGCGTCGGCCATAGAGGCCATTTGGAGGGGTGAACCAACGGAAGGAAGACCTTTGTCTCTCTAACTCTGCTTGTCACAAAAAAAAAAAAAGAAAAAAAACCTCAAATAAAGGACTTGTTTCATCTTAGAAATGTTTCAACTACCCTCCCACCACTTCCCCCAAACAGTAACTATCAAATCAGCCTCCAACAAGAAGAGAAGGGGTCTGTGACTGTTAAGCATTACCATAAAAAGTCAGTGTCAAGGTTCAGAATGAGTATCACTGCAATCCCAACAATAGTAAAAATAAGAACTTTTGTGGTTGAAAGAGAAACTTCTCATAATTTTGTCCAAAATGATACCGAATATTCTAAAACCCAGAAATATCCAAGCAGAAAACAAAAACTTGTCATAAGCCTACAAACTCATTTTACATAACATCCAAAAGGGTAACAAGTGTGTAAGTAGCAGTCAGTGTAGTTATCTAATGAAACAAGTGCCAATACAGATTTGTTTCTCACCAAAAAATAAATCTACATGTGTGCTCTGTTTTTCAATAGTAAAAGGTTCTGATTTCAAGAACAGATCCTGAGTACTCAATAGGCCCTATTCTCAATGAACTTTCCCTCTAGACCACTTAGCATTTTTCATTCCAAGGAATATCACAAGTCTGACTTTTTAAAAACACCCTCTAAACAAAGTACACCCCAAAAGTACGAATTATTAGCCCCTAAGGTATAATCTCCTAAGTACAATCTCTTAAGCACTATTGATCTCAAGTACAATCTCTGAAGTACAATTAATTTCTTAAGCACAGAACATTGAACCTATGCTCTTATAACCAGTCTTATTCCACCAGCTGTGTCACTACAGTCCTTCTGTGAACTCATCTAGATCAATCCCTTTGACCTTCCCAAACTACTAGACCTCTGCAGCCCAATGTCCTCCCTTCCTAATTCTCCTAACTCCCCAGACCCTATATGTCCTTCCACTGCCATGATCACAGTGTCCTAAGCCAGACTAGTATTTATTTTGCATCTAGTCAGCTCTTCTGCCGCATACCTCAGTGGACTCCTACAAAACTTTCCTCCCAATCTCCTCCACCCCATTTCTACTTCCAACACCTCTGGGAAGGTAAACCTTCATGATGTTGCATCACCATAACTTTAATGGTAGCCCAAGTTATTCCTTCTCCCTCACTCAAGTCATTCTCCCCCAGAGAATTACCAGTGATTTTTCTACAAGGCAAATAAAGTCAGTTCATTCCCCCACTTCCAAGCTTTCACTGGGGCTCCTCAATGTCCTTGTTTTCTGCTATCACTGGCCTCAACTACCAGCTCTGTCTTCCATCTTCAATCTATGTACTGATCTATTTAGTTATCTTCATTTCCTTATACTCACCATGTAACCTACCCTCTCAGTACCCCTAAACATTCCATGTATTTTACTGTCCCCATGTCATTTTACTTGTATTCCCAATGGGTTCCATCTCCAACCTTCTCTTGACTAACCCATCCATTTGACTGAATTCCATCTATTTTCACCTCTTTTCTCTTCTCTCCTCCACCAAGGTTGTGCTAAACATCCTTCTCCTCAGTTTCTAAAGCACTTTAGGCAAACCATTAACTAAGTTATTACAGCTGCATTTTAACTTTTCTGTCTCCCCCAATAACTTTCAAGCATCTTAAAATATGTTCATTTTTATCTCCACTTTCCTGAAATCTAGCTAATTATGCAGTACATATAAATAAAATCACACTCTTAGAGACACTGGCATGGCTCAGTTGTTGAAACATCACTAGGGACACCTGCTTCCTATATTGGAGTGCCCAGTTTGTCTGGCTCCACTTCCAATCCAATTTCCTGCTAATGTGCACCCTGGAAAGTAACAGTGATGGCTCAAGCACTTGTGTCCCTAACACCCAAGGGGGAGACCCACTAGTTCACTCCCAAAATGGACACAACCGCCAGGGCTGAGCCAGGCTGAAGTCAGGAGCCAGGGACTCCATCCTGGTCTCCCACATACGAGTGGTAGGAGCCAAAGTATTGGGGCCACTTTCCACTGCCTTCCCAGCCACATTAGCAGGAAGTTAGATTGAAAGCAACATAGCTGTGACTCAACAAAGCACTCCAATATGGGTTGCCAGCATCACAAGCAGCAGCTTATTTCACTATGCACAATGCCGGCCTTAATCCCAGTACTTCTAAACTGGCCAAATAGTTCAGACTCCAGTTCAAGTGCTACCTCTATTATGAAGTCTTTTAATGTCTGCTCAACCAATCAACCCAAAACACTTTGAATAAATCTCTGAATCAGCACTTGTTACTATGGATATGTCTGCTGTTTTATTCTCTACTTCAAACTGGTAAACACATGATTCATCTTTAAAATATCTATCCCAAGAAACCTAGGAAAGACTGCCTAGTATATGTTCAGTAATTTTTTAAGGAAGGTAAACAAGTAGAAACATCAGAGAAAACAAGCTAAGGAACTGTATGTTGGTGCTTCTGAAACTGGTGAGATAATACAAAGGTAGAAAGAGCTGGAGACTACTGAGTTGGTTGTTTATCATCAGCCCACGGACCACCAAGTTAATAGTTAAGAGCAACGGCAATCACGGAGGCCACCTAGAGCCTAGCTCTGATCATTCCTTTACTATGATGTGGAACAATTAAAGGACAAGAAATACATATGGAACATTATTTGTAAAATCCATACGTTAGGGGCAAGCATTTGGCACAGCAGGTAAGATGTTGCTTGGAATGCCCACCTCCCATATTGGAGTGCCTGGGTTTGAGTCATGATTCCACTTTGGATCCAGTTTCCTGCTGATGCGTATCCAAGGAGGCAGCAGTGATGGCTCAAGTACTAGAGTCCCTGCCACCATATAGGTAATTCAGATGGAATTCTCACTCTGGGCCTTGGCATGGTCCAACCCTAGCTGTTGGGGGCATCAGGGGAGTAAACTGGTGAAAGAAGATCTCTCCTTCTGCCTTTCAAGTAATTTTTTTTTAATTTTTAAAATCACTATGAAAGCTGAGTAAATATAAGGTCAAATTTACAGAAATTCTTCCAGTCGTTTTCCAGATCAGAAAGATTATTAAGTAGTATATAAATAAAACAGTGAAAAACCAAGCTATATTTTATTGAATAAAAATTCAAATTTCAACTGATCTTGTAGAGAGTGTTACTCTGATCTGAATCATGACTAAGTGATATGAGAGATTCCTCCCTCTACCCCACTACTTTTTTATTGAAAGCAAATTCCATCCCCTCCCCTCAACCATCCTGTTTGAATCAGCCATAGGAGCAACAGAAACTGAGGGACACTGTGTTATCTGAGATAATTCTCAAGACACCTAACATAGGGGCCGGCTCTGTGGCATAGTGGGTAAAGCAGCCACCTGCAGGGCCGGCATCCCATATGGACGCTGGTTCAAGTCCCAGCTGCTCCACTTCCAATCCAACTCTCTGCTATGGCCTGAGAAAGCAGTGCAAGATGGTCCAAGTCCTTGGACCCCTGACCTGTATGGGAGACCCAGAAGAAGCTCCTGGCTCCTGCCTTCAGATCAGCATAGCTCTGGCCATTGCGGCCAATTGGGGAGTGAACCAGTGGATGGAAGACCTCTCTCTGCCTCCCTTTCTCTCTCTGTGTAACTCTGACTTTCAAATAAATAAATAAATCTTAAAAAAAAAAAAAGGACACCTGAAGGGAGAAATTTTTAGAGTAAAAATCATAATAGGTATATTTATTGATGATGTCAGCGTTCACCATTAACAGGTTATGTAGAACATCGAGAAAGGTCAATAAAAAGCCATCTTTTCATGATTATTCCCAACTTTACTTATTCAAATTTCACATAAATGAAAAATTTATATCTTCCATATTAATTTTTAATTTAATTTTTAATTATTAATTCCATGTTAATTTTTACTGTAATATCTTTAAATAAAAACCTAAATCTAGACATTTTCTATTATTCAAATCTTTTAGCAAGACACAGTTAATGAACAAAAGCATTGTTTATTATTTAATCATACCTAGATTAAGACTCACTTAATCTTGGGGCTGGCATTGTGGTATAATGGGTAAAATTGCTGCCTGCAACACTGGCATCCCATATGGGCTGCCACCTGCTCCACTTCAGATCCAGCTCCCTGTTAATGCAACTAGGAAAAGCAAAGGAACACAGCCCAAGTGCTTCAGCCCCTGCCCCATGTGAGAGACCCAGAAGAAACTCTTGGCTCCTGGCTTCGGCCATTGTGACCATCTAGGGAGTGAACCAGAGGATTAAGATTCTCTCTCTGTCTCTCCCTCTAACTCTAGAATTTCAATTAATAAATCTTTAAAAAAAATACTGGTTCAACCAAAATAAACATACAGATTGCTAGGAAATCTTTTTAAAAATTACACAAAATGTAAGAATTTTTTTTACAAATGTGAAATATCATCTTTCTCCTGTTTTTCAATATATAAATGTAAGCATAGGTGCTCTGTAAACGTCTCACAAACAGCTAGAGGGCACATAAATAAGCACAACTTCTCCAAAAAGCACGTTTGTAATTTTTTCATACCTTTTGACCCAACAAATCCACTTCTCTAAATATTTAATGAAGAAAATAAATGTGCTTGACAGTTCCATTGGGTACTTTTTTTTTTTTTTAAATTTTTGACAGGCAGAGTGGATAGTGAGAGAGAGACAGAGAGAAAGGTCTTCCTTTGCCATTGGTTCACCCTCCAATGGCCGCCGCGGCTGGTGCACTGCGCTGAGCTGAAGGCAGGAGCCAGGTGCTTCTCCTGGTCTCCCATGGGGTGCAGGGCCCAAGCACTTGGGCCATCCTCCACTGCACTCCCGGGCCACGGCAGAGAGCTGGCCTGGAAGAGGGGCAACCGGGACAGAATCCGGTGCCCCGACCAGGACTAGAACCCGGTGTGCCGGCGCCGCAAGGTGGAGGATTAGCCTATTGAGCCATGGCGCCGGACTCCATTGGTTACTTATAATGGGGCAGAGGAGGGACAAATATCCAATAATTGAGAAATGGCCAAATATATTATGATGTATACAACAGACTCATACAACATTAAAGATATTTTCAGGAGTTGGTGTGTGGCGCAGCAAGTGAAGCCAACTACAGAGCCAGCATCTCATTTGGGTCCAGTTCAAGTTCCAGCTACTCCGCTCTGGATCAGCTCCTTGCTAATGCACCTGGGAAAGCAGCAGAGGAGGTCCCAGGTGCTTAGGCCCCTATACCTACATGGCAGACCTGGAAGAAGCTTCTGGCTCCCTGTTTTGGCTAGGCTTAGCCCCAGCTCTTGCATCCATTTGGGGAGAAAACCAGTAGATGGAATATCTCTTTCCTGCTGTCTCTCCCTCTCTCTGTAACTCTGCCTTTCAAATAAAATAAAATAAATCTTTAAAAAAGTTTATTTTCAAAGCACATTCAGTATAGGAAAATTGTTCAAGATACAATGAGATGGGCTGGCACTGTGGCATAGCAAGTAAAGCCACTGTCTACAATGCCAACATCCCATTTGGGCACTGGTTCAAGATTCGGATGCTCCACTTCCAATCCAGCTCTCTGCTATGGCCTGGGAGAGCAGTAGAAGATAGCCCAAGTCCTGAACCTGCATGGGAGTCCTGGAAGAAGCTCCTGGATCCTGGCTTCAGATCGGCCCAATTCCAGCTGTTGCAGCCATTTGGGGAAGTGAACAAGCAGATGGAAGTGCATGTTCTCTCTCTCTGTAACTCTGCCTTTTTTTTTTTTTTTTTAAGATTTATTTATTTATTTGAAAGTCAGAGTTACACAGATAGAGAAGGAGAGGCAGAGAGAGAGAGAGAGGGAGAGAGGGGGGGGGGGGGTCTTCCATCCACTGGTTGATTCCCCAATTGGCCTCAACAGCCAGGGCTGGGCTGATCTGAAGCCAGGAGCTAAGGGCTTCTGGGTGTCCCACACGGGTGCAGAGAGGCCCAAGGACTCAGGCCATCTTCTACTGCTTTCCCAAGCCATAGCAGAGAGCTGGATCAGAAGTGGAGCAGTCGAGACTCAAACAGGCGCCCATATGGGAAGCCGGCACAGCAGGCAGCAGCTTTATCTGCTATGCCACAGCACCAGCCCTGTCTGGCTTTCAAATAAATAAATTTAAAAAAATACGAGAAATGAGGAAAAGGAGATTAAATATATATATTTAAAAGTTATATTAAATATAACTTTTGTTAACACATATATTTAAAAGTTATATTAAATATAACTTTTGTTAACACACACAAATAGGTGCCAAAACTAAAAGTGTCCAAATTTACAACTGGAATGTAGGATTAGCTGTGATTTTTATTTTCTTCTTTATGCTTTCACGTATTTTCCAAATTTTCTCTTTGAACATGTATTGTCATACTTAAGAAAAACTTTAAGCAAATATTCAAATGCATTATAATGTCTACAAATATATGCAAACAATACTAAAATACCTGAAAGAGCAGGCCAGTTTATTTTTAAACAAGAAACTGAGCAAAATTCAGAATAGACATTAAACTTAAAATCTTTTCATTCAAAACACATAACAATAGAATTATGAATTATCTCATCTAACAAGTTTTTCATTGGCCTTAACTAAATATGTATCCATATCAAAACCTACACAATAAATTATAATTAGGCAAGTTGTTGTGTTTACAGATGCTTTAATACTGCTAAAGATCATTTTTGCTTTTTTTTATACATTTTTTTTATTTATTTATTTGACAGAGTTAGACAGTGAGAGAGAGAGAGAGAGAAAGGTCTTCCTTCCATTGGTTCACTCCCCAAATGGCCTCTAGGCCGGAGCTACGCCAATCCAAAGCCAGGAGCCAGGCGCTTCTTCCTGGTCTCCCATACTGGTGCAGGCGCCCAAGCACTTGGGCCATCCTCCACTGCCTTCCCGGGCCACAGCACAGAGCTGGACTGGAAGAGGAGCAGCTGGGACTAGAACTGGTGCCTATATGGGATGCTGGCGCCGCAGGCGGAGGATTAACCAAGTAAGCCACGGCGCCAGCCCCATTTTTTGCTTATTTCTAACACTCCTAACTATACAACTCAAACTACAAAAGGGAAAAAGCTACTTCCAAATTTTGTGGTAATAAATTTAGACTTCTTTTTGTAGTAACTGAGGGACCAAAGCAGCCTATTGACTTGATATAGGTATTACTAGCTACTTGGCACAGCTGAACCTCCAAATTCCCTAATCTTCCCTCCCTACTCTCAACAGATGGCTCTTAAGAGACCAGAAGGCTTCATTTTACCTTCTGTCTTATGCATGCTGTGGGCCCTCAAATGAGTCGGATTTACTCTCAGATTATCTCTGCATAAAACTCCTGACCCTCTAGCCTTCATGTAGATTTTCCCCAGTGCTAAGTGTCTATCCCACGTTCAGAATGCTTTAAGACTATGCCTACAAAGCTGCCTATTCACCCCACCTCATCCCCCATGACTTGGTTCAGTTCAGTGGCACTTCCTCAGAGAAGCATCCTAGGGAAGCCTATGTTACCACTCTCTCAGTACCCCATTTTGTCTTCACAGCATCTACTGCAGTTGTAATTAAACAATTTGTGAGAGTGCTTACTGTCCACTTTCCTACTCCATGCACCAGGGAAGGGACACATCTGTCTTATTCATCTCTCTATTCTCAATGTCCATCGGTGGGAGCTCATCAATTGCATGGATGGTTTGTAGCTGTTAGTAATAATGATTTGGGGCCAGAGCTGTGGCACAGCAGGTTAAAGCCCCAGCCTGCAGCACTGACATCCCATGTGGGCACCAGTTCAAGTCCTGGCTGCTCCATTTCCAATCTAGCTCCCTACTAAAGTGCCTGGGAAAGCAGAAGATGGCCCAAGCATCCATGTGGGAGACCCAAAGAAGCTCGTGGCTTTGGCTTGGCTCAGCCCCAGTTGTTGTGGCCATCTGGGGAGTGAACCAGCAGATAGAAGACCTCTCTCTCTTTCTCTCTCTGTAACTCTGCCTTTCAAATAAATAAAAAAATGATGTAGGGGCCGGCAGTGCCAGCATCCCAGATGTGCACTGCTTCCAGTCCCAGCTGCTCCACTTCTGATCTAGTTCCTGAGAAATAGTAGAGGACAGCCCCAGAGCTTGGGTCCCTGCCACACACATGGGAAACCTGGGTGTAGTTCCTGGTTCTTGGCTTTGGCTGGCCCACGCCTGGCTGTTGCAGTCATTTGGGGACCAAACCAGCAGATGGAAGATCTCTCCCTGTTTCTCTCTCTCTCTCTCTGTAACTCCGCCTTTCAAATAAATAAGTAAAAAGGCATCTAAGAAAGAACTGTGGCACAGGTAACAAAAATACTGAGGCAAGTATGGGCGCCAGTTTGAGTCCTGGCTGCTCCACTTCTGATCCAGCTCTCTGCTATGGCCTGGGAAAGCAGTACAAGATGGCCCTTGGGTCCCTGTACCCGTATAGGAAGACCCAGAGGAGGCTCTTGGCTCCTGGCTTCAGATCAGCACAGCTCTGGCCATTGTGGCCAATTGGGAAGTGAACCATCAGATAAAACCGCTCTCTCTCTCTGCCTCTCCTTCTCTCTCTGTAACTCCGACTTTCAAATAAATAAATAAATCTTTAAAAAAAAAAGTTAGCCTGCTATTGATTTATTGAATTTCAAGTCCCGCCTACAGTTTCATTTTCAGGGACAAACCAAAAGATTTCATGGGCCTTATATAGTCTACCAGCCAGATGTTCCTCAGTCCTGCTTTAATTCATCCAACAATTACTTTCTGAACTGAATCAATCAATCATTGTTTTTGTCCTCTAAGTCTGTTCCTTGCTGCCCCATGGGATATGATTTATCCCTGCAGCTTCTTTGGTCCGCCTAAGTAGTTGATGGCTCAATTTTATATGTCAATTTGCTCTTTCAAATTCCACTGCCCTTGGACTCAATTTGAATACCTTCCTCAAACTCAACCCTTTTTTCAAATCCAACATAGGTCTCCTTTTGAGCAGGACCAAATCCAACCTCTTAGTCCTCTGTACTGCTCATATTAGATTTACCACATCTTGTTCTGCACCTTCATACAGTTTGGAAGCTCTTGTCCTTCAGGAATTAATACCTCCTAGACCTCTATAAATGACATATGCTTTTATTCATATAATGGATTCCCGAACATGCTGGATTCAGAGCACTGTGCTGTTTATCAAAAAAAACCACTTCTGAAGGACAAAGGAGGGAGAAGAAACATAGAATGGAGAAGAGGGAAAACAGAATAAAAGGCAACTAAGAGACAACAGAGGGACCAGCGCTGTGGCGAAGCAGATAAAGCCATCACCTGCTTCTCAGTCTTTTGGCTAAGATCAAGTGAAGCTGTCACCTGCAGTGCTGGCATCCCACTGAGTGCCAGTCCAAGTCTCAGCTGCTAAAGTTCCAATCAGCTCCCTGCTAATGTGTCTGGGAAAGCAGCAGAGGATGGCCCAGATGCTTGGGCTCCTACAGCCATGTGGGAAAACTGGAAGACCCCTCTGGCTCCTGGCTTCAGCCTGGCCTGCCCTGGCCATTGCAGCCATTTGGGGAGTAAACCAGCCGATGTAGATTCTCTCTCCTCTCTTCCCCCCCCTCCCCCCTCCCTCCCCCCTCTCTCCTCCCCTCCCCCCTCTCTCCCCCCTCTCTCCCCCCATCCCCTCTCTCCCCTCTCTCTCCTCTCTCCTCCCTCTCCCCCCCCCTTGGCTGCCCAGTAGCTTTGCCTTTCAAATAAATAAATAAATCTTAAAAAAAAGAGAGAGACAGAGACGTAACAGAGGCATAAATGGAGGAAGTAATTAACATAAGGAGTCAGCTATGTGCCCTGAACTACCTACGGTCTCGCTCACCTCTCATAATATAGCCCTTTAAAATCTTCATGTTATAGAAATTGAAAAGGAAAGCTGAGAAAGGGTAAATAACTAGTTCAAATTTATATATCAAGTTTTATACACATGTGTGGCAATGGTTCCTTCTCTACCCAACAAAACAAGGTTGATAGGGTCAGTGCTATAGCACAGCAGGTAAAGCCACTGCCTGCAGTGCTGCCATCCCATATGCTCCACTTCTGATCCAGCTCTCTGCTATGGCCTGGGAAAGCAGTGCAAGATGGCCCAAGTCTTTGGGCCCCAGCACCCATGTGGGAGACCCGGAAGAAGCTCCTGGCTCCTGGTTTTGGATGGAGTCCAGCTCCAGCCTTTGCAGCCATTTGGGGAGTGAACCAGAGGATGGAAAACTCTTCTCTCTCTGCTTTTGCCTCTTTGTAACTATGTCTTTCAAATAAATAACATTGATAATATAGGATAATACACAAAGGAGTTCAAAAAGTTTATAGAAACTTAAATTAAAAGGTATATTCTCCATGAACTTTTTAAAGCTCCCTCTATTTAGAAATGCTACCTGAATCATTATCAGGATCACAGTATAGAAGGTACTTAAAAATCACAAGAGTAAACTCTTGCTATTTATATAAATGAAAGTACACCATGTCAACCTTTTTCAATGAGCTGTACATGTAATTATAAGAAATAAAAGCACAAGATAAACCCTAAATTACTGATGTTAAGATATAAAAAATATAGTTAATGATGTACCACAATTTATAGTTTTCCACTGTTTATAAGCTCCCTATTCCCAACCTCCATTAACAAGAGGTTATGTATGATACACTCAACATGTCCTTGAGGTATATTTCTCTATGTGAAGATAACACTTCTTTAAAAAGACAGCAAAACAAAGTGAGTAAGACTTAGAAAATACTGCACACTGTAAAAATAAATAAAAATAGTTCATATTTAAGTGCTGACTATACAAATACTTATATAAATACAACAATCTTCATGTACATTCTATTATCATCTCTATTTTCAGATGAAGAAACTGAAGCACCATAGTTAAATAAACTGCCCAAGGTCACAGAGCTAATAAGAGATAGATATAGACCCAAGATTCCAATTCAAGTCATCTTAACTCCAAGCACAGCTCCTTTACATACAAACACACACACACACACACACGGCAATGGAGAAAGATATAATGTCATAGAGGAAAATTCTTAAAAGGAAATAAGCACATAAATACAGAACTGGGTAAAACAAAAAAACATTAACAAAGAAAAACTGCCTGAGAGAAAGGGTACATATGAATTACCCTTATAGTCAGTTATGGAACTAAAAGTAAATAATATTAGATCCTTATAAAATTGCTACTTTTAAAAAAAAGTAAAATATGGTTAATTAAAATAAATGTTATTAAGAAAGCCTTAAGGAAAAATGTCCATTGTAGTTTTGTGCTATAAAGTACCTTGACTCAAATAATGAAAAGACTAGAGCAAAGCCAATGTAAAAATGTAAAGAAAAAAAAAAAAGCATAGGGAAACTATAGTATCAAAAATGGAATTAGGAAAAGACTCATATTCAATAATAGTTAGAGTAATAGTACTTGTAATCATACCTCCCCACAGATATGGAAACAACCTAAACTCTGCCAACAAAGAGGAAATAAATGAGGTACACCCAGCCTAAAAAGGAATACATTTTCCACAGTAAAACTAAATGAACTAAACTAGGTTCGATCATTGATAGAACTCAAAGGATGAAGCCACACAGATATTGCATAACAATACACACAGAATCATCTATATAAAGTTAACAATATACAAAACAATATCATACAATGGTATACAATTATGTGAACTAAAACTGCAGAAAAATGCTTAAGAATAATAAACAGCAAATTCTAGGCAATGATTAACTGAAGATTTAGAGGACAAGAGTGAGTTTTTTCAATTATATTAAATGTTATTAAACAGTTTTGAGACATACATAAAATGACAACTGGAGTTAACAGATTAAGGCTTTTCAAATTCCTTTAAATTCTGATCCAAAGGAGAAATCTAAAGGAGTAATAACACTAGTTCATATTAAGCAATAGTAAAGGACAATGTATCCTGAAATATTTATGTTCAAGGTCAAGAAGAAAATTCTACTGGAACTCCCACAATTTAGTTTGTTTTACCTTTCATTTTTCCCACTCATTAAAAAAAAACAATAACAACAAAGAGGTGGGATTTATTTGGAGTAATAACTGTAATTAAAACAGATCCAGGCTCCACAGTTTAGCTGGTTAAAGCACCTGTGTGGTAAAACAGATCTAAACACTGCCCCTAAATGTTGAAACAGCTCCTTTCCAGATACAACCGTACCTTCAGAAGTTTAAACAAACCTCAAACCAAACTGTCATGGTAAGAGAGAAGATACAGTGCCAAACTGCCTGGGACAAAATCCACCACAAACTCAAACAAGTCACCTATGCTATCCTGTGCCTCATCTATGAATAAGGATGATGAAAGAACCTATCACACAAGACTAAGAAAATTAGAACAGTACCTGACCATAGGATACTATAAAGGCATTACCCTCATCCCAAAAGCCTTAGAAAAAGAAAAACCATTTTGTTTGTTTTTTTTTCCAGAAAAATATACTTCAGTGCAGCACTGAAACCAAAAAGTTGACTACAATTAAACAGGGGATAACAGGAAACTATTCATCTCTTGAGCAGTGTTAGGATAGCAAGAGTTTCGTTACTTTTTGCTTTCATTTTTCTAAAAATATTATTCAACACTGTTATAACCTCTTCAGTGTGTATATATCTCTGTATGTGTTCCATACACACACACCTGGTCCAAAAATCAAGGTAATACAATCTATTTCCTGGCTCTCTTGTTCAACTGGCAAAGAACCAATTTCTCTTGGGAAACCTGCCTCAGCCACCACCTCCTCTGCAAAGCTCCCCATCCCAATTTCCTCCCCTGCCCTGGGCCTGCTTCACACTTGTATTTCCTAGCAGCTTCCACTGCTGTGCTGATTACACCAAACTGTAAAGTATCTGCTCATATGCCTTCTTCCGTTACACCATACTGTAATGTTTATTCATATACTTCCTTCCTTTTCTGAACTGTGAGTTCTTTGGGAGCAGTAACTATCTCTCAATCATTTCCAGATTCTCAGTGCCTTGCAAAATAGATACCAAATACATGAATGATTCATTGTCCCTGTAGGAGTATATCCTTATAACAGATATCATCACAAACAATTATATAACTATATGAGGGGATTTCAACTTATCCAAAAGGTTATTTAAGGATCTTCAACTCAGCACATTGATTTAATCCACTGAATAAGCATTCAAAGAAGGAAACTTAGTAGTATCTAAGTAAACATACTGCAATAATAATAGAAACTAAAACTTCAAGAATTATTTAAAACAAGGAAAACAAAAGTAACCTGGAAAATCATTCTTATGAAACCAAAAATAAGCATGTAGTGAAATAATCACAAAATTCAACATTTACAAGGCCTTTTTCAGAAGAGAAATAAATCATCAAAAGTCAAATGAAGGTATAGACTCTATTGAGTTGGATGAAATCAAAGGTAAGTCACACATTAAATCAATTTCACAAGCTGTTTCTGTAGTGAAGTCTCCTGAAAGACTGTCACAACTTAGCTAAACTTGGGTGCTTTTTAGGAATTTAACAATCTTTGGCAATTTTATGGAATTTGCTTAAGGCCCCACAGTAAACAAAGTACTTACTGATTTATACAGGTTATAAGCCTGTACTCTGTGGTACTCCTTCCAGCAGAGGCACAAGTCTCATTTTGCCTTGAATCTCATCCACCCTCATCCTTTCAGGAAATCTGCCCAAGTGACTATACTCTTTTCTTGTCTATATTCAACCCCTCCCTCTCAATCAACCCTTGCCAACAGTATGTAAATATGCTGAAATCAAAACTCTTGGAAGCAGTTTCCCAAGCTTGCTATGTCTCATTTTTCCTTGCCTCCCACTTGCTCTGCCATCCCACCCCTATCAGCAGATCAGCATTTCTTGCAAAGGTCATCAAAAGACCTCCATGTTGCTGATTCCAATGAATGATTCTCAATTCTCTCACAGGAGCTTGCCACAGTAGTGACCACCTGACCTGCAGGGATGCCCACAGCATCTGTCCTCTTATTTTCCTAGCTACCACCCTGGTCTCTTTTGCAAGCTCAGCCTCCTCTACCCGCTGTCATCCCAGTCATCCTCCTTTTAGCCTTGTTCTATAGTTTCTCTAGACAATCTTCACCTGCACCCACTGTTTCACCTTTCTCTCTACCTTGAGGGTTCTAAAACAGTAAAAATCCACCCCAGTTTTGAGTACTAACCCAGGAAGTCAAAAGAGGTCTCAAGGAAGCTCTAACCGAACATTTCTAAATCTGAAGTCACACTGTCTCAGATTCAAAACAAAGTTTTATCCCAGTAAGTCCCAGCTCAGTGAATAGCACACACATGCCTTCAGTTTCATTAGTATGAAGTCTAGTAATCACTTGACACCTCCTTCTCATACCCCATATACTATTTTTTTTAAAGATGTATTTATTTATTTGAAAGTCTGAGTTACACAGAGAGCGGAGAGGTGGAGAGGCAGGGAGAGAGGCAGGGAGGGAGGGAAGGAGGGAAAGAGAGAGAGAGAGAGAGAGGTCTTCCTTCTGCTGGTTCACTCCCCAATTGACTGCAACAGCCAGAGCTGTGCTGATCCGAATCCAGGAGCTTCTTCTGGGTCTCCCACGTGGGTGCAGGGGCCCAAAGACTTGAGCCATCATCTACTGCTTTCCCAGGCCATGGCAGAGAGCTAGATCGGAAGTGGAGCAGCTGGGACTCGTACCGATGCCCATGTGGGATGCTGGCACTGCAATCGGCAGCTTTACCTGCTTTGACACAGCGCCAGCCCCACCCCATATACTATTTATCACCATGACCTGACAATTTTATGCTTAAAAATCTCCATTTTCTTAATACTTCTCCTTATCCTATAAAGCTCGTAAAAGCCAACATACAACAGTACTTCAAAAAAAAAAAAAAAAAAAAGAGGGGCTGCTATTGTGGTATAGCAGGTTAAATGCTGCATACAGCCCCAACATCCCATATGGGCACTGGTTTGAGTCCCAGTTCAAGTCCTGGCTGCCCTGTTTCCGACAGAGCTACCTGCCAAGGTACCTGGGAAAGCAGAGGAAGATGGGTCAAGTCCCTGGAAGAAGCTCCTGGTTCCTGGCTTCGGCTTAGCTCAGCCCCAGGTTGTTGCAGCCATTTGGGGAGTGAACCAGTGAATGAAAGACCTCTCTGTCTCTCCCTCTCAGTAACTGTTCATTTCAAATATATAAATCTTCAAATAGGAAGTAAGGAAGGGAGAGAGGGAGGGAGGGAGGAAGAAAACCTTAACTCTGAGTATTAGTGCTAATTGAACTCTTCAAAGTAAGGACTTTGTCAAGTTCATCTTATTTATTCCACAGTACACCTAAAGACAATACTATGTATGCAGATGGCATTTAATGTACTGCAATGAACATAGTGGCTTCAAACAAGTTCAACTGAAATATTTATATATTTAACAGTTTTATTTCCCAATCTGCACCATTAGGGTTTTTAGTTTTGGGGTTTTTTTTGTTTGTTTCTTTTTTTTTGTTTTTTTTTTTTTTTTTTTTGCTTCCAAAGAGGCAAAAACTTTATTTTTTTAATAATTTATAATTTCATTTGAAAGGCAGAGTGACAGAGAACGGGAAGAGACAGACATATCAATCGCCCATCTGCTGATTCATTCTCCAAAAGCCAGCAACAGCTGACGCTAAGCCAGGTGGAAGCTAGGAGCCTGGAACTCCATCTGGTTCTCCCATATGGGTGGCAGGGGCTCAACATTTGAGCCATCATCTGCTGCCTCCTAGGCGCTTAGCAAGAAACTAGATGGGAAGCACAAAATATCCAGGACTAAAGGATGCCAAGTATCTGAAGCAGTGGCTTAGAATGACCACACCTTCTTGCTTCCTAAGATGTGAGAATTTTAAGTTAAATCATCCTGTAAAGTGTAAACAACAATGGGTACTTTTCATAATTATGGCACTGCTTATCTAAAATTAGAAAAGATTGTCATTTTTAGTCTAGCTTTCCTGAAAAAAAAAAAAATTGAAATCTTATGCAAATCCAAATCTCACATAAAAGATTCTTGTTCTCTAACTGTTCATCTCCAGAGGAGGAAAAAGTATTAGAGGGGATGTTTAAGTTTTTAAGTACCTTGAAGACAGACATTCAAAATGACTGCTGGAGGCCGGCACCGTGGCTCACTTGGCTAATCCTCCGCCTGCAGCACCGGCAACCCATATGGGCGCCGGGTTCTAGTCCTGGTTGCTCCTCTTCCAGGCCAGCTCTCTGCTGTGGCCTAGGAAGGCAGTGGAGGATGGCCCAAGCACTTGGGTGCCTGCACCCGCGTGGGAGACCAGGAAGAAGCACCTGGCTCCTGGCTCCTGGCTTTGGATCGGCGCAGCGCCAGCCGTAGCGGCCATTTGGGGGGTGAACCAACGGAAAGACGACCTTTCTGTCTCTCGTCTCTCTCACTGTCCATCTCTATCTGCCAAAAAAAAAGACTGCTGGAAAAGTTCCCTATTCATTTACCTAACTTGCAATGTGAGCTGGAGAGACACTCTGGATAGGAATAGATACTGAGGAATGAAAAGACGTATTCTTACTGAAAATTTCCCCAAATATTTTATTATATACACTTAATGGCAGCCTCAAGATCAAGGTGGGGGCAGGTGTTTGGCCTAGCAGTTGAGATGCCCATTAGGATGCAGGGCTGGACTCTGGCTGTGGCTCTTGATTCCACCCTCCTGCTATCGCCTCCTGAGAAGCAGTGGGAACAGCTCAGGTAGTTGGGTTATCGCCCACGCAGGAGACCCGGATTGAGTTCCTGGGCATTCAGGATGGATGAAAGCATCCCTGTTCCCTCTCTTCCTCACTCTTTTTCTCTCAGGAAAAAAAAAAAAAAACTAAATTAAAAAAAAAAGTGAAAGGCTGCCATTTAATAAAATTTCACCATATCAATTCAAAGATGCTTCCTAGACTAGATCTCCACCTATGTCATAATCCTGATTAGAATCTTCATTAACACAATACTTTCCCTTCATTGCACATTATTGTAACATGTAATTATGTATTTATCTGTGTGATCATTTGCTTCCTGTTTGCTCCCTAAGGGCAGGGATCTCATCGATTCTGTTCACTGCAGCTCTCATATTCCTAGCACCTAACACGGTGCCTGAACTACAGAAGCGTTAAAAGGCTCCAACTGAGCAACTGTGGAACAAGGGATGAACCAGTCACCAGAAAGCAAGAAGGCACATAAGCAACTGATGTTGATCTTAAGGCTTTAAGATGGGATACCCACCCCAAACCCAGCAGAGTGATTTTCTCCCAACCTCCCTTTCTACCTTCAAGGAGGACACTTTAGACTCAGAATGTATTTGAGCTTTAAGTCATCCAGATGTCTTACAGATCCAGTAACGGAGACCCAAAGACACAAGGTGACTTGGCATTTCGACTCAGGTCCCATGACCACTCTGCCCTACACCCAAGATGCATCTCCTATAGTAGCAACACTCTGCATAGATGAGAGAAACCAAAGTCCTCTATAAAGACAAAAACACATGCCAGAGTGACAGAGAAGCTTCACTCATCCCTAAGTGTGAGAACTGCACATGGTAAGAGAAGAGAAAGTCTGCAGCCGACCCGGAGTCACAGCGAGTCTTCCCACAGGACACCCTCAGGAGCAACTCAGCTGCACCCTTCAACTCTCGGAACTCACCTAGAGACACAAAACAGGCTGTGAGGACCATGATGGAAGGTGCCGCCAATCTACAAGCGCCCCTGCGCTCCCAGACTCCGTTCCACCGTGGCAACTATTCAGACAGCGAAGGAGCAGAGGTAAGAGCTCTGGACTTTGGCAGGCCTTCCTGATCCCAGCTTCTCTCCTCACTAGCCAGGATCTGCGGCAAGTGAACGTGGGGTAAACCTCCGTTTCCCCCGCTGTAAAATGGGAATAATTACACCGCCCTGGAGGGCTGTCCAAAGACACTGGACATAAAGCTGTTAGGGCGGTGCGTGGCGTACAACAAAGGCTCAATAAATGTCAGCTGTCATCTGCTTCGGCAATAACCGCTTTCACAAAGCCCCTATTTCCCTTTCTGCTTCTCCATATAAATTTAAAGATGTTGTTCTTTCTAAGTTCCTTTCTATGGATCGAGGGGCCTTCTATAAAATAGCTTCGACCACACTGTATTAAAAACCAGACGGTCTGGGCGAACCAGTCCAATCTGTGCCTCGAGGATCCTCATATGCGAAACGGACCGAAGCGCGTCCCCTCCACCGGGCGGCAGCGAGCGAGCGCTCCCTTCAAAGTGTCACACGCCCCATGACGTACCAGTGTGTAATTACAACGCACTCGGGAAAAGTAAACCTACAACTCCCAACCCCAAACACCAGTCCTCCTCGCAGCCCCGCCGCCGCCGCCAACGTCCCCAACCGATGCCCGAGGCCGACCCTGCCCACGCTGGTTCCTCCTCAGCTCCGCGGCCGCCGCCGGTCCCGGCGCGAGGCTGCGCTGCCTCGCACCCACGCTGCGAGAACGCCCCTCACTCACCCAAGTGGCCGCCCCCGGCCCCTGGGCGCCGCGGCACCCTCGCTCCCCGGGACGCCCCGCAGGCTGCGGCTGCTCGGCTCACGTGGGCCCCTCCGGCCCGAGCCTCACGTCAGCCGGACCCCGCGCCGAAGCCTCCCCCAACGCCGCGGGTCGCCGGCGTGCACACACCGCCCCCCGGGGCCACCGCGGCGACCTGAGGCCCGCGGGGCCCCCGGGCTCCTCAGGCCCGGACGCCCCCTCCGGCCCGGCCCTGGCGCACGCGGAGGCCGCGCCACCAAACGGCCCCCGCCGCTCCCACAACGGGCGCCGCACTCACCGCAACGCCGGGGCCCCGCTTCCCCGGGCCTCGGGCCCACGCAGGCCCGGCTGCGCCCCAGAGCATTCACGCCTCGCGCCGCCGCCTGGGGCCCCGGCCGCGGCCGCACTGCGCGGGGACGACCGGCCGCTGTGGGGCCCGCCGCCGCCTCGTCCCTACCCCGGCCACGGGGACAACCGCAGCGTCGCTCTCGGGCGCGGGCACCAGCGTCTGTGGAGCCGAACCGCCCAAGACGCGCAGCCCCGGCCGGCGCTCGTTGCATAGGCACGGAGGCCGCCGCCCATTGGCCCGCGGGCGGTGGCGCGTGCGGGGATGGACCTATCGAATCCCGGCCGGGGAGCGCGGCGCAGGCGGCCCGGGGCGGGGCGGGGTTACTAAGGGTCATTCTGCGGAGCCGCCGGGGAGCGGGGCTGGCCGCGGGCGGCGCGGGGCGGGGACCGGGCGGCGGGGGGCGGGGGGCGGGGGGCGGGCCGGGGCTGCGGCCGGCGGAGGAGGGGCGCGGGGGCTCGCGGCCGAGACCGAGGAGGAGCGGCCGGCCGGGCAGTGTCGGGAGCACACGGGGGCCCTAGGGAGGAAAGCCCACCCGTGTCCACCCGCCCGGGGGAACGACGAAACGTCCTAGTCTAGCTGAGACGGACGAACCTCCACACGATATAGGCTATGAAGTACTACGCATGGTGCTTTTCGTTCCCAACCGGCTTACATTAGTTATCCCGGTCCTGCACAAATGTATGCCGAGCTTTGCAAAACGCGGTGGCTCTTGGAAATACGTGGAACAGGAAAAGACAAAACCTCGGTGCACGTCCGCGATTATTGCTCTTGCCTTGGCATCTCTCAGCCCAGCGTATAATTCGTTTTCCTGTAAATGCACCGGCTGTACAAGTTTGGTGTTTGTCTCCAAAAGGTAGAGTTGACTCCAAATTATTGCTTCTTCCTAGGTCTCTAAAGGTGTATTTAAGTGTGCCCACCCTAGGGAAGGAGGAAAAAGGTAGACTGCCTGCCTGCCGCCAAACGAAGAACAAAGCGCACACACACAAACCAAAACACAAGCGCCTGAAACAACAGCTGCAGTGTGCTGTAAGAAAGGAGACTTTCATGAACCTAGTAGCAGGGCGCTTTTTTTTTTTTTTAACCCAACATATTATTTAGTTGCTCTGTGAACTTTGGGTGAAAGGTGACATTCATGAATCAGCTTCAGGCTCACTTGCCAAAAGAATGGCAAAATCAGGGAGCCGCCAGAACTTGAAGGAGGGGGAGCTGATGCACAGGCGAAGGGAGACCTGGGCCAACTTAGCTTCCTAAAGGGATGGCCATCCGACTCAGGCAACCTGGCCCCCCACTGGAAAATAAGGCAGTTTCTTTATTCCTTGGTACCACAAAATGCTATCAAAAGTACACCCCGAAGATTAGGGGAACATAGAATTTTCTCATGTGAAAAGATGGCCACAGTTCTGCAGAGGAAAGCGTATTTTGTAAGGAATAGTTCCAGTTCCACCAAGAACCTCCATAAAAACCAAGTGAATTCTAAAGGAACAAAACTAATATTGGACTTTTTATTCCCCATCAGTAGTACAATTCCAGCAATATCTTTCTCTGTTATCTCTTTTTAGACAAAAATTACAGAACTTCAAGAAGTGCATGGAAAATGAAATTTAGTAGTTTTTCATAAATGCTTTTTCCATGAAATTTTTGAAGACTACTCTCTTATACTTGGATTTCAAAACTTTTTCCCAACAAAATAAGCTTACCTTTTCATTTCATTTTTCCACAAACATTTGGAAACACCATTGAATTGTATATTACACCAATATATTATGGGCATGTATTATATTTAAAGGAAAATAGTCCTTGGAGCTTAAATTCCAAATGTTGTATTGTTTGCAGTTTAACACTTAGACTAAACAGAAATGTAATATTTCTACTTTCTAGGTTTGTTGTTGTTGTTGTCTTTAATTTGAAAAAAGCATAGTTGCTTTTGTTTTAGACAAATTGCCGTCTGTTTCTACTAGGAGCTTTTGGGAGGTATAGAATTTGGCGACATTTCATTCTTTTTATAAAAATTCAATTCTGAAACTGTTATAGTCAGCTGAAGGAAAACCTCTACAGGAATACAGCATCTCCTTCAATCTTTTTGTTGTTTCTCCAAATTCCAGCAACATTGAGGGATAATGTCTTCATAATTTTCAGGACTATCTCATGATCCATCTCATATGGTGAGGATTCTTTTTGACATAACTTGGCTGTCTTGAACATACCGCCATCTTGCCTTTTAGATCACCGTAGAGGTCATCCCAACCTTTACCAGATAAGCAAGGTGGTTAAGATAACCTTAGCTCTTATTTCATGTTCTTACATGATGCCAGGAATTATCAATCCTGAAAAAGTCCAGGAGCAGTCTGATTAGCCTTGGGCCACATTGGTCTATAACACCTTTATCTGCAGCCTCATGGCATAGTAATCCATTGTCTTTCGGACACCTGGAACTGCATGTCTCTCTGTAAACTCACCCCAGGGAATTACACTTCGGGTAATTCTGGGTTTCGCCACCTCTTCCCTCTATCTCTACGCACTCTCCAACTTCAGTGGCTGTTACCGTACACTCGGTTTTCTAAAACTCATGTGGCGTCGCAGAAATAGTCTGTGTGATTGTATCATGGAATACAACTAACATCTTTCAAAACCATTATAATACAAGGTTACTTCAAAATGCTGGTGAAAAATGGAATTAAAAGATAAATATTGGGGGCCAGTGCTGAGGCAAAGTGGGTAAAAGCTGCAGCCTGCAATGCTGGTGGCAAATGTTTCAGTTAAGATGTCTCTGGCTTTAAGGAGCAAACACTCAACACAAAACTTTTTAAATCACATTTGTTTTCAGAAATAAAGGGAAGTTAAGAGACAGGGCAAGTCCAAGTTCAGTCCACAGATCCCATTTATCACCGAAGACCTGGGCTGTTCCAATCTTTCACTCTGTCAGTCTCATGTAGGTTTCTTCCTTAAGCCATCCACTCACAGTCATAGATGGCAACCACAGTTCCAGTGTCACATACAGACTCAGCAGCATCTGGCCAAAGAATAGCAGCATGTATCCTAAGCATCATTGTTTGTTAAGGAGAAATATCTTTCTCAGAAGGCTCATAATACACTGCTCCACAAATTTCAGTGGCCAGAATTGGGTCACATGTCCCTATCCTAGCTGCAAGGAAGGCTGGGAAAGTACCGAAGAGGTATTTTTGGACTCTAATGGAAAACAGGCACCATTAACATAGAGGAAGGCATGGGATGAAATAAATGGAGGAAAGCCTACCCAGCAAGGTCTGCCATGGATATCACCTGAAACTACCCACTAACAGTGGCACAGACAATAAAAACATCTGTTATCTTATGTAACAAAATGTTCCAAGGAAGGCAGTGCCATGATTGCTTCAAAGGTTCAATGGTGTCATCAAAGTCCCAGCTCCTTCCATCTCTTCACCATTCTCAGGGTCCACATTGGTTTACCAGATGACTGTAAGAGTTTCAAGCATTATCTTTACACACTAAATCCAAAGCCAGAAGAAAGAGCAGCTTCTCCTTACCTATCAGTATGTATTGAGAAGAGTTCCAACTTCCAAGATGCTTTTGGCCCACTTCTTTTAAACCAATCACCAACAAGTAAAATTCCCCTGATAAATTTAGCTCAATCATACATCAGTTACTAGGTATGGGAGTGAATACTCCAGCCACTAGGGACACAATATAATTTGACCTTAGGTTCAAAGTACATGCCACATTTTGAAGGATATGGCACTGCTCCAACAGAACCTCCCCCTGGCTGCCTTCTTTGCTAGGCTGTTAGAAGACCTTTAAGAGATTTATCAGGCAACATTTATTGATGAGGAAGTATATAGTAGGTATATCCCATAGGCATCCGCCCATTGTGAACTCCTCTACTGTGAAGTGGATTCCTTGGTTCTGGATCAGTGTCATACAGAATTCTATGGTGGCAAATCAGACACGCTGTGAGCCCTCAGAGTGTAGTGCTGGCAAGGCTCAGTGGGAAGGAACAGCTGTGTTGCTGCCCCAGCAAGAAAAAATCACTGCTCTAGACACTGGTAGAGGGAAAGACCTGGGGTGGAGAGCCACAGGTGTCGTCAGCACATTCTGAGCGTGAGAAGGGCAAGGGGATGTGTGCAGGGCACCCACAACATCTGCTACAGATGTGTCATCTGTCCTTTTGTTTAAAAACAAAACTGAGATATGTTTCAAGGAAGTTTCTGGTTACTGGATTTCGAAGAAAGAGTTAGGAGAGGAATTCTAGGAGGTCCTCTGTCTTTCTAGGTAGTCTTTTATAATCTGCTGTCAGCTTCAGGAGGGATGTGAGCATGGATGATCATGGGGTGAGACCTCACAGTGGGGCACTCTCTCATCCACTCTGGACTGTATGAAGATCTGTAGGGATCAAAGTCTCCTATGGCCTTGACTAACACTGGATTGCACAAGCACTCCACCAATAAACAGTTCCTTCCATTTAAGGTGATTTGATTTTGTTCTACATTAATTACTAAAACTGACCAGCCTCCTTTAAAAAAAAAAGATTGATCTATTGATTTGAAAGGCAGAGCTGCAAAAAGAGATTTAGAGGCCTGCACCGCAGCTCAATAGGCTAATCCTCCACCTGTGGCGCCAGCACACCGGGTTCTAGTCCCGGTCGGGGCACCGGATTCTGTCCTGGTTGCTCCTCTTCCTGTCCAGCTCTCTGCTATGGTCTGGGAGTGCAGTGGAGGATGGCCCAGGTCCTTGGGCCTTGCACCTGCATGGGAGACCAGGAGAAGCACCTGGCTCCTGGCTTCGGATCAGCAGTGCACCGGCTGCCGCGGCCATTGAGGGGTGAACCAATGGAAAAGGAAGACCTTTCTCTCTGTCTCTCACTCTCTCTCACTGTCCACTCTGCCTGTCAAAAAAAAAAAAGAGAGAGAGAGAGAGATTTAGAGACAGAAAGAGAGAGAGAAAATCTTCCACTGGTTCACTGGTTCACTCCCCAGATGGCCATTATAGCCAGGAATGGCCAACGCCAAAGACCAGGTGACAGGGCCTGAACCAGACAGGAGCCAGGAGCCAGAAACTCCATGCTGGTCTCCCATTTGGATGGCAGAGACCCAAGCACTTAGACCATCATCTGCTGCCTTCCCAGGTGCATTATCAGGGAGCAATTATGACTTGAACCAGAGCTCCAACATGGGTTGCCAGCATCAGAAAGGGCAGTTTAACCTACTACAACGTAACACAGGCCCCCAATGTCCTCTTAATAGTATTTCACAGGGCTGGTGCCATGGCTCACTTGGTTAATCCTCTGCCTGCGGCACCAGCATCCCATATGGGTGCCTGGTTCTAGTCCCAGTTGCTCCTCTTCCAGTCCAGCTCTCTGCTGTGGCCCGGGAAGGCAGTGGAGGATGGCCCAAGTGCTTGGACCCTGCACCTGCATGGGAGACCAGGGAGAAGCACCTGGCTCCTGGCTTCGGATCATCAGTGCAGTGTGCCGGCTGTAGCGGCCATTTGGGGGGTGAGTCAACGGAAGGCAGACCTTTCTCTCTGTCTCTCTCACTGTCTAACTCTGTCAAATAAATAAATAAATAAATAAATATAGTACTTCACAAACAGCAATACTTGTAATTTGTAATTCCTCTTTACTTTTCTGTTTCTGAGATACAAATCTTTTCTTTTAAAACCTTTTTGCAAATTACCTATATTCTATCCCTTACTCATTTTTCTTCCTGTTTTCTTCTTTTTATCATTTAGAGGACAAAACAAGATACCTGAATTTTAAGAATGATCTCGGGGCCAGCGCTATGGCTTAGCAGGTAAAGCCACCTCCTGCAGCGCCAGCATCCCATATGGACACCGGTTGCACTGGCATGGGAGACCTGGAAGAAGCTCCTAGCTCCTGGCTTCAGATGGGCTCAGCTCTAGTTGTTGCAGCCATCTGGGGAGTGAACCAGCAGATGGAAGACCTCTCTCTCTCTCTCTCTCTCTCTGCTTCTCCTTCTCTCTCTATGTAACTCTGTAAAATAAATAAATCTAAAAAAGAAACACTTGAAGGATCTAACAATGGTAAAATATATTGAAAAGATCTGTTCTCAGCCTTTCCACATCAGAATTCCATTGAAGTAAGCTAAAATTACAAGGCTTTTTGAAGTAACACACATACTTCATTCCTGGTTTCCTGGTTCACCTTGATTGATACTAATTCCCAGTTAAGGCAGTGAACTTTTACTCTTAAATGTCTAAAAGTCTCTTCCAATCTGTTGTTGAGCTTGATCGTTGTTTAGTGTATAAGCCTCTGCATACACAATCTTCTATATTAACTTTTGAAATTTTTCCTGTAATTATCCACTCTTTTGAGTTTCCTTTCCATCTTTTTTTTTTTTTTTGAGATTTATTTATTTATTTGAAAGTCAGAGTTATAGAGAGACAGAGGCAGAGAGAGACATAGAGAGGTCTTCCACCTGCTGGTTCACTCCCTAAATGGCTGCAACAGTGAGCTGGGCCAATATGAAACCAGGAGCTAGGAGCTTCTTCCAGGTCTCCCACTCAGGTGCAGGGGCCCAAGGACTTGGGCCATCTTCTACTGCTTTCCCAGGCCATAACAGAGAGCTGAATTGGACGTGGAGCAGCCAGGTCTCGAACTGGTGCCCCTATGGGATGCCAGTGCTGCAGGAGGCAGCTTTACCTGCTAAGCCACAGTGCTGGCCCCTCCTTTCCATCTTATATGTGTATATGCATAGAACCCAGAATTCAGGGGCCAGCATTGTGGGGAAGCTGGTTAAGCTGCCGCTTGTGAAGCCTGCATTTATATGGGTGCCGATTCATGTCCTAGCCGCTCTATTTCTGATCCAGCTCCCTGCTAATGGCCTGCAGAAAGCAGTGAAAGATGGCCCAAGTTTTGGGCCCCTGTCATGGGAGACTTGGAAGAAGCTCCTGGCTCCCACCTCTGCCCTAGCCCAGCACTGGCCATTTCAGCCATCTATGGAGTAAATCAACAGATGGAACATCTCTCTCTCTCTCTTTTTTTTTTCTCTCTTTCTCTTTCTCTCTCTCTCTATTCCTCTCTCGGTAACTCCGGCTTTCAAATAAAGAAATAATTTAAAAAAAAAAAAAGAAGAAGAAGAAGAGGGACCAGTGCTATGGCGTAGTGGGCTAAGATTCTGCCTGCAGTGCCAGTATCCCATATGGGCACCGGTTCATGTTCCAGCTGCTCCTCTTCTGATCCAGCTCTGTGTTGTGGCTGAAAGCAGTAGAAGACGGCCCATGTGCTTGGACTCCTGAGCCCACATAGGAGACTCAGAAGTTCCTTCCTGGCTTCGGATTGCACCAGCTTCAGCCAAGGGAACCAGCAGATAGAAGACTTTTCTCTGTCTCTCCCTCTCTCTGTAACTCTATCTCTCAAATACATAAATAAATCTTAAAAAAAAAAAAAAAAACAGAATTCAGACTTTTTTTTCATTTTTCTTTTTAGATATTTATTTATTTATTTGGAAGTCAGAGTTACCCAGAGAGAAGAGAGGTACAGAGGCCGGGGGGAGGGGGTCTTCCATCCTATGGTTCACTCCCTAATTGGCCACAATGACCATAGCTGTGCTAATCCAGAGCCAGGAGCCAGGAGCTTCTTCCAGGTCTCCCACTCAGGTGCAGGGGCCCAAGGACTTGGGCCATCTTCTACTGCTTTCCCAGGTCATAGCAAAGAGCTGGTTAGGAAGTGGAGCAACCTGGTCTCGAACCGGCACCCATATGGGATGCTGGCACTTCAGACCAGGGAGTTAACCCACTGCACCACAGCGCCAGCCCCTCAGACAGTTATATTAAACTTAAACTAGTTTGTAGTTTTTTAAAAATCTCTTATAAAATAGGTTTGATATATTTGATTAAAAAGAGACAACCTGGGGTGGGCACTTGGCACAGTGATTAAGTTGCCACTTGGGATGCCCATAGCCCAGATCAGGGGACCTGGGTTCAATCCCAGCTCTTCACTTGTGATATAGGTTCCTGCTAATGTGTGTCCTTGAAGGCAGTAGAGGATGGCTCAAGACCTTGGGTCCCTGCCACCCAGACCCAGATGGAATTCTGGACTCTGGCTTGAATGAATCAGCAGATAGCAGATAGCTCGGTCTCTCCCTTTCTCTCTCTCCCTCTCCCTCTCTCTATTTCTCTTTCTCTCTCTGTCTCTTTGTGTGTGCTTTTTCAAATAAAAAATGAAAAAAAAAAAAAAGCTTTTTTTAAGATAGAGGAAACTTAGATACACAAGACTTGTTTTGCTGCTAAGAATGCAAGATAATGGCTAAAGCATACAAGAGTTTTTATTCCACATAAAAGGAGCCAGGAACTTGGTAGTCCAGGGCCAGTATTGTAACTCCATGAAATCATAAAGGACATAAGATACTTTCCTCCTTCTCATTGCCATTCATGATTTCTGTACTCCAAGTCATAAAATAGCTGCTGGAACTCCAGCTAAAACGCTTATTTTCCTCGCCTGTGAGAGGAAAAAAAAGCAGAAAATAAAGGAGTTACAACTCTCAGGAATTCCTTTAAGCAGCTTTTTCCACTTAACATTGCACTATACATGCCATTGACCAGGACACCCTCGCATACTAAGGTTCAAGAAATGCAGTTTCTTAGAAGCATCCTAACTAACGTCGGAGTTCTGCACGAGCCATGTAGGAGAACGTCGTTATTGGATAAACAACCAGCAGCTTCTGCTCTCTTGACAAAGGTGGGCATCTGAATAAAGCCATAATATGTTGGGCGCTGGAATACTCCCCTAAGCTAATAACACCCAAGTGTTCCCTTTGGCTCACGGAAAGTGCTCTTACTGGTTTCCTCCTTTGATACTGCAGTCAGCGACAATAAACAACAACGTTTCTACATTGTTCTAGTAAAGAGTCATTGTGAAATGAGTCATTCCTGAGCAATCTATTCTCCAGAGCCATCTGTGTTAATTCCTTTAAGAGTTCCTTCCTGAACTCCTCAACCCTTTCATTCTTTCTGTTTCTTTTCTCTAAGCTGCTATTGTCTATATCATTACAGAATATTTGGAAGACAAGCCTGAATTCAATTCTCTGATTCACTGAACATTAATTCAACAAATGTTTAAATGCCACCAGAGGACTAGTAGTGAGCTAGACACTACAGATCTCACACGTATCAAGACTGAAAGTGTTCTCGTCTTTCAGGATTTTGTATTCTAAGATGATTATAATAAATAGTAAAAACAGTAAACAAATTTTTACAGAAGACAGAGCCAAAAGTGCTCTTCAGACAATTAAACGGGGAAAGGAAACTTAGGGACAATTTTGGATGGGGAGGTCAGGGAAGACAATTCAGAGAGGTGACATTTAAGTCTTAATGAGAAACTGTTTGATATTTATAGCCAGCTTTAGAGCACCTCTCCCAGAGACTATATTCTTGGATCCTACAGACTGGAATGGTCTTTTTTTGGAATCCTGCCCAGTTTACAGTATCCATAAATATAACAAGAAACCTAAGCCTAGCATCTAAAGTTCCATCAAATCTTGCTTTGTCACTTAAGGTGTGTTTTTTTTTGTTTGTTTTTTTTTTTTTTTTTTTTGGCGGGGGGGGGTAGAGTTACAGACAGTGAGAGAGAGAGACAGAAAGGTCTGCCTTCCATTGGGTCACTCCCCAAATGGCCACTACGGCCAGCACTGCGCCGATCCGAAGTCAGGAGCCAGGTGCTTCCTCCTGGTCTCTCGTGAGGGTGCAGGGTCCCAAGCACCTTGGCCGTCGTCCACTGCCCTCCCGGGCTACAGCAGAGAGCTGGACTGGAAGAGGAACAGCCAAGACTAGAACCAGGCACCCATATGGGATGCTGGCGCCGCAGGCAGAGGATTAACCAAGTGAGCCACAGCGCTGGCACCTGTCACTTAAGGTTTTGAACACACACATCAAGAACTCTTTGATGCTCCCATGCAAAATTACTTGTTCCATTCTCTGTGTCTTGGTTATGCTATTGGTGTTTTGATTGGGCCTCTTCAGGTTATAAGGAACAGAAAAGCAAATTAAACTTGCTTAGGCAAATGGAATGTATAGCTTACAAAATTAGAAAGCCCAGGAGCATATCTGCCTTCAGGACAGCTTGATCCAGTGCTTGAAAGACATCAAAAAGAGCAGGTTGTAAATTTCCATGTCGTCAATATCTATTTCATGATTTTACTCAATGACAAAGCAAGAGGAGGAGGGAAATAAAAGAGGTAAAAGAACAAAGCGGGGGGGAGGAGAGGTGGGATAGAGAGGGAGAAGAAAGGAAAAAGTGAGGAAGGAGAGAAGTCATTAAGTAATTTATTGAATAAATTAGTAATTGAGAGAATAAGTTCTAGAACTACCACGGCTCTGGGATTGTCAGCAAATCACTTTATCTTTCAGTGCCTCAGCTTGTTCATCTGTAAAGTGGGGAGGTGGTAGATTCTTTCTGTTAGGGATGTTGGAGAGTAAAGGAACTCATACAAACTACAGTTTGTAGAGGAGCTCCTGGCACAAAGCAATCACTAAGCAATTGGTATAATCACTCATAAACATTTCTCAGTATGTGTTGGGCACTGCTGTTAACCTTCAGCTGCTTAAATAACTTGATCAAAGTTATAGCAAAACAAAGTGGCTAA
Source organism: Lepus europaeus (assembly GCF_033115175.1). NCBI lineage: Eukaryota > Metazoa > Chordata > Mammalia > Lagomorpha > Leporidae > Lepus > Lepus europaeus. Next base: position 167,374,566 of record NC_084827.1, on the reverse strand, counting down.
ACCCAACTTTTCTAATATCAGGTTGTATTTTCTGCCTAATATAATTAAGAATTTTTTCTCAAATATTATTAAAATAGTTTTAAAAGAGCAGAGCTCTTTTTAAATAAATAAAACAGAGCAGGTTGGTTCTCTATTCCCCAGGTCTGCCTCCTTGGTGTTGGTGTTTGTTCCATCCTGTGGTCCTGTGGCAGCCATGTGGAGAAGCTCTGGTTGGAAATTCAGTCCCTCCCCAGAACTCTTATTTCCTCTGGAGGGGTTAAGCATCCCTTCTTGCCTAGTCTTTTTGTACAAAACACTATGTTCTGTCTGTCCAGGCTTGACTCACTTACTTACTGTTTAAATCCTAGGGTGGAGGTTAGCAGTCCACACCTCAAAAACACAGAGGGAATGTGGCTGAGAGGCGAGTGCAAATACCTTCAGGGAAATCATAAATGGGAAAGGGAGCAAAACATCCATGGCACTACCACGAACTCATGGCTTCCTGTGCTGGATTATGGGCACTTGTCTTTCTTTTATTCAATGATGGGCTGTTTGAGAGCTAGGTGCATGTTCCTTTAGTCTTTTTTTTTTTTTTACAGATTTATTTATTTATTTGAAAGTCAGAGTTACACAGACAAAAGGAGAGACAGAGAGAGAGAGGTTTTCCATCCGCTGGTTCACTCCCCAAATGGCCACAATGGTCGGAGCTGCGCCGATCCCAAGCCAGGAGCCAGGAGCCAGGAGCTTCTTCCAGCTCCCCCATGTGGGTGCAGGGGCCCAGGGACCTGGGCCATCTTCTACAGCTTTTGCAGACCATAGCAGAGAGCTGGATCAGAGTGGAGCAGCCAGGACTTGAACCGGCGCCCATATGGGATGCTAACATTGTAGGCGGTGGCTTTACTTGCTACACCACAGTGCAGGCCCCTCCTTTACTTTTTTATCCCTAAGGTTTATCCAATTTGCTGGTAGATACAATGTTCGCACCAAGTTAGCTCAAATTGCATTTGTTGGATTCAACTATGAATATATTCATTCGTGCTCATGTTTACAGGGGTACATACTCCGGTGTTGGTATTGACAGTACATTTAAATCTATTTAACAAATTGTTTCTAAAAGTTTAACCGAAAGACTGTCCTTGGGCTATATTTACTTCAGTTATTTCTTTTGCAATATTTTTAGTTTATTATTACTTCTCCAATGAATTCATTCCTGTATCTTTATTCTTAGTCATTGATTTCAAACCACATTTAATTTACCATTTCATAAGTCTTCTAGTCCCTTGATACTCAAAATATGCTGCATGGAACCGCAGCATTAGCATCACCTGAGAGCTTGTAAGTAGGCCTACTTACTCCACTCCAGGCCTGTTTGAAACACAGCTGCATTTTGAAAGGATCTACAGATGATTCGTAGACAAATGAACGTTTGAGAATCACTAGTCAACTGCTCTAGACCAGCTTCCATCATTAAAGATAAAATGGTGGGGGGAGGGGGCTGGCGCAGTGGGTTAAAGCCCTGGTCTGCAGTGCCGGCATCCCATAGGGGTGCTAGTTCGAGTCCCAGCTGTTCCACTTCCAATCTAGCTCTCAGCTATGACCTGGGAAAGTAGTAGAAGATGACCCAAGTTCTTGGGCCCCTGCACCCATATGGGATACCCAGAAGAAGCTCCTGGCTCCTGGCTTTGAATCAGCACAGCTCCAACCGTGTGGCCATCTGGAGTGTGAACCAGCGGATGGAAGACCTCTCTGTCTCTCTGCATCTGCCTCTCTGTAACTCTGCCTTTCAAATAAATAAATATTTTATAAAAAAAAAAAAAAGATAAAATGGGAGCCACATGTACAGCTTAAATTTTTCCATTTGCTACCTTAAAAAATGTAAAAAGAACACAAGTGAAGTTGCATAACCCAATACACCCAAAAACATTGTCATTTCAACTTATAATAAATATAAAAATCATTAATGAGTTATTTGGGGAGGTATTTTTTATTTTTATTTGAAAAATAGATAAAGACAGACAAACATATAGAAAAATCTTTCTCATCTACTGCTTCATTGCCCAAAAGTCCACAACATTTAAGACGGAGTTAGGCTGAAGCCAGGAGCTGTGAACTCAATCTAGGTCTCCCACATGATAACACAGACCCAACTACTTGAGCCGTAATCTGCTGCCTCCCAGGGTCTACATCAGCAAGAAACTAGAATCGGGAGCAGGGCGGGGACGCAAACTCAGGCACTCCACCTGGAGTGCAGGCAAACAACCACTGGGAAGGGATTCTTTTAAACCTCACATTTAAATTTTATACTTACGACACTTCTTAATTTGCACTAGCCACCTTTCAAGTGCTCAGTAGCTACTCTATCAGCACAGGTCTAAACTGCCTGCATAAAAACACAGACCACGTGTGCTTCATTCACCACTGTATCGCAGTGCCTGGCACAGTGCCTGACCTGCAAGAGACACCCCACAAGGATTTGCAAATTAATGCATCTATGGGGAAGGCTATTTAAAACATTTAACCAGCACAGAAAAGTCACTGACAAAATAGAGATGTCATTTTAGTTTTATCTTTTGCTCCTTCATAGTTTGACTATTAAAATATTTATCATTTGTATTTTTCTTACATTATAAGGATGATTTTCAGTCTAGAAATTTTTAATGAATTAAGACCATGCTAAAATTCCCAATGTTTTTAAAAAATAAAATTTATATGCATCTTGTTAGTAATTTATACCTGTTTAACTGAATCTCTAATGACCCTGGGAACATTTTGAAGATCCATATGCCAATATAAAAACATCTCATGTTTTACATTTCACTTTATGTATTCTGTATATAATCTTTATACCACAAGCCTCTAGTATTCATTATGTCTTCACACCTTACTAAAAGCACATTTCCCAAACTTGCATAAATTGTGGGAAGATTAATACGCTAGCTAAAAAGTCTATTGAGAGTGCCTAATTCATCTTACCAAGGAACAAAGTAGATTTAATTAAAACTGAGGAGGGGTAGGCATTTAGCTTAGTGATGAAGATGACCACATCCTGTGTCAGAGTGCCTGACTTCAACTCTGGACTCGAGCTCTGGATTCCAGCTTCCTGCAAATGCAGACCCCAGAAGGCAGTGGTGATGGTTCAAGTGACTGGGTTTTTACAACCCACATCAGGGACCTGGACTGAGTTCCTGGCTCCCAGGTTTGGGCTGGACCTGTCCTGCATATTGTGGGCATTTGGGGAGTGGACCTGTGGATGCGAGCTCCCTCCCTCTACCAACCCCCAAAGTAAAATTTTAAAAATCTTAGGAAAACCTGTGACTTTACTGCTTTGTTTGTAACAAGATTGTAACAAGGTGATTTCTGTATACATTAAAGTTGGAGGAATACTGACTCAGCATAATTGTCAATTCCCTATAACACCAAATATGGATGTATTTGCCACTTACACCAAGATCCAGGCATAGAGACAGGAAAATGACTGGCTTAGAGAACAGATACAAGATCTCTGATTCCTGATGTCTTGGCACACTGCACAGGTACCTAATGGAACATTCCATAGATGCAGGAAAAGCTAGGGGGAGGAGAATTGAATAGATCTGTAGTTTACTGTGGCTCTTTGCTACTCATCCAAAAGGCAGGATCTCCTGCTACCCCCTGAATTTCTTGGCTAGGGAAAAAAATATGTGAAGTCTTTAAAGAACCAAGTTTTCCCAAAACAGCAAGCCTAGCCTTATAAAATACAGCATCTTCCACTCCCAACCCCTCAAGTACTTACAAGGTCAGAACATGTTTCCCAGGCTCATTTTATACCCATGGTGTTGATTTCAGAAAATCACAGTAATTCACCACACATGGGTTTTAACTCCAAAATCAGAAATTCTCATCCATCTACTTTTTTAATCAGCTACTTTCAGCAAGTACAGCAAAAAGAAAACTACCAAATAGATAATTAGTGGGAATTTGTTGGTTTTGTGAGAGAGCCTAATATAGCCCATCCTATCAGCACTCTAACTGCAGCTCTGAAAAGTAGTCCTGTCTCTTAATACTTTAGGATGCATTTGCCAGAGGTAATGATATGACAAAAACTCTCTCGTAGGGGCTAAAGAACTCAATACCTAAAATTTCAAAGCTCTATTTTAACCTATACAATGACAGTAAAAGTCTAGCTAGAAGATCATTTTATAAAAGACTATCTCTAACATGGACATCTGTTGTATTGTCTGCTCAGCAACTTTTTCTATTAAAAGCCATCCCTTCCCTCTGGGAAACAGCCCTCCTCCTCTGTATTCTGGAGGAAATGCAGGCCAACAAACCTTGCCCACACTACCCACGGAATTGAGTGTGGTACCCAGCCTGCCAGTCAGAACATTCTTTCCTCCCTTGCCACAGGTGTGGGCTCAAAGAGCAGTCACATGAAGCAGGGAGACCCAAACTGAGTCCATCCCTGGCACTTTACGTCTGCACCTGAGAGAGATTGACTTGGACTGCTCTAAGCCTGAAGTTTACTGAGTCCATATCAACTCTCTCAGAAGCCCTCATGCCAACACAGAAGGAAGCCTAGGAAAGAGAGGTGGGATGAGGATGCCCTGTATAGTTGGGTTTGAGGTCTGCATCCACCCCTATTCTTTCCAGTAAAATGACCCAATACATGTGCATGTGTGTGCTTAAGGTAGTTTTAGGCCAGTCCCAGGTCAAACTTTTTGACATACAAACAGAGAAATGAAGGGGGGATTTAAAAATGAAATTCACTGAAGTTTAACAAGGCAGTTTGTAACTATCATTAAATTATGACTAGATCTTTATGAGCTAAACATATGGCCAGACACTAGGCCTAGTTTCTAGATGTGTTTTGCATGAACCTTATCGTATCTCTACAAAGCAGGAATCATATTTCTAGGGCTTCCTTTTCTTCCTGCACTAGGTTAAGCTAGATCAGGTTTCTGAGTGAATCAGCAGAAGAGAATCATAGAGCAGTTTTTCTCTTTGACAGGTCATCTGATAGAGTCGCTCTCTTTTTTTGTATTCTGGCTGACTCGGTGGGTGATATGAAATTTCCAATGACTCTTCTGTAAATCAAAATATTAGTATGGGAAAATATCACTCATGTATTGAATTAACATTATGTAAGTATGAGTGTATACATCCATAAGTGTGTGTATTATTTTATTTAATCTGATAAGTACCCCATGAAGCATTTCCCTGTTTTACAGAAAACACTGAGAACCTTGTTAGATTCTTGAGATCCTGAAACTAGTGGGTACTGGAACCAGAAACCACATCTGGGCCTGTCTGACTCCCTAGCTCCTGGTTTCCCCATGACAGTACTTAGCTTTCCAGGGAGCAAGACAGTATTGCCAGTCATCCTAGTAGAATATCTTACATCACACCAAAAATCCATATGCTTAAATATTTTTGGAGGATATTAAACATTGTATCAGCCTCAATGTTAGATAAGTAATTGTAACACTTTATCTAAATTGAATAAAGATCCACAATGGAAGCAAATTAAAGAAAATACATTTTTCTGACCCCTGCCTCTGAAGTATTGACTCCTAGGAGAAAAGAACAACTAAAAGGAAAATAGAGGAAGAAGCAGAAGAGAATAAGGAAGAGGAGGACAGGGAAGAGGAAATTTCTGCCAGATAACAAGAACTCAAAATGAGAAGCAGTCTTCCAGGACTCTCCATCGCACACTATGAAATTAGTACATGGGGAGGAAAAAACACACAGCTTGACCTATCCAAAGAGAGAAAGAATAGACATTGTGGTATAAGAAATACTGAATTTAAGTAGCAAATAGAAATAGAAAACTAGAGTCCTGTTACTAACACAAACATAATCATCTTCCCAGCAGAGCTACAAAAAATTGTTAAGTCATTGAGGTTTGATCTTCACATGGCCCCATTGAGCTCAATGCCCTTACAAGCACTTAATATGCCACTCGGCCTAGACCTTCCTATTCAAGCAGTGTACAGCAATTTCCTGGCCCCTTTCCATCCTTCAAAAGTTGCCCATCCTGTCTCTCTTTGCCTAAGGGCATATTCTCTGGTTTTTCATGACTGAATCTATTAGTCTGTGACAGTGACATGCTGCATTACAAGTATAAAATGAATATACACAGAAAAGGGACTAGAAAAACACAATGAAGAGAGGAGGGAACAGTAAAGAGGTGAAGAGATATTGTAAAATGGGGGCAGATTTCCACTTTAGTTTCACGTTCTCATACTCCTGTGTTTTTAAAATGTTTTTTGAAATATTTATTTAATTGAAAGGAATTACAGAGGGGAGGGGGGAGGGAGAGAGGGAGAGAGAGGGAGAAAGGGAGAGAGGGAGAGAGGGAGAGAGGGAGAGAGGGAGAGAGGGAGAGAGAGAGAGAGAGAGAGAGAGAATCTTTCAACCATTGGTTCACTCCCTAAATGGCCAGTCCAAAGCAAGGAGCCTGGAACTCTATCCAGGTCTCCCACATGGGAGGCAGGGGCACAAGCATTTGGGCCATCGTCTACTGCTTTCCCAGGCACATTATCAGGGAGATGGATTGGAAGTGGAGCAGCTTGGACTCAAATCACTGTTTATATGGGATGTCAGCGTCACAGCAGCTTAAGCTGCTTTACCACAATGCCCCAAAATGTTTTACATTAAGTACATGTTCATGTATTACTTACGTGATTTTTAAAAATTGAATGAAAAAAATTTGAAAAAAGTACAGTTTAGCTCATCTTCCCCTTCCTACAAAACTTTTTAATAATAGCCTTTTAGTGAGGATTTCTGAGTACACAGAAGAGATGTAAAAGAAAGGCAATTGCAAATATCTCTGAGGTTGGATGATAGAGTGAGAGTGATAGAGCTGTTCTGAGTCTGGGTTTTTACACTTAGTGTCTGTGTGTGCAGAGTCTACGTAATGATCACTACCATGCTCTGAGTAGCCACCACATGAATGAAACTTCTGTGTTCCTATGTGTTTATATACTAGGTTAAAGCATTTTAAATGTTACTAGCTGAAAACAGAGTGACATCTGGAAGGGAATGGTCATGGAAAAGTCAGGAGACCTTTTGTTTTTCCTATGATATTTCAATTTTCTACCGAAGAATGTATTCAGGGTTTGCTTAGTAACAAAAAATAAATGTAAAACAAAATAGTTTTCAAAAAAGGCATTTTTTGGAGGAATGTGTAAATGGAACAAGGAGTAGGTGTGCTCTAACTGGGCCATAGTTAAGGACCCACTCTCCCTCTTTCCTATGCTACCCACGCAGAGGCTTTTATAGTAGATCCACTCTCTAGATAATCCATTAATTGCGTGAATGGATTAATCTGTTCATGTGGGCAGAGCCCTAATCACTTCATAAGGAACCTAACTCTTAGAATCTCATTATGGGGACTAAACTTCAATGTGAGCTCCTGAGGGGTCATATCATATTCAGATCACAACACACACCCTGTCTTAGGACCACAGAGGTTCTGTATTCACATTTTCTCTGACTTCTTTGTTAACAAAGATTCTTTGAGTTTCTAGTGACAGAAACTCAAATCAAAAGCTTTCATTAAAAAAGAGTAATGCATTTTATCATGTAACTGGAAAATCAAAACAAAACAAGCCTGACATCATACAAAGCTAGATTAGATACTCAAACTTTATCAATGTGTTTTTCTACATTTTCCTCTTCATTTTTGACATGGACTTCATTCTCAAATCTTTTACTACATGAAGACAAAGATGGCTAATAGTCACAGCAGGTTTATACTTCTATCACTTATTTCTAATAAGCAACTCCAGGGGTAAAAGGCAATCTTTCTCTAGTAGTTCCAGAGAACAGCCTCCTGTTTAGTGTCATTGGTGCCACTCGGATCCTGTGCTTATCTCTGAACCAACTGCTGAGGCAAAGCGAATGCAATGTCCAAATTGGACAAATCTAGGTCATCTGGCTACCAATGAAGTAAAAGCCTAGGATCAGTCCAACATGATTTACAGTGATTGGGTTGGTATCCCCGAAGCATATCAAGGTATCTTTGTTAAAAGAAAGGGACGTTTTACTGGGAGACAAAAAAGGAATGCCTACCAGTTCCCCAGATCAGTAGCCACATCAAATAATTCAGGATTATTGTCATGGTTGTCCTTTTAAATTACAATTGTCAAATGTGCTTCAACTTTCAGGTCTCAGTCTAGGCAACTGAAGAACTTCGGGCACTATGGTCATTGCTGGGAGGGGTTGTCTGTTAATCCCCTATGACTTAGACTGAGAAGGAAGAATTCTTCTAGGCAAGGGTCATTCATTCACCATGTTTTTCATCTCCCTCTATGTATGAGACATGTGCTTGATCCATTTCCTACCTGTAATAATCAGCCTAGTGAGGGCGTTACCCAAGTAGATCAATAATGAGACAGTAAATAAGGAGTAAGGTAGAGGTCTTCACAGGCTGATAAAGGAGAAATTTCCAGATAAGCTTGGGGCTGTCAGGACATGCTTCTAAAAGGTGATATTTGAATCAAGTCCCTAAAGACATGTAAGACTTGGGCAGAGAGGTAGAGGGTGAGGGGGTGGATGGACTTCCCAGGTAGAGGGATCAATAAGTATCAAAGCACACAAGTAAGGACCATGGTGCATGTTTGGAATTACAAGGAGGCCAGAATAACTATAGACCAGGTTTTACGTAGGAAAATAGCCCGAGAACATGTGAGAAAGAACTTGAATGGACTTTTCAGCTATGTCAAGACTGGATGTTTGGAATTTATCTTCTAAGCATGCATTAGCTACTGAATGCATTTAGGTAGAAGATGTGGTTTTGTTTGTTTCGTTGATCATTTCCTGGACAATAGATTGCAGAGGACTTGACTGAAGATAGGGAGATAAACACAGCCTGCTGCAGAAGTCAAGGTAGGTTTTGATAAGGATGAATTGAATAAAGCATAGTGAGAGCAGAAAACAGGGACTGCATTAGCAAGATCAAAGAGACAGAATTGAAGCACGGAAAAAAGGAAAGAAGAGAGAGCAGAAAGGGGGAGTGGCTAGGGAGTTCCCAGGCTCCCAGGACTGATTGGTTGATATTTTCATTCAAATTGAAACTAAGGCTTCAGAAGAAGACCATAAATGTGTTCAGTTGGATTTGTGTGATAGATCTAATTGTCCCGAGCTCATGAGAGCTGTCAGGAGTAAAGATGTATATATCTCAGGAAACAAGGTAGCTGAAGCCATGTTTGTTGACAGGGTCTGTCAAGGGAGAGTGCATCATACATACAAAAATGCAAGTGGAAAGGGCAGAACCCTGGCCATCACCAGCATTTAACAGTCCAGTGGATGAAAAGAGGTCAAGAAAGAGACAAAATCGAAGGCACCAGACACGAATGAGTACAATGAAGTGCACCACACCAGGCAGGACAGGTTCTCTTTGTAGCATTTGCAATTCTTTTTGGAAAAGCCATCTAATTCCACTTGGTGCTCTGGCCACACTCTGTCAAAGCTACACAGTAAGGAGTAGAAATAAGAAAAGGCCGGCGCCGTGGCTCAATAGGCTAATCCTCCACCTGCGGCGCTGGCACGCTGGGTTCTAGTCCCGGTTGGGGCGCCGGATTCTGTCCTGGTTGCCCCTCTTCCAGTCCAGCTCTCTGCTGTGGCCTGGGAGTGCAGTGGAGGATGGCCCAAGTGCTTGTGCCCTGCACTCACATGGGAGACCAGGAGAAGCACCTGGCTCCTGTCATCAGATCAGCACGGTGCGCTGGCCGCAGTGGCCATTGGAGGGTGAACCAATGGCAAAGGAAGACCTTTGTCTCTCTCATTGTCCACTCTGCCTGTCAAAAAAAAAAAAAAAAAAAAAGAGAGAGAGAGAGAAATAATAAAAGACTTGGCAAACATATGTTAAAAAGACCTCTATCCTAGAAGAGCCAACTTTGGTAGTTTCACATAATTTTACTTCTTTCTGCTCTGTTATGTCAGGTGATTTTTGTTCACTTTTAGTTCCTTGGCTACCTTCCAGATAACTGAGGTCATAAAATACATGAAGCATTGAAGTGATACTTTCAAGGCAAATCTTATCTTTACCAATAATCAACTGAATTTCTTGGGAACACTTTGCCTTATTTTCTAATCAAAACCAAAAAACTCTCTTTTTGGAGCCCAGCAGGTCCTTCTTCTACTAATGTGGATCTGCTACTGTAAAGAAGGAAAGATATATCTTTAGGATACCTTGATGAATTATAGACAAGAGAAATTCAAGTGTTGACCATGTTGCATTGTGGAAAGGTGAACTTGACTGCATGCCTGGCTTAAACAACCAACATCGATTGGCTCAGCTCTGGAGGCTACAGCTTTGCAATCAGGATGACCCCTCTCCTAGCTTCTAGTAGACTTGAGTGATTGTTGGCTTCTATATGGCATTCTCCTATGTCTTCACACAGTCTCCCCAATAGCTAACTCTATGTTCAAATTTCTCCTTTTCATAAGTACAACTCTCACATTGGATTAAGGCCCCCAGATGACCTCATTTTAACTTAATTACTTTTACAAAGATCCTGTCTCCATATAAGGTCACATTCAGAGGTACAGGAGATTAGGAATCCAACTTTTTTTTTTTGGAGGGACAAAATTGAGTCCACAATAGTGACTTACCACTGAGTTGTTCATACCCCCAATGGGTTTACCTCCCTCCCTTTACAGAACTTCATAAAGTCTGATGGACCTTAGAATGTACTTTAAGCTCAAAAAAAGAATTCAGAAGTTTCTCACCGGAAGCCTCCTCGGTATTCCCTGAGCTACTTTAAAATCCTGCCACATACTTGAAGACATCTGTTATTACAATCTTTTTGAATTTTGGAGAATACTTAAGAAGTTTGGTTCACAGTGCCTGTGGGCCTGCTTAACTTTTAGCATTGGTTCAAAAGGGAAGTCCTCTTTATTTTCAAATCGCTCCAAGGTTTATTTTTGAAATTAAGTTTCCATTTCCTATGGAATTCACAAAGTTTAGTGTATCTGGGAAAAAAGCTCTCGGTTTCAGAAATGTATTTTGGAACATAGACATTCATTTACCCTCCCCAAATTCCCCTCCCCCACCGTGTGTGTGTGTGTGTGCACATAAGAAAACAAGTCTTGGGGCCACTGCTGTGGCATAGCAAGTAAAGCCGCCGCCTGCAGTGCCAGCATCCAATGTGGGTGCCGGTTTGAGTCCCGGCAGCTCCTCTTCAAATCCAGCTCTCTGCTATGGCCTGAGAAAGCAGTAAAAGATGGCCCAAGTCCTTGGTCCCCTGTACCTGCTTGGGAGACCCAGATGGGCCCAGCTAAAGCCATTGTGGAGATTTAGGGAGTGAATCAGCAGAGGGAAGACCCTCTCTGCCTCTGCCTTTGCCTCTCTGTAACTCTGTCTTTTAAATAAACAAATAAGTCTTTAAAAAAAAAGAAAAAGAAAATAGGCTTACTTTTATACCACAATTTGTATAAGCTTTTCTCATTGTGAGTTTTTAAAAAAATCTACTTATTTATTTGTTTATTTGCTTGAGAGGCAGAGAAAGAGAAAGAGAAATAGACACCTAGTACCCTCAAAAATAAAAAAAAAAAGAACTCCCATCTGCTTGTCCACTCGCCAGATGCCTGCAACAGCTGGGCCTGAACTGGTACCACAGCCAGGAAACTGGAGTTCAGTCAGGTCCCCTACATGAGTGGCAAGGAACCATGTAGTTAAACCATTCCCACTGCTTCCCAGGGTCTGCACTGGCATGAAACTGGAGTCCAAAGTTGGAGCTGGGAATCAACCGCAGGTACCTTGATGTGGGGTGTGGGCATCCTAACTGGCGTCTTATGCACTAAGCTAAACGCCCTCCCCTGTTTGTGTGCTTGAAATGTTGCCAGGTCTTCAATGTTTATCTTGAGGTCTTCGGGCAGACCTTAGGACTCAAACACAGAGAATGGATGCCAGTAGATTAAAGAGTGTAAGAGTGGTGGGATGTGGATGCTGTCTTCCCAGATTCCTACCTCTCCTTCAGGGCTGAAGGGTTTATTTCCTCAGCTTCTGGGGAGGCTGCCAGCGTTCAGCTCCCTCCATGACCAAGAACACTGTCTCTTCTCAGAGATGCCTACATCCGAGGACTGGTCTTCAAGAAGGTCACCAAGGCTAGTTTTTGTCCCAACACAGGACAGTTCTGGAGAGCCATCCAGCTTCAGGGCTCTCTGAGGGATGAACCTTTATTGTACTTAGACTGAAGCCCATCTCTTCTGCCCAATTCTGCTTCTGTTCTCCCACCCTCACCACAGTGGTTGACCTTATTTAGCAACAATTTCAGTGTATACTTCCAGGAACCCAACCTTCAACACTCCCCAAATACGGAGACTCCAGGAAAGTCAATGATGGAAATAAAAATGGAGCAGGATTCTAGGCTGTGGCTATGATGAGAATAAGGAAAGAATGGGTGGGAAGCAACTTCCAAAGTGATTATTTCATTCATCTTCTCAGAGTATCCCTGGAACTCAGTCCACTCAAAATCCTAAAGGGTAATCAATAAAAATAACTCAAGCGAAAGAATGAAGAGGAAGGCTTGTCTGGGAAAAATTTAAGGGTCAAAATCTAAAAGAAAAAGATATCAATAAGCATCAGAAAATACTATGTGATGGCTCAAAATTGAGAGAAACCAACAGAGGCACTTGAAACTGCATTGGCAATTCAGCTGGGCTAAGACCTTGACATTCTCTCACAATATTATAAGCGATTGTTTTGCACTTGAATCAATTGCTAGATTGTAGCAAACAGGACAAATTAAGAATAAGGCAGGACAAGCCCAGGCTGTGAGGAAAGGCCAGAGTTCAGAATGGTTGTGATGGAGAAATATTCTTTCTTCTTACCATTAGGTGGTGACAGCTAAATCTGTGCAGAGACAATGACAAGCAGCCTATTACATGTCAGTGCTGGGGTGGGGGGAGAGATGGAGTCGGGGATGGGGAGGGACTGATATGTGTCTTGGATATGTTGGGTTGGGAGAGTCTTCTGTGGAAGAGAGCCTCTTCCTCCTTGAGAGGTTATATCCTCTTGTCATTAATTTGAGTTTCTCCAAAAGAAGAGCCAGAATTTGAGTGCAGGGTGATCCCTGATAGCAGGAGTGAGAGCGAAGACAGAGACAAGAACAGAGGGAATGCCAATAAAAGGGTGCATTATCTGTCACTTCTCTGAGCAAAAGAATTCTGAGAAGGTTCACGCCTACCTGAATTGTCCCCTCAAAGGACAGGCGGCTGTAGCATTTACCCACTGGCTTCTCTCCCATGGCCTAAGGGCTGTCCCTGCTGGCCTGAACTCCCCATGATTACAGGCTGTGCAATCAGATTCAGTGAGCAGCCTCCTATGGCCCAGGGGAGAGCCCTGGGCTTGCCGGTGGATCAGCAGACATCTGCCTGAGGTGGGTCACTCTGAGTTCACATGGAACTGTTACCTGTGCAGTTAGGGAGTGGAGGATGGTGGAAGGCAGGGGTTGTTGTGATATCGGCTACCATTTGCCAAGGGCCCTTGGGGAAAGCGGTGATGGTTTTTTAAAAGGTACATCTTGGTAAATCATTGCTGAGCATTCTTCTTTTTCTTTTTTTTTAAATTTACTTATTTATTTGAAAGGCAGAGTTGCAGAGGGAGAGAAAGAGAGAGAGAGAGAGAGAGATCTTCCATCTGCTGGTTCATTCCCCAAGTGGCCACAATGGCCAGGGCTGGGCCAGGCTGAAGCTAAGAGCCGGGAGCTTCATCTAGGTGTCCCAAGTGGGTGCAAGGACCAAAGCGCTTGGGCCATCTTCCACTGCTTTCCCAAGTAACTTAGAGGAAGCTGGATTAGAAGTGGAGCGTCTGGGACTCCAACTGGTGCCGTATGTGATGCCGGCATTGCATGCCCCTGCTGAGCATCTTAATGTGAATTAAGACTACTAATAGGAGGGGCCGGTGCCGCGGCTCAATAGGCTAATCCTCTGCCTTGCGGCGCCGGCACACCAGGTTCTAGTCCCGGTCGGGGCGCCGGATTCTGTCCTGGTTGCCCCTCTTCCAGGCCAGCTCTCTGCTGTGGCCCGGGAAGGCAGTGGAGGATGGCCCAAGTACTTGGGTCCTGCACCCGCAAGGGAGACCAGGAGAAGCACCTGGCTCCTGCCATCGGATCAGTGCGGTGCGCCTGCCACAGTGCACCGGCCGCGGCGGCCATTGGAGGGTGAACCAACGGCAAAGGAAGACCTTTCTCTCTGTCTCTCTCTCTCACTGTCCACTCTGCCTGTCAAAAAAAAAAAAAAAAAAAAAGAATATTAATAGGAGACATTTCATTTTGAGTTCACTTGACTCAATTATGGTGTTTGTCAGGTTTTTTAAAAAGGACTTATTTTATGACTTATTTGAAAGGCCAAGTTACAAACCAGGCTATTGCATCTATTTTGGAGAATGAACCAATGGAAGGAAGATCCTCTGTCTCTCCCTCTGTTCTTGTCACTCTGCCTTTCAAATAGATGAATGAATAAATAACTTAAAAAAAAAAAGTGGGACACCTCTCAGGCCAGACGCAACAGCAAATAAATGTGAGGCATGCATTCTAGATTTGTGAGGTATTGCTTCTTCTTTTTGATTTTTGTTTTTGTATGCGGTGGATATTTTGGTTCTAGGCCACCAAAGTATGCTCCTTCTTATACTCCACGGTATGTTTTGTGAGTGTTATGTTTTATGAAGCACATTGACAAATTTGCATGGTGGAACTGTAAGCTTTGGGGGAAATGTAGAGACTTCCTACTCTTTGAGGGTTCAATTCCTACTCCATGGAGCTGAGATGGCTTGCAAGAGGCATCTGGCCAAGGAGAAAAGTGCAAACCAGCCTAGACTCCTAGTCTGTTTCAGGGTCTGCGTTGTTAAAAGCTGGTTCTAGCTGAGAATGCTGTGTTTTGGGGAACTGTGGCTGAACAGAGTGGAAATCAGCACAGCATTCATAAGAGCAATGGGAAAGCAGTGGAGGATGGCCCAAGTCCTTGGGCCCCTGCACCTGCATGGGAGTCCCCGAGGAGGCGCAGCTCCGGCCATTGCGGCCACTTGGGGAGTGAACCAACGGAAGGAAGACCTTTCTCTCTCTCTCTCTCTCTGTAACTCTGCCTGTCAAATAAATAAATAAAATCTTTAAAAAAATTATTTTTAATTTTTTGAAAGAGTTGTAGAGGCAGAGGCAGAGAGAGAGGTCTTCCATCCTCTGCTTCACTCCCCAGATGGCTGCAAAGGCTGGAGCTGCGCCAATCCGAAGCCAGGAGCCAGGAGCTTCCTTCGGGTCCTTGACATGGGTGCAGGGACCCAAGGACTTGGGCCATCTTCCACTATTTTCCCAGGCCATAGCAGAGAACTAGATTGGAAATGGAGCAACTGGGAGTTGAACCAGTGCCCATACGGGATGCCAGTGCTGCAGGCGGCGGCTTGACACACTGCGTCACAGCACTGGCCCTGGTGTTTTCATATTTTAACCAAACAGATTATAAGTTTAAAGTTTCTGATCAGGTAAAATAAACTTTAAAAGTAAAACCAGTTCATGTGCTACTTCTCTAAACTGACGTATTTAATTGTCTTGTCTAATCAGGAACCCTCCTTCTTGGACAAAAGCTTCCATGAACTTCTCCTTGCAATGTAAAAATATGTAAATTAGAAAAATAAGTAGTGTTAATGTATTTTAACTATAATCAGTTGAAAACAAGATGAAAGGGTAAATCAAATTTCATTAATGTGATATATTAATAGAAAAATCCATATAACTAATTTATATGGCAACATAATTATTAGCTTAAAAATTACTGGGATGGTAACTTGGCCTAGTAGTTAAGACAAAGCTTGAGACACCTGTATCTTATAGTACAGTACCTGTGTTCAATTCTTGGCTCTGCTCCCAATTCCATCTTTCTCTAATTGAAGACCCAGAGCAGAAGTAATGGCTCAAGTAGTTGCCAAAGGCAGAAAATAAAAAGACATACGACTTTTAGCAAAATACAGAAGTCTTAATTAGCACTTTTTGAGCCAATTTTGAGATGGGAATTGATGAGTGAAGGACAACTTAAGGAGAGGTCAGATGAAGAGGAAGATATTCTACTGAGTGCCCCCAACAGCTCAGACCCAGGTCTCACACATCCAGTCAGAATTTATTTGGATGAGAGAAGAGGAGATATAATTCACTAGTTCAGTAGATGTTTCTGAGCACCTACCATGCAGCAGGCACTGTCACTGGTAGTACCTCTTGTGAGCAAAACATTCACATGTCTACACAAAGAAGGATAAGAACAGAAAGTTAATAATACATTTAGACAGGAGAGTCAGGGGAGACTGCCTGGAGGAAGTGACTTTTCAACCAAACTGGGAAGAAGACAACATTCCAAATAGAAGGGAGAATGAGTTCTAGAAAATGAAGTAGGCAGAAGGCTGTGTGCCCTCGCCCTCCTTACTATATTTCATCCCATCATTTAGGCTTCCCCTTAAGGACCTAGGGCCTGCCTTCCTCCCTTTAGGTCCATGGGAAAATGAAAGGCAATTATGTGTACAAAGTGAGTCTTAATTTTCACCTGGAAGAGAATGAGGTTAGGAACCATTGTGAACTCCATGCAACTTACAAAGCACAACTGTTATATAATGCTGAAAAAAACCCCAGCAGGATCCACTTTATCTCAATTTCTCTACTGTGCCAGAACAAATAAAGAAAAATGCTTCTGCAAACGTTTGGCAAGGACTCCCCATATCTACACTGCAGTGAATTCTTCTTTTTTAATATAGAGGTTTACTTATGGTTGAATGTCAGAGATGGGAGGTGGGTAGGGAAATCTTCCATCTGCTGGTTCACTCCCCAGATGGCTGCAACGGCCAGGGATAGGCCAGGCTGAAGCCAGGATCCAGGAGATCCATCAGGATCCTTCACATGAGTGGCAGAGGCCCAAACATTTGGGCCATCTTCTGCTGCTTTCCCAAGCCCATTAGCAGGGAGCTGGATCAGAAGTAGAGCAGGAGAGTTTTCAAAATGGCAGAATAGGGAGAGAGCTTACTTCTCTAGCCTAGGGGAAGATAATTAAAAAAAAAAAAAAAAAAGTGGAGGTGGCTGGCGCTGTAGAGCAATGGGTTAAAACCACCTGCACCGGCAGCCCATTTGGGCACCAGTTCTAGTCTCAGCTACTCCACTTCTGATCCATCTCCCTGCTAATTTGCCTGGGAAAGCAGCAGAGGATGGCCCAAGTACTTGGGCCCCTGGACCCACGAGTGAGACCTGGAAGAAGCTCTGGGCTCCTGACTTCAGCTTGGCCCAGCCCTGATCATTGAGGTCATTTGGGGAGTGAACCAGCAGAGGGAAGACTTCTCTGTCTCTACCTCTCTCTGTAACTCTGCTTTTCAAATAAATAAAATAAATCTTAAAAAAAAAAAAGTGGAGAGAGAGCAATCTCAGGGGACTAAGGGATCAATTCAACAGGAAGATATAATTATTATAAACATATGCACCTAATTACAGGGCACCTAGCTATTTAAAATAAATGTTAAGGTATCTAAAGGGAGACATAGACTCCAATACAAAAGTAATGGGGAACTTCAATACCCCACTTTCAGCAATGGACAAATCAACCAGACAGAAAATTGGCAAGGAAACAGCAGAGTTAATCAACACTATAGACAAGACGGACCTAACAGATACCTACAGAACTTTTCATCCTACAGATGCAGATACACGTTCTTCTTACCAGTGCATGGAACTTTCTCTAGGATAGACGACACGCTACACCATAAAGTAAGTCTCAGCAAATTCAAAAAAATTGAAATCATACCATGCATCTTCTCTGACCATAATGGAATAAGCTGGATATCAGCAACTCAGGAATCTCTAGAACATATGTAAACACATGGAGATTGAACAACATGCTCCTGTGGGTCACTGAAGAAATCAAAAGAAAAATAAAAAAATTTCTGGAAATAAATGAAGACAACAGTACAACATATCAAAACTTATGGGATACAGCAAAAGCACCGTTAAGAGGAACATTTATAGTAATTGGCACATACATCAAGAAATTGGAAAGTCATCAAATGAATGAGCTATCAATGGATCTCAAGGACTTAGAAAAACAGCATCAAACTAAACCCAAAGCTAGTCGGAGAAAAAGAAATAATTAAAGTTAGAGAAGAAACAAACAAAATTGAAACAAAAAATAAAAAGATCGGCAAAATGAAGAGCTGGTTTTTTGAAACAATAAACAAAATTGACACATAATTGGCCCAACTAACCAACAAAAGAGGGAGAAGAGCCAAATCAATGAAATTAGAAATGAAAAAGGAGATGTAACAAGAGGCACCATAGAAATGAAAAGAATAATCATAAATTACTACAAAGAGCTGTATGCCAACAAATCAGGAAACCTAGAGAAAATGGATAGATTCCTGGACACATTCAACCTACCTACATAGAAAACCTAAACAGACAATTAACCAAAATGGAAACTGAATCAGTAACAAAGACCCTCCCAGCAAAGAAAAACCCAGGATAGGATGGTTTCACCACTGAATTCTACCAGACATTTAAAGAAGAACCAACTCTAATTCTTCTCAAGCTATTCTAAACAATTGAAAGAGAGGGAATCCTCCAAACTCATTCTATGAAGCCAGCATCATTTTAATTCCTAAACCTGAAAATGGTACAACAGAGAAAGATAATTACAGACCACATTTCCTTGATGAACATTGATGCAAAAATCCTCAACAAAATACCAGCTAATCAAATACAGCAATACATCAGAAAGATCATTCACCCGGACCATTGGAATTATTCCCAGGTATGCAGGGATGGTTCAACATTCACAAATCAATCAATGTGATATATCACATTACCAAATTGGTGAACAAAAATCATATGATTATCTCAACAGATGCAGAGAAAGCATTTGATAAACTACAACATCCTTTCATGATGAAAATTTTAAGCAAATTGGGTGTAGAAGCAACATTTCTCAACACAATTAAGGCAAAATTAGACCAACCCACAGCCAGAGTCCTATTGAATGGGGAAAAGTTGGAAATATTCCAATTGAGATCCAGAACCAGACAAGGATGCCCACTGTCGCCATTGCTATTCAATATAGTCCTGGAAACATTAGCCAGAGCCATTAGGCAAGAGAAAGGAATCAAAGGGATATAAATTGGGAAAGAGGAAATCAAACTATCTCTATTTGCAGATGACATGATTCTAGATATAAAGGATCCAAAATACTCCACTGAGAGACTTTTGGAACTCATAGAAGAGTTTTGTAAAATGGCAAGATATAAAATCAACACACAAAAATGAATAGCTTTTGTATACACAGACAATGCCTTGGCTGAGAAAGAACTTCTAAGATCAATCCCATTCATAATAGCTACAAAAAAATCAAATACCTTGGAATAAATTTAACAAAGGATGTCAAAGATCTCTACAATTACAAAATATTAAAGAAGGAAGTAGAAGAAGATACAAAAAACCGGAGAAATCTTTCATGTTCGTGGACTGGATGAATCAATATCATCAAAATGTCCATACTACCAAAAGGAATTTACAGATTCCATATGATACCAATCAAAATACCAAGGACAGTCTTCTTGGATGTAGAAAAAGTGATGCTGCAATTCATATGGAGACACTGAATAGCTAAAGCAACCTTATACAACAAAAGCAAAGCCAGAGGCATCACAATACCAGATTTAAAGATGTGCTACAGGGAAGTTATAATCAAAACAGCCTGGCACTGGTACAAAAACAGATTGACAGAAATGCCAGAAATCAATTCAAACATCTACAACCAGCTTATCTTTAACCAAGGAGCTCAAATCAATCCCTGGAGCAAGGACAGTCTCTTGGACAAAACATGAAGCATGAAGCAAGACCCTTACCTTACACCTTACACAAAAATCCACTCAAAATGGATTAAAGACCTAAATCCATGACCTGATACCATAAAACTACTAGAGAACATTGGGGAAACCCTGCAAGACATTGGCACCAGAAAAGATTTCTTAGAAAAGATCCCAGAGGCACAGGCAATCAAGGCCAAAATTGACAAATGGAATTATATCAAGTCGAAAAACTTCTGCACTGCAAAAGAATCACTTAGCAAAGTGAAGAGCCAACCAACAGAATGGGAGAAATTATTTGCAAACAATGCAACTGATAAGGGATTAGAGCGGGAAAGGGGAGGGTTGCGGGTGGGAGGGAAGTTATGGGAGGGGGGAAGCCATTGTAACCCATAAGATGTTCTTTGGAAATTTATATTCATTAAATAAAAGTTTAATAAATGAAAAAAATAATAATAACCAGAACACATAAAGAGATCAAGAAACTCAACAACCACAAAACAAACAACCCAGTTAAGAAATAGACAAAGGATTTAAAAAGGCATTTTTTCAAAAGTGGAAATCCAAATGACCAACAGAAACATGAAAAAATGTTCAGGTTCCCTAGTTGTCAGGGACATGAAAATCAATATCATAATGAGGTTTCACTTCACCCCAGTTAGAATGGCTTTCATACAGAAATCAACAAACCACAAATGCTGGCGAGTATGTGGGGGAAAAGGTATCCTAATCCACTGTTGGTGGGAATGTAAACTGGTACAGCCACTGTGAAAGACAGTATGGAGATTCCTCAGATATCTGAATGTAGACCTACCATATGATCCAACCATCCTACTCCTGGGAATTTACCCAAGGGAAATGAAATCACCATAAGAAAGAGTTATCTGTATCCCTGTGTTTATTGCACCTCAATTCACAATAGCTAAGATATGGGCTCAACCCAAATGCCAGGTCAACTGAGGACTGAATGAAGAAATTATGGGATATGTACACAATGGAATACCACACAGCAGTTAAAAAAAGTGAAATCCTGTCCTTTGCAGCAAAATGGATGAAACTGGAAAACATCATATTTAGTGAAATAAGCCAGTCCCAAAAGGACGAATATCATATATTCTCCCTGATCTTGATAACTAGTAGAGCAGCTAAAAGGTAATAGAAGTAAAATTAACACTTCGAGATGAAATGACTTTGAACAGCCCTTGTCTCGACTGTTGAGGAACAGTGTTTTGTTTTTTTTTTTTTTTTTTCATACAATGTGTTGAACTCTTTACTTAGAATAGAGTTAATTGTATGTATATAAAGTTGATTGAAAACAGATCTTAGTTAAAAATAAGAATGGGAATAGGAGGGGAAAGAAAAATAGTGGTGAGAGTGTGGGGGGTGGGTATGGTGGGAAGAATCGCTGTATTCTTAAAGTTGTATTTATGAAATGCATGAAGCGTATATTTCTTAAATAAAATGTTTCCAGAAAAAAAAAGTAGAGCAGCCAGTACTTGAACTGGCTCTCTTATGGCATGATGGCTTCGCGGGTGGTGACGTTACCCTCTCTGCTGCAACACGGACCATGCAGTAAATTCTTGATGATTCCTTGCTTTCTCCTATTCCTTGACATTAGGCCTGCTGAAATAGATTTTTGAATGAATCTGCTATTGTGGGATTTCCCTGTTGAGTTGTGGGAAGCACTCAATTGCTTCTCATTGATTCATGGAGGGAAAGGTCTCCTATTAATCACTGGTTTTAGTCTGGTTCTCAGTCACCATTTCTTTTAGTAGCAGAGCTGGTCTTTCCTTTAATAACTGCACTAGAAGGTTTTTTCACATTTGGCCTTCAATGAGATAAGGATTGTAGTTGTACAAATAACCTAAGAAGCAAAGCACCTTGAATGGCCCAGTAAAGATGAAGGCAAGAGCTCCATTCTAAGGAAACCGAGCATTCAGAGGACAGGCTTGTTTGGCTTTGGGCTCTATTTATTCAACAGTATTTCTGTTTCTGTCTGGGGAATACAAGGCAAGTCTGGTAGACACATCATTAAGTGCATGCCCTGATACTCATGTGGAAAGTAAAATGACACTGATAGTGAAAATCAATTTATACATAAATCAATGTACTGGACTTGAAAGTTACCACTCCAATTGGTAGTACAGAAATTGCATAGAAAATACCAGAAACACATACACACACACACACACATATACACACCATCCATAAACACACAAGGAGCTTCCAAAATTCATGGGAAAATGGCAGTAAAAGATAAATTTAGACAGTGGGCATTTAGCCTAGGAGTTAAGACACCCACATCCCACATTAGAGTACCTGGGTTCAATTCTTGACTTAGGGTCCTGATTCCAACTTCCTGCTAATACAGACTCTGAGAAGCAGCGGTGATGGCTCAGATAGCTGATTCCTTGTCATCTTTGTGGGAAACATGGGTTGAATTTCTGGCTCTGGGTTTTGTTCCTGGCCTAACTCCAGCCATTTTGAGCATTTAGGGGTTAACCCAATGGATGGGAGAGCTCTTTCTATATTTCCCTCTCTCTCTCTCTTTCTCTGTCTGCCTCACTAATAAAATCAATCGTTTTTTAAAAGTTAAGTTTATTTTTGTGTAAATTTTTTGAAATCCATGCATAATTTTTTCTTAATTTACCTTTTCCATGAACATTTTGAAGCTCCTTTATATGTTTATGTGTACTAAATTTTAACCCTGACCCAGCCTATATTAATATTACAAGTAGTTCCTCAATAATTGATTATTGTAGAGGTTGATGTTGTGGTATAGCAGGTTCAGCCTCTGGCTGCAATGCTGGCATCCCATATAGGTGCTGGCTTGGGTCCCAACTGCACCACTTCCTATCCAGCTCCCAGTTAATGACCTGGGAGAAACAGCAGAAGATGGCCCCTGTACCACATGGGAGACCTGGAAAAGGCTCCAGGCTCCAGGCTCCTGGCTTTAGCCTGACCCACTTGTGGCTGTTGTGGCCATTTGGGGAGTGAACCAGTAGAAGGAAGATCTCCCTCTGTCTCTCATCTTCTCTCTGTAACTCTGCCCTTCAAGCAAACAAAAAAATCTTAAAGACAGATTTTTTAAAAAAGAATTGATTATTCTGTACACTTGAGAACTCCCCCTTTTAATTTTTCAAAGCAAAAAAACCTAAGTTTTCCTACAAGGCTAAAATTGACAATGTTACTTACTCACTTCAGAAGAGATAGTGATTTAAGATATAAAAGGTTAATATTAAACATTAAAAATGTAAAGATCAGGAGATGCATACTTGATGTCATAATTTGGGCATTTGGTGCTAGAGCAAACTTTGGGCTTGATCTATATCAGCAATAAATTAATATTGACTCAGAAAACAAGAGTGTCGTCAATGGCCCAGAAAAGTTGACTAATTACTAATAAAGATTCCTAAGGGCCAGCACCATGGATTAATAACCAGAGGGAAAAGAACTCAAAGTTGGGAGCAGACCCAGCTGAGAGGCAACATACTTAAGGAGTAGCATCCACAAAGGTGATGACGGGGAAACAAGTATGAAGGGTAGCTGGGCCATTTGGGGAGCTGGGGCATTTGCCCACGGTCAGAGCCTTGGTTGTGGACACTGCTGCTGTAGAGGCAAGATCTCTGGGAATTACACATCCCCATAGGCAGAGGACAGCTTTCACATTCAGAGGAGAAGCTGAAGGTCACTCCTCCTGCCAACAATATCTCTTCCCACATCTACCTCCCCCAGGACACCAGATAAAACTGGCAGAGGACCAGGAACTTTCAGTACAAAGATCAAAGGGAAAACAATATTTAGGGAGAAACACTATCATTAAAAGACACCAAATTCAACAAACAAAAGAATAAATGCTGGAGAAAAATACAGCTTATTAGAGAGGCAAAAGAAATGAACATCCTCAGAAAATTTCAGAGAATATCATAGAAAAAATAACTACATACCTTGCAAGTTTTAAATGTAGTAAAGAATTATCAGGAGGAGAATTGAACAGTTGGATGCATAATACTATAAAGTAAGTTTACCTATGAGGGAACGGAAATCCCATTTGCGATAGACTTTAAATGCTATTGAGTATTAACATCCAAGGATATGGTACATTGTTTCCTTATATTTATATATCTTTGTAAATTTCTTTGCAAAGCAGCTTTCAAAAGCAAGTCCTTAGGCTGGCACCACGGCTCAATAGGTTAATCCTCCGGCTGCAGCACTGGCACCCCAGGTTCTAGTCCTGGGGTTGCTCCTCTTCCAGTCCAGTTCTCTGCTATGGCCCTGGAGTGCAGTGGAGGATGGCCCAGGTCCTTGGGCCCTGCACCCGCATGGAAGACCAGGAGAAGCACCTGGCTCCTGCCTTCAGATCAGCGTGGTGCACCGGCCGCAGCGTGCCGGCCACTGCGGCCATTGGAGGATGAACCAACTGCAAAGGAAGACCTTTCTCTCTGTCTCTCTCTCTCTCACTGTCCACTCTGCCTGTCAAAAAAAAAAAAAAAAAAAAAAAAGCAAGCCTTTAAACAACAGCAAAAAAAAAATAGTCCAACTTAAAAATGGACAATAAATCAAAAAACATTTCTTAAAGCAATTCACACTGATGGCAAACAGGTACATGAAAAAATGCTCAACATCACCAATCATCAGGAAAATGCAAATCAAAACCACAAAGATATAACCTTACTCCAGTTAGATTGGCTATTATCAAAAAGACAAAAAATGAAAAAGTGTTTTCCACTGTTGGTGAAAAAGTAAATTATAAGACCATTGTAGAAAACAATATGGAAATTCCTCAAAAAACTATCTGACCTGACAGTCCACTTCCAGGTATATATCCAAGGATAATGAAATCAGTCTATCAAAGAGACATCTGCACTCCCATGTTTATTACAACACTATTCACAATAGCCAAGAAATGGAAACAACCTAAGTATCTATCTAGTGATCAATGGCTAAAGAAAATGTGGTACACATACACAATGAAGCACTACCCATCCATAAAAAAGATGGAATCTTTTCATTTGTGACACATGGGAGAACTGGAAGTCATTATATATTTTTTCTATTTAAAATTTATATAAAAGGAATAAATTTCATGTATTTTATATATACAGTTTTAAGAACATAATGATACTTCCCACCCTACCCCCGCCTTGCTTCCATTCTTCCTCCTTCTTCCCTTCTTATTTTTCTTTCATGTTTTACATTGACATAATTTCAATTTACTTTAAAATCACAAGCTTAACCCCATACTAAACAAATAATTCAACAAGTAGTAAGTAGAAACACCACTGTTCCTCAGGATAGTCAAGGGCGATAAACGATAATCAAATCTCAAAATGTCATTTGGGAGTCATTATATTAAGGGAAATAAGCCAAGCACAGAAAGACAGGTATGACATGGTCTCACTCATGCAGAATCTTAAAAAAAAAGGTGACCTCATAGAAGGCAAAAGTACAGTGGAGGTTTCTAGAAGCTGGGGAGGGAAAAGGGGAAAGAGGGTTGGGAAAAGTTAACAGGTGCTAAATTATGGCTAGAAGGAGTAAGAAAGTTTAGGATTCTATAGCACAGCAGGGTAGGTATTTAATGTGCTGTGTATTTTCTCAATTTTTAAAACAACTCTAAAATAAGATTTAGGATACTTCTATCATAAAGAAGTGTTAAATGTCCAAGAAAATACATAAATATATGTTTTCTACCCTGACTATACATTGCACAATGTACACATACATTGAAATATTGCATTAGTACCCTATAAATATGTACAATATTTATGTGTTAAAATCTTTTAATAAAAATGAAAAAAATTAAATCACCACATCACAAAAGAAGGTTTAAGTCCATTCACTTACTATTGAAAATTGACAAATCACCTAATAATTCTGTGTTAATTACAGAGTTCAACCACCAGTACTAGAACAAAAAAATACTAAAATGGATAAAGTATTACATTGTACATCAACAGTCAGGACAAGAGCTGATCAAGTCACTGTTTCTCATAGTGTCCATTTCATTTCAACAGTGAAGTTGTCACCGATCAGGGAAAACATATGATATTTGTCCCTTTGGGATCCCTGTTAAATATAAGAGTGGGAAAAAGAGAGGGAGGAGATGTACAATTCGGGACATGCTCAATTGGACTTGCTCCAAATGGTGGAGTTAGAAATGTGCCAGGGGATTCCAATACAATCCCATCAAGGTGGCATGTACCAATGCCATCTCACTAGTCCAAGTGATCATCTTCAGTTCACAACTGATCACACTGATAGGTCTAAGAGTCAAAGGGATCACACAAACAAAACTAGTGTCTGCTGATACTAACTGATAGAATCAAAAAGGGAGAGAACAATCCAACATGGGAAGCGGGAGACATAGCAGACCCATAGAATGGCAGATGTCCTAAATAGCACTCTGGTCTCAGATTCAGCCCTTAAGGCATTCAGATCTGGCTGAAGAGCCCATGAGAGTATTTTAGGCATGGAAAGCCAAGACACTCTGTCAAAAAGAAGAAGGAGGAGAAGAAGAAAAAGAAGGAGGAGGTGGAGGAGAAGGAGGAGGAGGAGGAGGAGAAGGAAGAGGAGGAGGAGGAGGAGGAGGAGGAGAAGACCTAAATGAAGATCTCTGTTAGTGAGATCCCAGTGGAAAGAATGGGGCCATCAAAGGAGGTACCTTTCTCTGAAGGGAGGAAAGAACTTCCACTTTGACTATGACCCTGTCAGAATAAGATCGAAGTCGGCGAACTCAAAAGGCTTCCATAGCCTTGGCAGCTCATGACTAGAGCCTAGGGAGATTACTGACACCATAAACAAGAGTGTCATATTGTTAAATCAGCAACAGGAGTCACTGTGTACTTTCGTCTCATGTGGGATCTGTCCTTAATGTGTTGTCCAATGTGAAGTAATGCTATAACTAGTACTGAAACAGTATTTTTACACTTTGTGTTTCTGTGTGGGTGCAAACTGATGAAATCCTTACTTAGTGTATACTGAATCGATCTTCCACATATAAAGAGAGCTGGATTGGAAGTGGAGCAGCCAGGTCTTGAACCAGCATGCATATGGGATGCCGGCACTTCAAGCCAGGGCCACTGCGCCAAAGCGCCAGCCCCAACATGATTTTTTTAAAGATTATTTATTTATTTATTTGAAAGAAGTACACAAAAAGAGAAGGAGAGGCAGAGAGAGAGGTCTTCCGTCATCCGATGGTTCACTCCTCAATTGGCTGCAACGGCCGGAGCTGCGCTGATCCGAAGCCAAGAGCCAAGAGTTTCTTCCAGGTCTCCCATGCAGGTGCAGGGGCCCAAGGACTAAGAGCCATCTTCTACTACTCTCCCAGGCCACAGCAGAGAGCTGGATTGGAAGTAGAGCAGCCGGGACTCGAACTGGTGCCCACATGGGATGCTGAACTTCAGGCTCCGGCTTTACCCACTACGCCTCAGTGCTGACACTGCAGCATGAATTTCAAAATTTTTTGTATCAAAATACTTCACTTTGAATTCTATTTTTCACATACATTTTGAAATACCCTTCTATTTATGTATAAACAAAGGTTTCAAAGGACAACCCTTACTTTCACCATAGATTAGTAGCTCTTATATTTTGTTTTCTATTACCCATATTTTTAAAAATCAGGTTTTTTTTTTAAAAAGATTTTATTTACTTATTTGAGAGGTAGAGTTCAGGAAAGACAAAGACAAATGTCTTCCATCTGTTGATTCACTCCCCAAATGGCCATGATGGCAGGAGCTGGGCTGATCCGAATCCAGGAGCCAGGAGCTTTTTCTGGGTCTCCCACGTGGGTGCAGGGGCCCAGGCACTTGGGCCATCTTCTACTGCTTTCCCAGGCCATAGCAGAGAGCTGGATTGGAAGAGGAGCAGCTGAAATTGAAAGGGCGCCCATATGGAATGCTGGTGCTGCAGGCGGAGGGTGAACCTACTGTGCCATAGCATTGGCCCCCCAGAATTGTTGTCTAATTGTGGAATAAATGTACTTTCTGAAGCCAGATGTACATGGCTCCCAGTTTGCAAAGTGTGATATTATGAAACCTTATTAGAAAGGCACTGTCCTGTGTGGCACAGAATATTCAGTTCCTCCTGCGTAGGATGAGTTCCCATTCCCTGGCTTTTGTGAGTCCCCAGGCAGCTGGAACTCACAAGAACAACTTTTTTTGAAAAACACAAGCAACTTTTAAAAATTTAATTTATTTGAAAGAGAAAGAGTTTGCACCTTATTTGCTGGTTCACTCCCAAATGGCTGCAACAGCCAGGGCTAGGTCAAGCCAAAACTAGGTACTGGGAACTCAATTCAGTTCACTAACACAGTAGCCGGGACCCAGCTACGTAAGCCAGCACCTGCTGGCTCCCAGGGTGCACATGCTCAGGATGCTGGAATCAGGAGCAGAGCCAGGACTCAAAGTCAGGCACTCCTAGAAGGGATGTGTGCGTTCCAAGCAGAGTCTTAACCACTAGGCCAAACACTCTCCCCAAAAGCAATCTTTCTTGAACTTGAATATCAACTAGGTGGCCGCACTATTTCAAGAACACAGTGGGTGTTTAATGAACGTTAGGTGGATGCCAAAGCCAATGCTGTGGGGGCTGTGTAGGTCCTCCCAGAGCTTAGTGATCATAATATCTGACATGGATCAATTACTTTCCATATGCCAGCTTCTATCCTAAGCCCTTCTGGTTATCTTCCCAAGGTCATGGGGCTCTTTTTGAGCTCTATTTTGAGGTGAGGAAAGAGCTGCCCACAAGCTATTATAAAGCAGTCGAACAAGAATTACAGCACAACTTCCTGACTCCCAAGACCTTGCTCTAAACCGCTCCGCTGTCTTGCTCAGTGTTACAACCAACCTTCCCCTGCTGGCATGGTGGTTGCCTTTGGGCTTCTGTTTTATATTGGCTGCAGGGTTGACCTTTGAGGTTTCTGGAGCAACAGAATTGTAAACTTTCAGAGCCAGAAGAAAACTCAGAGATCCCCTAACCCCTCAACTGGATTTTACTGACATGGAAACAGATCCAAAAGGCACTATGAAGGTCACAGCACTGGCTGCTGAAACACCCAAGAAGTTCCTTATTTACCAATGGGAAGTCATGTTCTGAGAACATTTCATTACAGCAATAAATCAAATTAAGGTGTATACCATGAAAATAAAGTATAAATGAAATCAATATTCATAAATGTGTTCATTATTTTTCTTGGGTAGCTTGGTCTTCTGCTGTGGCTGACATACTACCAGCTCTCATATCTATTCCTTATGTATGAACAATACAATAATTGCAACAACAATGACAATACATTTTTATGCGCTGGCTTTCATCTCAGATGTGTAAGCCATATTAGCATCATCAGCTCATTAGTCATGAGAACACTTCTTGGAGGTTACCTCAATGAGTATTTTCATTATCCTTTTTATAGACTGAGAAGCTACAGCAAAAATATAGTGACATGCCCAAGGTCCCATAATAAATTAGAGACAAAATTCAAGACTCCTAAATCTTTCATGCTACAGGCATCTGTCCTCTGTGAATTAATATTTGGGGCATTCAGGTCATGGAGCATATTTTATTAGATTAGCATTTATGTACACTAATAAAAATTGTTTTTGTAGGACAATTGGTTTATTGGGGTTAAAATTTTTAAAGCAATTTATTCTTCTTTAGTATGGATATATCAAGTACTCTTCCTAACACTTCTTTACATCTATCCTTAAGTTAATTTCATTTTGAAAATCTTGATTGGTTGATTTTTTTTTTAAACCTCTTCCTTTTTACAGAGTTTATTTTATTTAGAGAAGTTTTAGGTTCCCAGCAAAATTCACAGGAAGGAACAGGGATTTCTCAAATCCACTCTGCTCCACTTACGCACAGTCTATCAACATCCCACACGAAAGTGGTACATGTGTCACAGCCTATGGAACCTACACGGACACATCATTATCACCCAGCGTTTATAGTTTACATTAGGTTCATTCTTGGTGTTGGATAATTTATGGGTTTGGCCAATGGATAATGACATGTATCTATTATAGGATTAAAAAGACAGTTATTTCCATGTCCTAAAAGTCCTCTGTGCTCTGCCCGTTCATCCCTCCCTTCCCCCAATGCCTGGCAACCACTGATCTTTTTACTATTTCTGTAATTTTGACTTTTCCAGAATATTATGTAGTTGGAATCACACTGGATAAAGCATTTTCAAATTGATTTCTTTCACTTAATAAGAATATTAAGGTTTCTTCATGGCTTGATAGCATTTTTTGAGTGCTAAGCAGTGTTCCATTGTCTGAGTGTATCACAGTTTATCCATTCAAGTCTATTTCAGTTGGGCATACAACCTCAATAATTAATGGCAGATATTTAGGAGGGGCAATGAAGAGACAGACTGAAGTTTAAGAAAAAAAAAAAAAAACTATTGAAAGGGATTTGAGCTGAGCCCTAGAATTTGGGCAAGGATTCCTCCTTCTTTCCTTCCTTCTAATCACAGAGGGGCTTCTAGGAACTACCAGCTCCAGTATGTGTTATTTCAGGAGGAGGGAGGCATGGAAGAGAGAGCCTTAGCTAGAGGAGTCACTTGGGGTCACTGAGCTACGGTGTCTCCAACTGTAAGACAACAAAGCTTGTGCCCTGAAGGGGTCCCTCTGAACTTGGCCAACCTGTGATTCTACTTTTTTTAATTTTTTTTAACAGCTGCTTATATCTAATGTTTTAAGAGAAAGGTTTACTTCATCCATGTCAGCAAAATCACTTCACCTGTATATCTATTAGAATGTTCCACAAAACCAAACCTTTGCTCCTTGGCCCATGGTATATTTCATTTTATATTCACTTATTTGTCAATCCCATTTTCCCCCTACTTGGTGATGGAATTCCAGCAACCTAAGAAATCTAACAAACTTCAAGACTCTTCTGAGATACCTAAAATAAAATGTATGTTGATTATCCTAACTGTTTTCATAGTAGAGCTTGGTTTCTGAGTTGGTGGAGAGGTTAATGCCAGGGTTACCAGCCTTAATTTTTCGATGGTCCCAACTTGGTTTCACTGCCAGGGTATTCTTACAAGTGCTGCCACCAAATTTCTATCTTTTGGATTAGAGTCAATGGTCTTGCTCATGTAAGAACTTTATAGAGGCCGGCGCTGCAGCTCACTAGCCTAATCCTCCGCCTGCGGCGCCGGCACACTGGGTTCTAGTCCTGGTTGGGGTGCCGGATTCTGTCCAGATTGCCCCTCTTCCAGGCCAGCTCTCTGCTGTGGCCCGGGAGTGCAGTGGAGGATGGCCCAGGTTCTTGGGCCCTGCACCCGCATAGGAGACCAAGAAAAGCACCTGGCTCCTGGCTTCGGATCAGCACACCGGCCGCGGCGGCCATTGGAGGGTGAACCAAAGGCAAAAGGAAGACCTTTCTCTCTGTCTCTCTCTCACTGTCCACTCTGCCTGTCAAAAAAAAATAAATAAATAACTTTATAGTGATTCTCAAATAGCAGAATAATAATGATTTTTCCTCCAAGAAAGAATGACATAAAGCAATATCCTTACAATGAATCCATGATAGGAAATTATGAAGGGCTCATCTAAAAATCTCATATGTTTGGTTAGTTCTGGGAGAAGTTCTAAATAATTCATCTGGGATACAAAAATAGTCCCATCTAGACAGTCAATTACCTCCAACATTTGCCCGTCACTCCCTTTTAAAAATTGACTTTGTTATCTGGAGAAGTTCTAGGTTCACAGCAATATTGAGTGGAAAGCACAGAGAGCTGCTAGACTGCCTGCTCCCTTTTAAAGATGTAAGCTAATTTGATTGAATTTCCCTCACAATCAAAAAAAGTACTAATATAGAAAGTTAGTGGCTTAAATGCATTTAGTGGTATGTATGCGTTATTGAATTTTTGAATGTTATCATCATGATGAAAATAAACGTTTCATATATTCATAACTGCTTCCAGTTGGTAAAGTCTTTTAAAATTAAATTTTTCCCCACACTGAGTATATTAAAAGTTCAGCACAATGGACTTCAACTTATCTGTTTTCGAGCCCTCTCCTGAGATCTGTTTCAGAGGACTGTGCCAGACTCTCTGCCTCCTCTTATTTCACACTACACCTCTTGCTGCTCTCAACTCCTGCTGTTTGCCTGCTCCCCAAGTGGGCTAACATTCTGGGTTCCTTTGAAATGGCCCTTGGAAGGATTATTGTGAAACTACAGACTTTTATGTGAAAAGCTGCATGGAACACAGATAGTGGATGTTCTAAATCCAACTTAACACTGAACGTTAGTGGTGTAAACAGAATTAAGGTCAAAACAATGTTCAAGAAACCAGTTGCTTTCTATTTCTTGTTATCAAATAACAACCACAGAGATCGTTCCTTACTAACTCTGAAAGCGTTTTTTTTTTTTTTTTTGGTTATAGCATATCTAAAAATGATTTTAAATTTTTACACAGTATTGCTTTAGCTGAATTTTGCCAGGGATCTAATTGTTGAGGAATGGATAAAGCTGCATTAACCAGGTA
Source organism: Lepus europaeus (assembly GCF_033115175.1). Taxonomy (NCBI): domain Eukaryota; kingdom Metazoa; phylum Chordata; class Mammalia; order Lagomorpha; family Leporidae; genus Lepus; species Lepus europaeus. The sequence goes on along the minus strand of NC_084827.1, from coordinate 167,342,287 downwards.
TTACTTTATGTAAGCCAGGGAGGAGAGCTGAGGGCTTAGGCTTCACTCTTTAATCTATTTTAGGATCACGTTCCCTAGCACGGAGCATCAACTATCTCCCTCATAAAACATCGCAGCTGCTGAATGGCCCTCAGCCTCACCACAGGACGGTTCAGATTAGAAAATGAAAAGGATCGCATGTCCAATTGAAATGACAGGGGCAGATCTGACAGTACGTCAACGACTGTTTATGGAAGGAATTGCTCTTCAATCACACAAACCTGCTCTTGGTTCAGGAGCCAAAAAAAGCACCTTCCATTCTTTTAATTGCATGACTAAATCAAGGGGAAACGTGCTCCGGACTTCTTTCAGAAAAGCTCTAAGATGCACTGTCCTGGTTTCCCCGCCAGTGCGTCCCGCACCCCCACCCCTCGACTCCCAAATTACAGGAGCGTTGCTGCCATGAGGAGCAACAATCCCCGACCTAGCAATCCCCGACCTCCTGTTTTTCTTTCCTTACAAATAAAGTTCTGAGGGTTCTGGGAGCTCCGTCGGGCAGGGAGTCTGCTCAGCACAGGGGAACGTCGTGAATGTTATAAAAGCAACGAGAAAAGAAATTAAATCACAAATAAGGGAAAAGTCTGGCTGCCTTCAGTCTTCTTCCCAGCGATGTTCAATGCTAAAAGGACTGCCAGCACAGTTCAGAAGAAAACAAACCATTACTACCTAATTTATTAACCGTGCAAGTTCAAGTGTAAAAGCAACATATACTCTCAGTAATGCAAATACCTAAGCAATTTTTATATAGAGGTCTTTGGAAAAAAGAGAGGATTCAGAATAAATGTAACCAGTTTATTGACAGAAAGAAAAAGCAGGCCTGAGTTGAATGGCTGTGTGGAAATCAATGACATAGTCCAGGTGGGACTGGACAAGAGCAGGCTGGAATTCACCTGTTTCTTAAGCCACTGTTTCTACTGATTTACTTCAGGAAACTGATTCCTAATCCTTACTGGTTTTTTTTTTTTTTTTTTTTCAGAGCAATTTCATACGAATTTAAATTATTCTCTTAGATGCTTTTGCCTGTTAATTTTTTTCTAATTGTAAATATAATATATATTAAGTAGATATCATTGCAAAAAATTTAGACACAAAGAAGGAAATTAAAAATATCAATAATACTATTCCCAAGCAGAAATAACCATCACTGACCCTTAGATTTTATGTTTTTTGGGGGGAGGTAGTAATTAATTCTCTGATTTATTTAGTCCCCCAGCCTTCCTACATTTTAGCTGCAAAATATTTCTTTGAAGAAGGTAGGGCAGTAATTATGTCAATTTTGCTGATGAGGAAATTAATACAATTCCATAACATGTCCACAAGCCCATAGAAAATTGTTCAGACCCCAAGCCGACCCCATGGTGGTCACACACGGTCCATCCCAGCAACTCTTTATGAGCGACTACTTTGCTCCATTGCTTCTGCTCACAGGTGATGTTCTTCCAAGGTACAGAGGGGTTTGTGCCTCAATGATTACAGCTCCGGTTGTCCTCATTATTTGCACATTGTGTGCTTGCAAATTCACCTGCTTGCTAAAACTTTCTGTAACGTTCCCCAGTGAATACTCCCCAAGCTTTCTCAGCTCATTCTCTCCCCTCATACAGAAAGGGGAATATTTGAGTGTGCCCCCTCCCCTGTTGCACATAATCCCAGCTGAGTTCCACCCCTTTGCTGTTCTGCCTTGTTTCAGTTCCAGTTCATACTGGAAACAAGTGTCTCTTTTGTGGCTATTTAGTGCCATGCCTTTATTGGTGATGTCACTGTTGAAAATGTCCCCCAAGTGGAGTGCTGGAGCACTGTCTAGAGTTCTCAAGCAGAAGGAGGTGATATCCAGTACAGAGAAGATATGTGTCTTAAATACACTTAATGTGGCGCTTTAATGTGGCTGGTTCACACATAAAAAAGAGTTAGGAATGATCGGTTGATGAAAGTGTAACCAGAAGCTTGCAGTGCTACCGAAACCAAAAATGACTCAGTCTGCCCACACATCTGCCGCCCAATCATTGAGATCTCCGGCTTCCACAGAAAGAAAGGTTATAAGAAGGGGGCCAAATAAGGAGGCAGGAGTAATACTCACATCAGACTGCCCAGTCAAGGACCTGGAGAAAATTTTTGTGGATTAGGTAGGAGGGCATTGGAATGCAGAAACATGGGGAGGCATGTTCTGATTGGAGGAGTTTGGAATCAATCAAGGCAGGGTAGTGCTTTCAAGTTCCAAGTAGCTCTCCCCAGAAAGCAAGAACTTACTACAGGTGCAGTTGTTATCAGCAGGAACTTCACCATGAATTACCCCTAGAAACAATGGTTCAATACTTGCTAATTAAGTAAACTTAACTGCCAAGGCTAACTAGAATGGGCTGTATTATTTTTAAAAAGATTTTATTTATCGAGGCCAGTGCTGTGGCGCAGTGGATTAAAGCCCTGGCCTGAAGCGCTGGCATCCCATATGGGTGCCGGTTCTAGTCCCGGCTGCTCCTTTTCCAATCCAGCTCTCTGCTGTGGCCTGGAATAGCAGTGGAAGATGGCCCAGGTCCTCGGCCCCCTGCACCCACATGGAAGATCTGGAGGAAGCTCCTGGCTCCTGGCTTCGGATTGGCACAGCTCCGGCCGTTGAGGCCATCTGGGGAGTGAACCAGCAGATGGAAAACCTCTAGACCTCTCTCTGTAACTCTGTCTTTCAAATAAATAAAATAAATCTTTCAAAAAAGATTTTATTTATTTATTTGAGAGGTAGAGTTACAGAAAGATAGAGGAGAAACAGAGACAGAGAGATTTTTCATCTGCTAGTTCACTCCCCAAATGGCCACATCAGCTGGAGCTGAGCTAATCTCAAGCCAGGAGCCAGGAGTTTTTCTGGAACTCCCATTCAGGGTAGGGACCCAAGCACTTAGGCCACCTTCTGCTGCTTTCCCAAGAAAGCAGAGAGCTGGATCGGAGGAGGAGCAGCCAGGACTGGAACCGATGCCCAATATAAGATGCCAGCACTGTAGGTGGAGGCTTAGTCTACTCTGCCAGAGTGCTGAATGGACTATATTATTATTCTTAAGGTTGCTGCTATTATTCTCTAATACATGGTGTGGTCTCTAAGAGAATTCAGCTGTGCCAGTGGGTCAGACCTATAGTTGATATTTCTTCCTGATGCAAATGCTGGGGAGGGAGCAGCCTCAAGAGATTTTGATGGCTCCCACCCTCAAGAGCATTTCTGTCCCACCGACCCCATGGTAATGAATCCCAGTTCAACCTTGACCCCTTTCCTCTGCAGCTCCCCTGTCTCATGGCTGTTCTCTGGAAAGCCTCAGGAGAACCTATTTACGAGTTAGGGCAGGTTTGGTTCAGGTTTTGATTGGGTCTGTTTTATGTGAGAGTCCTGAGGGCCTGGCCACCAGCCCTACCTTCACCTTTGTTGTTTTTGGGAGATGTAGGGTAAGCCACACACAGAAGTTCTGCTATCCTGCTTTAACACCACAGAACTTTACATGGATGTGCAGATTAACTTCAATGCCGAATTGTGCTCCCTGAGAGAGAAGCACAAGAACTCAAACTTGTACTGCAGTTCAGTGCCACAGGCTCACATAAATCAGAGCATTCGTAGCTTTGCTGACCCATTAAAGAGACCTTATTTCAAATGAACAAACTCTAATGAATAGGGAGAATATTCAGAGTTTTGTGGTTTTTTTTTTTTTTTTTTTTTTCAGGAAACTCTAGGACTTCCTCTTTTTTTTTTTTTGAGAAATTCCAAATGGGTCTGATGACAAGCATGTAACACATAATGAAATAATTCAATTGGTTATAAGTAGATGTTTTGTTTTTGTCTAGAGTGAATTTCAGTTTCATGATAATTACAGCTAAATTGCCAGCCAAAATAGCCATCACTAGGGAAAGATAGGGAAAGACAATGTCTTACTCCGTTGATCTAGAAAAATAAGAGAAAAATATTTTTGGAACAAATAAATAAATTTTTTTTGATACTTGTGATATAAATATAATTATTTATGCTTAAGAGAATACTTCTGTGTAAAGGTCATTACAAAAATGCAGCAGGTTAAAGATGTGAAATATCGGTTGAGGTTGGCACTGTAGTCCCAGCTGCTGCACTTCTGTTCCAACTCCCTGTTCATGTTCCAACTCCTTGCTACTGCACCTAGGAAGGCAGTGGAGGATGGCCCAAGTGCTTGGGCCCCTGTACCCACATGGGAGACTTGGAGGAAGCTCCTAACTCCTGACCTTGGATCAGCCCAGCTTTATCTGTTGCAGCCACTTAGGGAATGAACCAGTGGATGAAGACCTCTCTCTTTGTCTCTCCCTCTCTCTCTGTAACTCTGTCTTTCGAGTAAATAAATAAATCTTTAAACAACAAATAAAAAGATGTGAAACATCAAACACTCTGGAGAACCAAATCATGGTAGCTGACACATTATAACCAACGCTCTGATAAAGTCAAGAAAATGTAGTTCAGACAGGAACTCATGATTTGTCAATAAATATTAATATCAACTCATCCATATGCAAACATTCACATGAAAACTACATGGTGATGTCTTTGTTCTGAAACCAGAAATTAGCAAAAAGCTAAGAATTTAACAACATACAATCATGGCAAGGCTTGGGGGGCTGTAATGGAGTAATGTGACAATCTAAAAAAATTACAATTGCATTTACTATCTGTTCCAGAAGTCTTCATTCTTGGAACATGTTACATATATGTACCAAAACATGTAGGAAAAACAAATGTTTAAGGTTTTTATCATAATCTTGCTTGATTGTGTAACTGTGCCTTTCAAATTAAATAAATAAATAAGTACATAAATGAGTAGATAAATCTAGAAAGAAAGAAAGACTGGGAACACCCCATGAATCTAATAAGAGAATGGTTAGTCAAAGAACTGTAATAATTCTGCACAATAAATTACTGTGCAGCTATCAAAAAGAACAAGTGGTACAACATGAACGAACCCTGAAAACATTGTGTGACATGGTAGAAGCCAAAAGACCACATATTGCATGAAACTATTTTTGGTAAATTTCCAGAGAATAGGCAGTCTACTGGGATGATAGATTAGAAGTTGCCTTGGGCAAAGAAGTGAGGCAAGGAGGGTGGGAGGGAAGGTTGGGAGGTGATGGCTAAGGGTTGTAGGGCTTCTTTTAGAGGACATAAAATGTGATAAAATCGTGGTGATAGGGGCTGGTGCTGTAGCATAGTGGGTAAAAGCTGCCACCTGCAGTGCTGGCATTCCATATGGGCACTGGTTCAAGTCCTGGCTGCTCCACTTCTGATTCAGCTCTCTGCTATGGCCTAAGAAAGTAGTAGAAGATGGTCCAAGTGCTTGGGCCTCTGCACCCACTTGGGAAGACCTCGAGGAAGCTCTTGGTTCCTGGCTTTGGATTGGCCAAGCTCTAGCCATTGCGGCCAATTGGGGAGTGAACCAGAGGATGGAAGACCTCTCTTTTTAAAGATTTATTTTATTTATTTGAAAGTCAGATTTACACAGAGAGAGGAGAGGCAGAGAGAGAGAGAGGTCTTCCATCTGATGGTTTACTCCCTAATTGGCCACTACAGCCAGAGCTGGGTTAATCTGAAGCCAGGAACCAGGAGCTTCTACTAGGTGTCCCATATGGGTGCAGGGGGCCCAAGGACTTGGGCCATCTTCTACTGCTTTTCCAGGCCATAGCAGAGAGCTGGATCAGAAATGGGCAGCCGGGACTTGAACTGGCACCCATATGGAATGCCACACTGCAGGCGGCGGCTTTACCCACTAAGCCACAGCACCAGCCCTAAGACCCCCCTCCCTCCCTCTCTCTCTCTCTCTCTCTCTGCCTCTCCTCCCTCTGTGTAACTCTGACTTTCAAATAAATTAATAAATCTTTTAAAAAATTGTGATGATAGATGTATAAGTCTGTAAATATAGTACAAGACCTTGAGTTGTATATTTTAAATGGGTGACTATTAATTATGGTATATGAATTATATCTCAATAAAGATGTAATTTTCATACTCATATACAAAGCTCTGTAGGATGTATCAAATGAAAGAGATAAATGCAAAGTAGTCAGCTTATTAGTCATGCAATTGTTTGAGTGGGAAAGGGGGAAAATAAAAGTGGTTTTTCATATACAGAAACACTGGAAGAGAGGTCATGCATGAAACTAATCACAGTGTTCACCTAAGGGGAACGATGTAGCCGGCTAGAGGTACTAATTTGATTTATTAGGTTAGCCAAAAGTCACACTTAATTCTGCGTTTTAATCTCAAGGCCGTATTTCAAATGATTCAGGTACATTAATACATTTTATTCCCCAAGCAGATAGCTTTATCAGATTGCCCTGGTGTTGTGCCTGTTTTTTCTATTAGCAAGGGTTTGCATTTGCACTCATCAAGACAGTGCTACAAGTCATAGCCAGAAATAAGCAGAGACACATGCTGGATGAATTGATAAAGTGGCTTCACGGAGCATGTTTCCCTGAGCTCCTACGATAGTGTCACTCAGCCTTTGTTCTGATTTCTCAGTCCGTGTACAAGGACCCCTCTTACAGCAGCACAGCAAGGATCCCTGGCATCCACAATTGTTACCCACAGGCCTGGCCAAATACCTTTATTGTAATTGTCACGACAAAATGCAACATACAAAAGATATGAAAACCAAACTCTGGAAAGTAGCTCAAACAAGGTACTCATAAGAGCTGCCAATAAATATTGATGTCAGTCTCAACCATATGCAGATATATGCATGAGCCAGGATGGGAGATGAGGGTAAGTGACACAATGAGTGGATTCACCTGCAGGCAGTGCTTGGAAGATGAAGCAGTTTCCTGCTGTACTTGGACAAGAACGTTATATGTAGATGACAGGTTTCAAAATACTCACATAATCTCAGCTCTTTCAACCAATCCTAATCCATCTCCACATAGCTGGTGGGAGGTCTGGCACTTCACAGTTGTTCCTGAACCATATCTTCAGAACTCATTTTTCAGGGTCTCTCTTGAGAGAGTACACTCTCCTCTTTAGGCCACAAGTCAGGAAATTGTCCAGTTAGGTTCAGAGGAAAACAAATTGAAAAGAAATTGTCATAATAAAAGTGGTAGAAAACCCTCATAAATTGGTGGGGAAGGGCTGACAGGAAGTCTATTCTTTCCTAAGACAAATTATTAATGGTAATAGCATCTATTATACAAAAACACATTAAAAGTGTCAAAAATATAAATATAGTAACTCAATCCTCATCTAGAAGTCACTACACCCTGCTTAACTCCATGAGGAATGGGAGAACGGGTAGGAGATGAATCCTGCCCCAATATGAAGTCATTGTTCTCATTTTTCATTATTCATTCCATAGTATCCAAATTTTACCATAGGCTCTGAGAAAAATGCAGTGTTCTTACATTAGAGAAAATCAGCTTTACTTTCTGCCTTTACTTTCTGGTTTGTTATTGTGTCTGAAACATTTTCCTATGTTTACTCCAAATGTCATAATACTGATCATAATCTGGATTTTGCAAAGTAATTTATGATGCAATATTAATTCCAGATAAAATTCATATCTGCAATTTTGTAATATGAATAACAAAAGTACATTATGTTACCTTTTTATTTTTAAAGATTTGTTTGTTTATTTGACAGGCTGAGTAACAGAGAGGCAGAGACAGAAGAGAGACAGAGAGAGATCTTCCATCTGCTGGTTCACTCCCCAATTGGCCACAACAGCTAGAGCTGGGCCAATCTGAAGCCAGGAGCTTCCTCCAAGTCTTCCCACGTGGGTGCAAGGGCTCAAAGACTTGGACCATCTTCTACTGCTTTCTAAGGCCATAGCAGAGAGCTGGATTGGAAGTGGAGCAACCGGGTCTCAAATCAGTGCCTTTACTGGATGCCAGCACTGCAGGCGGCGGCTTTAATTGCTACGCCACAGCGCCGGCCCCTATGTTACTTTAAAAATAAGTTTTTATTATACTTAGGGAAAAACTAGAGAAAATATAGTGTATCAAACTCTTAGTAATGATTACCTTTGGAAAGTAACCATATTTTAACTTTTTATTTCATTTATCTGCATTTTATATAGTTAGCATAGTTTTCCCTCTAGTTCCAAGAAATAATCAGGATATTCTATTGTGCTTTAGAAAACAGATTAAAAAATCTAATATAAGGTTGGGGAGCTGATAGACATAGACATACAATGATTCAGAAGACAGCCTTGGGAAGAAGCCACGGTTTCTGATACAAATGGTCTTAAGACAAAATTGAATTTCCCTTTCATTTCTCCCCCTCTAAGTAAACACACATAGAATAAATTAATAGACATGGCCTTCAGACAATTGATATCTTGTCATTATTTCTGGAGTGGTCTCAATAAATCCATTTACTTGCATTCTAATATACAACTAAGATAACTGGTACTTGACCAATTTTTTGAAATAAAAATAATCAAACAAAAAGTCTGAGAACTTTTCTTGGAAGATTTTTCCCTATTTCATAATATAGCAATATTTCTAAATGTTTTCCTAATTGCTTATTATAATATTAGTATTTGATCCTCCAAGCAATCAATATTCCATTGATAATACCTAATTGTGTAGAAAAAAATATAGTTCATCCAATGTTGATTTTTAAGAACAGTAATCAAAATTTTGTCTTCTTGATTAATCAACTTACTCTTCATTAACATCTAGGGTTCTAGAAAAGTAGATTTAAAAGAAAGAAGTCTTACTTCTTAAGGGGAAAATGTTTACTAAAATTTAAAGTAAATTTGAACTGGCTGTGATTTTTAAAATTTTTATATATTTGAAAGGCAGAGAAACGGACTTAGATGACAAGCAGAGAGAGCTCTGCCACGTGCTCATTCACTCCTCAAATGTCTGCAAAAATCCTGATTGGGCCAGGCAAAAGTCAGGACCCTGGAACTTATCTGGGTTCCCACAAGGCTGAGAGGGACCCAACTACTTGAGCCATCATCTACTGCCTCCCAGGGTGAGCTAGAAGCTGGAACTGAGAGGCTTGCCAGGAACCAGGTGCTCTGATACGGGATGCATCCCAAGCTGCATCTTATTGTGCCAAACATCCACTCCTGTGATTTTGTAAAATGCAGTGCTCTTGTCAGCTTTTCATCACTGCCACTAAAACATCTGAGAGGAGCTACTTAGGAAAGTCTTACTTCAGCTCACAATTTTGGAGGTTCATTGTCCAAGATCAGGTGGCCCCTTTGGTCTGGCATCTGATGAGGGTTACAGAACACATGTAGAGGAAGGATAATGTGATGAGGCGGGAGGCAAGAAGAGATAAGGAGGCTGGTCATCCTTGTGGAGTCTCCTTATAAAGACATCACGGTTCAATCACACTGCTTTCCCCTAGCAACTTAATCCAATCCAATCACTTCTGAACAACGTGATTGGATTAAGTTCCCACTCTCAGCATCATTAACATAAGCTTTTGGGATTTGTATGTCTGCAGGAGATGGGGATCCAAATCCTATACCAACTGCAGTATGCAACAAGAGTATAGATCTATTTCCATTTGGTCCAACAAACCATGCCACATTTTTCCCTTGAGAGGGAGTAAGAATTTCTCAATTTATAGTTCATGTATTCAATGGAATATGGTCACACAGCACTCAGTATTTTATTTGATCTGCCTCTGTTGGGTGGTTACTCCATGCCTGGCCCCAGGGATACAGAGGAGAGCAAAATCCTTGTGGAGTTCCCTGACTTCTGAATGAGGCCATTGGCAGACTCCTTGATCCAACTCCTTGTTTTGTAACTGGCTGGGACACAGACCTGGATTCTGCCTGATCCATGTGCTCCACTGCTCTGTTGAGCACAGGAAGACACCTGAGAGAGCGCTTACTTAGCCTTCTGGAGCCAAACCATCTTATGGGAGAAGCTCTGCATTGGAGAAAGGGGTCTTTGTATGCTGAGCCTCACCAGCCACCTGACTCCCACTCATTGGAGCCCATGTCAAAAGACAAAGGAAAAGCTTTCGAGGGCAAAGGTACCCAAACCCCACCTAAACTGTCACCAGTGATACCTTTACTATTGACTTTAATGCTGTTTTAAGTCACTTCCGCTAAATCAGAGGCTTTTAGAGGGCAAAGACTCTGTCTTTTATTCCTTTTATTCCCCTTAAGAGCTCATGTAGCATGTGACTTCCACATAGCAAGGGTATAATGAATTTTTGCCTGTTTGTTTTGCTTTGTTTCAGGAAGATAATAGCCACATGTGCAGCAGGATCAGCTGGTTGTGTGAGTCAAACAGCAGAATCATGCAGGCAAGGCTAAAGAAACTAGTGCGCTAGTCTACTGAACTTGACTGCCTGTGCATGCATCTCGCCTCCTCTCTGCTCTCTTCTCATCACCTCTCTGCCCTACCCACAACTCTCCAGAAGAAACAGCTTGAAGCCAAATATCCAGGTTAGATCCTTTCTAACTGTCTCATCTGTACCCTTACAGATGTAACAGTTAAGAAAATATTTTGTGTTTTTTGTTAAACAAATTTCCTAACCCTTCCCTGAGTGATGAAAACAACGTTTTCATGCAATAAAAACCTTCCAGAAAGTAATCACAAAATTGCATGCAGGTAAAGCAATCTCTGAGACCTGTAAGAAATGTTTTCCCTGGGGGCCGGCATTGTGGAACACAGGTTAAGCCACCCTGTGATGCCAGCATAACATGTGACTGCTGGCTCAGGTCCCTGCTGCTCCACTGCTGATCCAGCTTCATGCTAATACACTTGGGGAAGCAATGGAAAAATGTCCAAGACATGGATCCCTGCCCAGATGGAGTTCCAGGCTCCTGGTTTCAGCCTGGCCCAGCCCAGGCCATGGCGGCCATTTGAGGAGTGAACCAGTGAGTGGATGATCTCTTTTTCTCTCTGTCTCTCCTCTCTCTGTGACTCTGCCTTTAAAATGAATAAATAAACTTAAAAAAAAAAAAAAAAACAGTGGCTAGCTCCTTGGCTTATCCAGTAAAGCTGCTGCCTGCAGTGCTAGCATCCCATATGGGTACCAGTTCAAGTCCTGGCTACTCCTCTTCTGATACAGCTCTTTGTTGTGGCCTAGGAAAGCAGTAGAAGATGGCCCAAGTCGTTGGGCCCCTGCATCCATGTGGGAGACTGGGAAGAAGATCCTAGCTCCTGGCTTCAGATCAGCACAGCTCCGGCCATTGCAGTCAACTGGGGAGTGCAGTAGATGGAAGACCTCTCTCTCTCTCTCTCTCTCTCTCTCTCTCTTTCTCTCTCTCTCTGCCTCTCCTTCTCTCTCTATGTAGCTCTGACTTTCAAATAAATAAATAAATCTTAAAAAAAAAAAAGTATTGGTTGGGGCTGGCGCTGTGGCTCACTTGGTTAATCCTCCTCCTGCGGCACTGGCATCCCATATGGGTGCCAGTTCTAGTCCCGGTTGCTCCTCTTCCAGTCCAGCTCTCTACTGTGGCCTGGTAGGGCAATGGAGGATGGCCCAAGTGCTTGGGCCCCTGCAACTGCATGGGAGACCAGGAGGAAGCACCTGGCTCCTGGCTTCAGATCGGCATAGCGCCAGCCGTAGCGGTCATTTGGTGAGTGAACCAATGGAAGGAAGACCTTTGTCTCTCTCACTGTCTATAACTCTACCTGTCAAATAAAAAAAAAATGTATTGGTAGTATTCATAGCTTTCACTTAAAGAACTTGGTAAGATGACTCCCTTAATGGGACTGGCTACAATTAAGTATGAAATGCTTTTATGAGGCCTTGAATTCAAAATGAGTGATAGTAGGTTTTATTAGATGATGAATGTATCCTGCCAGTCACCCATGCCCCTCCTCACCTGAGGTTCCTGGGACTGGGATTGAAGACTGGGATTCAAACTTGACACAGTAGTGTACCTCTAAGAGATTCTCACCATATTAGAAAAATGGCTTCCTGCTAAAGCAGCCACCCATTAAGTGGTGGTTCAGTTCTGAAAGGGTCTAGCTTATCAAGATAAAGGGAGCTCTAATCCAATGAGCTGCATCCTGGCCCACATCAACACCTGAGAGCTGCTTGTTTATCTCAAAGTGCCCCATGATGGAGAGGTGCAAGCACAGGTGGTTGCAACCATGAGTCATTCATCAACACTGTTGAGTCACCTCTCAGTGTTCCAACAAAACTGTATTTTCTTGGCAACAGATAGGCTAGAATGTTTTTTAAAAGATGTGTTTATTTATTTGAAAAGTAGAGTGACAGAAAGAGAGAGAGAGAGAATCTTCTATCCACTGGTTCACTCTGCCAAACCATCAAAACAACCAGGGATGGTCAGGCAGGAGCCAGGACCCAGGAACTCCATCTAAGTCTCCCAACTGGGTGGCAGCAACTCTAGTACTTGAGCCATCAGCAGGAAACTGGATCTGAAGTGGAGCAACCAAGACTGGAAGTGACACTTCAATAGAAGATAAAGGGATCACAAGAATGGTCCTAACCCACTGTCCCACAACCCCCACCCTAGGCTGGAATTTTTGTGAGACTAAGTCAAATACCAATCTACCCAGGGCCAGCACCATGGCTCACTAGGCTAATCCTCCTCCTGCAGCGCCGGCAGCCTGGGGTCAAGTCCCGGTTGGGACGCTGGTTCTGTCCCGGTTGCTCCTCTTCCAGTCCAGCTCTCTGCTGTGGCCTGGGAGTGCAGTGGAGGATGGCCCAAGTCCTTGGGCCCTGCACCCGCATGGGAGACCAGGAAGAAGCACCTGGCTCCTGGCTTCAGATCAGCACAGCGTGCTGGCCATAGTGGCCATTTGAGGGGTGAACCAACGGAAGGAAGACCTTTCTCTCTCTCTCTCTCTCTCTAACTCTGCCTGTCCAAAAAAAAAAAAAAAAAAAAAAAAAAAAACTAATCTACCCCATTTGAAAAATAGTCTAGAAAATTAGAGTAATTAAACAGAAGAATTCTTTTCTTTTAATCTAGATGCCATTCAGAGATAGGAAATATACTGCATTTAAGATACTAGAGTTAAAATAAGCCATTACTCATCTCTTTCTGAATGTAAGCCTTCCTATCTTTAACAACTATAATTAAAGCAAATAAATAGGGGTGATAAAGTGATAGAAAAGTGGTCACTGAATGAATTTTGTGAATTTTTTGTTTGTTTTTTTAAAGACCAAGAACTGCTGGCTTTTTAAAACTTTGAAATAACTTATTTCAAAAGCAATATTGGGACAATTCTTTGCTGAAGGCGGATGGCATTAAGTTCAAAAGGAATAAAGACTTAATGGGGAGCTTATGCCTCCTGGAGCCAAAGAAGATAAGCTGTAGGAAAGATTATTTGGGGGAGGGGAAATTGGGGAAGAGATGGTGACCCTCTTACATTTATTTGAGGTCGCATTAACTGGAGAAAATGTCATCTGCATTTATTTGCCGAGGGTTCAGAGACCCTGGCAACAGTCACAGAAGCCTGTCCTAAAGGGATTAAACAGTTCTGAAAATGATCTCTGAAGCCAGGCCCCTAGGCAGTCTCTCCTTTAACACTAGGTATAGGGCCTGCTTGTTGGGCTCCTGTTTTTAATCTTTATCATATAGGAATAAATTCCCCAACCAGAAAAAGTCAAGGTCTTTAACACATTAAGAGAAGATTTCAAACAGGGTCCTCTGCAGCCTCTTGGGTGCAGCAATATTGTGGGAACAGCTCATTCCACCCCGATCAGCAGGCTTGCTCCACTGCCTGTCAGTGCCCAGGGCCACAACACACTTCAAGAAGCTAAACACCACCTTCTGGGCACTGTCAATTCCCTCAGACCAAGGCCTGGTCTGATTCTTCCACTTGCAAGACACTCAAACAACATAGCACTTGGCACAGAGAGGCAGCACGCAATAAAATATTTGTCAAGTGACAAATGTCATCCTGGAGCCACTTTTGCGGTTTCTGGCTCAGGATCTGTACCGCCTTTTCCAGGATGTACCCTGACCTCCAGGTATCACCCCTGCAGGGGTGGGGAATGTGTCCCTCCCCAGAGCAACTCCAAGGCTGTGAAGGTTGTCCCAATGAGGGTTTCAGTCTTGGGGACATCAAGTCTTTCTGTTCCTGGGATTGCTCCCAGTCCCAAAAACATCCCAGGAAATTTTCCCAAGATGATGAGGCTGATATTTTCACCGTCATTTCATTTGTGTTGCAAAAGACAAGTGGCCAGGACCCCACCCTTGCACTGAGACCTTTGGAACCATGGAAGGATCATTTTCATGAAGGGGAAGTCTCTCTAATGTCATCAAGATGCTCTTTATCATTACAAGGTCTTGTCAAGGGGTGCCTGAAATTTACCCTTTATATAAAGTACTTCAAAAACATCACGGAAAAATGAAATTAAAAAATAAGCTTATTTTAGTGACAAAAAGTTTTTAAAATCCATACATAGGTTTTTATAATATGTATTTTCTATGAACTTTAAAAAGATCCCCTATATGCATAGATTTTTTAAATTTTCTGTGCCAAAATAAGCATATCTTAAATTTTTTTTAGTTTTCAATTTTCAATTTACTTGAAAAGTAGAGTCAGCAAGATTCCATCTGCTAGTTTACTCCCCTAATGCTTGCAACAGTCCAGGCTGAGCCAGGCTGAAGCTAGGAGCTTAGAACCCCATCAGGTCCTCCCATGCAGGTGGCAGGGACCCCAGCAATTGACGCATCGCCTGCTACCTCCTGGGGTACACATTAGCAGGAAGCTGAATTGGAAGCAGAGATGGGACTTGAACCCAGGCATTTCAATATGAGATATGGACATACCTAATGGTCTCTTTAACTCCTGAGCCAAATGCCCTTCCCAAGCATATTTTTTTCCATTAACTTACTTTTAAAGATTTGTTTGAAAGATAGAATTACAAAGAGAAGAGACAGAGATTCCATGACGTTTTTGAGGTATCATTTAATGCCTATGAAACAAGGGGCAGCCCCACTGAGACTTGTCATTTGTCAGAGCTCTAAGTAACCTTTCGGTTTGTGCTAAGAACAAAGTTCTGCTTGCACTATAAATATTTATTCTGGCTACAATGAGTCCAGCAGGGCACAGGGTGAAGGATTACAATGGGGTTTTGTTGAGAAAATGGAGGGTGCATTCAGGTAATGTTTGTGTGCAGGTTCACTAATCCCAGAGTGTTTCCTTTTTCCCTCTGAATAATGGCATTTGGGTGGTGGGTTAAAGTCTGAAGTAAGCAAGGTTGCCTTTTAACCTTGAGTGAAGGTGGTCAAACTTGGCCTCATTGTGTGTCGCTCACAGGTGACGGATGAGGTTCCTTGAAGGTCGCACAGGTACACTGTGTTCTTGACAGCTTGGGCGACAGGCATGTTCCTAAGGCCTACATGTGAAGAATGAAGACTGCCCACTGGGGGAATGTTGTAGCACATCTGTAAATCAGAGGAAAAAGGAAAAGGGGAAGCGCAAAGAAGCACGATAAAAGGAGAGAGAAGGAGGATTATTTGGCACTGGGAGAGCAGTTCATTGGGGAAGGGAGGAAAGTGTTAGCAGCTGAGTGGGGAGCAGCCCCAGGGAAGGATTTGGTCTGGGAAGGAAGCATTCAGAGGGTGCTGTATTTGGTGGTTGGGTGCTTCCTGATGGAAGATCAGGCTACACTCTGAGCTCCAAGATGGAATTAGAGGAGGGAAAGAGGCAAGCATGTGATCAACCTGCTGGAGTCAACACATATCCTGGTCTGGTCAGACAGTGGTTGTGAAATTCACAGAAGGAGATAAAGGACCCCAGGGTCCCAGATGCAGAAACTCTTTAGGAGTGTCAGACATGAGCCAATGAGGTCAGCAAGGAAGAGCCCTTCTCACCAGAGTCTGGGTGGGTTCCAAGAGGAGCCAGCAGCCAAACTAAGTCTTCTATCACAAGTCTTGGGATTGAATGGTGAATGTGGTGGGTCATGCTTAAAAGACTCAGGAAGGCAGACAGCTATGCAGGCCCCCAGCGGAGAGCTCCTGGCAAGAGGACAGAGAAACAGAATGATGTTGAGTCAGAGAGAGACGGTTTCTTTCTTTTTTCTTTATTTAGTAAATATAAATTTCCAAAGTACAGTTGATGGATTACAATGGCTTCCCCCCCATAACTTCCCTCCCACTCTCACTCCTCCCATCTCCCGCTCCCTCTCCCATTCCATTCACATCAAGATGCATTTTCAATTCTCTTTATATACAGAAGATCGATTTAGTATATATTAAGTAAAGATTTCAACAGTTTGCACCCACACAGAAACACAAAGTGTAAAATACTGTTTCAGTACTAGCTATAGCATTACTTCACATTGGACAACACATTAAGGACAGATCCCACATGAGAAGTAAGTACATAGTGACTCCTGTTGTTGACTTGACAATTTGACACTCTTGTTTATGGCGTCAGTAATCTCCCTAGGCTCTAGTCATGAGTTGCCAAGGCTATGGGAACCTTTTGAGTTCACCAACTTCGATCTTATTCTGACAGGGTCATAGACAAAGTGGAAGTTCTCTCCTCCCTTCAGGGAAAGGTACCTCCTTCTTTGATGGCCCCGTTCTTTCCACTGGGATCTCACTCACAGAGATCTTTCATTTAGGTCTTCTTCTTATTTTTTTTTCCAGAGTATCTTGGCTTTCCATGCCTAAAATACTCTCATGGGCTCTTCAGCCATATCCAAATGCCTTAAGGGCTGATTCTGAGACCAGAGTGCTATTTAGGACATCTGCCATTCTACAAGTCTGCTGTGTATCCCACTTCCCATGATGGATCATTCTCTCCCTTTTTGATTCTATCAGTTAGTATCAGCAGACACTAGTTTTGTTTGTGTGATCCCTTTGACTCTTAGACCTATCAGTGTGATCAATTGTGAACTGAAGATGATCACTTGGACTAGTGAGATGGCATTGGTACATGCCACCTTGATGGGATTGTATTGGAATCCCCTGGCACGTTTCTAACTCCACCATTTGGGGCAAGTCCAATTGAGCATGTCCCAAATTGTACATCTCTTCCCTGAGAGACACTTTCTGTCTCCGTTCCATCAGTGGCCAACTGTGTGAGTTTGTACAGCTGAGTTAACTTCATCAAACCGTGTCTTCTGTGTCTGAGCAAATGGGATTATTTGGGGCTTGTCTTCAATCAGCACTGGAACAATAGCCAAAGGCCACTGTTGTTGTTTACAGCGCTTACCCATATCACTTGTCAAGTATTCTGTGTGTCATCCTAGGGGTAGAAATGCAGTAATGCCCACATCACAGAGTTAACTTGAAGACTACACATGATATACATAAAACATGCTGATGCATGGCCAGATGCATGGTAGGCTCTTAAATAAATAGTGTCTGTTATTTTGTTCAGATGTTATTAATATTGTTGTTCTACCATTGTTGCTGCTATAACAGAAGACAATGGGACTGGATACTTGAGAAGGAACAGGAAGGCTGAGAAGGCCGGGAGAAAGGGGCTGCCTCCTGAAGGGACCTCCTTACTGCATCAGAACGAGGCAGAGGGCAACGCATGGTGAGAGAGCACTGGAGAGACAAAGCAGGGGAAGAACTGGCTTTTGTCACAGCCCATCCTCATGATAACTAACCCACTCCCACTATAACCACATTCATCTTCAAATTCAGATATGGCCATATCCCTGATATGGCTGTATTTGAAGATAAGGTGTTTGAGGAGGTCATTGTGGGCAAATGATAGAAGGATCAATCCCACTCTGACAAAATGCATGTCCTCTGAGAAGAGACACATAGAGCGCGCACTCTCTCTCTCTCTTTCTCTCTCTCTCTCTCTCCATCCTCTCATGCACAAAGGCCACATCCACATGAGGACACTCTAAGAAGGTGGCCATCTACGAGCCTCGAAGAGAAGCCTCATCAGAAATCACCCCTGCTGATGCCTTGAACTTGGACTCCACAACCTCCAGAACTGTGAGAAAATAAATCTGCTGTTTAGGCCACCCAGTCTGTGGTATTTTCTTATGACAGTCTGAGCTTAGGCACTAACTGATGGAGTTACATTTGTAGATGAATGATGAGCCCCATGTATATGCTGCAGGCAAAATTCGCAACTTGTTGGTGCCCCACAATTTAGAATCTGGAGTGTTGTGAATGAGATTTTAGTTTTGTGCCTAACCTATGCAGAGGTAAGTTGGTATGTCTCCAACTTACAGATAAAAAGCAAGACAATCCATCTGTAGGAAACTTCATGGATCAAAAAGTCTGGGAGGCAGTATCCTGATCTCACATAACCCACCTAATGGCCTCCTCTTCTCTTTGGAAACAACAGAGTGGTCTTTGCAGTGGGTTGTAGATCTTGTCGTATTTTTACAAAGCTCAAAATAACAGGTAGGGGCCAGCATTGTGGCGCAGCAGGTTAAGCCACCTCTTAACACCAGCATCCCATATCAGAACACAGGCTTGAGTCATTGATTCTAACGCAGCTCCCCTCTAAGGCACCTGGATAAACAGTGGAACACAGCTTGGGTACTTGGGCCCCTGCCACACTCGTGGGAGTCGAAGATGGAGTTCTGTGCAAGCTTCAGCCTGACCCAGCTCCAGCCATTTGCAGCCAATTGGGAAACGAACCAGCAGATGGAAGATCTCCTTCTCTCTGTCTCTTCTCACCCTCCCCCGCCACTCTGCCTTTCAAATGAAATAAAGTAAATAAATAGATTTCTAAAGACAACAGGTCAGAATATACTTTTATAGAGAATCTTTCTGGAGGTATGCACAAGAAACTGACAAGGGAATTGCCTTCAGGAGGCAAACTGAGGATGAGGCTGGGACTTTTCCACAGTGTGTCTGTGCTTCTCTGTGTGCTTTAAGGGAAGTATTCCTACAATTTGCAAAAGCAATACTATTGTGTAGGATTTCTTTTTATATAACATTTTATTGAAGAGGAACAGGGCAGGAGAAGAAGGTGAAGGAGGAGGAGAAGCAAAAGAAGAAAGAGAAAGAGAAGGGGAAAAAGTAGGAGAAAGAGCAGCTTTATTTTGGAAATAAAAAGGGGTTTTTCCAGGCCAGCGCCACGGCTCACTAGGCTAATCCTCTGCCTGCGGTGCCGGCACCCCAGGTTCTAGTCCCGGTTGGGGTGCTGGATTCTGTCCCGGTTGCTCCTCTTCCAGTCCAGCTCTCTGCTGTGGCCTGGGAGAGCAGTGGAGGATGGCCCAAGTGCTTGGGCCCTGCACCCGCATGGGAGACTAGGAGGAAGTACCCAGCTCCTGGCTTCGGATTGGTGCAGCGCCGGCTGTAGCAGCCATTAGGGGAGTGAACCAACGGAAGGAAGACCTCTCTCTCACTGTCTATAACTCTACCTGTCAAATTAAAAAATTTTTTTAAAAAGGGGGGGTTTTCTAAAAAGTGACAGCATTTTTAGCATGAGTTCATAGGATTGTTCACTCCTATCAGGAATATTTTTTTGGATGTGCAACAGATTTAAATATGAAAGGAACCCAGCTGCCTCTGTGTACCACGGATGACCTGCTTTCCTGCCCACTCTGCGAGCTCCATCGCCCGCCAGCCCCTCACACATCACGCCATCTTCATCAACCTGACGTGTTATGTCCCAACAGCCATCCCTTTTAGCATTTCATGTCTCCGGGGAGCCTTGTGCTGACTGCATGTACTCTGCTCTGAGACAGCCAACTGTAGACTCGGAGGAGGAGGCGGAGGGAAGGTGATTCACCAGAGAAACCGTCTGCAGAGCCAAGGGCCAGGTCTCCAGCTCTTTGTTCTGCTGAGAGAGGTGGGCAGGCTGGGTGTGGGGAACGAGCAAGTGCTTTCAAAAGTCCTCTTTTCAGATGCTCAGAAGGTGATGAATTAGGTGATTCCAAGAGGAAGTCGTAAACATTAGGAAATTGTGTGGAAGCTGCCGCAACTGTGTGCGACTTGGCAGAAACCTGTGTGGGTGCCAAATGGAAGTGTGCACAGCCAGCGGCACACAGTGTCCAGGCTCCGCGTCCCCCGTCGGAGGCAGGGGTTTGTTCTGCACAATTCCGTCTGAATGAGGCAACCGGCTAAGGGACCAACTGTCCTACTTACAATGAGAGGGGAAGGCCAGGCCCTGAAGCAGGACAAAAGGCAGCCCTCACCGAGAGCTGGCCACATTTGCCCCAGTTCCCTTCAGTAATGTCCCTGCTTAGAAATATTCATGAGCAAATTTGTCATCTCTATTTTTAAATTTAACATGAAATGGAACTGCGAACCACTGAGAAGAAAAGGACAGCATATGTTCAAGCAGCAATTGGAGGGAAATATTTCTAAGATTAATTTCAGGTGCCCTTTCAGTGGGAAAATATGACCTTGCATTTCCAAATGGGAGAAAAGATGAGGTTAGAATTCTCTAAGACTGATTTTGAGATTTAAATACAAGTATACTATACTTCCTTAATTTTGAATAAAGCATGCTAAATAATTTAAATTTTAAAATACACTCAGATTAGAGATATTCGAGAAACACGGATGAGGGAGGTGGCTTTTTAATATAACCAAGTTCAGTAAATATTTTCTTTTCTCCTCTTCAGTGACTAGATAAGTGAGGTAGACTGGGTGAAGATTGTTCTTCTACAGTTCTAAAAAGACTGTTTTCTAAATGATTTGAACAAGTGTGGCTTCCTGGTTTTCTTATTAAGTGCCTGACGTGTCCTCAAGCCGCGTCAATTGCGTGGACTTGGGAGTGGGCTGAGAGGAAGTGGTGGCAGGAGCTGGTTTGCTCTGGCTGCTGTGACAGAACCACAGACTGGGAGACTTAAACAGCACACAGCACACACACGTTTTCTCACAGTTCTGGAAGCTGGAAGTCCAAGATCCCAGTGTTCTCCTGAGGCCGCTCACCTGGATGAGCAGGTGGCTGCCTTCTCACCTGTCCTCACGAGGTCTCTCCTCTGTGTGTGCATCACTGTGTCTCTTTGTGCATCTGATTTCCTCTTCTAAGCCCACCAGTCAGAATGGAAAAAGGACTACTGTAAGTGCCTCTCTTTTTTTAAGATTTATTTTATATATTTGAAAGGCAGAGTTACAGAGAGAGAGGGAGACAGAAAGAAACATCTTTCATCCACTGGTTTACTCCCCAAATGGCCACGATGGCTGGGTCTGGGTCAGGCCAAAGCCAGGAGCCAGAAACTACATTTGGGCCTCCCATGAGAGTGCAGGGCCCCAAACACTGGGGGCCATCTTTCATTGCTTTCCCAGGCGCGTGAGCAGGGAGCTGGATTAGAAGTGGAACAGCAGGGACACAAACTGGTGCTCATATGGTATGCTGGTGTTGCAGGTGGCTCTGTGTCACAATACCAGCCCCAAGACTATTTTAACTTAATCATCTCTTTAAAAGTCAGACCTGTAAATATGGTCACAATATGAAGTTAAGACTTCAACATATGAATTTGGGGAGGGTACACAATTTGGCCCACAACAGGGAGAAACACCTAAGATTTAGTCCATTTAATTCCACTTCAATCATTTAAACAATTCCTTTAGATAAATTCTAAGTCCCTTAATGTCTATTCCTAATCTTCTCCTCCTTTCTGCTCTTTCCCAAAACAACATATGAGTCATAGGTGTATGTACTTTATAGGACCCTGGGTCCACTGGGTCAGCTCTGATCTGGGCAGAGGAGCTGGCCTGGTCTCCTTGAGAACCAAAACATGCCTGACCCCATCTTGGCTTGGGGATGATCTGCAGGTTCATCTAGCTGCCAGTGTGGTGCTGGCGTCCCCGGTCTTGGGATGTTCACATGTGCTCACTCTAGACCTCTACTAGGCCAGTCCACATCCTCTGCTGAAAAGTGGCCTCCAGGTCTTATTCCCTCCTCCCCCAGGGCCACTTGAAGACTCTGGGGAACCAGGAGGCACGCTTCAGCTCATGTAGCTCCCAGCTGCTCACTGCACTGGCCCACATGGCCTCCGTGCTGTGTTAAATGGCCCTAATCCTACACTGCAATCCTGTAGCTTTAGTTCCCATAGGGGCCTAAGTCCTCTCTGTTTCTCAGTTGCCCTCGGGGAGTAGCAGGTGAGAATCCTTGCTTTAGCTTCTCTGCTTTCCCTTCTTCTCCCCTCTTCCACTTATAAGAAGGAGCAAATTTCCTTCCTTCCCTTCATTGTATCTTCCTTGCCATCAAAGGTGAAAAAGTCTTCTTTTTATTTTCAAGAAAGCAACTCTGTCATCCAGGCTTGGTTCTTGATACATAATGTTGGTAACCAAAAGACTTTCATCATCCTAATCTCATGCTCCCACCCTCTCTCAAGTCTGTCCGTGAAGCTGATGGTATTGTTGCTTCTGGGTGCACCTGTCTAGTTTAACGGTCAAATCTGGAAGAAAAGTAACTGTATTGCTCTATCCAATGTTTGTCTCTGTCCAGATGCCCTGAAGTGCCCTGTGTCAGTGGGCAGGGGACAAAGTTTATAGGGGATGGAGCCCTATCTACACATGTTCCTAAAGAGCACCTTACATTTGTTTATGAAGTTGATGAATACAAGCATACTTCAAAATGCTTGTGCAAAATGGAAATAAAAGATAAAGTTTGAAGTCCATTCAAATGAGGAGGCTTTAAAAAGTTCATGACAAATGCATGTTATAAAAATCTATGCCTGGACTTCAAAGTTTTTTGCATCATTTTGCCATGAACACTTTGAAATTCCCTTGTAACTGGGTTGGAACATAGTCCTGAGCTCTAATGGCTATCTGTACACTATGTCCTGGGTTTAAAGCACTCCACTGGGGTGACCTCGGACAAGTTACTTGAATCATCTAAGCCTTAATCCTCGTCTGTATGATAAGGAAAATAATATTATGCCAATAAGATTACAGTGAAGATTATGTAAAATAACACATTTAAGCCCCTGATCCCCAGGCAGCATTCCACAATCCGAATTATTATTCTTGAAAACAGCTAACTCTTGGCTCATGTTGCCCAGGAAAATTCAGAAATGCAAAGCTACGTGATGGCCCCCTCACAGTGTGTGCTGTGGATGTATTCTAGCAACTCTACCAAGGTTCAGGACCTGGAATTCTTGGTCACTCAGAGAGAGCTCACTGCCACTAAGTGTCCCATGTGAATAAACAGAGAAAATGACCTCAGCAAGTGACAGGAGGGAGGGCAGCCCCAGGATGGCTCCACCCCAAACAGCTGGGACACGGTCCCACAGGAGGGAACCTGTATCGCCCGGGGCCAGAATTCTGGTACAGCAGGTTAAGTTGCTGCCTGTACTGGCAGCATCCCATATGGGCACTGGTTCCAGGCCTGGCTGCTCCACTTCCAATCCAGCTGCCTGGATCCTGGCAATGCAGCGGCAGATGGCCCAGATGCTTGGGCCCCTGCTCCCATGTAGGGGACCAGGATGGAATTCCTGGATTCAGCTTGACCTAGCCCCTGCCATTGTGGCCATTTGGGGAGTGAAACCCCACCTTCCTCCCTCTGTCTCGCCCCCTCTTTCTGTTGCTCTGCCTTTCAAATAAATAAAATAAATTAAAAGAAAGAAGGGAAGGAAGAAGAAAGAAGGAAAGAAAGGAAGGGAGGGAGAGAGGGAAAGAGGGAGGGAGGGAGGGAAGAAAAAAGGAAAAAAGGAAGAAATTTATTGTGGGAAGCCAGAAGCTGTGTTGTGGCTGCACAAGTGAGGTGCCTGATCACCCCTAGGTGCACAGGGGTGACCTGCTCCGTCTGAGGTGGAAAGGAGATGTGAGGACTCTGCCACTGGCACCTCACAGCCAAGTCTTGCTGCCAGTCTGATGTTAAGACGACATGCGTGTCACACGCTGACAGTGGGCTGTTAGCCCCAGCCAGGCCTACTGGTCCAGCTTTTGGACTTTGTTTTTTTGAAGTTTTGTGGGTTTTTTTTTTTTTTTTGAGGTTTCCTTTCAAGAATACTTCCAGTAATAAAACCTGTCATTTTTATTGCCACAAACTCTCTATAAAACCATCTCCCTGCTTCATTTTACTGTTTGTTTGATGCTAGTACAAATACAATTGATTTTTGTACATTGAATTTTTTTTCCAATGACCTTGATGAACTCCCTTAATTATTCTAGTGGTTTTTAGGTTGGACATTTTTTAAAATAAACCTTATTGAGGCTCAGTTTACATACTTTTTTAAAAAAAATTTATTTATTCATCTGAAAGGCAGAGTAACAGAGAGAGGGAGAGACAGAAAGAGATCTTCCATCCGCTGGTTCACCCTCCAAATGGCCTCAAAGGCCAGCAGAGCCAGAGACCTGGAATTCCATTTGAGTTTCCCATGTGGGTAGCAGGGGAACAAATACTTGGGCCATCTTCTGCTGCCTCCCCCAGGCGCATTAGCAGGGAGCTGGATCAGAAATGGGGCAGCCAGAACTCAAACCAGAGCTCCAAGATGGGATGATGGGGCTGCAGGAGGCAGTGTAGCTTGCTGTGCCCCATCAGCTTACACACATTTCAATGCGGTTTGACAAATTGCTGTATCTCAGCAAACACCACCACAATTAAAATTTAAAAAAATTTCCCTTACCCCAAAAAGTGCTGCCTCTTCTTTGAGGGCCCATCTTCTACTGTGCTTTTTCTATAAACAGCTTCACTGAGAAATACTCATCATTCAAAGACCACACTGTTTACCAATATAAAGTGCACAATTCTGTGGATTTTAGTGTGTTCACAGACTTGTATGACCATTTCCACAGTCACTTTATTTTTTTTAAGAGTTCAAATTTTAAATTTACTTTTCAGTTTTTCTTTTTTTGGTAAACAATTGATGAAATAATGCAATCCACAGTCCCCTTTAGAACATCCACTCATACTCCATTAAAAGCATACTCAGACTTTTGGGCATGGAAAAAGACTAGAAATACTATGATACAACTCCCTTTCTCTTCAGATTCAGAAGCTGAGGATCTGAAAGATTAAGTTGGGGGCTGCTGTTGTGACATCAGTAGGTTAAGCTGCTGCCTGCAACACTGGCATCTCATATGAGCCCACATTTATGCACTAGTTATCTGCTTATGAACACCTGCCCCCCGCTGGCTAAAGGTCTGGAAAAGGCACACCTCAACTCTGCCTGCTATTTTAGAAAACTTTGTATTTATTTATTTATTTGAGTTGCAGAGAGACACACAGAGAGAAAGCTGTCATCTGCTGGTTCGTTCCCCAATGCCCACAAAAGCCAGAATTAGGCTGCACCAAAGTCAGGAAAAGGGAACTCAATCTATTCTCCCACGTGGATAGCAGGAGCTCTACTACCGGAGCCACCACTACTGCCTTCCAGGGTTTCTGCTAGCAGGAAGCTAGAGTCAGACCCAGGCTACAAACCCAGGCTCTCCAATATGGGGTGTGGGTGCCTAGAGCAGTGTCATTTAGTCATTAGGCTAAATGTCCACCCCTACTACTGATCTTGTTTTTTATCAGAAATAACTTTGTCTCGTTAGCCCTTCCCATGAGACAACAGTGCATTTTAAAAGACATGAGACTATGTTTGGCACTGGTTGCATTACCCAGACAGGAATTCCAGTGCTCCTTCCAGATCATTCTATAGGAGTACTCTGTTTCAGTATATGATAATTCCAGAGGCAATAGGGTTCAGGCAAAACACTCCACTCTACTCCGTCATCAGACTCTTTTGCCTTTAGCACCAGTGTCTGTCAATGAATTCTGGAAACCGTATTCTTGTTGGAGAGCATCAACAAACACTGGATAAAACCAAGTTCTATTCATGTGGGAAACTGAAAGGCCAGGAACACTACCATGACTCGGGCATTTCAAGAAATGAAATAGCATAACTTAACAAAAGCCAGACAATTTGTATTGGATTGAAATGAGGAATGCTGGAACCAACGACTAAAATTACAGAAATGGTGGTAGAGCTTGTTCCAGGAAATAAATCACGAGCCGTGGCAAAGAGGGAAATAAAACCAGCACAAGAACAAACAATCCTCTCCCTGAATAAAGTATGAGCCAAAAGAGAAGAGAAAGCCAGAACATGACATCCTAAGACCAACGGACAGGGTTTAATTAATATCGGTCAATGAACTGGATCACTTTGCTTCCTGTTAGTGTAGTCATAAAAATGAAACAGGATACAAAATGTCCTGAAGATTACATTATTCAAATGAAGTATTTATCTGGGCAGTGAAACTCATAATCAGTGTTTTTCAAGCATTTTTGCCCCTGAATCCCAGTGAGAAATATATTTTATGTCAAAATCTCACACATGCACACACACACAATAACAGTTTCACATTACCTTTATTACAGCGAATGTATACTGATGTTTTCTTTCTAGACTATTTTATTTTACTCTATTTCTCATTTTTAAAATGCTGTTAGAGTTGATTTCATGACTCATTAACAAGTTACAGTTCACAGATTGAAAAATAGTTATTAAATGGCCTAATATTGTAATGCCCTAATTATTGAAGTCGCACCTGCATGCAGCTGCTGCCAGGAGACCTCAGGCCTGGGTTACAATGGAGGCTTTATTTAGTTCAAGTCCACAGCCAGAGTTACTGGAATGTGAACAAGATTTCCTAGTTGTGTTTCCAGTGGTTTTCTCTCATCTTTTAGAGGGCTGTGGTTCCTGACTCTTCTCCAGATTGCCTGGAAGCCACTGTTGTTGGCAAAACAAGACTGAGTCCTAGGGATAACTGCTTCTTCTCACCCATTTTCCCTTAGTGTCATTGCCCTTGGACAGTACCAAGGCCCCAGGATGGGGTCCGTGTCCATTTGTGGTCAAAATTGGCCTCAGCTTTGGCTTCACCCTACCAGACGTGGCTGCCTCGTGGTTCCATGACTGACTGTGGCATCCTTGCTAGGGTGCCGTCAGCATCGCTCCTGGGCCACTGCCCACTCTCTCTGACATTGTGCTGTGTGCACGCTATATCCAAAACTAAGTATTTCTAATCTTCACCCAACCATGGTTGGGCTAGCATAACTGCAACAGAGTAGGGAGGCCATCCTTAGGGGATAATGCTCAGTGGAACTCTCCATCCAGAGTTCTGAGGTTGAGATTTTTCCCAATACTGTTCCCCATGTCCCTAAAGCAAGGCAATGAATACAAATATCCCCCTGGCTTAGAGACCCAGTCTGTTCCCCAGGACACTCTCCCCAGGAGTTTCAGAGTGGCATTAGGCCTCTGACTGTATGTGGAAGCGTGGTTGGAGAATGTTGACCTAAATGTGTGGGATCTATATCACAAATCCTCTGCAGGGCCCTGGGCCAAAGGGCAAAAGTCCTCAGAAACAAATACAGATCTGGGTCTAAAGCAGTGGATATAGATTACAAAGCTGTACTAGAATTGCTACATTAAATTCTTTCCCAAGTAAAACCATCTTACAATGACTGTGGCGTTCCAGCACTCTGCCAATCGCTCAGTGAAGAGTAAGAAGCATTTGTCCTATATATATGGAAGGGAGTGTTTGGTGTTCTTGGTCTACTCCCATCTATACAGTAAGGATGCAGAAGGATGTTTGTTGGTTAAATAGATCAAATTTGAAGAATATCAACTCAGCTCATGAATTAAAAGAGCCTTAAGGGTGGAAGGAACCTAGACTTAATCTAACCTATTGCTATTGGTCTTAGCCTTCCATTTTCCTGGATTCATTAGAAACATATTTGGATGCGAATGACCTAGTGTCTGACTTCAGTAGGTTAAACAAATAAGGATGCATTTTTCTCACACAGCAAAGTGTCTGGAGGAGAGCAGTTGCCAGCCTTGCTTAACAGCACAGTGACGTTTGAATTGATTCCCTTAATTCTCTTGGCCCTTTCCTCCTGGTTTTAAAATGACTTCTGCACCTCTTAATATCACATTTGCATCACTGTCAGAATAAGGTGTGTGTGGGGGGGCTGGGGAGTGGGAGGTAGTGACCACAACTACATCTGTCCTTTCTTATCAAAAAATCAAAAGCTCACGAAATGTCCCAACAAGATGGTATAAGGTTAAAACTGGGTTTGCTATTCACTTTTAGGTAAAACTGAATATGCTTCGAAAGAAAGAAGAGAAGATGGATATTAAGTAGACAATTGTGAAAGCCAGATTTCCTCAATCCAGAGCTATTCAGACTTCCTTGAAAATCTTCAGAGCAAGGAGAGAGCCTGTCCCATTTTTGGCAGCTCTAGAAAGATGTTTTTATTTTGAGTCAGAATCAGTCTCCCTTTAACACCTCCCTCTGTCTGCTGGTTCTGCCCATCAGGGGCTATGGAGGTGAATTTGAATACTTCTTTTTGGTGACAGCCATGCAAATATTTGAAGACAGCCGTCATTTCTCCTCCAACTCTTCTCCTGTCCATATAAAACATTTCTGGTTGAGTTCTCATGTGACATGAGTGCAGCAGTTCCACTTGCTTTCCTCTGGGTGTGTTTCATTCAGTTTGTCAGTGCTTCTAACAGACTTCATTGACATCACTGGTCAATGGGGGCAACTTGCACAAAGTCAGAGAAGTCAGACTATCATCTTATCATTAAGGTGGTTCAAGTTTTCATTAGTTTTTATGCACGTCCTTCTGGTGATCTGACCAACTAAAGACAGTGAGTCTTTTCCAACCCTTCATTTTCTTTTACTTATGTAATTGGTCTAGGAATCCCAGAGCAGAATTAGTACTCCTGAGTAATATATGTTACAGTGTTAGATTTTACTTGTATTTCTAGGTTAGTTAGTTCTTTTCCAACTCCAGTTCTATTATCCAACATAGGAGTTATTCCCCCTAAATTGATATCTACAAATGTGACAAATGTTATACTCTTTCTAACTTCATGTAAATAAAGTATTTTCAACAAGAAACATTAGCATCTTTCAACTTGTCCCTGGTAACCTCTTTCTAAAGTGAAGCTGATCATCATTTAGTTAAGGTCCTTCATTGTTCGATGGAATTCACCTCATGATCATTTAGCCCACAAAAATATTCTGAGATCTTTTTTCAACTACTTCGCAAAAATTCAGATTGAGAAAAAAATATTTCTTAATCAAATAACTTAGAGACCTAGTGAAGTTTAAGTGGTAGAACTTCCCTCCAATGAACCCATGCTAGCTCCTAGTAAGCACTAATTCTTCAGATTAATCTTTACATACCCAGCATAGAACATTTTATGATTATATTGTCCTCTTAGTACTGGATACTGGAAATCCAGGCAAAATTTTAAGGTGATTCATGACAACTGTTGTGGAGTTGCCCATTAACCAGGATTTAGCATACAGGCAAACATTATGTGCAATTACAAGATCTTTGAAAATCCCTTAAGTGACTTACAAAAGATAATATGCATGGTACACAATGTACAGTTTTGTACAGTGAAGCTTCTTGACGTCAAAGCTTGAGAATCACTGAGTCAGAGAAAAGAAAGGTACAAAAGAAGTAAGGACATTCACAACATTTTATCAAATCCATCTCTAGAAGTGAATGAGGAAAGAGTAGACATTCTAAAGTCTCTGATTTTCAGTACAGTGTAATTTGTGTTATTAGGAACCTTTTATAATGCTAATAAATGTCAAGAAATTTTTTGTGGGTATTGAGGGCTGAAAGTTATTATCTATGAAAGTACCTATCACACGGTACCTATCACTAGATTTGAATCTAACTATATTAAGAATACACACACATGCATACATATATATACATAAACATATACTAATTTATGAGAAGTTGGATAAAAGATATTTTGGCCACTGGCATCTTATTTTCCATACAGCCTCTTCTCTTTCATGACCTTGGTTATTGATTCTCTAATAATCCCTTAACATAAGTAGATCCTTATAATTAGTTCCTATCACAACGAAATTCTGGAGTTGAAAAGTAGACTTTGTTTTAAGGTAGCAATTAATTTGTATAGTAGACTTCATTATTTATCAGTTATGTGACTCTGGACAAGTTTCCTTAACATTTTTGAAATTATCTTCTTGTCTTCAGAAAGGACAAAAGAGGTAACTACCTCAACAATTTAAGTCAGGTGTATAGAGCAGCCAACCAAAAGGAGATCCAGATCTCCATGTTACACATCAAAGTCATGTTTCAACTTATTTCAGAGAAAGTTATACAGGGAAATTATTTCCATAAAAACTAACGCAACAAGCAATTTAGCACCCAATTCTCCGAACTCATTGATATCGCCTCAAACCACATTTAGCAAAATAAATTACACAGGTAATAAAAAATAATGGCATGTTTTTGTGTAAATCATTCTTTGCTTTAAATTGTTCACTCTGGGTTCATTAGTTTTCCAGGGCTACCCTAGCAAACGAACAAAAACTGTGTGGCTTAAAACAACACAAATGTGCTGTCCCGGAGTTCTGCAGGCCAGCAGTCTGAAATCAAGGTATTGGCTAGGTCATGCTCTCTCCAGTGCCTCCAGGGAAGAAAGCAGCCCTTGCTCTTCTAGCTTCTGGTGTTTGTTCTCAATCCTTCGCATCCGTAGCTGGTGAAAGCATCACTGCAGATACGTGGTCATCTCTCTCTGCTCTATGTCATCTTCCCTCTGTGTGTAGCTGTCTGTGTGTCCACATTTCCTCCTTTTTAAGGATACCAGTCACGTTGCAGGAGGACAGAACTCCAGGGACCTCATTTAGAGCTGACTACCTTATTTCCAAATAAGGTACTGGGGGTTAGAACTTTGACATATCTTTCTTGGGCCACAATTCAACCCATAATACTGGGCTTGAATAAAGGATTATGGGGGCCGGCACTGTGGTGTAATGGGTAAAGCTGCTGCCTGCAGTGCCAGCATCTCATCTGGGTGCCAGCTTGAGACCCAGCTGCTTCACTTCTGATCCAGCTCTCTGCTATGGCCTGGGAAAGTAGTAGAAAATGGGCCAAGTGCTTGGGCCCCTGCACCCATGTGGGAGACATGGGAGAAACTCCTGGCTCCTGGCTTCAGATGGGCCCAGCCGTTTGGAGAATGAACCAGCAGATGGAAGATCTCTTTCTCTCCCTCTCTCACTGCCTCTGCCTCTGCCTCTCTGTAACTCTGCCTTTCAAATAAATAAATAAATCTTTAAAAAATAAATGAATAAAAATAAGAGGTATCCACAGACCTGTGGTCCATATACAGTGTTAATCATATCATGGCTACAGGTTTGGTTTCTGGGCAAGCCAGAGAGCCTTTTGCCGTTTTACGAGCCTGATTAAACTTATAACCTCAAGTTTTCATTACACGTGCCATTAATATAAGAAAAAACAAGTGTGAGAGACTAAACAAATAAATAATTGAATGTGGAAAATCTACTTATATAACCATAAACAGAGGTCACCGCACATAACCTTCAAAGAAGCTTTTTTTTTTTTTTTTTTTGCAAACCTCAGCCTATTGGCCAGAAAGCCAAAATATTTCTCACCTGCTATCAAGGTTAACTGCATGTTAACTGAGTTAGAAAACGTGACTATGATAGCACTGAAAGAAATCCCCAATATTGGTAATGGACATCAAACTTGACAGATGCAGGGAGCAGGGTTCACAGACAGGTCTGAAGCTGCCATCCTAGGGATCTCTAAATAAACAGCTTAGGCAAAAATAGCAACTCTCCTCTGATAGCAGATCAGCGTTTCTTCAAATCAGACTGTCATATTTTTTGCAACAACAGTCACTGGTTTGATGACATAAGCACCGATTTCTGGATCTCATTTTGAGATGACTTATGTTCCACTGGATATTTCTGAGCATGGGAATGTATTTTGGTATAACATTTTGTTGCCTTTGATACCAAGAATAAAGACCAAAGAAAAACAAAATCCCTCTTGAGAGACTATAAACATCACTCACAGCTTCAAGAAAATCTATCTTAAAGAGCAGCCCAAGATCATGAATATGGATGACTATAACCTTGACAATTCTTAGGCAGAGAGGAATCAAGAAGCTCATTTCCAACTGCATAAGATGCATCTGCATAGATAAAATTGTAACAGGTCAGTTTGAAAGTTGGTGGAAAATGGAGGAATAGCAGTTGCCTCAACTGTAAATAAACCCAGAAGGACATAGGCATCCTCAGTCATGGCTCCAGTATTTCCTTTGAGACAGGTGTCCAACTTGCAGCTGGCCCCGGTCTTCTTGACCCCCTGGAGAGTACCATGCCTTGTGCCTCAGTTCCACGTCCCCGTGCAGATTTGTTCTCCTCCTGGACATTATGTTGTCCCAGGAGGCTGGTGGAGATGGTGGGAAATGGATTGACGTCTCACCATTGTAGCCTCCAAGGCTGGTTTAAACTCTGATTTACCTCCACAGTCCATGCTCTTTCTACTTTTCATTTAATCACTCAATAACATTTCAGGACTTTCTATATACCTGTATCAACCAGTGACCTAAAAGAAAGCATATGAGATAAGTAAAATAGATAATTTGAGGAGAGTTTAGTAAACGTATTATTTAAAAGGTTAAGACAAGGAGCAAGTATTTGGCCTAGGAGTTAAGACACCAGTCAGGACACTCATGTCCTATATGGTGGGGGAGGGGTTACCTGGGTGATGTCTGGCTCTGGTCCCTGCTAATGCAGGCCCTGGGAGACAGTGGTGATCACTAAAGTAATTACATTCCTGCCACCATGTTGGAGACCTGGATTGCATTCTTGGTTCTTGGCTTCAGACTGGTCCTGTTCAAGCCACTGGAGTGCTTCGGAGGAGTGAATCAGCAGGTGGGAGCCCTCCCACTTTCTTCACAAATAAATTGAAAAGAAGATGATAAAAAATAAAAGGTAGACCTTATCAGATTGAGTTTATTAAAAAACAAACAACAACAACAAGATACAAAACCTTACGCAAGATGTAGGGAATCCATAAGGAATAACGCAGTGCGGCACTGTCACCAGCCCTAAGTCTGAAGGGGCAAGACGAGGGAGCAGTTCTAGAACCGGGACATAAAATCCTCTCTGCAGAGAGGGCCACTTCAGGAGCTGTGGCTTTTGATTTAAGGGGTTAGCCTGCTAGGAATAACCGTGCAGGGAGGAAGTCAGAGCCATGAATACCCCGATTTCATTCTGCTTCTCACATCTGCCAATGCTCCCCTTCGGTAGAACCGAAGGCGGTTTACCATGAAGCTAAGCATCTTTCATTTATACTGGCCCCTCCCAAGTCCCTGGGGACAACCTAGCAACATTTGCATGGCCAGATCATTTTGTAAAATTTCCAAACAGAAGGCATTTTAACTAGCAGATTAAGACTTCCACCTCTTCACTTCCAACTTGATCTTCACCAAACTTGTCCTCTGTATTGGAAATGACCATGGGATCTTAAAGGCCTCAGTAGAGGGAAAGTTGAGTTGGGAATACACTTTACCTTGTGTTTAGAGAGAACTGCGTGGGATTCAGGCACGTCTATGGAACTGCCTGACCTGTGTAGGAAATTCCTGGAATGCTACTCTCATCCTCTGGTTGATCCACCTAGGATCTTGACACAGGTGCAGGGCCAGAGTCGAAGTGTGATAAGTGTATGTCCTGTCGAGCATGTGTGCAGTATGCATGAGGGAGTGGAGCTGAAACTGTTCCGAGCTGATCTGTGTAGCATTTCTTCAAATCTTACAGCTCAAAGTCGGGAAAAACAAGACAAAACATTTTGGCAATGTATTTTTTCCCTCTCTTATTTTAAAGACTTATTTATTTGTTATTTGAAAGGCAGAGTTACAGAGAGGCAGAGGCAGAGAGAGAGGGGGTGGGGGGAGAGAGGGAGAGACAGATCTTTCATCTGCTGGGTCACTTCCCAAATGGCCGTAATGGTGGGAGCTGCACCAATCTGAAGCCAGGAGCCAGGAGCTTCTTCTGAGTCTCTCACATGGGTGGAGGGGCCCAAGCACTTGGGCTTTCCAAGGTCATAGCAGAGCGCTGGATCAGAAGTGGAGCAACTGGGACTCAAACCAGGGCCCATATGGGATGCTGGCACTGCAAGTGGCAGCTTTATCCGCTGTGTCACAGTGCTGGCCCCAATGTTTTTTTTTTTTTTTTTCATATTTGACAAAAATAGTGGTAATTAAAAGGGCATCTCTAGTAACAGGTCATGTGGTAAAAGAACTTTTGTAAAACAATGAATTATGCTAGAGGAAAAACTGAATTGTTTAGTCCTTTTATTTGTAAATAATATTACAAAATTGTTGTCATATGAAGAGACACTTGAGAATACAGACACAAAAATTTAAGAAAAAAATAAAAAGGCACATCAAGGAGTTCATTAATAAAATATATGATTTTGTTGCTTATAATTCTCTTAGAAGAATGCAATTTCTTCTGTAATTTCTCGTTCAAAATAAATATTTACTTTTGAATCTTATATTTTTTTTCTTAGCGAAGGATCCAAAAATGGTACGAACTTCACAAAATCTGCTCTGCCCTTGAACCAAATCCATCTGGAAGTTGGAGGACAGAGGGTCCTGTTGGTGGTCACTCTGGGCAGCTCCCCAGGGTGCTGAGCTGAGGGAGAAGGGGGCTGGTAGGTCTCAGCTGCAAACAGGGACTTCCAGGACAATGCCAGACACAACGTCAGATGTTGGGTTTCTAATAAGGAACAAAGTAAACATGGTTCCTGCCCTGGAAAAGCTCTTGACCTAGTGAGAGAAAGAAGCTGGTAAACAGGAATTATAATTAAATGGGGACCTCAAGGGCTATCTGGGTGACAGGGATTGAATGAGTGAGATATTGGCTCATGTCCTAAAGTCCCAAATGGAAGGGAGGGGAGTCAGAGTGAAGTAGAGTGAGATTTTCAAAAGGGTCGAAATGAAAGAAAGATATCCACAGGTGTATCATAAAGCTATACTGTCACTATGGTGGGTTTATGTTGGTATGTGACCTATCAGTCACTAGATCTAACTACATCTGATAATTTCTGATATTTATTAATAGTTAAAAATTATAATGACATGCTAATGTTCACTTTTAAATTTTTAAAATTTATTTATTTTCAATTTATTTGAAAGGAAGAGAGAGGGAGAGATTTTCCATCTGCTGGTTCACTATCCAAACATCCACAACAGCCAGGGCTGGGCATTCTCAGTCTGGGAGCTAGGAACTCCGTGTGGGTCTCTCATGTGGTTGGCAGGGACCTGAGCTGTCACCTGCTGCCTCCCAGGGTATGTGTCAGCTGACTGCCCCCAATTTTTTCCTTTTAATAAAAGTAAGGGGCGCCAGCGCTGTGGCTCACTAGGCTAATCCTCCGCCTTGCGGCACCGGCACACCGGGTTCTAGTCCCGGTCGGGGCGGGTTGGGGAGCCGGATTCTATCCCAGTTGCCCCTCTTCCAGGCCAGCTCTCTGCTGTGGCCAGGGAGTGCAGTGGAGGATGGCCCAAGTGCTTGGGCCCTGCACCCCATGGGAGACCAGGAGAAGCACTTGGCTCCTGCCATCAGATCAGCACGGTGCGCCGGCCACAGCACGCCAGCCGCGGCGGCTATTGGAGGGTGAAGGAAGACCTTTCTCTCTGTCTCTCTCTCTCACTGTCCACTCTGCCTGTCAAAAAAAAATTAAAATAAAATAAAATAAAATAAAAGTAAGGGGCCAGCACTGTGGTATGGTGGGTTAAGCCACCACCTGTAGTGCCAACATCCCATATGGGCACCGGTTGAGTCCTGGCTGCTCCACTTATGAACCATCTCTCTGCTATGGCCTGGTAAAGCAGTAGAAGATGGCCCAAGTGCTTGGACCCTTACACCCAAACGGGAGACCTGGAGGAAGCTCCTGGCTCCTGGCTCCTGGCTTTGTTTCAGCTCAGCTCCGGCCTTTGCGGTCATTTGGGGAGTGAACCAGTGGATGGAAGTGTTCTCTCTCTCTCTCTCTCTCTCTCTCTCTCTGTGTGTGTGTGTGTGTGTGTCTGCGTCTGCCTCTGCCTTTCAAATAAATAAATAAAAATCTTCAAAAAAAATAGGAATACATAAGGGAATTTCAAGACTACTTGGGAGGGGCCAGGGCTGTGGCATACTGCGCTAAGCCTCTGCCTGCCACACTGACATCTCATACAGGCGCTGGTTCTAATCCCAGCTGCTCCTCTTCTGATCCAGCTTTCTGCTATGGCCTGGGAAGGCAGTAGAAGGTGGCCCAAGTGCTTGGGTCCCTGCACCCATGTGGGAGACCCAGGAGAATCTCCTGGCTCCTGGCTCAGATTGGCCCAGCTCCGGCTGTTGCTGGCACTTGGGGAGTCTCAGAAAGGAGTGTGGGAGAGCAGTACTTCCTCTGTCTGGGCGGCACTCCAGAGAGCAGGGTGTGCTCTGCTCCTGTCCAATCAGAGCTGGACCTCCTTATGAGTCTCTCATGTCACTCACCCCTCACAGCCAATCAGTCACAGCTCCTATCCCTTCTGCCCTCTCATCTTCTGTCTCTCACATGTTCCGCCAGCCTCTCTTCCACCACACTTGTCCTCCTTGTCTCCCCCGCAGTATTGTTTTTGTCCATGGATGGGACTTCCTTCAATGCCGCCATGCTCTGTCCAGTCTGCAAAAACAGGGTCAGATGAAGTGTAAGAAAAACACTCAGAGGGTCTCTAAACTGTGCTTGTGGTGTGACACATACATCCAGAACTGTCCCAGAGAAAACCAAAGTAATATGTCCACAAATGAGTCAGCACAGATTAGAAGAACCCGAAGGAAGCATCCAGAATGAAGATTCAGAGCTGGGGCAGATATCGCAATGTGGCTGGTTAAGCTGTTTGGGATGACTGCATCCTATATTGGAATGCTTGGGTTCAAGTCCTACCTCCACTTCCAACCCACCTTCCTGCTGGTGCACATCCAGGGAGGAAGAAGATGATGGTGCAAGGACTTGGGCTTGAGGCCAGCTCTGTGGCATAACAGGTAAAGCCGCCACCTATAGTATGGTATCCTATATGGGCACCAGTTCAAGACTCGGCTGTTCCACTTCCAATCCAGGTCTCTGCTACGGCCTGGGAAAGCAGTAGAAGATGGCCCAAGTGCTTGGGCCCCTGCACCCTCATGAGAGACCTGGCTCCCAGCTTCAGATCAGCCCAACTCTGGCTGTTGTGGCCATTTGGGGAGTGAACCAATGGATGGAAGACTCTCTCTCTCTCTCTCTCTCTCTCTCCTTCTGCTTCTGTAACTCTGCCTTTCAAATGAATAAATAATAAATAAATATTATAAAAAATGTACTTGGGTTTTTGCCCCTACATGAGAATTCTGGATGGAGTTCTTGATGTCTGGCTGCTGTAGGCATTTGGGGAGTGAAGCGGTGGATGAAAGAAATCTTTGTATGCGTGTGTCATTGTCATTCTGCCTTTAAAATAAAACAAAACAAAACAAATAAACCTTTTTAAAAATAAGACACAGAGCTCAACAAAGACCACAGTTCAAGGGAAGATGACCTTTAGATGTACTAGGTGAGAAAGCGAGAACTTTGAGGCAGTCTGAATACTTTTGCACCCTCTGGGCTGACACCTGAGACCAGGATTGTCTGCCTTTCTGGGAGCTCTGTGCAGAGATGTGTCACTTCAAATCTACCTCCTCCATGGCTGCCTTTCTAGAACCTGATAGGTTACACTGGAAGTCCACTGCAAGTTGGAGGGTTTCAACCCTCCCCAAACTCTTCCTTTCCTACAGTGCACTGTGTTGTGATCACACTCTTTCATGTCAGGCAAGATCTTCTCCCTCGCTGCTCCCTTGTTGCCTTGCAGCCAGGAATGTTTGAAAGCTGATCACAACAAACTGTTGCAGGTCTTAGAGCCTTCACACATGCTGTTCTCTTGGCCATGAGTCTTGTTCGTTTGCCAGGCTCGCCCTGACCTTTCCCTGCCTCTGACACACTTCTGTTCCCTTCCAGAGCCCATCCCAGCCAGAGCTGAGCACTGACTGCTCTCGCCATTTTATTTTGCACCCTTTCTCATCCTATCACCCCTCACATCACATTAGAATAATAACTCTTGCAGGTCCAAGCCATAGGGTGACTGCGCAGGTCAGTTGGCTAACAGGGCTCAGAGTGTTTATTGGCTTAAGGCTGTTTGAACCAGACATAAGGACTGAGTTAGGGCCTGCATGCATTTGCTCAGGCTGCCAGAACCGTAGATAGAGTGGCTTAAACAACAACAAAAAAATTACTTTCTCACAGCCCAAGGTCAGGATGTTGACAGGGTTGATGTCTCCTGAGGCCTCTCTCACTGGCTTGCAGATGGCTGCTCTCTCCCTGTGTCCTCACATGGCCTTTTCTCTGGGTGTGGGCATCTCGGCTGTCTCTTCTTATAAGGATGCCAGTCAGATTGGATTAAAGTCCAGGCCTGACAGGCTTATTTTAACTTAATCACTCCTTTAAAAAAACTTTATTTTCCTTTCGGATCACAGCTTCCAAATGACAAAGAAAAGAAGCA
Source organism: Lepus europaeus (assembly GCF_033115175.1). Lineage (NCBI taxonomy): Eukaryota > Metazoa > Chordata > Mammalia > Lagomorpha > Leporidae > Lepus > Lepus europaeus. The sequence goes on along the minus strand of NC_084827.1, from coordinate 167,304,117 downwards.
ACAATGACCATGCCAGAAGGGCCCTGGGTGGTGGGATTTTAGACACAGCAGGTTAAGCCACTGCCTGTGATGCTGGCATCATATAAGAGCACCAGTTCAAGTCCCCGCTGCTCTACTTCTGATCCAGCTCTGTGCTAACGTGCCTGGGAAAGCAGTGGAAGATGGCCCAAGGACTTGGACCTCTGCCACTCATGTGGGAGACTCAGATGGAGTTCCTGGCTTCTGGCTTTGGCCTGGCCCTTGGGGCCATTTAAGAGTAAACCAGCAGAAGGAAGAGCTCTGTCTCTCTGTGTCTCTCCCTTTTTCTCTGTAACTCATCCTTTCAAATGAATAAAATAAGTCTTTAAAAAAAAGTCCATGTAAGGAGCTTAGTCTTTAAAGCCCAAAGAAAAACAGCTCTGGAAAAATTAAGTAGCAATTAATACTTAAAAAAAAAAAAAAAAAAAAACCCTTATTTCCTCATGAAGTTACATTCTAAGGTACTCGGTTGGATCTTCAACATATGAATTTGGCGGTGTGGGGCATGGTTCAGCCCATAACAGAGCCCAAGGCAGGATGCTGTAACCAGAAAGACCACTTCACACCTTCAGCCTGTGAGGACAGGAAGATGTGAGGTGGGCGAGGAGAAAAATCAGGAATGGTTCAGGGCGGGTCTCAGGCAAGAAGAGGTTGAAGAACTCTTGGCTCTCTGTGCTTAAGGGGCGAGAGTAGAGGATTTGCCTTAAACATCAGGCAGGGAGTGTATGTGGATGGCGAGCTCGGCTGGAAGAACTGCACCTGTTGTGATGTTTGCGCATCTGTGTTTCTAGACTGCAAGGCTCTTGGGATTAAGGACTAATTCATTCATGTTGGTTTCCCTAATTCATGAAGGAGCACAGTAAAGTTTGTGAATGAAATTAATGAGCCTCTTAATGAGACCAGGAATGAACGAATGCCTTGCTTTCAAACCATCTATGAGCTGGGTCACTACCAAGTAGATGATTTTATCAGCTCTATATTCATTTTTATCCTGTTCTCAAACTATTTCTTGTCTGCCTCCCCCAGGGCATGCATGCAAGCTTGGGCTGCCAAGACTATAGTCTCTCTCTCTCTCTTTCTCTCTCTCTCTCTCTCTCCCCTCCCCCACCCCCCTTGGAGTAAGCAAGAAAGGGTGATGAAATTTCCACAATGGAAGTACACACCTGTTATTGCAAGTCAGGGGAAATCTAGTCTTCACTGGCCCATGAGCCCTTGCTTAGGAGAGAGGTTGATAATGGGTTAGAGTTTCATCTGAGAACCAACGTGTTGATTCTGTTCTTTCCCCCAGCCTTCCTTAACTGACCTCGGCAACTCCTGGTAGGGGAAAAGGTGACCTGTGGGTGGTGCGAGTGAAACCTCAGAGCTGATCTGCGTGTATATCACTCAGTGAGTTGTTTCGGCACTACCCCCTGCCTTGCTGCTTGACTGTTTGCTAATAACAGATTCAAATTTTTGAGACAGTGGAGTGTCCTCTGCAATCCAAGCTGAATCAATGGTGTAGCCAAAACACTGTCAAAACTCTTAGGACTGGGGTAGGGGCAAACTCTGTTTAGTCTTGATATCTGGGTAAGAGAATGACCCTGCAGGAAATGTTGTGCAGGTGAAGAGGGGGGAAAGGTGGAGCAATTGCTTGGGGATACCCCGTTAGCTAGGTGTTCCCTCTCAGGTCTATGGCCTACCTTCTCCTTGGGTAGCTGCAATGAGAAGCAAATTGTTGCTTATGAAGTCTTCTCATCACAGGCGAAACATATAGTCGCTTCTCAATGAAGCATAATAGTCCCAGTCCCTAATACTTGGATCTTTATAATTAGATAGCTTAAACCATTACAGAACTGCAGGTGTGCATCCTCTCGGTGATGCTAGGAGACAGGGAAATGAATATCATCATCCCCATTGTGAACAGCATTGTGGCCACCCCCAAAATCTTTATGTTGAAGTCCTAACTACCACTGCCCCAGAACATAACTGTTTGGAGGTCATGTTTTCAAAGGGGTGATTAAGTTAAAACAAGACCTTTAGATTGGGTCCTAATCTAATCTGACTGATACTTTTTTTTTTTGATAGATTTATTTATTTACTTGAAAGTCAGAGTTACACACAGAGAGGAAAAGCAGAGAGAGAGAGAGAGAGAGAGAGAGAGAGAGAGGCCTTCCATCCGCTGACTCACTCCCTAGTTGGCCGCAATGGCCGGAGCTGTGCTGATTCGAAGCCAGGAGCCAGGAGCCTCCTCTGGGTCTCCCACATGGGTGCAGAGGCCTAAGGACTTGGGCCATCTTCTACTGCTTTCCCAGGCTACCGCAGAGAACTGGATAGAAAATGGAGCAGCCAGGACTCGAACCGCTGCCCATATGGGATGCTGGCACTGCAGGCGGCGGCTTTACGCACTATGCCACAGCGCCGGCCCCTGGTATTCTTATAAGAAGAGATTGAACACACACCATGTACAGACTGGGGACAACTACGTGAGGACATTGAGGGAAGGTGTCCATCAACAAGAAGGCCAGAGGCCTCAGCAGACACTAAGCCTGCTGCCATGACGGACTCCTAGACCCAACAACTCACATAAAATAAGCATCTGTTGTGTAAGCCACCAGTCTGTAGTATTTTCCTATAGCAACCCTTGCTAACTGATGTACTCTATTTTATACTAAGTGATTTGTCCAAAGTGCCAGAAAAAACTGGACATAGACCAAGAACTCTAGGTTTTAAACTATTTTGCCTTTTGCATTATATTACTCCATTTTGTCTTTCAGTGATAAAAAAGAGAGACATTCACATATATTCTAAAAGCAATCTTTATTAATTTATTATAACAAATGTATTTTCACTGTAGACAATTTAACTTTTCAGGGAATGGGGAACTGCTTTTACGCCAAGGGCACATATGTAGACATTTATAACACATATAAATATATACACCTATGAATATATAGCACATGTAAATAAATGGGCTGCACAAATTATCAACTTAAAAATTAGCTGCTAATTTGGATCTGGCTGAAGAGCCTATGAGAGTATTTTAGGCATGGAAAGCCAAGATACTCTGGAAAAAAAAAAAAAAAGAAGAAGAAGAAGACCTAAATGAAGGATCTCAGCGAGTGTGATCCCAGTGGAAAGAACGGGGCCATCAAAGTAGGAGGTACCTTTCTCTGAAGGAAGGAGAGAACTTCCACTTTGACTATGGCCTTGTCGGAATAGGATCGAAGTCAGCGAACCCTAAAGGCTTCCATAGCCTTGGCAACTCATGGCTAGAGCCTAGGGAGATTACTGACGCCATAAACAAGAGTGTTAAATTGTTAAATCAACATCAGGAGTCACTGTGTACTTACGTCCCATGTGGGATCTATCCTTAATGGGTTGTCCAAGGTGAAGTAATGATATAGCTAGTACTGAAACAGTATTTTTACACTTTGTGGTTATGTGTGGGTGCAAACTGATGAAATCTTTACTTAGTATACACTAAAGCGATCTTCTGTATATAAAGATAATTGAAAATGAAAAAAAAAAAAACCCTTGGTTTTAAATTGGAAATTACATAGAAAAATAATCAATCTTTTTTTAAAAAAATATCTTGTAGGATCTCTGTCATTAATGTGATGTACACTGTTATTTAATGCTATAACTAGTACTCCAACAGTATTTTTTCACTTTGTGTTGCTATGTGAGGGCAAACTGTTGAAATCTTTATATATACTAAACTGATTTTCTGTATATAAAGAGAATTGAAAATGAATCTTGATGTGAATGGAAGGGGAGAGCGAGTGGGAAAGGGGAGGGTTGCGGGTGGAGGGGAAGTTGTCGGGGGGGGGGGGAAGCCTTTGTAATCCATAAGCTGTACTTTGGAAATTTATATTCATTAAATAAAAAAAATTAGCTGCTATAGTTTTTTTAATTTCAAGTCCCTCCTGTGGTTGCTTGGCAGGGCCAGACCAAATGATTTCATGGCTTTTATGGCCCATGAGCTGGATGTGCCCCATCCCTGCTTTAGACTAATGAGGGTAAATTAGAGAAAAAAATAGAAATTCCCTATATCCTCATTTCCCAGACATAGCAGCCACCTCTGACGTGTTGGGTCACTGGTCCATGCTGATGGGAACTCCTTCTGATTTGTGACCAGAAAACGGCCCCTCTGAAGGGTTCCCAGCATTTCCAGGAGGTTTTCTTAATTGCTCACATCTCCTACACTTGGAAACAAATCCCTTCTGCTTTTCCTTTCCTCTGCAGACCAGCTGGCTGAGGACCTTGCTACGATCTCTCCTCAGCTGAATTAAATTAGAAAAGCAAATCTCAGGCATTTGGTGCAGCAATTAAGCTGCCAGTTGGGATGCCTGCACCAGTTAAAGTCCCGGACGCTCTGCTTCTGATCCAGCTTCCTGCTAATGCATCGTGAGAAGCAATGGGTGATGGCCAAACACTTGGACCTCTGCCACCCACGTAGGAGACCCAGATGGATTCCAGGTTCCTGGCTTTGGCCCTAGCCAATCTTAGCTATTGCAGGTATTTGGGGTATAAACCAGCAAATGGGAGCTGACTCTCTCTGTCCATCTTGTCTTTCAAATTTAATTACACACACACACACACACATTTCCTGAGACTATGTCTATAGTCTTCAGTAGATTGCCAAAGCAAAAAAGGGTTAAGATCCCCAGTATACAGTGAAGGGGTCATGTCTCTGTTCACATGGGGATGAATGTATGCATTTCCTTTTAAGGTTGTTCCTAGAAAGAAGGAACTGAGGGCCGGGGAAGAAGGATGGCAAGGACAATTGAAAAGTCCTTGTGTCTGAATCTGCTTTTCTCCTGGCCTCCTGGCCTGGGGTACAGTGCTCTATTTAGACAAGTTAGAGTCAAAACAGGTGAAATAATTTTTGGGTGAGAATTCAGATTCTTGCGTGTAGGTCAGGCTGCTTTGCATGACCAGTGGCAGTGAGTGACAGAGTGTGGGGATGGCCACTCTTCTTACATCTTTATGGGCCAGGCAGGACAATGACCTCTAAAGGGGTCAGAGACAAAGCAAGTGTTAGACTTCCTCCAGCACCTTCTTAGGCTGTGAGCCCAACAAAACAGAGAAAAGGGACATGGCTGATTACTGCCAGCGAGGAGGTAGCTTTTGTGCATATGTGAAGGCGCCAATTTGGGGACTCTTAGAAACCACTGGATTGCAAGTGAATTCACGTTCTCGCACAGGCTAGTGTGGAGTCGTTTATATTGTTATGTTGGCATAAGTGAAAATGTCAAAACTTGTTTCATTTGTTTCTCAGATAAGAAAAGATTATGATGCCACCAGGGGCATCTTAAAACCCATCTCCCTCTCTCTCTTAATCTCTCTCTTACACTCTCCTTCTCCCTCTTTTTCTTTCTTTGCCCCTTCCCTCTGGTCTGTCAGGTTTCCCCAATAAATCCTTTTTACAAAAAAAAAAAAAAAAAAACAAACCACAACCATCCCCCAAATCTCACGCGTCTGGCCTGCCAGAGTTTTGTTCTAACAGGGGTGGGGAATGTCTGGCATGCAGACTGTGTAAAGCCTGTGAAATCATTTGGTCTGGCCCTGCCAAGGCAACTACAGGTGGGATTTGAAATTCAAGAAATTTATAGCAGCTAATTTTTAAGTTGATAATTTTGTACGACCTGCAAATGCTGTAATAAATATCCAAATGGCTCTTGGCAGCAAAAAGATCCCCCACCCATGGAGGAAGGGAAAAAGCTAAGAGGAGGAGGAGGGGCTAGGCTGGCACACTGTAGGAATGCTCTTGGGAATACAATGAGGGGGCAGGTGCAGAAAACAGAGAAGTGAGAGGCCAGGGTTCAGATACTTCCCAATTTCAGAATCCCCTTCACGGAAGACACTGTGCTCAGGAAGCAGGTGTGGGGCTGATAGTGGCCCTGAGAAGCAACCCAGAGGACGCTTGCCCCATTTGCTAGAATGGGGACCGTCTCACTCAGCCCAGGCTGCAACAGCAAATTCCCATAGACTGCAAGGCTTGTATTTCTCACAGTTCTGGAGGCTGGACATCTGACATCACAGTGCCAGCATGGTTAGTCTGATGAGTGCCCTTTTATGGACTGCACACTGCCCACTTCTCATTGTGCCCTTGCATGGAGCAAAGAGTTGGAGCCAGCTCTGGTTTATTCCTAACAGGGCACTCATCCCACTGATGAGGGCGCCACTCTCACCACCTACCTACGTCCCAAAGAACCAAACTCTTGCTGAGAGTAGATATTGGGGGTAGCTGGGAGACAGCCAATCTCAATCTTCAGAACAAATGGATGGAAAGATGGAAGAGGATGGGTAGAGAGAAAATGTCTCCCAGATTGAGTGTTAGCAGTTTGGAATATGAAAGACTCTGGACCACAGAACTGAAGAGTCGAGGAAGGGAACTTAGAGACCCGTGAACATGAGCTATGGATTGGATTTCCTTTTTAATGCTCTTGGCAAGATAAGGGCAGATAATAAAATGATCTTTAATTGCTTGTGGCTACTAAATTGTGCTTCCTTGAGAATAGTGGTTTTTAATGTGATTCTCTGCATAGCCTGAGCCACAAAGAATTTCTAGATAAATTAGAACAAATTATACGACCTATAAACACAGAAAGAAAGGACTACATAAGCCATCAAAAACATAAAGTTAAAATGTGACACTGTAGTTCACCTACCAAATTGACTCAGCAAGAAAGCAGGAAAATTATCACATAAACATTGCTGATGGCATGATCTTTCTGGAAGAAATTTGAGTCATCTACTTTCCTAAAAGCCTTACAACTCTGGATGTAATTTTATTGTTGAAATAGGTTCTTGCTTAAGAACTTATCATAGGGGGAATATCATTGATGAGGTCAGAGACACCTACAGGTGTCTGTATCACAGGGCACTCATAACCCCAATCTCACCCCCCCCAAAAAAAAATCCCCAAAAACAGGCCAGCGCCGTGGCTCAACAGACTAATCCTCTGCCTTGCGGCGCCTGCACACCGGGTTCTAGTCCCGGTCAGGATGCCGGATTCTGTCCTGGTTGCCCCTCTTCCAGGCCAGCTCTCTGCTGTGGCCAGGGAGTACAGTGGAGGATGGCCCAAGTCCTTAAGCCCTGCACCCCATGGGAGACCAGGAGAAGCACCTGGCTCCTGCCTTCGGATCAGTGTGGTGCGCTGGCCGCGGCGGCCATTGGAGGGTGAACCAATGGCAAAGGAAGACCTCTCTCTCTCTCTCTCTCTCTCTCTCATTGTCCACTCTGCCTGTCAAAAATTTTAAAAATAATAATAATAAAAAATTATTGTGGGATACACAGCAGACTCATAGGATGGCAGATGTCCTAAACAACACTCCGGCCTGGGAAGTGGGATACACAGCAGACTCATAGGATGGCAGATGTCCTAAACAACACTCCGGCCTCAGAATCAGCCCTCAAGGCATTCAGATCTGGCTGAAGAGCCCATGAGAGTATAGCAGGCATGGAAAGCCAAGATATCATGGAAAAGAAAAAAAAGACCTAAATGAATGATCTCTGTGAGTGAGATCCCAGTGGAAAGAACGGGGCCATCAAAGAAGGAGGTACCCTTCTCCGAAGGGAGGAGAGAACTTCCACTTTGACTATGACCCTATCGGAATAAGATCGAAGTCAGCGAACTCTAAAGGCTTCCATAGCCCTGGCAACTCATGACTAGAGCCTAGGGAGATTACTGACGCCATGAACAGGAGTGTCAAATTGTTAAATCAGCAACAGGAGTCACTGTGTACTTACACCCCATGTGGGATCTGTCCCTAATGTGTCGTCTAAAGCGAAGTGATGCTATAACTAGTACTGAAACAGTATTTTTATACTTTGCATTTCTGTGTGGGCACAAACTGATGAGGTCTTTACTAATTATATACTGAATTGATCTTCTGTATATAAAGAGAATTGGAAATGAAAAAAAAAAACAACCTGGTGTTAAAATGGAAATGGCATAGAAAATTAATTAATTTGAAAAAAAAATTATGTAGGATCTCTGTCTTTAATGTGCTGTACATTGCTATTTAATGCTATAATTAGTAATCCAATGGTAGTTTTTTCACTTTGTGTTGCTATAGGGGCAAAATGTTGAAATCTTTACCTAATATATACTAAACTGATCTTCTGTATACAAAGAGAATTGAAAATGAATCTTTACATGAATGGAAGGGGAAAGGGAGCGGGAAGGGGGAGGATTGCGGGCGGGAGGGAAGTTATGGGAGGGGGGAAGCCATTGTAACCCATGGGCTATACTTTGGAAATTTATATTCATTAAATAAAAGTTAAAATAATAATAATAATAATAATAATAAAAAATAAAAAAAAATCCCCCAAAACAGAAACAAGTTAGTTCCCTCAAGCACAGTATTGGCTAAGTAAATTATGCCATATTTATAAAAAAAGAATAGGCACTTAAAATGACTCTACAACTATATTACCAGCACGGTCCTGATCACCCGAGGCCTGCTGAAGAGTGAGTCAATGATACTCAGAGACAGGACCAGGAAACTTCTCGAAGTAGAAACTATTCCTTAACTTGTTTTGGTGAGGGTTACAAGGGTGCACACAGTTGCCCAAAGTTATCAAAATGTGCACTTAAAGTCAACAAATTTTATTTAATACCTTCAGAAACAAAGTAGAAGAGAAATGATGCTCTAGAATAATTAATGGGAAGAGATTCAGTGTTAGGTCTGAAAATAATTTTAAAGCAGCTTGCACTGCAGAATTTTATGTTAAAATGATTACAAATAGAGAGAATTAATATAAAATAATACTAAAAGTGCACATCAAAATGTTAACAGTTACCTCTACACAGATAAGGCTATAGTGATGTCTTCTTCCTCTCTTACATTTTTTCCATATTTTACTTTCATAATCATCTTTTTAAAAAAAGTTTTAATGCAGAAAAATTTCCTTGGGAATATAGACAGGAAGTTCAGTGACTGGGATGACCCTTGCTTTTCAGCCAGAAGACAGTTTTTTGAATGAGAGATACACTCCAAGAGCACGCAGGCGCTGGAGCGCGTGAACCAGGGCTTTTCGCTAAGTGGACACATCCCCAGCTGTCTCTTAAGGCAGTGGGCTTGCTGGGCATGAGTGTCAACGGAGCTGTTGCTATCTCCCTCCATCTTCCTCTTCTCTTCCATACCCACAGAATTCCCAGTTTTTCCCTGGGCACATGGCCCCCCAAAGTCAAGATGATGTGTCCCTGGGGTTGGCACTGTGGCGCAAAGAGTGAAGCAGTCACTGGTGATGCTGACGTCCCATGTCAGAGCACCAGTCTGAGTCCCAAATACTCTGCTTCCAATTCAGCTTCCTGGGAAGGCAACAGGTGATGGCTGAAGTACTTGGGCCCCTTCCTCCCATGTTGGGGATCAGGATGGAGTTCCTGTCTCAGCTTCAGTCTGGTCCAGCCCTGATTGTTGTGGGCATTTGGGGAGTGAACAAGTGGAAAGAAGATCTCAGTCTCTCTCTCTCTCTCTCTCTCTCTCTCTGTTATTTTGCTTTCAAACAAATAAACCTTTTTTAAAGATGACATTTTTTCCATTTTTTTGCAGGTAGATGTGAATGTATGCCTAAATTTAGGGAAATAAGATATAAATGAAGCAGCTTGGGAAACATCCAAGTTTTCCTTTTAAAGGAAAGACTTATGGTCTCACTCTACATTTCCTCCCCTTTGATTCCGACGAACTGGGATTGTGGGAGCTGGAGCAGCCACCTTGGAGCATGGGGTAGAAGTCAGGGGTTACAGATGGCAGAGCAATGAAACAGGAAAACTTGGGTTCCTGATGACTGTGGGCCACCACACTGCTGTGAATTACCTACTCTGGTTTATGAGTGACAGAGAAAAATCCCATCTTGTTTTAGTCACTGTTTTTAGACTGACACTGGTATAACAACTAATACTTTTATGGTCTCTGACCAAACCTTCACTACATCAGACTCAATAGAAAAGACCAAAATGTATTTATGGGAGGGAGGGTTCTTTAAAGTTAAAAATCAAGGGGAATTCATTTTCAGCAATCCCAGAACAGAATACTACCTCGGTTATCAAGAAAGGCTATTATTGACAGAGAGTGAAATCTCATATTAGCTCCAGAAATTCAATGAACAAGTTCCTTCCATTGTGTTTTTTCTGTTTCTGGATTCCCTTAAACTTCAGGTGAAGACGTGAGAAAGGAGTCAACCAAAGGTAAGCAGTAAGCTCTGGACACATTCAGACCTGACTCAATACTCAGGCTATTTATCGGTGTGTTGTGATGGCTATAATGTGAACCGTCCTAACTACCGGCATTTTTTGAAACCATTCTAAGTGCTGACATTGTGCCAAATTATGTAATATCTCATTTAATCTCAAGATGCTCTTAGAATGGGCTCATATCATGATGCCTATTTTAATTAAAAAAAAACAACTGAGGCCCAGAAAGGTAAAATAATTTATTAGTTCATACTAAAGAGATCTGTCTGACTCCAAAGCTATGTACCTTAACAGTTCCAGAACTGAACTTGATCTATAAGCAGCCCTCTGCTAGCGTAGAATCAAAATTGGGGGGGGGGGGGGCTACCAGAACTAAGCCAGCTTTAGCCTATGTTCAGATATCAACTCCATGGTGCCCCTTGAAGTTTGGCTTGGAGGGAGAAGCAAGCAGCAATGTCCCAGTTTTTGCTGAAATGCATTTGAAAATGGCTTGTTGTTTCTTTAATCCCAGTCCCTTATGAGCCAACCAAATTGCCAGCATACAATTGAAAACAGCTCTAACAATGACTACAGAGAGCTTGTGTGATAATAAGATGTAATTGAAGCAGGCAGCAAAGATTCTGGGGGCAGTCTTGCTATCTTAATTGTCAATAATAATGAGTTCATGTAAGGACATGGCCTTGCTCAGAATTCAACATTTGTTTTCTGTTCTGAAGCTCTGGGTTGCTGGGTTTACTTCCTTAGTATTTTTTTTTTTTTTAAGATTTATTTATCTATTTGAAAGTCGGAGTTACAGAGGCAGAGAGAGAGAGAGAGAGAGAGAGAGAGAGAGAGAGAGAGAGAGATTCACTACCTAGATGGCCGCAACAGCCAGCACTTGGCCATCTGGGTCTCCCACATGGGTGCAGGGGCCCAAACATTTGGGCAATTTTCCACTGCTTTTCCTAGATAATTAGAAGGGAGCTGGAACAGAAGTGGAGCAGCTGAGACACAAACCGGCACCCATGTGGGATGCTGGTGTCACATGCAGTGCCTTTACCTGCTATGCCACAAACCAGGCCCCTGCTTCCTTGGTATTTTAACACCTGCTTTTTAAAGGTATAAAAATCTTTATCATTTGGGTAGGTTAAGTATTCCATTTCAAATAATAAATATTTTCCTACTGATTTTCATTATTATTATACAGGATCCTAAGGCCCAGAAAGTAAATGGGAAAATGCATGTGACTGTAGCTGTGTTGATCAAAGTGACTGTTAATAGTAGAGCTTGTATTTTTTTCCTATCTCTCCTCTGCAGTGTTCCTGCTGTGGATGTTGGAGTAACTTTAAAATAAAACCGTGGTCCAGATAAAGCACTCCAAGGTGAAGCCAAGTATATTTAATAAAACATTATCAGCTCAAATGTCACCTCTGGGGCTTGGGAGGGCTCTTGCTGAATGTTCTCCTTGTTGTGAAAGGGCAAAGCTGCTATTTTATACCACCTTAACTCCAGCCACCCATCTCCCATGCAGCCCAATTCTACAAAACATAAATAAAAGAGAAAAACTCCCTGTGGTTGTTCTCTGTCATTCTGATTTCAATCAAAATAAAATTGCCTAGTCACTCAGGAGCAAAGAAGAGCGAATAGTGTTGAGCACAGAAAGAAATAAATCTGAATTTTAAAAATAGGCCATCAGCAATTGCTGAAGTGCTGCTACCCTCTAGAGCGATTCCACCTGAGCATATCTTGCTTTGTGATTTCATAATGGAAGCAAATTCCACAGTTCAATAAACATGTACCAAATCCATCTTGCATCCAGGAACTGTGCTGTGCACTACGGATTAAAATACAAGCAAGAAAGAATGCATAAAGGAAAGGTGTGACTCCCTCCAAACTCGGAGATCACACAGGCTTGCAGGGAGAAATGGGCAGCTGTCTGCAGTAAGCACCAGAATGTGTGCGTGCTGTTGCAGCAATGCGGGCCTTGGAGAAGGTGTTCTCTCTGCCTGAGATTGGCCAGGAAAACGAGTTGGAAAAGAGAGGCTCTTGAGGCCAGCATTGCAGCACAGCGGGTTAAGCTGCCACTTGCAATTCTGGCATCCCGTATGGAAGCATTGGCTCGAGTCCTGTTGCTGCTCCACTCCTGTGCCAGCTCCCTGCCAATGTGCCTGGGAAAGCAGCAGAAGATGGTCCAAGTGTTTGAGCCTCTGCTACCCATGTGGAAGACCCAGATGGAGTTCCAGGCTCCTGGCTTCGGCCTTGCCTAGCCCCAACTGTTGCAGCCATTTGGAGAGTTAACCAGCAGATGAAGAGTATTTCTTTCACTCCCTCTCTTTCTTTGTAATTCTGTCAAATAAATAACTTTTTTATTTTTATTTTTTTATTTAGTAAATGTAAATTTCCAAAGTACAGTTGATGGATTACAATGGCTTCCCCCTCCATAATTTCCCTCCCACTCTCACTCCTCCCATCTCCCGCTCCCTCTCCCATTCCATTCACATCAAGATGCATTTTCAATTCTCTTTATATACAGAAGATCGATTCTGTATATATTAAGTAAAGATTTCATCAGTTTGCACCCACACAGAAACACAAAGTGTAAAAATGCTGTTTCAGTACTAGTTATAGCATTACTTCACATTGGACAACACATTAAGGACAGATCCCACATGAGAAGTAAGTACACAGTGACTCCTGTTGCTGACTTAACAATTTGACACTCTTGTTTATGGCGTCAGTAATCTCCCTAGGCTCTAGTCATGAGTTGCCAAGGCTATGGAAGCCTTTTGGGTTCGCCGACTTCGATCTTATTCTGACAGGGTCATAGAGTGGAAGTTCTCTCCTCCCTTCAGAGAAAGGCACCTCCTTCTTTGATGGCCCCGTTCTTTCCACTGGGATCTCACTTGCAGAGCTCTTTCATTTAGGTCTTCTTTTTTTTTTTCATTAGTACTAAGCTAACTTTTTTTTTTTTTTTTTAAGGAAGTCCTTCTACATGGCGGGCCCTGAGCAGTTCATTGTGTCTTGCTAAGGGGCAAGAGGTTGGGACATAAGGGGAGCACTCCAGAGAGAAGCATCCACATGAACAGAGGACATTTGCAGGACAGGGTGTGACAACAGGTGTGACCGCATCTAGTGCAATAGAGGAAGGAAATATAGAAGTAGGACAGTGGCTACCTCTAAGTTCTAGCATGAGAAAGAAAAATTTCATCTTTGTGGCCAGTGCTGTGGTGCCATAGTCTAAGCCTCCACCTGCAGTACCAGAATACCATATGGGCGCCGGTTTAAGACGCAGCTGCTCCACTTTCCATCCAGCTATCTGCTTTGCTCAGGGAAAGCAGTGGAAGATGACCCAACTTCTTGGGCCCCTGCACCCATATGTTAGACCCAGAAGAAGCTCCTGGCTTCGGATGGTCCCAGCTCCAGCCACTGCAGCCATTTGAGGAGTGAACCAGCAGATAGAAGACCTTTGTCTCTCCCTCTCTCTGTAACTCTACCTCTCAAATAAACAAATACATCTTTAAAAAAAAAAAGTTTCATCTTCATCTTCTCCATCTTTTCCAGCATTTGAATAGACAAATTGTTTAAAGATTTATTTATTTATTTTATTTTATTTGAAAGGCAGAGTTACAGAGCAGCAGAGAGAGAGAGGTCTTCCACGTGCTGGTTCACTCCACAATTGGCCAAAATGGCCAGAGCCTCACCCATCCGAAGCCAGGCACTTCCTCTGGATCTTCCCATACAGGTGCAAGGGCCCAAGGACTTGGGCCATCTTCAACTGCTTTCCCAGGCCATAGCAGAGGGCTGGATTGGAAGTGGAACAGCCGGGACTTCAACCAGTGCCCATGTGGGATGCCAGCACTACAGGCAGCAGCTTTACCCCATATGCCACAGCGCCAGCCCCAGACAAATTTTTAACAGGGAAAAAAGACAAGAGTTTATGTTTTTGTTAAGCAAGCAATGTACTGGGGAATCTGGTGAGGAAGGGAAGAGGGGAAGATGCTGAGGTGAGCCATGAAGCTGAGTAAGAAGCTGCACTCAGGACAGCCACAGAGCCCTGGAGGTGAGGAGGATGACCCCTGCCTCACAACACTGGTTCTGAACCTCAGCTGAGGAGCTTGAAAATGCTGATGCCCAGGCCATACCCAAACCAAAGACCTGAGACTCCCTGGAGGTGGAGAAGGAGTTCAGGAAATGCCACCGCAAAAGATGACACATTGGTATGCAGATGACATAAACCCAAGGCACTTAGGGAAGATTGGCAGCGGTCAGAGGCCCTCTCTCTGAGCTCCCTGTATCTGTCTAACCTTTCCTAAAGGAAATCAAAGGTCATGAATCCCCTCCTTGCAATTGTATCAACCAGGGAAGATATCTCTCAGCACAGAAGAAGAGACTGGAGGTTGACACCCTGGGCAGACAATCACCTCTTCCTCTGAAGCTGCTTGGACACAACTTTCATTATCTGGGAGGCAATCGGCCCACAATAACATCTATGCACAATGCATTTCCCCTCCCCGTTCCCATAACTTGTCACCTCCACCCACCAGAAGCTCAAATCCCTCTTTTCTGTAGCACAATGAGCTACTCATGCTGACGCTTCTTTGACTCTCAGAGTATGTGGGATGCCCTGCATCTGTTCATAGTTAAATATGATTTTTCTCCTGTTAACCTGCTTTATGTCAGTTTAGTTGGCAGTCCAGCCACAGAAGCTAAAAAGAGGAGGGAAGCCATATTTTGCTCCTCTACAGTGGGATTCAGGCCCTGCTGATTTCCCCATGGGAGTGCTTGAGCAAAGGGGAGATCCAGGGAGACATGAACAACTCTAGAACAAGTGTGCAGCAGTGGAGAGCAACTGGAGCTTGGGAGAGGAGCCACGAGACCAGGAGTGAGAGAGGAAGTGCTGGGGAGGACAGCAGCCAATGAGAAGATGGAGTACACTGGATGAAGGGACGGGAAGGGCATTTCGAGTAGAGGAAGCAAGGCACAAAACATGAGTATTTGGAGGAAGCGATACTTGAGATGAGAATGAGTTGCAATGGGGATGGTAGGAGAAAGTGTGGTGAGATTCATTATAGTGAGTTTTATTTTAAAATATTTTTCTATTAAATCTATGAAATAAAGCATTTATAATAAATTATCATTTTCCCCCACTCATCAGTTATGTATGTGACTATTGAGTTACTACTGATTTTCAAATCATTTCGTCTTTCAAAATACAGTGATATGGACACTGTGGTTAGTGGCCAGTAAAATCATAAAATTTGCTCTATGATTAATCATAATGGTACTAAACTCTATTTATTGGTTTACAGTTGGTATAAGGTTTCTCAGCCTCAGTATTACCAACTGAGCCGGATAATTCTTCTATGGTGTAGTGACTATCTTTGCATTATAGGGTAATGAGCTCCATCCTTAACATCTGTATATTAAAGTAACATTCACTCCCTCCTTTTCCCACCTTCACCCCCAAGTTGTGACACTCAGGAATGTCTTTGGTCATTGCCAAATGTCACCTGGGGACAAAATTGCATCCTACCCTCAATGGAGAACTGGTCTAGAGATGGAGTCTATTTCTAAACCAATTGCTGTATCCAAAATTCATATGGAAATTTGCCATTGGAACAGTATTAAGTAGTAGGACCTTTAAAAGGTGACTAGGTCATGAGGGCACTGTCCTGGATGGATTAATGCCCTTATCTAGGAGTGGGTTAGTTACAGCGGGAGTGGGCTCCAGATAAAAGGGAGTTCCGCCCTCCTTATCTGTGTTGTGCTCCTGTTCTCCTGCCCTTTTACCTTCTGCCATGGGATGATGTAGCACTAAAGCCGTTAGCCCTCCCAACCTATAGAACTATGGGAAATAATGATTTTCTTGATCAATTACACAATCTGTGGTATTCTGTTAGCAGCAGAAAACAGACTAAGATACCAGTTATCAAACTGTGTGGTTGTGCACAAGCGCATATGCATTTCCTGGAGATTGTGTTAAAATGCAGGCTCTGATTCAGTGGGCCTGGGGTGTGGAACCTGAGATTTTGCCTTCCAGATGATATTATGCTGTTAGTATAGGAAGCAGGCCCTAACCCCCACATACAAGAAGTGCTAACATAAGTGCTGAGTCAGATGGGATAGGGGTCATGTTTACTGCAGTTTTGCACTAATGCATTGAGAATTGGCTATGACCTCTGAGTTCTAGATAAAGGTTCGCTTTATCTAGAATTCATGAATGTAAAGTCCCATAAATACGTTGAATGCCATCATCTTACAGCTACAACCTGGTATAATTATGTATGGAATATTATTCACCTGGAAGGCTTTTCTTTAATTGCCACATTATTACTCCTTTCAATTGCAAGAACAGCTTTGGGGCCAGCACTGTGTCATAGTGGGTAAAGCTGCCGCCTGCAGTGCTGGCATCCCATATAGGCTCCGGTTCGAGTCTCAGCCACTCCACTCCTGATCCAGCTCTCTGCTGTGGCCTTGGAAAGCAGTAGAAGATGGCCCAAGTCCTTGGGCCCCTGCACTCACATGGGAGACCTGGAAGAGGCTCCTGGCTCCTGGCTTCAGATCAGCACAGCTCTGGCCGTTGTGGCCAATTGGGGAGTGAACCAGTGGATGGAAGACCTCTCTTTCTCTCTGCCTCTCCTCTCTCTGTGTAACTCTGACCTTTCAATAAATAGATAAATCTTTTAAAAAAAAAAAGTTTTAATTTGATCTTTATTGGCAGTGTTTCCTTTTGATCATGGGACATGTCCTTATTCTAATAGCACTGCTTTATTGAATCAAAGTCCATTTGGAGATCATACCAAAATGTTGTCCCTTTAAAATAGTCTACAAGTCTCTTTTGCAGCTTCATAGATTCAAACTGTCCTACAGAGGAGCCTGGCACATGATGGAACAGATTTGATTTGGAAGAGCTGAGCTGGGAGATGTATTTCTCTTCAACTTACAAAAGTGTAAGTGTATTTCCCTTGAAATGATATCCCGAGAGGATACTGTCCAGGGGAACACCCCCGCTCAGAATCCCTCAGGCGTTCAGTCTGTGAATATCCACTGACCCCCTCCAGGAGAGCTGTGACCCTAGCAGGCAGGATGTGGTCTGCTGGGGCGGCAGGGAATACACGGAGTGATCTTAGTGAGAAGCCCCCAGGAGGAAGAGAGCGATGTGACGGTGACACGGGAGGTGGTGACGGTGACACGGGAGGTGGTGCAGGTGGTCTGGCCCAGCTTCTCACAAGAAATGAGCAGAAGCTGACATCAACAGATGAGAAGGAGTTGGACCCGCTGCAGTCTGCAGGAAGGGCACTCCGGGGGAGGCAAAGGGACATCTCCGGAGAGTAGTGGGTTAGAACGCAGGAAAAGGAAAGTGCAGTGTCCAGAGCCAGACAGGGACTTGTCCCTGCTCAGCCTGGGAACCTCGTCAATGCTGCTTGATCTCTTCTAGGTCTCAGTGTCTGCAAAAACAAGGGGATGATTTCAATCAGTGGTTCTCAAATTTGGCTGCCTATCAGAATCACCTGGGAAACTTTCCCAACACCGATGACTTCATTGGCCGGGGCTGCGGCTTTGGCCTTGTGAACTTTTAACTGTCCCCAGGTGATTGTAATGTCTACTGCCCGGGGAGAGCCCTGCTTGCATTGTGTGTGAAGTCTGGTCCCACCTGACCACCTGAGGGCAGAGGGCTGCCCCTGTGGGGACCTCCAGTGACCTTAGCCAGCCCAGCCTCTCTGGGTCTCTGAACCTCCACTGCTCAGTGTGGGGAGGTGACCTGAATTCCTCTGTCCCCTTTCATATTATTATTATTCTATGGCATGGTTGGATTGTTTGCTTTTTTAACCACAGCACTGAAATCCCATCTTGGGCCACCAGACATTTTCCCAGCTGGAGGAGGTAATGTGATACTTCCCGCAGACTTCTTTCTCTGTCTCAGCCTCTCCAGAACAAATGTATTTTTCCATCCCTTTCAACTGTGGCACAAAACCAGAGGACTGCAGTCTTCTGCCTTTCCTTTATGAATGAAGGTGAACACTGCAGTAGCGTCCAGCTTGCTATCCAGGTGAATTCAGGACAAATTTAGAAACATTGAATTCGGACCATCATTTGACAAAAGAGAGTGAGAATAATGTGTGTTTTGTTCTATTCTTTGACATGCATTGCCTGTCCTTGTTTAAATTCCTTAAGATATAATCCAAAAAGACAGGTAGTGTTTTCACAGGCTGAAGTTCACTAAGGGGCTTACCCCTATTAATGACCCAGGTCACTTAATTCCAGTCAAGCAGATTAGCTCACTTAAGTCCTTGGCATTAGGGCCTCCCCTCACACCCAGGCCTGCTGAGAAGCTGTCACTCTGCCTTCTCGCAAATCCTCCCTCCGTGCCCAATAATAGTGACTTAATCTGAAGAAAGCAATGAGAGAAGCGTAGGTAGAGCCCATGCTTTAGAGCAGAGCTGTCCTTTGGAACCTTGCAAGCCGCTTGTTTCTTTTACATTTTCTAGTCAACTTGCAAAAAATTAAAGTGAAACTGAGGTGAGCATATGGCTCAGGGGTGAAAATACTGGCATTCCATTTTGGAGTGCCTAGGTTTTGGATAATCACTCCTCTTCCTACCCAGTTTCTTGCTAATGTGCACCCTGGGAGGATGCAGGTGATGGCTCAAAGACTTGAGTCTCTGACATTCATGTGGGAAACCTGGATTGAGTTCCCAAAGCTCCTGGCTTTGGCTTAATCCAGAACTGGCTGTTGTAGGCATAGGGGGAGTGAACCAGCAGATGGTCTCTTTCACTATCAATCTGCTTTGCAAAGAAATAAAAAATAATTCTTTCAAAGGCTGATTGATGAAAAAAAGTAAAAAGAAACATATGAAACAAACTTGAATTGATAATTCACTTTGCCCCATATAGTCACATTATTCACATATAATCAATATAAGAACTTTATTAAGAAGATATTTTAGGAGTATTGTAGTACAGTGAATTAAGCTCCACTTCTTTTTTTTTTTTTTTTTTTAAATTTTTTGACAGAGTGGACAGTGAGAGAGAGAGAGAGAAAGGTCTTCCTTTGCCGTTGATTCACCCTCTAATGGCCGCTGTGGCTGGCGCGCTGCGGCCGGCGCACCGCGCTGATTCGATGGCAGGAGCCAGGTGCTTCTCCTGGTCTCCCATGGGGTGCAGGGCCCAAGCACTTGGACCATCCTCCACTGCATTTCCGGGCCATAGCAGAGAGCTGGCCTGGAAGAGGAGCAACCGGGACAGAATCTGGCGCCCCAACTGGGACTAGAACCTGGTGTGCCGGCGCCACAAGGTGGAGGATTAGCCTAGTGAGCCGCGGCGTAAGCTCCACTTCTGATCTAGCTCCCCACTAATGTACCTGGGAAAGCAGTAGAAGATGGCTCAAGTTTTTTGGCCCCTGCCACCCACATGGGAGATTTGGGTGGAGTTCTTGGTTCATGACTTCAGTCTGGCACAGCCCCCACTATTGCAGTCATTTGAGAAATGAGCCAACAGATGAAAGATCTCTCTCTCTCTCGGCCACTCTGGCTTTCAAGTAAGTAAAAAAAAAAAAAAAAAAAAAAAAAAAAAAAAAAAAATTTAACAAGATATTTTACATTCTCCTTTTCCTAGCGAGTCCTTGAAGTCTTGTATTTCACAGCACATCTCCATGTGAACTGGACACACTTCATGTGTTGAATAGGTCATATGTGGCCATGGCTGATGTGTTAGCAGGGCCTAAGAGGGGCCTCTCTGCTGGCTGCAAGGTAAAAACAGGGCAGAGTGGGGAGCCAGGGATTACAGCCCAATAAACTTTTCTTTAAACAAGTACATATGATCCTACCCAGCAAAATACATAGGCAAATTTATTTCTTTGTTAAGAGGTCATGGTTGAGTTGAAGTGAAACCATCTTAGTCATTTGGGCTGCCATAACCAAATACTGTAAGCTGGGTGACTTATCAACAATGGAGATTTTTTTCTCACATTCTGGATGCTGGGGAGCCCAAGATCCAGGCAGATTCAGCTCACAGCAATGCGTTTGAGGCCAAACAGATGTAGGTTCAAATTTTGCTGCTTAAGTTAAAGTCGTATGATTTCTAGTCCAGCTACTTACCTTCCTGAGTCTCCTATTTCTCCCTTGTAAACTGGAGGAAATTCCTCCTTCTCATGATAACCAGCCACAATGGTCATACAATGAACCAACATTAATAGGCCTGGCATAAAGCATGTTTAATAGACAAATAATGCTAAACCTTAACTAGGCTATCAAATGTTACAAATTTTAAGTGCTAGGTCAGTACTGGGGGAGGCTGGTATAGTAATTTAGTGCCAGGCTGTATTGTCTTTAAGTTACAACTAAATGAACCAGAGAAGGTCTGATCACAGAGCGGTCACTGAAAACAGGTGGGCAGCCCCGCCGATGTGGGTGCCCCCAGTGGATTGCACAGCGCAGGTAACCAGTAAATGCTGAGTTCGCTGTGAAATTGTGGCATGAACAAAAGCAGCAGCTGCAGACTTGATTCTTATTAAAGGAAACTCACAGCTTTAAGCCACACAGATTGTAATAAACCCAAATGCCATTATTTTATCTATGTGTTTTCCTCTAGCTTCTTTGGTGTTTACATAGGAACTGCTGCGACTTGGAACAAAATTCCCACATCAGTTAACACGGCTCCAAAATTTAGTTTTAGCTTCAGTTTTTCTTTTACGAGACTCACCTTTATTGAAACAAAAAGACGTGATTTTCTTCTCTCTAGAATCCACTCTGAGAAAAACTAACCTCCCTCTACTCTCTGCCTCATCAAAGCCCTGAAGGAGGCCTGACAATCACTGGCCCCGTGCAAGGAGGCCTGTAGTCTCTCTGCCACCTTCATACAAAAGGCAAGGACTTTCAATGTAATCCCCATCACATCCCCAAAATATTTTTCACAGAAATAAGAAAAACAATCCTAAAATTAATATGGAACCACAAGACACTCTGAATAGCTACAGTAATTCTAAGAGAGAAGAACAAAGCTAGAAACATCACATTTTCTGATTTCAAACTATATTACAAAGGTATAGTAATCAAAACAGAAGGTTCTGGCATAAAAACAGACACACAGACCAATGGACTAAGATAGAGAGCCCAGAAATAAAGAAACATGTATGTGGCAAACTTATGTTTGATAAGGGCACTAAGAATACACAATGAAGAAAGGAAAGTCTCTTCAATCAATGTCAAAAATTAATAACTACAAGCAAAAGAATAAAATTGGATCCTGGTCTTACATCTTAGACAAAAATCAACTTTAAATGGGTTAAGCACCTAAATAAAAGATCTGAAACCATAGAATTCCTGTAAGGAAACATAGGGGAAACCTTTCTTGTCATTGGCCTCAGAAATTATTTTTTAAAATACAAGACCACAAGTACAGAGAGCAAATGTGAAAATAAATAAATGGGGACCACATCACACCCAAAACCTTCTTCACAACAAAGGAAACAAGCAATAAAATAAAAAGACAACCTTCAGAATGGAAAAAAAATTGTAAACCACACTCACACAGCTAATGTCAACTGTCCAAAGTACATGAGGAACTTGCACAGCTCAATAGCAAATAAAAAGAGAAGGAAATAACCCAATTAAATATTTACAGAGGACCTAATAGACATTTTTCCAAAGAAGACATATGAATTATCAACAGGTATATTAAAAGGTGTCCTACATCACCTGTTGTCAAAAGAAACAGACTTCAAAACCACAAAGACATCCCAGTTCCCATCTGTTATGATGACTATTAACAAAGACAAGAGATAGCAAGATTTACTGAGAGTGTAGAGAAAAACAAACCTTGTATGCTGTTGGTGGAAGCAGCCATTGGTGCCACCATTATGGATAACAGTATGGAAGCTACTCAAAATATTAAAAATGAAACTATCACAAGATCCAACAATTCTACTTCTGGGTATATAGCCAAAGGAAATGAAATCAGTGCATTGAATAGAAATCTGGACTTCCATGTCCATTGCAGCATTGCTTACAATAGCCAAGATATGAAAACAACTTAAGTGCCCATTGGTGGATAAAGAAGTTGTGATACATATATACAACAGAATATTCTTCAGCCTTAAAAAGAAGGAAATTTTGCCATTTTCAACAATATGGGTGAATCTGGAGGACATTATACTTAGTAAAATAAGTCAAACACAGAAAGATAAAGCCAGACATGATCTCCTTCATATATGGAACCTATAGATGTCTAACTCATAGACACAAAACAGTAGAACACTGGTTACCAAGGGCTCAGGGGTAGAGGAAATGGGAAGATTTTGGTTAAAAGGTACAAATTTTCAGTTATAAGATGAACAAGTACAGTGTTGGTGGTGATATATTGATTAATCTGCTTGTGGCAATCATTACACATACAATATGTATATCTAATCTTCATGTTGTACACCTTGAATATATTCATATTTATTTGGCAAATATTTTAAAATGAAAGAATAAGGACTGAGAATGGAAAGAAATGAAGAGAAAAATCAAAGAGAGTTGGTAGTGTTAGGAAATAACTACATTACAACTTTAAAAAGTATATGGTAGGGGCCGGTGTTGTAGTGTAGCAAGTTAAGCCATACTCTCTGGTGCCAGCATCCCATATGGGTGCTGGTTCAAGTCCTGGCTCCTCCACTTCCAATCCCTACTAATGCTCCTGGGAAAGCAGCAGAAGATGGTCCAAGTCCTTGGGCCCCTGCACCCATGTGGGAGACCTGGAAGAAGCTCCTTCGGATCAGCTCAGCTCCAGCCATTGTGGCCATTTGGGGATTGAACCAGTATGAAAGATTCTCTCTCCCTCTCTCTCTCCTTCTCTCTCTGTCTTTACCTCCCTCTGTCTTTCAAATAAATAAAATGAATCTTTAAAAAATATATATGATTTTTAGGCCGGCGCCATGGCTCAACAGGCTAATCCTCCGCCTTGCGGCGCCGGCACACCAGGTTCTAGTCCCGGTTGGGACACCGGATTCTGTCCCGGTTGCCCCTCTTCCAGGCCAGCTCTCTGCTGTGGCCAGGGAGTACAGTGGAGGATGGCCCAAGTCTTTGGGCCCTGCACCCACGTGGGAGACCAGGAGAAGCACCTGGCTCCTGGCTTCGGATCAGCGCAGTGCGCCAGCCACAGTGCGCCAGCAGAGGCGGTCATTGGAGGGTGAACCAACTGCAAAGGAAGACCTTTCTCTCTGTCTCTCTCTCTCACTATCCACTCTGCCTGTCAAAAATAAAAATAATAATAATAATAATATGTATGATTTTTAAATGCTTAAAAGTCTCAAAAAGACAAAGAAAATCTCCCTTCGGAAGAGTGCCGTGTTGATAGTGGGGGAAGGTCTTGAGGGGGAAGCAGGAGAGGAATTCAGGGAACTCTCTTCTTCCTGCTCAATTTTGCTGTGAATCCCAAACAACTGTAAAAAGTAATATTTGTTTAAATGAGGAACAAGACCCTTCAGTGTGGCTCAGGTAAAATGCCAAACTGTAAGCACCGGATTATACAACACCCACCATGTCATTGTGCACAATTTAGTTATTTTATTTCCTTATGTTTAGACCTAACAAGGAAAGTTTCCAAGAAATCCAAAGGCTTAAAAAGAGATGGACAGAGAGGCAAAGTTCAAATTGAGAATAGCAATTAGCAAGTCAATAAAAGTTTGGAAGTCAGCTGGTGTTCCTGCTGTTTAGTCAAACTTGGAGCCAGCAATGTCTCAAACAGGCACAAGTTCTTTTCTTTTTTCCTTTTTGGCTGCACAAAAACCCATGTGGGTATGATTTCCAGCGTCTGGATTCTAATATTAATATCTAAAAAAAAAAACTTGAAAAGATGCCGCACTAAATTGTAGTAGCGTCCTAGTTTAGGTTCCCTCAAAGAAGACCCTGGGACAATGTGAGGGCGGGTGGCTTTTGGGGAAGGTGACCTCCGTGTGTATGAGGGAGGAAGTGAGGAGAAGAGAAGGGGTGGAGACAAAGGGCAGTCAGGGCTTGTCAATGAGGGGACCACGGGGGCTCAGTGGGCTGGGGTCCTCTGAGGGCTTCTCAGAATGTCTCCCTATGGAGAGAGAGCTGACCTCAGACCCTCAGTGCTTGACGTGGTTACATTTCTGGGCCTTGCAGGCTTCCTTAAGCACACAGGCAGAGTAGACAGCAAAAACCTTTTGAACTAGACCGAAAAAAAGCCCTGGCAGAAAAACCAAACGTTCCCTCCCTTAAGTTGAAACTGTCCCTGTAGGTCAGAGAGGTTGGTGAGGCAGGGAGGGGAGAAGGGAGAAGTTGGCCCTTAATAGCTCAGTTAATTTAAAAAAGCTCTTATCAGTAGGTGTATTTCATTAATTCAGTGAATCAACAGCTTCTTAAAAAACAAACTGCTGGCCGGGCGCCGTGGCTTAACAGGCTAATCCTCCGCCTTGCGGCGCCAGCACACCGGGTTCTAGTCCCGGTCGGGGCGCCGGATTCTGTCCCAGTAGCCCCTCTTCCAGGCCAGTTTCTGCTATGGCCCGGGAAGGCAGTGGAGGATGGCCCAAGTCCTTGGGCCCTGTGCCTGTCAAAACAAACAAACAAAAACAAAAACTGCTGGGGTCTATGCATCCAAACTGGCTTACCACCACCTGGTGGCAGATCTTGGGATTGCAGGCAAAGAGTTTTGGTAAATAACATCCTGGCATAAATGATTTAAAGCAGATTTATTTCCTTAAAGGAAAATGCCACTGAGGAGTAAGACAAAAACAAAAGCTTTTGTCATGGAGTGATGCTTTGTGTAGTTCTAGGAAATTTTTTTTCTTTTTTTTTTTTTTTTTCTTTTTTTTTGACAGGCAGAGTGGATAGTGAGAGAGAGAAACCGAGAGAAAGGTCTTCCTTTTTGCCCTTGGTTCACCCTCCAATGGCCGCTGTGGCCTGGAAGAGGGGCAACCGGGACAGAATCCAGTGCCCCGACCAGGACTAGAACCCGGTGTGCCGGCGCCGCAAGGCGGAGGATTAGCCTGTTAAGCCACGGCGCCGGCCAGTTCTAGGAAATTTTTATATCATTTTATAGCCCCTGTTTTCCTAATTTTTCAATAATATCGCACAGCAAAGCGAAAGAATGGAAGAAAATCATTGTGGTACATTAACAACAGCAATGAAAAATCTTGTGTGATGAAGCTTAATTTAATGCTGAAATAAAATTGAATATTTTATGGGCCCACCACAAATGAAACCACAGCACGTATAATGCTAACTTCTGAGAAAACTGATCAAGTTTCTTTTCCTGCAGGACTTCTCAGAGCCTTATGGGTATATACTGGGAATTTTTTTTTTAAGCTTTATTTATTTATTTGAAAGTCAAAGTTACATAGAGAGAGAAGGAGAGGCAGAGAGAGAGAGAGGGGTCTTCCATCTGCTGCTTTACTGCCCAATTGGTTGCAATGGCCGGAGCTGTACCGATCTGAAGCCAGGAGCCAGGAGCTTCTTCTGGGTCTCCCACGTGGGTGCAGGGGCTCAAGGACTTGGGCCATCTTCTACTGCTTTCCCAGGCCATAGCAGAGAGCTGGATTGGAAGTGGAGCAGCCATGAGGCACTGCAGGTGGCGGCTTAACCCACTATGCCACAGCGGCAGCCCCAGGAATTTGCAAAGAAGCGATTTGGTTTGCAGCTTCCCAAAGTTTAACAGAGACAACAGTCAACAACTCCTTAAGCCAGTGTTTTATCACTATGTAAGAATACTTGGACTATTCTTTTGTTTTATATTAAAAGATTCAAAGTTCAAAATATGCATTTGAGTTTATTTATTTTTATTTGAGTTTATTTATTTTTGAGAGAACAATAATTTTTAAAGCAAATACTGAACACTTGTAAGCTTATTTTGTTGTAGAACAATTTTGAAACCATGCTGTAAGGAATCTGCAGACACTACATGGGAAGTGCATATCGTGAAAACACCATGTATGCATGAATGCTTTTTTTTAATTTATTTTATTTTTTATTTGTTGACAGGCAGAGTGGACAGTGAGAGAGAGAGACAGAGAGAAAGGTCTTCCTTTACCGTTGGTTCACCCTCTAATGGCCACTGTGGCCAGAGCATTGTGGCCGGCGCACTGCGCTGATCGGAAGCCAGGAGCCAGGTGCTTCTCCTGGTCTCCCATGCGGGTGCAGGGCCCAAGGACCTGGGCCATCCTCCACTGCCTTCCTGGGCCACAGCAGAGAGCTGGACTGGAAGAGGAGCAACCAGGACAGAATCCGGCGCCCCAACCAGGACTAGAACCTGGTGTGCCGGCGCCGCTAGGCGGAGGATTAGCCTGTTAAGCCACGGCGCCGGCCGCATGAATGCTTTTGAGCAAAAACAAACTTATCTTTTGATTCCATTTTCCATGAATATCATGAGGTATACTCATGTGAATGAGGAAAAAAATGGATTGAAACTGATGGATAAACTGTATACTACGGCTTCTTCCCTTACACGTTAAGTGTATTTTGCTCCTTACTAAACCTCAAGGAAGTACTATCTTGATTTCCATGGAATCTAGTTACCCATATATTGGATTTGAGGAAAATAGGAAACATTGAAGTTCTGGTTCTTAAAATCAGTGGACTACACAGCCATTTCCTCGCTCTTCAGTCTCAGAGGCTCTTTTGGGAAAATGGGTTTTCGGTGGCAGAGCCTGCGTCCTCTCAATCAATGTGAAAATTTGTCCCATTTCCCTCCACTCACCAAGCATTTCTGGTAACATAACAGTAACATAACGGCTTTTTAAAAATCAAGCCATTGAACCATATTTAAACTAATGAAAACGGTCAATTTTACAGCTGTATATTTTACATTTTTCAATAATGAAAAAGGAACAGGATAAGGGCACTGAATAAGTCCATCGAAGCCGGAAACCATTCAAAGTATATCAAATGTCACTCCCTTTATCACTATTGTAATTACCAGCATCAGAGGGGATTTCCCTGATTCATCTTTCTTCAGGAAACGACGTCTCCGGCCAAATGAAGACTCGTGACAGACAAGCCCCTTGTAACTATGCCGCCTGAGCCAGTGTTTCAGCCTGGCACACCTTGAGCATTCACTTTTCAGACGTCAAATCAGTGTTCATCATCTGTCTCTGTTGATGAAAAGGACGAAGTTTGATTTGATGTCAGTACTTAAAAAGCTGGTATCATACACCCATAACTTATCCTGATGTCCGAAATTCATGGCCATGAGGTTGTCTATTGTTTACAATAGTTGGAAAAAATGGAAGTCCCATTTCAGGAAACATGGAGCCTGGCCCGATGTCCTTATGGCCTGTGGGCTGTAGACGCTGCACTTGTATAGTGCACTAGTGCTGTGCACGGGGAAGGCCAGGGCCTGGATGATGCCCTGAAGGTAGGCATTGAGTAAGTCCAACCCGAGTACACTGAACGGACCGCATCGCCATCACTAAGATGTACCAGAAGATCCAGAGAGGGAGCAGTGGAGCTTGCGCGTCAGTCACCCCAGGACATCCTTGCTTGTCAAACTATAGCTATTATTATTGACCATCACTTTTATTTATTTTTTATTTATTTATTTGGTTTTTTTAGACTTTTATTTGATAAATATAAATTTCCAAAGTACACTTGATGGATTACAATGGCTTCCCCCCCCATAACTTCTCTCCCACCCATACCCCTCCCATCTCCCGCTCCCTCTCCCCTTCCATTCACATCAAGATTCATTTTCAACTATCTTTATATACAGAAGATCAATTTAGTATATATTAAGTGAAGATTTCATCAGTTTGCACCCACACAGAACATATAGTGTAAAATACTGTTTCAGTACTAGTCATAGCATTAATTCACATTGAACAACACATTAAGGACAGAGATCCTACATGAGGAGTAAGTACACAGTGACTCCTGTTGTTGACTTAACAATTTAACACTCTTGTTTATGGCGTCAGTAATCTCCCTAGGCTCTAGCCATGAGTTGCCAAGGCTATGGAAGCCTTTTGAGTTCGCCGACTTCGATCTTATTTCGACAATGACCATCACTTTTAAACCTTGCTGTCTGTCCTCGGGCATAGGTATCCAGATTTGTGAGGCTCCAAAGTTCACACAACCCATCACGGTGGTTCTCTTTGGGAAGTGACTTCCTGCTTTGTGCCCTAAGTCAGTACAACTGCCAAGTGCCAAGAGGACTTTATGGCCATCAGACTTATACTGGCTGTATTGGCTTTTCCCTGGCAGTGTCAGGAAAAAAGACCTGCTGATTTCAAACTGGGTGATGCAGCTCCCCCTTGTCAGGCAAACACATTCAGTTCTATTTCAGATTGTTACATGGCAGACTTCCTTTCTCTCTACGCCGTACAATAATTGGAAACTAAATGTGAAATCAAGACCCAATTGTTTTATACACACTGGGGTACTTATAACAGGGATTGAAGGTTCACATACCTTCAGGGACCAAGCAGGGAACCTAAACAAGATAAGGACTGTAGCAGCAGCAGGAGGATGGTGGCAACTCTGGCAAACAGGCACTTCCCTCGAAGAGGAATTGTGACCAAGGCAGTGTGAGTTGTCTGTTGAAACATCATTCTTTTAGAAAAGTTGTAAGTTTATTTTTTCTTAAAATTGTATTTATTTCTTTGAGAGGCTGAGAGACACAGAAATAAAACTGGAGAGATCTTCCATCCACAGGTTCACTCACCAAATGCTCACAAAAGCTTAGACTGTGGGGCAAAGCCAGGAGCGAGGAAATCAATGCACATCCCCCATGTCGGTGTCAGGGACATATGACTTGAGGCATTATCACATCAGTAAAATCCTGGAATTATCTGCGTTAGTAAAATCCTGGAATCAGGAGCCAGACCCGGGAATCAAACTCAGGTCCTCCATTCTGGGACATGGGCAGGCTAAATGTCTGCTTCCTAAATCTATCTATCTATCTATCTATCTATTTTATTTTATTTTTGACAGGCAGAGTGGACAGTGAGAGAGAGACAGAGAGAAAGGTCTTCCTTTTGCCATTGGTTCACCCTCCAATGGCCGCCGTGGCAGGCGTGCTGCGGCTGGCACACCGTGCCGATCCGATGGCAGGAGCCAGGTGCTTCTCCTGGTCTCCCATGGGGTGCAGGGCCCAAGGACTTGGGCCATCCTCCACTGCACTCCCTGGCCACAGCAGAGAGCTGGCCTGGAAGAGGGGCAACCGGGACAGGATCAGTGCCCCGACCGGGACTAGAACCCAGTGTGCCGGCGCCGCAAGGCAGAGGATTAGCCTAGTGAGCCGCGGCGCCGGCCCCTAAATCTATATTTTTAATGTGAACATTCTCAAGGTTTGAAAGGGCTAAATAAAACAAAGCTGCAGATCTGTGGGCTACCAGGCTGAGAACATTTTAGTTACTGAGTTAAGCAGTGGAGATAGTAAGAGTCTGCATGCTACAAAGGAAACATATTACAGGTGTAAAGGTATAAGGTAAAGACGAATTCTTTTATAACAGAAAACAGGGAGCAACTATAGGCTTATTGTACTAGAACATGACTCCTTTCTGAATGTTATAGACATGAGCCATGGCCTACACACATTCAGGTTTCCAGTAAGCATCTGATATGCACTACAAAGACAAGAAGAGCTAACCAACTCTTCCTGGTTCCTCTAAGCTCCTGTCAACCTGAACCTCCTATCTATGGCGCTTTACCTTATATGACAGGAGCTCAGAGGAACCAGGAATCTCATCAACTTTAGCTGTTAGCTAGCTGAGTCTCCTGTCCCTTTTATGCAGAGACATTTTGGTTTCCCCTTGCTCCTCCTACTTGTGGCTCAGCAGGACAAATGGGTTCCTGTTAACCGGAATGAGGTTCCAGAAGAGGCAGTTTACCAGTATTCTTGTGCTTAACTATGTCCTTGAGATCCTGCCTTCTCAGCTCCCGTGACTTACCAAAGTACTACTTTCCAAAAAAAGCAATGGGCTTTCCCAAGAGAAATTCTGGTGACTCAAACTGTCGCTAACTTTTTACTGGTTTGGCAAGTGATTGTGGTAAATGTGAAATGTTAGTTGACAGATAAAAATCTAGCACATGAGTGTGGTTCTTCGTCATAAAACCTATATGAAATGCTGACTTTACTATTTAGAAATGTAGGAACGTTAACACATAACGTGTATTGTGAGATCTGAAATGGCAACACACACAGATACACATCAAATTAAAGCTAACAAACGTGCTATTTTCTCCTGTTTCCCAAAACAATGCAGTGTTTTGTTAAGGCGGGCCTAGTTTTTCTCAGTGTTCTTTGTCTATTTTTGACTAAGTGGAGGTTGTATTAAAGAGCGTGTGTGTGTGGTCTGATGTATGGGTGGATAGATGCTGGCTAACAAGACTGAAAACAATGGAAAACCCCGTAGCATTCATAGGGTTTATATAATATTTTTTTAACTTTTATTTAATGAATATAAATTTCCAATGTACAGCTTATGGATTACAATGGCTTTCCCCTCCCATAACTTCCCTCCCACCCGCAACCCTCCCTTCTCCTGCTCCC
This sequence comes from Lepus europaeus, assembly GCF_033115175.1. Taxonomy (NCBI): domain Eukaryota; kingdom Metazoa; phylum Chordata; class Mammalia; order Lagomorpha; family Leporidae; genus Lepus; species Lepus europaeus. The sequence goes on along the minus strand of NC_084827.1, from coordinate 167,273,454 downwards.
TCTCCCCTTCCATTCACATCAAGATTCATTTTCAATTCTCTTTATATACAGAAGATCAATTTAGTATATATTAAGTAAAGATTTCAACAGTTTGCACCCACATAGAAACACAAAGTGAAACATACTGTTTGAGTACTAGTTATAGCATTAAATCAAAATGTACAGCACATTAAGGACAGAGATCCCACATGAGGAGCAAGTGCACAGTGATTCCTGTTGTTGACCCAACAAATTGACACTCTAGTTTATGGAGCCAGTAACCACCCTAGGCTCTCGTCATGAGTTGCCAAGGCTATGGAAGCCTTCCAAGTTCGCCGACTCTGATCATATTTAGACAAGGTCATAAAAGACAGGGTGAGGATAGTAACCAATGATCCTAAGAGTGGCATTAACCAGGTCTGAACAATTATACAGCATTAAGTGGGGAAGAGGACCATCAGTACACACAGGTTGGGAGTAGAGCCATTGGTGGTAGAGTAGAGGTTATGATTACAAAGGAATGAGGCCCAAGTGCGCTAGACAGGGTCTAGAACAAAGGACAGAGTCATTATTAGATGTGCTAAGAAAGGTGCTGTCTAAGCTACAATTAAGTTTTCTGCTTGAGAGGCAAATAGAACCTGTTAGAAGGGGCTTGATAATAATCTGGTGGGCTTTAGGCCTTGTAAGTTAAGAGGCCCAGACCTATCTATCTCTTCACATGGGATACATCCTAAGGGAGGTATGAACCTCCTAGGGGAAGGCACTCTGTTGACTTTCATTACTTAGCTGGCCTGGGAGGAGAGCTGGCCAGGTAAAGGCAGTTGGCATCTCTAACAAGAAATTTAGAGTTCTGCCTTCAATGTTGCTGACCCTACTTGGCCGTCTCCTCAGCTGCAGTGGTCACTTTGGAAGCTGGGCTGAGTGAAGGGCTTTTCAGCTTAGAGCCAATAAGATCTGTGGCTCTGACCTGGGCATCCTTCAACTCCAGGGCAGGTCCATTTCCAGTGATCCAACTCTTGGCATAGCTGCCAGGGCTCTTCACAAGTTGACTTCTATATAATATTTTTTTTAAAGTATCCACAAGTTGAAATTCAAATATAGAGTTGAGAAGTTCAGATTGATCTAAGTTCAGAGGACTGGCCTGAAGGGCTACAACTCCTACTGCATGCTTCCATGCTCTTATGGATGGTTCTGCTACCCTTGCCTATCTTCTTGTGGTTCTCATTCTATGAACACATGGTACTACGGTGCACATAAAATTCTCTCCCCTGGCCTATGAGGAGGGAAACCCACAGAATTTCCTGTCTGTGTTAAACAGTACAGGGATGAGGCATATAGTCTGATGTCAAACAACAAACGAAACTATCTCATCTTGCTCCAAGAAATAAACACTTGAGTCTGGAAGAAAAGGCTATGAGTCAATTAAAGGTCAGCAGCTTGCTCATCAAGACCTTGCCTCACTAGACTCACCGATCTGAAGTTATTATGTCATCAACTCTGCCCCATGCCAACCAGTCACTAAGCTTCTAAGGCCTGCCGTAAAATCACCTAAAACCTCATTATAGCTTCTCCTGATTTCCCCCTTTGAGTCTCTATTAAGACTTTTATAAGTATAGTTTGCATTTCTATGTAGATGTAATAAATTTGGCTTCACTTGGTCAGCAGATTTCTTTGTTAATATGCTGAGGAATCAACAGTGACATGCACTTCTTTTAAAAAGTGGAGACAGGGGCTAGCGCTCTGGCGTAGCCGGTAAATCTGCTGCCTGCAGTGCTGGCATCCCATATGGGTGCCAGTTTGAGTCTGGCTGCTCCACTTCTGATCCAGCTCCCTGCTATGGCCTGGGAAAGCAGTGGAAGATGGCCCAAGTCCTTGGGACCCTGTGCTTATGTGGGAGACCCCAAGGAAACTCCTGGCTCCTGGCTTCAGATCAACACAGCTCTGGCCATTGCAGCCAACTTGGGGATGAACCAACAGATGGAAGACTCTCTCTCTCTGCCTCTCCTTCTCTCTCTATGTAACTCTGACTTTCAAGTAAATAAATAAATCTTAAAAAAAAAATGGGGACAAACAAGTAAATATGACTTTGTCTCAGAGTAGACACCACTGGTTATTTTAAACCTAGAGGTGGAAGGTAAAATGGTACAACTACTATGAGAAATTGCAGTGCCTCAAAAAACTGACCTTAGAAATACCATGGGACCGACCCATTCCCCTCCTAAGTGTACACCAAAGCATCGAAACCAAACAGCTGTTGTACACCTATGTTCATAACAACGTTAGTCACAATAGTGAAAAGGTGAAGAATCTAAATGTCCATTGATGTATGCACAGACGGATTAAGATGACATATTCACACCGTGGAGTGAAGTTCTAAGACAAGCTACAACATGAGTGACTCTTGAGAAGATTGTGCTTGGTAAAACAAGCCAGACACAAAAGATAAATATTGTGGGACTCCATTTACATGTCATACCTAAAATAGTCAGATTTGTAGCTAGAAACTGGATTAGAGGTTACCGGAGGCTGGGAATAGATATTTAAATTTAAAATAGCGCTCATTCTCATACATCCTCGGGCTTTTTTCACAAAGTTGTCAAGTAGGGTCTTGTTTCATTTCCCCATCCTTTTTGCTCAGGAACACACAACTGTGTCACAGGTAAAGTGAAGAAATTTGGGGAGAGAGGTGGAAGAAAAGAGAGAGGAAGGAAAGGAGGAATGGAAAAACACAAAAAGAAAAAAGTAGAAAAAGCAGGATCCAGAGTCAAGAGTTAAGGCTTACTAAACTGTAGCATATAATTGGTAACCCTTTCCCAAATGGGATCTCCTAATTGTTATGGGGCTTGAGAAATCGGACTTATTATCCTCATTTTGTGGATACAGAAGGTGCAAACTGCAAAAGACTTGGCCCATGGTGTTGGTTTCACACAGCCCCCAGGACTCCACAGCAGGCCAGTGTTGTGGTCAGGAGGCTGGGACAGCATTCTGCAGGGCACATGAGCGTCAGAATTACTTTTCCTCTCTTCTGTCAAGAGCCATACTAGGAACTGAGTAATATTGAAATGTGACCACATTAGGCACAAAAAGTGAACATCTGAAATGCCTGATGCTCAGAATCAAAGGAGGGAGAAAAAGGAAGGCAGTGACTACATCATCTGCCTGCTGTGTGCCAGCATTGTTGGATAACTTTTCAAACAGTTTTCCTCCTAACTTTACCAGCTATTCTTGACTAATTACAGCACAGACATAACTGTTTTTAACCATATATTCTTGTGTTTTAATAGTTTTTTCCAATGTGCTACAGGGATCCGACTTTCAGGGAATGGGTTGGATGTTTTTTATGTCCCGACTCATCTTTGTCTGCATTTTCTTTACTGTTACTGCAAACATCTGACAGCTCTGCTCATCTGTGCCATGAACTTCTTGCTTTCTACCCTGGTTTCTCTTCTCCAGCTCTGCAGGACTCCCTCTGGAGCCCACCCAAGAATTTTCGTGGAAGAACAAAATGAAAAGGGTGAGGGTGCTAACGCTTTATGGGCAGACTTTGACCAGTGGAGAAACTTGACACTTCCCTTTATCAAGCAGACAACGCTAAGGCCCAATCAGCAAGGTCTAGTGAGCTGAGCCCTGATTTTCCACAGCAAAACCCAGCTCCATGCTGCCTCTGCATCTGATGCATCATTGCATTAACTCTCCTCTTCTTATTTCCTCTCCAGAATGTCACAGTCCTGTTTCCTGAGGTCACATCCCAGAGTAAACTGCAAGCAAGCTTGGTTCAGGATCTGTTGAGGCAGGAGACTAAAATAGCGCCACTCATCCTCGTTCTTAATCCCAGATGATAATAAAAGGAAGCAATAATGCACCAGGAATGCCTTAAAGACTCAATTAACTGATGTTTTAGCAATCGTGGCCAGCTGCTTTACATTGTTATTACAACTGTATGAAAAAAAATAATTACCTAACAAGAAGTACTTCTCAAACTTGAGCGGCCATCAGAGTCACCAGGAGGGCTTGTCAACGTACACTGCAGGCCCTAACTCCAGAGCTTCTAACTCAGAAGGCCTGAGGTGGGACCTGAGGATACGCACTTATATCGGGTTCCCAGGTGATACTGATGCAGCTGATCCCTGGACCAGGGATGAAGCCTTGGAGGACCACTGCTCCATAGCAGCACTACACCACATAACTTTCTATGATAGTGGAAATGGTCTGAACTTGTTTCTGTACCATCCAGTATCCCCAGGCCACATATATCTTGAATAGTTGAAATATGGCTAGTGCCATAAAGGAACATAATTTACTTCATTTTTGTTTATTGAATTTTAAATTTACATAACCACAAGTGGCCAGTGGCTTGATATTGGAAAGCACAGGATTAGTTAGATCCTTGCTCTTCCCAAATGTGCTCTTTGGACTAGTATTGGCATCACTAGTATCTCAGGCCCTTGCCTCAGGCTAACTTAGTCAGAAATTGGATTTTAAAGTGATGTCTAGAGGATGTGTATGTAGACTAAATTTAAACAGTGGTTTGGCAGCCATTATGTCCCTAGTGCTGGACCAGATTTCCTACCCAACTATTAAGTACTGAAATTTGTTTCCCAAGAAGTTGTGAAGCCCAGCTCAGCTCTAAGTGAACGTGACCTTATTTGGAAATTGAGTGGGTGCAGATGTAATCATGTTAAGATGAGGTCATCAGTATGCCCCTAATCCAGTAGGAACTGGACCCTTGTAAGAAGGGGGAACTTCAGACAGAGACTCAAGGAGGACACTATGAGACAACAGAGGAAAGAGGGGAGAGACACAGCTGTAGCCAAGGAACACCAAGGATTGATGGTCACCAAGGCAGGCTGGAAATGGTGAATGAAGTCTTCTTCCCTACAAATTCCAGAGGGAACATGGCTCCTCAAACACCCTGACTTCCAGCACTGAACCTTGTGAATTGTGAGACAACAAATTCCTGTTGTTTTAAGCCACCCACTTGTGATATTGTTACAGTAGCCCCAGGAAAGAAATACACTAATTTGGGGTGAATTCCTCTGCTTCTCTGATGATGGAAATCTCTACTTGTGCAAGAGTAGGCATTATTTAATGACCTATTATAGAAGGATGCTTCATGGATTAAAGAGAACATCAGGGATCTCTGAAGGAAAGATTATCATAATTTGACAGGGAAATATTGGGGTCTGTCACACTATGAATTAAACATACAAGTAAAAAGATCTGAAAAGAGGGTGCTAAGTTGGAATCAACAACTTTTCTTACACTCACGGGTTTGATTCATATTTTTAGCATGCATATGTAAACTTGGATTTGCTATTATAACCTACAATGATGTATCCACATCACATTTTGCCCCAGTAAGTGTAGCACCTTTTATCCAGGGAATGGGCTCAGTTCTTAAACCAAAGAGATGGCAAATGCTGAAAACCTTCAACCAAGGAATAGTAATGGATCCTCCCCCTCAAACTCTCCCTGAGAATCTGACCTATTTTTCCCCCCAAACCAGCTTGCGACAGCAATTCATATTGAAGACAGCTGAGAATTCCAGCCTGTCTGTTGTCTCAAGGTCAGCCAATAGCTGCTGTTTTCCCAACTGCTTTGTCATTGGCAATTGGAGGAGCTATTGTAACAGATACCTTGACTTATCCATGGGTGCATGGCCAGGCCTGCTTCCAGGGTCAAAGGAACCAATGTAATGAGTATGAAAAGGAATTATTGGAATCATAAAAAGAAAAGGAAGGAAGAGAGGGAGTGAAGGAGGGAAGAAAAGAAATGGCCCTGGTCATTTCTACATTAAAATGGTAGACAGTTTAATAAAACAAAGTGGGTGGAATTTTCCACCACAGAATCTATTATTGTGCCTTACTGATAGAAAAAGGAGATGCTTTGCTGGCCATGGGCTAGATTAAGAAATAAGTAGGAGAGGCAGGCATTTAGTGCAGTGGCTAAGACATCAATTCAGATGCCTGTATCCCATGTTGGAATTCCTGATTCAAGTCTAAGCTCTGCTTTCAACCCAGTTTCCTGCTATGTGTACTCTGGGAAGCAACCAGTGACGGCTCATTAGGTCCCTACCACCTATGTGGGAGACCCGGATTGAGTTCCAGGCTCCTGGCTTCAGGCTGGCCCAGCTCTGGCTATTGCGGGCATCTGGGGAGTAAACCAAAAGATGGGAGATCGCAGTCTGTCTTTTTGTGTTTCTCTGCCTTTCAAATAAGATGAAAATAAATAAAAATTTTTACAAAAGAAACAAAAACTAAAATAGCATATAGTAAAATAATAGGTAATTCTGGAACCAAACCATTTTCTTAAAGAAGATTTATGTATTTACTTGAAAGTCAGAGTTACACAGAGAGAGGGGAGAAGCAGAAGAGAGAGGTCTTCCATCCGATGGTTCATTCCCCAGATGGCCGCAACGCCTGGAGCTGCGCTGATCCAAAGCCAGGAGCCACGAGCTTCTTCCAGGTTTCCCATACGGGTGCAGGGGCCCAAGGACTTGGACCATCTTCTAGTGCTTTTCCAGGCCATAGCAGAGAGCTGGATTGGAAGTGGAGCAGCTGGGTCTCGAACCAGCACCCATATGGGATACCGGTGCTTCAGGCCAGGGCATTAACCCACTGTGCCACAGCACCAGCCCCAAACAAACCATTTAAAAGTCTCTAGAACACAGCAAATTGAGAAGTGGGAAAAGTGGATCACTAACAAAATGACTAGTGAACAAAGGTGGCAAGGGACATCTTTGACACTTGGAGGAGTCAAAGAAGTAGTAAAGGGAAGGCCCTGGTTTGGGGGCCTGGGTGGTGGAGATGCCTGTGCTATTTCATAAATACAATTTTTTCAAAAGTTAGATATTCCTTCAGTTAGGTAATAGGTCTTTGGATTGTTTCTCTGCTCTTGGGAAGTTGATATAAAGAGGTACATTGAGGTGATTATCTTGAAGGGATAGAAATAGCAGATAGATATTAACTCTGAGTCCAAATATCCCACTGTTTCTTAGAGTGGCCCTTGAAAAACCACTCTAGCAAAATGAACACAGAAAGAGCAGCATCCAAAAATAGAAAAGTTGTGAAGAACAGCATCAGAATGAGAGGTTTTTTTTTTTTGTTGTTGTTGTTTTTTTTTTTTTTTTACAGATAGAGTTAGCGAGAGAGAGAGAGTGAGAGAGACAGAGAGAAAGGTCTTCCTTCCATTGGCTCACCCCCCAAATGGCCGCTATGGCCAGCACTACGCCGATCCAAAGCCAGGAGCCAGAAGCTTCCTCCTGGTCTCCCATGCGGGTTCAGGGGCCCAAGGACTTGGGCCACAGCAGAGAGCTGGACTGGAAGTAGAGCAGCCAGCACCAGAACCGGTGCCCTTATGGGATGCCGGTGCCTCAGGCGGAGGATTAACCAACTGTACCACAACGCCGGCCCCTACAATTATTTTTTAAAATAGTTTTTAATTGAAATATTATGGATATACATATCAATTCGAATTAGAAGCAAAATATTTATGATGAAAAATATTGCCTTTACCTATGGTTGCCAGGGGTTTAGTGGAGAGGGAAGGATGAGCAGGTAAAGCACAGCTGATTGTTAGGGTAGTGAAAATATGCTGTGTGATACTAAAAGGAGCGGTGTGTGTCGTGCATTTATCCCCACCTACAGCAAGGACAACACCAGGGGTGAGTCCCGTGGTGAACTGTGGACACAGGGGGATCATGACGCATCAGTGTCATTCACCTGCTCTGACCAATGGACCGTTCTGGTGAGGGATGTTCCTAATGGTGAGGGCGGGGAGGATATGAAAAATCCCTACTCCTTCCTCCTGTCTTGCTGTGAACCTAAACTTGCTCTAAAATATTAAGTAATTGTGTAAAAAGTGTTTCAATCTATTCCTACACAACTTCCTATCCTAATTCCCAAAGGCAATCACTTTTTATTCCTTTAGGCATTTCTTATGATAGTTAAAATTGCTAAATTACACGCTTCGTGATTTAAACATCAATTCAAGCCACTATCTATTGATTGTCCTATTCCTTATCTCCTCATTCACTCAACACTCAACATTTAAACTCTATCACTACTTATGGTCTCCATGATCACTTCAGTCAGTTACATTTGGGGGCCGGCATTGTGGACACGGGTTCAAGTCCTGGTTGCTCCATGTACAATCAAGCTCCCTCCTTATCTGTTTGGAAAAGCAGCAGAAGATGGCCCAAGTGCTCTCACACCTGTGAGAGGCCCACGCAAGGTTCCTGGCTTATAACTTCCGCCTGGCCCAACCCTGGCCATTGCTGCCATTTGGGGAATGAACCAGCGGATGGAAGATCTCTCTCTCTCTCTCTGTTTCTGTAACTCTGCCTTTCAAATAAATAAAATAAATCTTTAACAAAATAGAATGTGTTACATTTGTAACTTTAATGATACATGAGCACCACTGTTTCTTGCTCACCAGCTACAATCAGATCTCTAGATTCCCTAATTATCAAAAAAAAGTTATTACACATCCTCAACTTTCCTTCAGCTGTCCTCCCTCTTTCCAGCTGCTAATAGCCATCTTCCATTACTTTCGATTTACACTGTCAAGGTCATTAAAACTCACATTTTATTCTGTAATCATAACATTTTTTCCTATATTGTATGTAGACTCATTCTGAAGGTTGAAGATCAGCACAGTTTGGATTATTATGTCTGTTTAAAAGTGGTACACTTCAGAATCACTTTCTCCTTCTGATTATATTACTTTTATGTATCTTTCATCTTTCCTGGAGTTTTTAATTGCTTCTCCTTTATTTTTGCAGCATTTGCTTTAACAGCAATCACATATTTCCCCTCAAAGTTTTTGACAATTAGATCCTCCATTAAAGACTCCCCTAACCCTCCTGCTCTGTGCTTCAAGACCCTCCCCTCATCCACCAATCAGGACGACTGGGCCAACAGTAAAGCTCTCATTCTGGGGGCTGTCGCCGCAGCTCGCTTGGTTAATCCTCTGCCAGCAGCGCCGGCATCCCACGTGGGTGCAGTGTTCTAGTCCCGGCTGCTCCACTTCCTCAGCGCAGTGCTGAGGCAAGAAGCCCGTCCCTCCACCTCCCAGCATTTCTATGCACTTTTATGTAAACAATACATTATGCGTTTTTATGCAAACAAGTACAAATGCCACTACACAAGTAGGTGAGTTCCTTATTCCTTATAAGGCAATTACCTAAATTTATGCAATTTATTGATGCATTTGAGCAACTTAGGGGCTAGGTGTCTTACAGGAAGGTAGAAGAATCTAAATTCCAGGAATAGTTTCACTCCCATACCCTTAGGCCTGTCTTTTCTGGTTTAAAATAAAGCCTGTCATGGAGGAATGGTAGTTCTTGGCGACAGGTCCTGAAAGCTCTTAAGACCAAGATTTTAATATGTCGCCCCATATATATCACTTAATCTTAACATACTACATATTATTAAGTCTTAATTTCAAATGTTTTTAATCTAAACTAACTTACAGTTTGAATTAATTACTCATAACTGAACTCCACATCATGATTTAAATCTGCCACTGTGTCCCAGCCAAAACCAATCACGAGGTGATTGTCTTACCTTCATCATCCTCTGCCCAGCCTTCCCTTTGTGACTTGCTGGTTGAGCTCCAGCCAGGCATGCTTCAGAATGGATGCTTCTGTGCCCCACTAAGATCTGCCCTGCTCTCCAGGGTCCACACCCAGGCTTCTCCGTCACTCCTACTTGCTCTTAATTCTCTGATAAACTGTATTTGATACAGTGTTGTTTCTTGATTCATGTCCTGCTCCAAGGGCATTTTACCTGCAATATGGAAATTCTACCACCTTCCTGGTGCAATGGGATGGTGCTAAAGGTGGAGGTGGGATTGATGGTGGATAAGGAAACTAAGTGTTCCAAGAACTGTCTAACAAGCTGGGTGACCTTGGCCAAATCTTTCAGCTGATCTAGGTCTCATTTCCCTGAAAACAAAAGAATGAGGCCACACAAGAATATTTTTTAATATTCTTAACATGAAGGACAGTTTTGAAAATCTGATGAAATAGATCTATAGATTCATACCATCAGAAAAATGTATATTGTTCTTAAATTGTTTTTTGATATATAAAGGGACAAAAAGAAAAAAAAAAAAGGAAAAACATAGGAGGTCACAGATTTCCCCCTTATTTCACATTCTAAAGAAGAAATTTATTTGTTCTGCTTCCTGAGGATCTTGCCATACAGATCAGGGTAATCTGTAGAGAAGAGAATTGGCAGTAACAAGAGAGGCTAGATTGAGTTACCTAAGCAGGGTCAGGGCTCCAAAAGGTAAGAAGGATAGATCTAGGGTAGATAAAATGTACTTCATCAGAATTAAAAATGTATGCTTCCAAAGACACCATTAAGAAAGTGGAAATCAGCCCCCAGGATGGGATAAAATATTGGCAAATCATTTATCTAGTAGAGGACTTGCATCCAGAATATATAAAGAGCTTTTTACTGTCTCAACAATAAAAAAATATTCAATTAGAAAATGGGCTAATAAATTGAACAGACATATTCCCAACAATGGTATACAAATTATCCATAGCTTATGAAAAGACACTCATTACCACTAGCTTCATTTGTCACAGGAAGATGAAAAGCAAAACTCACAATGAGATATCACCTTATCCCCACTAGGATAGCTATAATAAGAAATATGGACAATAACAAGTGTTGGTAAGGAGGTGCAGAAATTGGAGCCCTCATACATTACTAGTAGGAATTAAAAATGGTTCAACTGCTGTGGAAAACTGTTTGACAGTTTCTCAAAAGGTTAAACATAGAGTTACTATGTGACCCAGCAATTCCACTCCCAGATACTCTCAAGTATACCAAAGAGAAATGAAAACACATGTTCACAGAAAAATTTATACACAAATATTCATAGCAATGTTATTCATGATAGCCAAAAAGTGTAAACAGCCCATATGTCCATAAATAAATAAATTGTGATATGCCTGAATAATGAAATAGTAATCAGCCACAAAAAGGAATGAAGTGCTGAGAGATGCTACAAGGATGAACCTTGAAAACACTATGCTAAGTGAAAAAATACAGGCACAGAAGGTCACATACCACATGATTCCTTTTATGTGTCCAAAGTAGGAAAATCCAAGGACAGATAGCAGATTAGTGGTTTCCACGGGCTGGGCAGGGGGGAAAAATTAATGGGGGATTGTAATGGGTGTGGTATTTATGGGGTGATGAAAATGTGAACTTAGTGGTGATGGATGCACACTTTCATGAATATACTAAATGTCATTGAATTATACCCTCTAAAAAGGTAATTTTATAGTGCATGAACTGTATTTCAACCAAAAAAAAAGAAATAGGTCATCAGGCTCAGAGGAGTTAGGGAGAGCAGAAATGAGGAAGACAATAGAGACAACATCAAGAGTTTGGAAAGAATGACAGAAGAAAGTTCAAAGCATCTTCTTTGTATGGATGTGGAAGAGATGAATGAGTAAAAAGGATTTTGAGGAAATTTGATGTATATTCAGTCTATGTCCCTACTTCCTTTTGTTATTTATTCTACAAACTATAAATTACATATTTTAAAGGATTTTGGAATTGGATTTGTGAGTTTTGAAAATCTAATGTTGAACTGAAACTTACTTTGTTTTCTAGATTTCATCAGTCAGCAAATGTGTTCATTGAGCATCTAGTGAGTATCAAGCCCCTTTCTAGGGACACTGGAGTACAGCGACGAACAAGACAGGATGAGAGGCTGCCCTACTGAAAATCGTTTTCCATTACTACAATAAAATACCTGATCAAGCCACCTCTGAAGGAAAGAAGGGTCTATTTAGCTTGCAGCTTTGCAGGTTCAAGCCCAAGATAGGGCAGTGCGATTGGTTTGACCTCTTGTGAGGGAACCAGGTGGCAATGGCAGAGCGTGAGTGCAGAAAGGATCATATGGCAAGCCACAAAGCAGAGATACTGGGTCCAAACTCAGGCTAATATAGCAATCTTCTTGTGAGAACTGTCTGCCTAGGGCACACCCCCAGTGACCTAAGGACTTCCTACTAGGCCTTATGTCCTAAGGGTTCCACCACTTTCTGGGGTCCAAGCCTTTAACATATGAGTCTTTGGGGGAGAGTCAATACCCAAACGAATGTCTAAACCATAGCATGTGTGTCTGCTCAGGTGTAGACTTGATGGAAAAAAATGAATACACACAATAACTTTATGTAGTAATAAAAAGAAGGTAGAGAAAAATAATATATAGTGATAGACTGTGAGTATGACATTTGGGAGTTCAGAGAGCACTTAAAACCTATAGGTTAAAAACCCCACATTTAGAATCCTTGAAAAGATAATCTCTAAACTGTCCTTTAATCTAAGGGGAAAAATCTGCAATTCATGGAGCAGGTATGGGAGATAATAAGCACTTCAAATTAAAAATAAGTAATATAGGCCGGCGCCGTGGCTTAACAGGCTAATCCTCCGCCTTGCGGCACCGGCACACCGGGTTCTAGTCCCGGTTGGGGCGCCGGATTCTGTCCTGGTTGCCCCTCTTCCAGGCCAGCTCTCTGCTGTGGCCAGGGAGTGCAGTGGAGGATGGCCCAAGTGCCTGGGCTCTGCACCCGCATGGGAGACCAGGAGAAGCATCTGGCTCCAAGCTTTGGATCAGCGCGATGCGCCGGCCGCAGCGGTCATTGGAGGGTGAACCAACGGCAATAGAAGACCTTTCTCTCTTTCTCTCTCTCACTGTCCACTCTGCCTGTCAAAAAATAAATTAAAAAAAATAAATAAATAATATAATGTGTCAGTCATGGAGCTGGTATTGTGGTATAGCGGGTAAAGCCTCCACCCGCAAGGCCAATATCCCACATGGGCAACGGTTTGTGTCCCAGCTACTCTATTTCTCATCCAGTCCCCTGCTAATGGCCTGGGAAAGCAGCGGAAAATGGCCCAAGTGCTTGGACTCCTGCATCCATGTGGGAGACCCAGATGAAGCTCCTGGGTCCTGACTCCTGGCTCCTGGCTTCAGTCTGGCCCAGTCCTGGCTGTTGCAGCCAACTGGGGAGTTAACAAGCCTAGGGAAGATCTCTCTCTCTCTCTCTCTCCCTCTGTGTCCCTTTCTCTCTCTCTGTAACTCTGACCTTCAAATAAATAAATCTTTTTTTAAAAAAGTATCAATTATTTGGAACCTACAAATTTGGAATTTGTGCTAATGTAATGAGGGGCTTGGGGCCGGCACTGTGGGGCAGTGGGTTAATGCCCTGGCCCAAAGCATCGGCATCCCATATGGACACCGGTTCAAGACCCGGCTGCTCCACTTCTGATCCAGCTTTCTGCTATGGCCTGGGAAAGCAGTAGAAGATGGCCCAGGTCCTTGGGCCCTTGCACCTGCGTGGGAGACCTGGAGGAATCTCCTGGCTCCTTGCCTCTGATCGACACAGCTCCGGTCGTTGCGGCCATCTGGGGAATGAACCATCGGATGAAAGACCTCTCTCTCTCTCTCTGCCTCTCCTCTCTGTGTAATTCTGACTTTCAAATAAATAAATAAATCTTAAAAAAAGAGGGGTTTGACTGAGATTTGTTTTTATTTTAACAAGTAAAAGAATTTGCAAAATAAGTAAGGCTAAAGTCAATCTACTTAACTCTGTAAACTGACAGGTGTTTCCTGAATGTCTCTTGAGCCTAAACCATTGAGATCAGCACTGAGGTGACATTTGGTGGCTGTGAAAGCTGGAAGGAACCTTGGCAATGATCTAACACAGACTTCAATCTCTCCATTGTACAAAGTGGAAACTGATCTGCAGAAGCTTAAGGGACTTGGCCAGGTTCCGCAGGGGGCTAGTCTCAGAGCTGGGATCACAGTCCAGGTGCCCTCATTCCAGGTCCCCTCAGAAGCATTCAACTGAAAATCATTGATATGCTAATGAAGATTGTTTAGTAATCAATGACCTAAAGTACTGTCTGAAACAATATATTACTTCTCAGTTCTGCCTGTACCCATTTACAATCATGAAACAGCAATTTGTTTGTTGGTTTTTATTTATTTATTCAAGTTCTCTATAGAACAATACACCCCTTCTTAATTCTGTCTTATCAGTTAGCATTAACAATTGATCGATTTTCCCATTCATTCAGCACTGTACTAAGAACCATTAGGAATGGGAACATCATTCAGATAAACCTTTCAACTCAAAAAACTAAAAATCCAGAGAAGGAAATTAGACATGGTCACACATAATTGTGATGTGGGTTGGATCTTGATGACACCGTTGGAGTGTGATCGTGTGTCACGAGTCTCCAAAGGAGCGGGCTCACATGTGCTTGCAAGAACAGGAAAGAGAAAGTATGTTCTGACTTTACAAAGCTTTAGAGAGGCAATGTCTGAAGTTAATGGAAACTCTTCAAGTGTTGGGGCGACAAAAAGCATATAAAGAAGAGAAAATCTGTAATTTCCCTAAAAGCACCCAAACAAATGATCTTTGTTTAACCACAGGGCACTTTGTTCAAATGGGTTGCTGAATCCTTAACCAAAGCCCTGTAATTTCACCCCAGTTGACCTCAGTTACAACTGCACTTAGAACAGATTTTAAAAATAGATTTTTAAAAGTGGAGTTCTCTCTAAACCAATAGATCTGGGCCTCATATCTGAAGCTGGCAGCCGTACTTGTCTAAGGATCTGACGAAATGACAATGCTGAATTTTTTAAATGAGGCTTGGTAGCCTGCCATGGAATAAACACTTTAAATGCCTCTCCCCACCCCCAACTCAAGTTTATTAAGTAACTAGTTACATACAGTAAAATTCAGACTGTTAGGTGCACAGATCTAAGAATTTTGACAAACAGAATGGTTTGCATCGTGATTTCCAAAGTTAGCTTTAGCACACTTGAGAACTGCAGAAAGGAGGAAAATCAATGGAGAGAAACAGGCTAGGGGTTAGCAATGATACAGAGCAAACATTTCAATGAGTCCTGAGTTCTGCCTGTTCAGGCAGTAGAATGCACCCTTCGCATAAATAATCCCAACTGTATTTCCCATTTCTATAGGAAAAATACTTTTACAATCCCTGTCTTACAGACGAGAAAACTCCAACTTGGACAGGTGAGGTTTCTTGGCCAAAGTCACATACCCAGGAAGTGGCAGGTGAGCTAGACTCTCCAGTTGACTCCATGGCCCCTTGGGGAGAATTTCTTCCTTTTCCTGCTCTGCTCCTGACTAGCTTTGTGAGAGAGCAGGTCTCCAGTTCCATACCAGAGTCCCACCATCCTGGTTTACAAGCAGAAATGAAACATTCTGATCAGCAGCCACCCCAGGGCTGACAGTAGCAGGAAAAAAGCCACACCGATATTGTGTGGCACAATAGGTTAAGCCACTGCTTCTGATGACAGCATCCCCTATCGGTGCCGGTTTAAGTCTTGGATACTCTGCTTCTTATCCAGGTCCCTGCTCATGCACCTGTGAGGGCACCAGAAGATGGCCAAGTACTTTAGTCCCTGCCACCCACATAGGAGTCCAGGATGGAGTTCCAGTCTCCTGGCTTCAGCCTGAGCCAGGTCTGGCTGTTGCAGCCATTTCTGGAGTGAGCCAGTAGAAGGAAGATCTTTCTCTGCCTTTCAAATAAATACATCTTTAAAAAATTTCCGAATTATTTAAAAAACTAAAAACAGCCCCAGAAGTTAGAGAAACACATGGAAACGCCATACATGCTTGCAGAAAGCCCATCTTGCTCCCATGCAAAACTCCTCCCATCCTCCCCCACCATTCGCAGCTGGCAGGGGGGGCCAACTACAATGCCATCTAGTGGGGTTCAGGAGGCTAAAGAAACAAGTGGTAAGGAAGTGCATTGGGCTTCAGTCTCGCAGAACAATGCGGCTACTGTTTCCTGTTCTGGCTTCTCTGGTCCTGTCACATCTTCACAGACCACAGACAAAGAGATCTGAGTTGGCGGAGCCACACTTGTGCGCTCAGCTTTCAGTTCTGCGGTTGCCAAGCCATCCTTACATCACATCACCCCATTCACTTCCTCCTCCCACCACCCTCCCGCAGCTGTGAAAGTCTACTATTGTCAGGTGGACTCCAAGGGGAGTGTCAAATGAGAAGGGAGGACAGACAGCATGCCTATTCTGTCTGCAGGAGATGAGTCTGGAAACCCATTTCCAAATTCTAACTCTGCCACCAAGTGGCGGTGGAAATTGGGGTGCTCCATTATCTAAGGCTCAGTTTCTACATTTGGAAGATGGGACAGACAAGAACTTCAGAAATGTGCCTTTTAGACCAAGAAAGATACTGCACATAAGTACACATGTAAATCCCAAAGCAGGGCTTTCTGGCATATTTTACTTGGTGGCACTCAGAGTAACATGTTATGTATTAGGAGTGAATCAGGTAAGGAAGCCCTGAGGGAGTTTTCCCCGCCCTAGGGACTCCAGTGGACCTACAGACACCCATGTCCCTTCCTGGCAACCCCAAGGATGAGGGCATCAAAAATTCATCACCCTTGCAACATCTGTGTCAAAGCACACCTTTTGGGAAGCTCAACTACAAACTTCCATACCCATGCAGGATAGAGTGGAATGGTCACATTATGTGAGTCCATGATTAATCTCCTTTCTCTTTCTGTTCTGGAGGACACTGTTTAATCACTAATCTCATAATATCATTTATAAAAGTAATACAATGGGCATGGACATTTGACACAGGTGATATGATGGGATGTCCGTATCCCATAGCAGAGTCTGGGTTTCAAGTCCTAGCTCTGCTCCTGATTCTAGTGTTCTGCTCATTCACACCCTGGGAGGCAGCAGTTGATGACTCAAGCACTTGGGTCCCTATCACCCACATGGGAGACCTGGGTTGAATTGCCATTTTCCAGCCACAACCTGACCCAGGCCCGGTTGTTGTAGACAGTTGAGGAATACATCTACAGATGGAAGACCTCTCTCCCCACCACTTCTCTCTCTGGGTGTGTGTTTGTGTGTATGTCTGCCTTGCAAATAACAATAATTAATCCTAGAACAAAAGAAGTATAAAATAATACACTGACATATTGGAACTAATAGTGAAAATAGAATGCTTTGTGCTGGGGGAAAACGAAAACCAGATTGGCCATGGTCTTTTTGTTCTTGCATAACAGGAAAACTTGAGTCACACAGTTACTGGTATTGGTTTGGGACTTACTGCTGCCAGGGCTTTGGATTGATGTCTCAGTAATTGCCTCAGAATTGCCCCAAGATAGCACAGAGAGGTACAAAATGACATCACCAAACTTTTAAAAGCAGGATGCCCAGTTTATCTCCCTATGCACTGGCCTCTCAATCTAGGAGGAAAAAATTTCCCAGAAGCCCCTAAGCAGACTCTCTTACAGATTGTTGACTCTCAGTTGAGCAACCTGTTTAGGGGGACACCAACTGGGGAGAGGGAGTTTTGAGTAGCTACTTACTAGGCTTTGAATTAAAGCTATACAAAGCCTTTCTGGTTAAAAGGAAAAGCAAGTCTTCAGTTCTAAATATTATGTAAATAAACTAACTTGTTACTATTAAAATATATAAATGAAATAAAAACAAGGCCTCTGCATTGTCCATAATACTTGCCAACCCTCAACGGACATTTGGACATTTGGCAGTGTGGTCTGTAATGGTTTGTTCAGATTTCTTACAATGGGAATTCCCATTTTTCCTTCTGAAAATTCCAGGATTTGTTTAAATGCCTTCAGAGCTTCAGTCTACCTGTTCCATGCAAACTGCCTCTTGCTCTTGGTTCATTAGTGCTGTTGTCATGCTATATTCATATCTCAACACCTTACTGGAGTGTAGGCTTTGAGATATTAATTTTGTATCGTCTTAAAGTACATAAATATCTTAAGTAAACTAATAAAAATGTTGAATTATAATCTAACGTTATCATGGGCATGACTTAATAAGTCAAATAGTGTTGGCTTATCATGAAAAGCATTAGCCTTCTGCCTTCCCCTTGATTCCTTTTCCAGAGTCAGTAATTGTCAACTCCTGTAGTTTTTCTTTATGTATTCATATCTGTATTTCTACGCTGGGTTCATAAGCCACTACTTTGTGGCTTCTTACTGTAGCCATCATCTGTTGGCTCTCTCCTGTGCACTAAGGGGCTTTGGCTCCCTCACACATCCCTGCACCTATTCTACTCCTGCTTCATCATCCCCATATGTTTATGTCTCTTTCTGTTGTTCCAAATGTTCATTTTGATGTATTATTCTATTCTTATTTTGCTGTTTCCAAACTTTCTCTTCTCTTTTCAAAAAATATAAATTACCATTTTCTGAGATTTCTTTCTGCTGTCTCCATCCTTCTTACATCTCTTGTTGGGTATATTCTCTCATGCTAAAGGCTTTCTTGAAATGTCTGATGATTCTTGAGTGTTTATTACTGGCATTCAAAAGTTGACTTGTGAATAGACAGTTTGTTCCTTGGTGGGCCACTATAGTGTGGCAGATGGGGACCCAGAGGATCAGAACTAAGGCAGGTCTTTGCTCCTGAGCTGGTCAGTTTCCCCAGAGAGGAATTCTCCAGTCTCCTTCTGGGGAACATAAATCTGGCTGCCCAGGATTATGGAAACCTAGTGTCGGAACAGGACTATGGGACTTGTCATTCAGTAAGAAGATATTTACTCGATCACTTTAAAGGTGACCCACTCCCCAGTTCCTTTCCATTGAACCTGGTATCTCAGAATTCAAAACTACCAGAATTTCCAAGAGCAACACACTTGTGCCTATTCAGATAGAAGGCCGACAATCTGCAGAAGTTGGGGGAGGAAACCTACAAGTCTGACTGCCACTGTAAGAGACTTTGCACTGCTCTGTTTTTGGTTCTCTCCAGCCTCAACCTTCCTCAGAGACACGTGGTGCCTTCATGACTCAGCCTTCTGACACTCAGCAGAGGAATTAGCTCACTTTTCACTGGAATCCCCTCTCCATTCCTTCTGCCATTAAGCTTCTTCTTTTAATGCTCCATCTGTTTTCCATTTTCCAAATAGTGTTGACATCACTTTCTCCTCGTACTCTCCCCTTCTTCTCTTTCTTTTTACCATTTTAATTCCTTTATTCTTTTTTTTAAAGATTTATTTATTTATTTGAAAGTCAGAGTTACACAGAGAGAGGAGAGGCAGAGAGAGAGGTCTTCCATTTGCTGGTTCACTCCCCAATTGGCCGCAGTGGCCAGAGCTGTGCCAAACCAAAGCCAGGAGCCAGGAGCTTCCTCCAGGTCTCCCATGCAGATTCAGGGGCCCAAGGACTTGGGCCATCTTCTATTGCTTTCCCAGGCCATAACAGAGAGCTGGATCAAAAGTGGAGCAGCCAGGACTCGAACCAGTGCCCATATGGGATGCCGACACTGAAGGTGGCGACTTTATCCGCTATGCCACAGTGCCGGCCCCAATTCCTTTATTCTGACTTCAGTGAGGTTTCATGAAAGAATAAGTATTTTACTTTCTTTTTTTAAAAAAAATTATTTATGTGCTTTGAAAATCAGAATTACAGAGAAGGAGCAAAGAGAGAGATTTTCCATCTTGCTGGTTCACTCCCCAGATGGCTATTATAGCCAGTGCTGGACCAGGCCAAAGCCAGGAGTCAGGAGCTTTTTCTGGGTCTCCCACATGGGTGGAAGGGCCCAAACACTTGGGCCATCTTCCATTGCTATCCCAGGCACATTAGCAGGGAGTTGGATTGGAAGTGAAACAGGCAGGACTCGCACCAGCACCCATATGGCACGCCAGCATTGCAAGCTGCAGCTTTACCTATTATGTCACAATGCCAGCCACTTGAAGAAATAAATATTAATACATGCATTCAATTTGTTATGTTTAACTGGATTTAATAAATATTAACTTCTGATGTCTAATTTTAGCTGGGCATATGCCCACCTAACTGTTTGTAGACATATGTGTGTATTTAGATACAGGACAAAGACATACTTGTACCTTGGGTAAGAGAAAAGACTATACTTTCCAGCTTCCACGGAAGCTTGCTGTGCCATGTAACTATGTTCAGGCCAATATAATGAAAGTGGACTTGATGTGTGCTACTTAATACACATTGTGTGCCTCTTCTGATCCTGTCTTTCTGTTTTCTCCACAGACTGGGATGTAGACGTAGCAGCAGCAGCTTCACGGATGCACACAAAGGCAGCACCCTAAGGGCTGGTGGGGAAACAACATGGAAGGAACTTGGATCTTCAAATGAACACATAGAGCAGAGCCATCACCATCCTCTGGAGTTGGAGGTCTCTTTGAGCTTAGCCTGTTCTTTCTTTTTTTTTCTTTTTTTTTTTTAAAGATGTATTTTATTTATTTGAAAGTCAGAGTTACACTGAGAGAGAAAGAGAGGCAGAGAGAGAGAGGTCCTCCATCCGCTGGTTCACTCCCCTGTTGGCCGCATCAGTTGAGCTGCACTGATCTGAAGCCAGGAGCCAGGAGCTTCCTCTGGGTCTTTCCACATGGGTGCAGGGGCCCAAGGACTTGTGACATCTTGCACTGCCTTCCCAGGCCACAGCTCAGTGCCCATACGGATGCCGGCACTGCAGGCGGAGGAGGCTTTACCCATTACTCCACAGTGCCGGTCTCTTACCCTGTTCTTTCATGCAACCACATTCAATGGCTCCCAAAGTGAGCCTGCATTTCTATTGCCCTGGGTGATTAAAAAATATATAGAATCCCTGCTCTCAGAGAGCTTGATTCAAGAAGTCTAGGATATGGTGCAGAAGTCCTTTTTTTAAAACTACCAGGCCGGCGCCGTGGCTTAACAGGC
Organism: Lepus europaeus; assembly: GCF_033115175.1. Taxonomy (NCBI): domain Eukaryota; kingdom Metazoa; phylum Chordata; class Mammalia; order Lagomorpha; family Leporidae; genus Lepus; species Lepus europaeus. The sequence continues at coordinate 167,252,731 of NC_084827.1, read as the reverse complement.
TAATCCTCTGCCTTGCGGCGCCGGCACCCCAGGTTCTAGTCCCGGTTGGGGCGCCGGATTCTGTCCCAGTTGCTCCTCTTCCAGTCCAGCTCTCTGCTATGGCCCGGGAAGGCAGTGGAGGATGGCCCAAGTGCCTGGGCTCTGCACCCGCATGGGAGACCAGGAGAAGCACCTGGCTCCTGGCTTTGGATCAGTACGATGCGCAGGCCGCAGCGGCCATTGGAGGGTGAACCAACAGCAAAAAGGAAGACCTTTCTCCCTGTCTTTCTCTCTCACTGTCCACTCTGCCTGTCAAAATAAATAAATAAATAAATAAATAAAACTACCAAGATTTTTCTGATAGTTTGCCAAGATTATGAACCACTGCCCTTGCCCAATTTACTGTAAGACATTTTCTTTCTATTCCCATGAGTTTCTTTTTTCCTTCTTCATTCATTGTCTTTGGATCTCCATAGTCTCTTTCTGATTCCCCTGTTAAAGTCAAATGTAGGGGGCTGGCGCTCTGGTGTAGCAGGTAAAACTCCCACCTGCAATGCTGGCATCCCATATGGGCGCCAATTTGAAACCCAGCTGCTCCACTTCTGATTCAGCTCTCCGCTATGGCCTGGGAAAGCAGTAGAAGATGGCCCAAGTGCTTGGGCCCCTGCACCTGTGTAGGAGACCCAGAAGAGGCTCCTGGCTCCTGGCTCTAGCCATTGCAGCCATTTGGGGAGTGAATCAGCAGATGCAATACTTTCTCTCTCTCTCTCTCTCTCTCTGCCTCTCTGCAATTCTTTCAAATAAATAAATCTTTTTTTTTTTTTTTTTTTTTTGACAGGCAGAGTGGACTTTGAGAGAGAGAGACAGAGAGGAAGGTCTTCCTTTGCAGTTGGTTCACCCTCCAATGGCTGCCGCGGCTGGTGCGCTGTGGCCAGCGCACCGCGCTGATCCGAAGCCAGGAGCCAGGTGCTTCTCCTGGTCTCCCATGGGGTGCAGGGCCCAAGCACTTGGGCCATCCTCCACTGCACTCCCTGGCCACAGCAGAGAGCTGGCCTGGAAGAGGGGCAACCGGGACAGAATCCAGCACCCCGACCGGGACTAGAACCCGGTGTGCCAGCGCCGCAAGGCGGAGGATTAGCCTATTGAGCCGCGACACCGGCCGTCAAATAAATAAATCTTTAAAAGAAAAATCTCCACACTGTTTACCACAGTGGCTGAACTAATCTATATTCCCACCAACAATGTGTAAGTGTACCCCTTTCTCTACATTCTCGCCAGCATTTATTACTCTGTGTTCTGGATTTTAGCCATTCTCATATCTCATTGTGGTTTTGATTTGCATTTCCCTGATGGCTAGTGATGTTGAACATTTTTTCATATATTGGTTGGCCATTTTTATTTCTTCTTTTGAGAAATCTCTATTGAAGTTCTTTGCCCATTTCTCAAATGGATTTTTGTTGTTGTTGTTGTTAAGTTTTTAAAGTTGTTGATATATTCAAGATATTATTCCTTTGTCAGATAGGTGGTTTGCAAATATTTTTTCCCATTCTGTTGGATCTCTCTTCACTTCATTGTTTCCTTTTCTGTGCAAAAACTTCTAGTTTAAAAAAAGTCCCATTTAGTTTTGCCTTTGTGGGTGTGCTTTGGGGGTCTTGGCCAAGAAAGTCATCCCCTACACCAATGTCTTGGAGTACTTCCCTACATTTTCTACCAGCAACTTCATGGCCTCAGATAATAAATTTAGATCTTTGATCCATTTTGAGTTGATTTTTGTATATGGTGAGAGGTATGGATCTAATTATACACACACACACACACACACATGTGTATATATATATATATATATATATATATATCCAGTTTTGTTAACACCATTTGCTGAAGAGATTATCCTAACTCCATTATATAGCCTGAGCATTTTTTTCAAAAATCAGTTGGCTGTATATATGTGCATTAATTTCTGGGCTCTTTATTCTGATGAATCAGTTTTTAATGCCAATACCATGATGTTTTAGTTACTATAGCTTTGTAGTATGCTTTGAAGTATGCTTTCTTGCTCATGATCATGTTGGTTACTCTTGGTCTTTTGTGATTCCATATGAATTTTAAAATTGTTTTTTCTAATTCTGTAAGGAGTGTCATTGGTATTTTGATAGGGATTGCATTGAATCTAAATAGATATATTTTTAAAAAGAATAATGGTCAGATCAACATATCTAATATATCATTATCCTATTTTAAATAGTATACAAGGTAGTTTTATCTTAGAATTTTCAAGAAGCTTAGGCAAACAGATCCTTGAGCAATTACATAGACGTCTGTATTATAGGGTCAATTTTCTGGTTACAGTGCTACATTCTAGAGTGTTCTCAGGTATGGATTGATCCAATCATGCAAGCACCAAAATACAAATTAAAAATACAAATTAAAGCAAAATATATAAAGTCTTCCGGCTCAGGAGATCAGCAATATAGATGTTCTGTGTTAAAGATCTTTGGCAAACTTGAATTTGCTTATGACAAAGAATATGATTTAGGTTTTCTTTTAATTTCAGGAAAATTAAAGTCAATCTGATAAGCTGAGTTTGTCGCACTTCTGGATATGCTGCATTCAAGATACAGAGCCTATTTGCAGCAGCTCTGTGAGTGTGTTCCCAAGCCATTCCCACTGTGCTCTCACAAATTATGAGCAAATTATGTCCAAATCCAGCAGTAAGAACGATTTTCACATTTCTAAAGGGTTGAAGAAAGATCAAAAGAATAGTATTTCATGGAAATATTTGAGATTCAAAATTCAGTGTCCATAAATAAAATTTTATTGGAAGATAGCCATGTTCATTTACATGTTATCTACACTGCCTTTGCACTAAAATGGCAGAACTGAGTTGTTGTAACAGAGATCAAATGACCTGCAAAGTCTGAGATATTCACTGTTTCAGTTGTTATGGAAAAGGTTTGCTGACCTTTGCCTTAAAGGATGGACAATCAAATCCTTTCCTAGTTATATTTGTAGCTGGGAGTGATCCATGTGGCCCAGATCTGACCAAAGAGATGTAAGGAAGGTCTGCAAGAAGGATTCTGGGAAAATGAGTGAAAGTAAAAGAGGAGAAAAGATTATTTTTTTTTAAAAAGGGGGGGGGTAAGGGATTATTTATTTGAAAGATGGAATGACAGAGAATTGAGGCAGGGTGGGGGGATACCTTCCATTGGCTTATTTATTTCTCAAATGGGGCAACAGCCAGGGCTGGGCCAGGCCAGATCCAGGATCCAGGAACTCCATCCTTGTGTCCCGTGTGTGTAGCAGGGACCCCACGCACTTGGGTTATCTTCCTCTGCCTTCCCAGGCACAAGAGCAGGGAGCTAGATGAGCTAGATCAGAAGCTGTGACTTGAACCGGCACAGTTACAAAACTCTGGTGTTACATGCAGCAGCTTAGCATGCTGCACCATAATGCTAGCCCTGAGAGGCCTCCTTTCTTCTTCTCGCCTTAAACAAAGATGTGATGTCTGGAGCTATGGTGACAATTTTTGCCACCATAATGAAACAAGCATGAGGTTGGTACATTCATACCCGATACATTACTGAGTATGTTGGTTACAGATACAGTGCTTTCTTGTCTCTGGAGTTGGTATTGATTTGAAGTAGAGTATGGGTTTTCTAAGTCTAGAATCAAGAATCATTATTTGGGAGAGTCATTGAGACAGATGCTTCTCCTGGGAAACTTTCTATTTCTTTAGGAATTTGATTGTGGTTATGTAACCCCAGATTCCAACTGCAGAGAGTTCAACTTTAGCACAACCTAAATCCATTAAGGTACTTGGGGTGGGTGGGATGTAAAATCGAGTTTTAGAGCTGTGTTCCAAGATTAAATGTGCTCATGAACATAGCAAAGGTGTAGAAGTATCAGTGACTGCTGGATCCTATGACTCAGTGAACTTCTGTATAGGAGAGATCATTTTATTACTGTTAGTGAACAGGAACTTGAAACTGAGAGGTCACTGCAAGCGTGTTTAGTAGAACCAGGTCCTGAGCATCTTCCTCCATGCCACATTTAGATTTCTTGCATTTACTGGAAGAAACACACCTTGCAGCTGGGGCTCAGTCCCTCCAGGAGAATCTCTGGATTGCTGGGAGATGCAGGAAATTCCAATTGAATCTACAACCACAAACAAACCTGAAAATAATTCTTCAGTAGATTCTGGCCAAATAATTCTGGCAGAGACATATCTCTGATGGAACTCAGGGAGTTAGCAAAAAGCACATTACACACCCCAGATAGAGAAGCAGACTGAAGTCCCTGTGTCCCCAAATTTCACAAAACAAGAGCCCAGAGCAAAATGAAATCACAGGCAGAGGGAAGGGAAGTTTCTCCTTTGAAATCATGGCCTGGGGCAGCTTCTGAGCCTATCAAGATCTGGAAAGGAAAATAACCCCTGAGTAAAGACAGGTTACAGGATGAGGGAAGAGCTTCAGACTTCAGAAGTTCAGTGTCAGCAGTGCCTTACGCATGCAACGTGTTTTCTCTGGCCACAAATGACCAAGAAAGCACACACCTTTGTAGAAATTCTATCATCTCAACACCCAAACCCAGCAGCTGTAGTCAAATCATCCTGGTTTGTTTTCTAGAACCCTCAACAGTAACAGTGCAAATACATAGTTCTAAAGGTCGCCTTGCCAGTGCACATTCTAACAAACATGATTGACTATACTGTGTTCACATGACTATTTGATCTTTGGACTTGCCGTGATCATATCACCTGTCAACTTGGCATAGTACTGGGGGGAAAATGGGATCTGAGTTTCCATCCAAGACTTTTAGCTGTCTGACTTTTTAGGTTAGAAACAGCAGGTTCTCGGGAGTAATTAGGAAAATTGCAAAGATCCTTATCACAGAGGCCTGGTAGGGTTAAGAGAGTTTAAGCTTACATTGCAGGAGTGGGGTGGGGGTGGGGGGGTGGTGGTCAACAGGCCTCACCTTCCCTCAGGGGTACCATGTATGAGACAACAACTCAGGCAGCACCAGATCTGTGACGGAAATGAAGGCCCTTGGGAACCCGTGGCATGGGATGCGAAAGTCTTTAGTTAATATGGAATGTATAATGTTTATTACGAAATGTATGATGATGCAGTGTCTTCCCCTTCTCATCTTCTGTCCTTGAACAGTCTCATCTCTTCCTTTTCAACTCTTCCCTACGTTCATGGTCCCTGACCTTACCTCCAAGACATAATAAGCAGGGGTTTATAAATTACTTACTACAATTCAAGTTTCCCCTTTCCCATCCTCTTCCTTTTATTTTCCTTTTTCCTGGATTATGGACAAAGAAGAAGCACATGTAAAGAGAAAAAAGTCAGAGAAGGTGGAAAGGAGACGCATGTTGGGGAACTTCTCATCACTGTCTTCCCTGGCTGAGAAGTGTACCCACCACCTCCAGAGTCAAGTGCTTTTAAAGCAAGGGTGTGGCTGTGTCCTGGGTTGAAACAGCAAAATGGGTCACATCCCATGGTCATTCGACAGTATATGAGTTATTCACAGAAAAACGGAATTGCAAGGTAAGTTTATTTGGGTGCTAAAAAATCAGAAATCCATGCATAGCTTTTCTGTAATATACATTTTCATGAACTTTTGAAGACCCCCCTCATATGCATGAATTTCAAAAACGTTTTGCTTCTGAATAAACTTACCTTTCAATTCCGTTTTCCATTAGTTTTTTGAAGCACCCTCATATTACTCACGATGTAGATCAAACTCAGTTTTAAAAGTCTAATTAGTTCCCAAAGGAATCACATTTGCTTTCATTCACAGTGATTTAAAATTTCCTTTGTGTGTACTTCAATTATAGTAATGAATAGGTACATATCTATATCATACCTATCTCTATTACTTACTGCTATATGTCATATGTGTCATATAACATAGTACACATAGCCCTTATACATATAATGTATAAACATGTATATGCAAAAACCCTCCTGAAGATCCTGTTAAAATTCTTCAATATGACTAAAAATTCTATATTCATAGATTCAATGTTATTTTAAAGATAAGTCAATTTGAAATTACAAATGGTATGATCCAACTCTTACATCATCAACCAATCTAAGATAAATCACAGCATTCATTTCAGCATCACATAAAATGTCAAGGCCAGGTTAAACTAAAGGTAAAATTTTTTCCATCTAGAATTTTCTAAGATGTAGTTGGGGAATTGGAGAAGGCAGGGAAGGAAATGTCAAATAGAAATTTCTCCTTAAATTTGGAACATGTGGCAAGCATCTTATGGAGAAAAACATCAAAATGTACTTAGAAAAACACACACAGGCATATAAACATGTAAGAAGCAAAATGAATTTAAAAATATACTTTGAAAAAATGATCTTTCCCCAACTAATGCTCTATGTAGTAATAGCCGTACACACACACACACACAAATCAAGACCTTTAAGCAAACAGATGTTCTTTTTAAATCTTTAATCTTTGCCAACAAATATTTGTCTGTTTGTGAAGGTTCTTGGCTGTGTGTTTTAGTGGGGAATATAAAATTTTGCCAACACAAAAAGAGTCCTCAGATGATTTCTCAGAGCTGAGGATGGATGCTGTGCGCTATGGTTTTGGAGCAAAGGCTGGTCAGAAATGGCTTTAGGGGCCGGCTCCGTGGCGCAGTAGGTTAATCCTCTGCCTGCGGTGCTGGCATCCCCTATGGGTGCTGGTTCTAATCCCAGCTGCTCCTCTTCCAGTACAGCTCTCTGCTATGGCCTAGGAAAGCAGTAGAAGATGGCCAAAGTCCTTGGGCCCCAGCAACCACGTGGGAGACTGGCAAGAAACTCCTGGCTCCTGGCTCCTGGCTTCAGATCAGCGCAGCTCCAGCTGTTGCGACCATCTGAGCAGTGAACCAGCGGAAGGAAGATCTTTCTCTCTGTCTCTTCCTCTCACTGTCTGTTACTCTACCTCTCAAATAAATAAATAAATAATTTTTTTTAAAAATGGTTTTAGAACAGAATCACTGCTAGAGGAACCTATAAATAACCTTGATGTTCATGTCCCACCCTCTCTGTTACTCAGTGGAGAGTATGTGCTTACTTATCCAGTATTGTGTGATTCCTCAGTTAGCCTGCAACTACTCAGGGAGCATGAGATACTCAGGAGCCACAGGTGTCCTGAATCCTACACCCAGAGCATGGGTTCTGGTCAGGGGATCTGGCATTTTGTCCGAGCTCCACTTTCCACCATCAGGCCAGGTTCTAGACCATACTGATCCAGCTTCCTATAAAATAAAAATAATAGCTACCTTATTAGAACTATTTTAAGACCTAAAACATTTAACTCTATATTTGGCATACCATAGGTAGCTGAAAAATATTGCCTATATTATATGATAATATTTATTATGTTATAGTATTCATAAAATACTGGGAAAAAAGTCTTGATTTGGTGTTGGGGTGCAGTCAGTTAAGCCAGCACTTGCAATGCTGGAATCTCATATGGGAGTGCTGGTTTGAGTCCTGGTTGCTCCACTTCTGATCCAGCTTTCTGCTGATGTGCCTAGGAAAGCAGCAGAAGATGGTCAGAGTACTTTGGGGCTCTGCCACTCATGTGAAAGACCAGGATGTAGTTCCTGGCTCCTGGCTTTGGCCTGGTCCAGCCCTGGTGGGTTGCAGCCATTCAGGAAGGGAACCAGTGGATAAAAGATTTTTCTCTCTTTCAAATAAATAATCTTTTTTAAAAAATTAATACTGTTAAAATTTTTTTAACAATAACAACAGAATGTTCTTTAGTCAGTAAAATACTTTAGCCAGTAAAAATGGTAATGAACACCAAAAACACTTAATAGGTCTCAAAAATCAAGGCACATGGCTTGTCATAAAAAGTGCTGACATCGAAGGAAATCTCACTCCTGACACACTTTTAATTTTTATTTATTTATTTGAGAGAGAGGGGAGAGAGCATGCACTCCTATCTGCTGGTTCACTTCCCAGTGGTGCACAACAGCCAGGGCTAGGCCAGCTGAGAACTCAATCCAGGTCTCTCATGTGGTGGCAGGAACCCAATTACTTGAGATCACCATTGCCTCTCTAGGTCATCATTAGTAGGAAGCTGGAGTGAGGTACTGCACCCGGGTACTTTGATATGGGATGTAGGTGTCTTAACCTCTAGGCTAAATGCCCATATGACATATTTTTTTAAAAAAGAAATTTCGTTTTTAACACGTTATTTTGGCAATCATGATTGACTTAATTTTACATAGTTGCTTTATTGATATAATTCACGTACTATAATACTTGAAATGTAGAGTTCACATAGAATGGCAGATGTCCTAAACAGCACTCTGGCCTCAGAATCAGCTCTTAAGGCATTCAGATCTGGCTAAAAAGCCCATAAGAGTATCTCAGGCATGGAAAGCCAAGACACTGTGGAAAAAAAAAAAAAAAAAAAAAAAAAAAAAAAAAAAAAAAACAAAACCCTAAATGAAAGATCTCCGTGAGTGAGATCCCAGTGGAAAGAACAGGCCATTAAAGAAGGAGGTACCTTTCTCTGAAGGGAGGAGAGAACTTCCACTTTGACTATGAGCTTGTCTAAATAAGATCGGAGTTGGTGAACTCAAGAGGCTTCCATAGCCTTGGAGGTCATGACAAGAGCCTCGGGTGATTACTGATGTCATAAATAAGAGTGGCAATTGTTAAATCAACAATAGGAGTCACTGTGCACGTACTCCCCATGTAGGATCTTTGTTCTTAATGTGAATTAACACTATAACTAATACTCAAACAGTACTTTATACTTTGTGCTTCTGTGTGGGTGCAAACTGTTGAAATCTTTACTTAGTATATACTAAGCTGATCTTCTGTATATAAAGATAATTGAAAATGAATCTTGATGAAGAATGGGATGGGAGAGAGTGGGAGATGGGAAGGTTGCAAGTGGGAGGGAGGTTATGGGGGGGAAAAGCCACTATAACCCAAAAGTTGTATTTTGGAAATTTATATTTGTTAAATAAAAGTTAAAAAAAAAAGAAATGTAGAGTTCAGGTTTTTAGTATATCAATAGCACTGTGAAGCATCACCGCACTCTAATTTTAGAACACTTTTCATCTTCTCTGCCCACTAGCAGTCATTGACTCTGTCTGTAATTTACACATGTTCCTACCTACCAGCGTTGGAACATGTCTGGATTAGACAGGCTCTGATTCTGTTTCCTCTTGCTGCTCCTGATCTAGTTTCAATCCTGCACACCTGCAGTTTTCAGTAGTCTTGCCTCTGCTTTGTGTTTTATCATTTTCCCCATCAAGAAGATTTAAAGCACTGACTCTCCAGTATGAGAATCTGCAATGCTCACCATTTTGCTGCAATTTTCTTGTCTATTTTCATGCCCAAGTCTAAATTATTTCAGCCTTACTAAGGTGTGGAAAAAGAAAACATTCCATCCAGTTTAAAAAAACACACCCACACATGTATCACTCAGGCAGAAAAACACATTTATTGGGCAAAACTTTTAAAAATGACAGTTTAAAAACACACACACACAACAAAACATACAATATAGAAAATATAAAAGTGTCATGGCCTCCTATGTTTTAATAATAAACTATAATTCCACATTTTTGAATGATATAAAGGAAGAGGACTCTTAAGTTAAATTTCTCCTATTTAGAAAATTTATTTCTTAGAAACATACAACTAAAGGTCATTGTGATCCTGGAGACACCGCAGTAGCAATTGGTGTTTTTTGTATACCAAGAAAGTGAAATGGTCATTTCAGCTCACTGAATTTCCTGGAGGAATAGAAGCAAGCAAGGATAGCAGTGACAAGGCAAAGTTATCAGATAGCTCATCTCCAAATAATTGTTATCATCATGACAGATAAAAGGCCAGGCAAAGACAGAGCTAGACAGCACCATGGAGACCATTTACTCCCACTCTATTTATGTAGGAAGGAAGTGAGCCAGTACCCTACACTATGTTATGGGAAGACCAGGGGTTAAAGGACTGTGTGAAATAAAGAGGAGAGGAGAGTGGGGAAGTTAGGCTCTCGGACTGTCCCAGGACCACTGCATGTCCATACTACAGGGCTTGGAATCCAACTAGAAAGCTCTGAGGCTACAAGTTGACCTGGAAATGATCTATGGGAGAGTTACTCAGACCCTGGGAATACAGGGAACTTCAGATTTATCTCTGTTCTCAAAATAGCCTAAGATAATTCTTAATCTGAATCTAAGAGCTGTGTAAAAGAAAAAGGAAAAAAAAAAAAAAAGGCAGCTTTACAATCTGGATGGACAAGGCTGGAGTCAGAATGGACTCAGGGCTCAGACTGCCTTTAAGGTGACAGAAGCTCTACTCTGCCTCTGTGTGACCAATGGGATTGCTTTGGCTTGCACTAATGATCACTGTCCATTAAAAGGGAAGATTATTTTCCAGTTCAGTTGGTCATCCTGGGAAAAAGGCACTGGGCCTTATCCACTGCTCCAATACATATGGCTCTAGTAGTGAAACTTGTTGAAAACTTGGACTTTTCCCCGGACACATAACCAAAATAGCTCTTGCAAAAGGAAAAAAAAAACCAACAATGTGGTATTCTGGCTTCAAACAAGAAAAATTTTCTCAATAACTAAAAGACAGAGCTTGCTTCAGAGTTTTTAATTGCTTGCCTTAAGTATATTGCTTCAATCACGCTCTACTTTTTTTAAACTTCTGTTTTATAGGAAGAGTATTGGGTTTATTAATCAACAACCCCAGAATAGTAGTACCTTCTGTTTAATCAAGGCAAATGAATATGAACACACAGTCATTTTTTAATTTTCATTAAACTAGGGTCCAAGTACTTCATATGCAAAAGGAATAACTACACAGGCTATGAAATCCCTCTTGGCTCTAAAACTTAGAAACGATCCAACCAACTTCCAGTTTGGTTCCTCAACCATTCATTGAGAGACTGCTTAGGAACTGGTCTGTTTGGGTGAGTACCCAAATGCAAATAAGACACAGATTCTTTTATTAAAGAACTCATCATCACATAGGTTAATTCTAGGCTGAGATAAATGTTCTCCTTTTCATATAAGATATCAAGGCACTAAACTGCAGGTGCTTGGGAAGGATTAACTACAATGATCAAAATATAAAGTACTAGAGAAATTCCTCTCTAGAAAGAATTGCTTCTGTGTTTGCTATCCTAGAGAAACTAGAAAAATTGGTTGGTTAGTTTAGAAGTTGCCCTGTTTTTCTCCCTTAAGAAACATATACAAATTCTATTTGTAGTAAATCCTCCATTTCTACAAAGTGGCATCACTTTGGTTAAAAAATACAAATATCTTGAGCTACTGGGGGGAGAGGAGAAACAATTCAACAAATTCCATCAGGTGTTTCTTGTCAGAGGAAAACACAGAACTAATATTAGCACCGATTCATAGTCATCACAAACTTTGGCCATCTGCATCAGTGAGGTAGTTTGGAATAGATGTAAAATCACACAGGTGTGGATAGATTTCACCTCCATGCTTCTCATGATGGTGATGCACCTTCCCTGAAAGCAGGGATTTCACTTCTAACCCATCATCCCTGCAGTACACACACTTTCACTGTTTTCACAGCAGTGGCAAAGGGTTTTCACTAAATCCACTAGCACCACTTGCTGTGGTTTCCCTTGGTAAAAAGGCCAAGCGGGACAGCCTTTGTATACATTGAAGCCACAGCCTTCACTTGAGTATAACAGATTTATCTGGTTATCAAAAATTTCATAAACTTCTATCTGCAAGACAAAGAAAATGACTTGGCCTATACCTGGTGTGCGAGGGAAATGAGAAAGCAATATTTAAATCACGCAGCACACGTGCACATTTTCACAAGGCAATAGGCCCAGTTTCTCCTACATGGCTATAGAGTTAGTTTTGTCATTGTTATTGTTTTGATTTATGACTTAAAATTTATATGTCATTACATAGTAGATGGAAATCTTTATTATAACAGGGGAAATCTGTCAAGTCCCTCTACTGAGTATATTATATGACCCACATTTGTGTGGTAGCAAAACTTCATATCAAAAAATTCATTTGGAATCTGTAGAACTCTATGGAAATTACAACTACGCCATGAGTCTATGAAAAGATTTTCAGCAAAGCTAGATTAAGACCTTTGGAGACTCTAAGAAGTGAAGAGATAATTTCCTCTCCCCCATAAACTGTACTGAAAAATAACATTTTATGTATGCCAAAATTAAAGTTTCACCTGTCTGGGTTTTTTTAATGGTAAAATCTAGATAAACTCATGATTGAATTTTTCTCATTTTTTAGTTCTCTTCCTTTACTAAACATGCACTTTAACTTCTGCTAGATAATTCAGCTGATGTTGGGTAGTCATTACTAATGATGAGATTAAAACTCATGCTTCTGTGAAGTCATGAAAGTTCAAGCATAAACTTTTCCAAAAGAATGAAATTTGTGGGTTTTATAATAACCTGGGGTCTCACTTTAACAAATAAAAATTGAACTTATTTCAAGGCCACAGGATCAATGGGTTCCTGGATTGCTCAACTAGTATGAAGTCAAAGGAATTCAGGCCAGAAATCTTCATATATAACAGTAAAGAAGGCTCACTTTCTTTTGTGTAAGACATTGTCTTAACCAAGGCCTTACCCAGCATGACTTTGTTTTGCCCAAGGCTTGATGTTTAAAAATTGGACATACTGCCAACAAGTTGTGACACTGCCCACAAATACCTAGAGTGGAGGAGGCACAGCAGCAAGCACCTAGCCATGGAGATCCTTTGGAGACCAGGCGTACTTACTGGCTGACTGGTTCCTTAGCACTCAGTGATCTCTGACTTGCTTCCTAGGAGCCAGTCTGTAGTACTGCTCACACCACTGCAGGACAACCAGACAGAGCAAATCATCTCTTTCTTAAGATGGACCTTGATTATAACAGATTTCATGGTAAAACCTATCTTTAAAAATTCTTCATGTATGGCATCATTTTGCACATTCAATTCCCAGATATGTTCATTAAAGAAGTACTTATGTACTGCTTCCTGAGTGCCATGAACTCCAGCACTAACCCCAGCACTGTGGCGACATCAGTAGTAGCAAAGACAAGGTTCCTGCTCATTCAGGTTCAGAGGAAACTTACTCCCAGGTCAACTGTGAATTGGACACATTTCCCTAGAGAGAACACTTTGCTTCAGAGTCTGGCTTACAATGAAAAGGCCATTTGAGAAGAAAATGGAAACTATTTCTACTGCTATGAAAACCTTTTGGAATTTCCATTGTCTGAAACACATGTAAAACTATGTCTTCCAAACTGACTTCCTTGCTATAGCAAATGTACACATCTCTAAGCATGAAAAGAAGTCAAGGAACAGTTCTTTGCCCACATGGTTTTCTATGTGGCAGACTCATTCTGTGTCCAAAATGACACAAAAATTCTGCACTATTGTACAAAAGTGTGTTGGTTGCCATGACTGAAAGGATCAAATTATTTATGTAAGAAAAGTAACATGATTCACCAGTAACTGGTCTGTTCAAACAAACCAAAAAACTCTTCTCGCTCCAATGCTATGTGGCAAATTATTTTACACCCTGTCTCTTACATGTTCCAGCTGTGTTGAACAACAGCTGTCATACTTGGTGAAAACACTATCTTCAATCATTGCTGTTTAGTAAAAGGGTCTAGTTATTTTTTGAAGCTGTCAATTTTTTGTAGTCTATGAGTAAATCTAAACCTCTTCATAACCTATAAAATGATTTAGACTTCCTAATTAAAGAATATTATTTAAAGTCCTACAGTTATCCTATAATCATCTACCATATTTTTATTTATCACAGAGAAAATATCAATACCTGTTACAATAAATAATATTTCTCAGATGCAAATTTGATTCCAGAGTCAAAAGAAAAAAAAACTTATTTAAAATATTTTTGTTATCAATATGATGTTTGCTTGTCCTCCTTTACACCTTATGAGAATTGCACTCATCTAAAAGTGAGAGTTTCATGCTCTGGGATACCATACTTTCCTTTGTGCTCCTCAAATAATTTTCTTAGCTCCTCCATATACGTCTGATGCAACTCCTCAATCTGCTCCTGGGTTGGGTGCGGAGTCTGATGAACGGGGATTGGGCGGCCAACTGGAAAAATAGACAATGCATCAGGCATAGGGAGCAAAACCACTCCACCTCAGACTTCTGCCTCTGATGGACTGCCACAGAACGATCTGCCAATCAGAGTCCCTCAGCCTGCTCGCGCCAATCCTTTTTTCATTTTACTGGCTGCCTACTGTGGTCACCCCATCCCTCTTGTTAACAAATAAAGAACTTTCCTTCTCGGCAGACACAGCAGTGTCAACACCCTGGTGGTTTTGACTTGGAGTCAAACGAGCTACTGTGCTGACTGCAGCTGTGAGTTAAGCACACATAGCTGTGTGTCCACGTCACCAGCATTCTCCCTTGAGTACAGCTGAAAGTCAGTCCACAGTGCCCTTATTATTACCGACCGTGAAATCTTTGAGTCATGGGGCATCCCTCCTTTCCTTAATGTCTTTCTGAACAATTAATATATATATATATAATATATATATATATTTTTTTTTTTGCAGCGAGGTATCCGTACTGGAGAAACACACAATCACAATGATTCTTTGGTGTAGTCTATAAGTCTCAGTAGAAAAATTAATAAGCCACATTCATGCAGTAGAATCCTAGGCAGTGGTTTTTTTTAAATAAAATAAATTAAATAAGTGTACAGGCACACAATATCTAAAATGCATTAAGTGAGAAAAGTTGTGAAATAATTCAGTATGATCCTACTTACAAGAAATATTTATATTTCTAGGTGCACAGTTACTGTTTGGTGCATAGAAAAAAGTCTTGACAGAGACAGAAACAACACAGTTTTCTCTAGGGAAGGAGGCAGAAATGGGGAAAATTTCACTTTCTCTGTATTATATGAATTTTCTCCCAAGGAGAAATCATTTGTAGGAACTACATCACCAATACACTAATTGATTAAATTAAGTCTTGCAACTTTACATATAAAAGGTATTTAAATAATAAACAGTACCTCACTGTCTCAGCTTCTAAAGATAATACAAAAATACACAAGGCTTTGGTACTTGCCCTCTTGGCCCCTTTGCTGGTCTGATGCTGTTACAGATACCAAGGGTTGAAAATAGGATGTTCAATGACAGCCCACCAGCAAACTGCTTCTTCTGACCTTTGATCCTCTTGGGTACAGTGAGCTCAAATCAGCCAGTAGAGGGGATTTCCTTTGTCTTACCCTGAGTTACTCTGTGCTACCAACCAGGCTCAGATCCAAGTCAGTTACAGAAAGTGGTTAGTTAAGAGAAAACTGAGCATGTGTTAAGTCATAGAGAAGGAAGGAAGTACTAAATCAGATCAGTACGTGGGCAAGCAGGCACAGAGAAGTGAACAGTGCATGAACTCGCACACATACCTTCACTGCAGCATGATATTCTCAGACTGTCAACTATTCAACCAGATACAGACTCGGGAAGCTCACGGACAGTTTTGACAGCCTGGATGCCAGTTTACACATTCAACATAAAGAACTAGAAGCTTAGCTATTTCACTGTTGGTTGTGGTTTGAATATGCACATAGAGGCTTATACAGTAATGCAATGGAATTGAAAGCTGGTTGTAGACGAAGGAACCAGGTCTAGTCTGAGCTCAGCAGCAAGTGCACTGGGCAGGTAACTTTCTTTCTGGCCTTAATTTTCACATGTACAAGATAAAAGACTAGAACTCCATTATCTTCCATCCAGCTCTGTTGTAGCTTGATGGGAAAAAATTTGAGAAACTTACATGTAAATCTACTGGCATATTTGTGGTTTTATAGAAATAGCTTTTGTTTTCTTAGTGAAAAAATCCCAATGAGACAGGTCTACGTAGCTATTCAAGGGGAGGATGGGAACTAAGAAAGAAACAGTGGTCTAACAGAATGAAGCATGTTGTCTCCAGATTCCTTAGGAAATCTGCATTCTGAATCAGTGAATCTTCTTCCTTCTCAGGTACCCTAACATTAACTTCATCTCTGGTCTTTCAATGCTAGTAGTTTTCCTATATTTCAGGTGGTTCTCCAGAGAACTCAGACATGCCCATTGCTGTGCTTTGGCTGTAGTCTGAGTGACCTCACCTCCCAAGGCTTCAGGTGCTGAAATTTAATCCCCATTGTGTAGTATTGAGATGGTGGAGCTTAATCCTCATCATGAGGTGAGTAGTGATTATGAAGTGATTAGGATGAGATACTGTTATTAGGGTGGAACACTTGAATCCAGGTCACTTTATAAGCAGCAGGAGAGAGACACACAAACATGCATGATCCCTGTCTCTTGCAGTGTGATGCTCTGCAGTGCCTTGGGACTCTGCCAGCAAAAAGGTCATTGCCAAATGAGGCTTCTAGACCACTGACTTCCAGAACTGTGAGCCCACATCAACCTCTGTTCTTTATAAAGTTAGCCAGCCTCCTCTGTGTCATTGTAGTAATGAAACATTGACTGAATACCTGTGTGAGACGGATGCAATATGCTTGCCTTGCTCTCATTTATGTGTAGAGAAACCAAGATGCTCATTTCCAATACAGCTATTGAGAGGCTAAATTGACATATATTGGACATAACATGATTATTGATTGAGGGTCCGCTAGATATTATTAAATCAAATCCTTGGAACAATTAACTAAGCAGCTATTGTTGTTCTTCTTTTAAAACTGAGAATAATGAGGCAAAGAAAGGTTAAGGAGTAAACCAACAGAAGACACTGCAAACCTGAAGCGCAGTGTCAGAAATGTAAAACTCTTCAGGAATGGGCTCTGCCCAAAAGGCCGTGGGATGAGAGCACATCTAAGACATCCACACTCCTCCTGCCACATGGCCACAATGCTCACTTCAATTCTGCAGAGGGGAGTGCATCAGATCAGGACACCACCCTGAGGGGACCCTGATTGCAGCTCAGCCCTAAACTGCCTGGCCCAGCATTCAATTACTTGAGGTTGCAGTTCACATCAAGGACCTGTTATGTTATGAGCTCCATCTGCATTTCAGCTCTTACCATCATTAAAGCTCAAGGTCCTCACCTAGTTAACCAGGTTAGAAAACATCCCTGCCACACCCATCACCAGCAAGGGTCAGATAAAAAGATCCACAAATTAGGAGTATCTGAAAAGGTCCCCATAGCCCTACAAGACCAAAATTTTCTCTCTCTCTCTCTTTCTCTCTCTCTCTCTCTCTCTCCACAAAAGGATTTTTTTTTTCATCATTAAGGAGAAGGAAAAAGTATTTTCAACATAGAACTCAGAGTTCCAAAAGGCTGCAAAATTCCTGTTTTACAACACAAAGGGAAAAAAACAGCTGCACCAGGCTGCCTTTGTAAAACTCCTTGCCCTGGAAAAATCAACCAACGCCTACTTGCAGCACAGTCAGGATTCAGAGCTTTTGTTTATGTTTTACTGCTTTTTATAGCTGGTATGCTTGACTGTTCCATTTTCCATTCTGCCCAACAGCCCAAGATCAGTTATGGGTTTATTGCCTTACATAGCAGTCAGACTCCAGTTTCCAGAGTGCTGTGCAATCGTTACCTAAGACCAATGAGCTGCTTTGTGAGCCATGGGTTACCCTAGAGAAGGGTTTGGAAATGGAAATTAGTTGCTTCTCATGGAGGCAGAGAGTAGACCTTTCAACAACAACAAAACACTCTCTGCTCTCTTGCTGTAGTGATCAAGATCCACAGCTTATTGCTCTAATGGTCTCATGCACAAACCACTCTGCCTCGAAATTCCTCACAACTAGTACCATGAGGCCAAGTGGGCTTGTGAAGAATGGAAATGTTGGTCCTGGTGAGACCCAAGTTCAAATCTAACTTCTTGCTTATGGTGAAGGCTCAAAAGATGCCCAGTATAAGTGCATTGTACATACATAATCATACACACCCTCACTCATGAACATCCACTGAGCACTTGTACTGTGCACTGAAGTGTCACAAAATATGCCACCCCAAAATAGGGAGTATGAGCTAATTGACTCACATTCTGAGCTGAAGTCACTTAAAAATGCCACAGAGGGTGATTTTGCAAAACAAGAAGGGCATTCCAGATTCTCCTTTCCTTCCTGAAACAGAAAATATAACTCCTATGTAAAAGATGCCCTCCCTACCCCAGAAGAAACATTCTGATCAAAGCCAAAAATGGGAAGCCAGGTCAAGAGAAACGTATCAGACCTTCTTAAAATAACTCACCTTCAATTACTCTCCCCATCTAGTTTACTTTTCCATACTTGCCTTTCTGTCTTTGTCTAATTTGGTATATAAACACTTGGGCCTCACCGCTTAATTTATTTGTTTGAAAGTGAGAGAGAGAGAGAGATTGAGAAAAAGAGAGAGAGGGCCCTACAGAAAGTTAGAGACAGATTTTGCACCTACTGGTTCACTCCCCAAATTCCCTCAACAGCTGGGGGTAGGCCAGGCCAAACCTAGATCCTACATGGGAGCCTCCATGGACCTAGGACAATCTGTGTGCTCCCCTGTGGCTCCTAACTCATGGAAATTGGAGTCTCAGGCCCAGCTGGAGACCCTGAGAGGTAGTGAGAGTAAAGTTTCATCTCCCTCACAGCACCATGCTAGTCCTCTTAATACTATTATCTATTTTAATCTCTTCCACTTTACAATTGAAACTTCAGTTAAGTCCCCCTTCCTTTTTTGTAATTTCCAAAAATTCTTCAGCCTGCTTTTTTCCCACCAGGATACAATGATGATCTGAAACATAATGGGCTACTTTTGTAGTTTGTGGTTTGAAACCAGTTTTATTTAAATAAAATATATTCTCTTCCTATCTTTTTAATTTAAAATAAATCAAGGGTGAGTGTTTGGCATGTTTAAAGTGGTTAAGATGCCCTTTGGATGCCCACATCCTTTATCAGAGAGCCTGGATTCAAGTCTCAGTTCTGCTTTGCATTCCAGCTTCATTCTAGTCAGCACCATGGGAGGCAGCAGGTGACAGCTCAAGTAGTTGGGTCTCCACCACTCATGTAGAAGATCTGGATTGAGTTCCTGGCTCTCAGCTTTGGCTTGGCCCAGTGTCAGCCCCAGCTGTTGCAGGCATTTTGGAGTGAACCAGCAGATAAGAGATCTCTCTCTCTTCCTGTCACTCGAATAAGAAAAATTTTTTTAAAAATATAAAACTCACACAAAGAACAACATAATAAGCACCTGAATGCCCTCTTCTAGACTCACCAACCTCTAACATTTTGCATATATGTGTATTAACACATCCAATATCACTTGTACTTTTGTAGAACCATTCAAGTTATGCAATCAATGATTCAATCATGTGAATCCTCCCTAAATATCTCCACATTACCCCAGAACAGTGTCCTGTATGACAACACCATTATCTTACTTACAAAATTTAGCCTCTGCAAAGTATTACTGTGAAGTTAATCCACATTCAAACTTGATCAATTGTCTCAATCACATCCCGTGTAATTGTTTTCCCCAGTCTACAACAGCTGTTTTTGCATCTTTGAGTATCCTTCATGTTTATCTTTCATGACATTGACTTTTTTTTTTGAAAGGCAGAGTGGACAGTGAAAGAGAGAGACAGAGAGAAAGGTCTTCCTTTGCCATTGGTTCACCCTCCAATGGCCCCCTCTGCCGGCACACCGCGCTGATCCGAAGCCAGGAGCCAGGTGCTTATCCTGGTTTCCCATGGGATGCAGGGCCCAAGCACTTGGGCCATCCTCCACTGCACTCCCAGGCCACAGCAGAGAGCTGGCCTGGAAGAGGGGCAACCAGGACAGAATCCAGTGCCCCAACCGGGACTAGAACCTGGTGTGCCAGCGCCTCAAGGCAGATGATTAGCCTATTGAGCCACGGCGCCGGCCGACATTGACTTTTTTTAAAGAGTTCAGACCAGTTGTTTCATACAATGTCCCACAAAATAGATTTGTCTGATTATGTCCTCATGATTTGATTCAGAATAAGATTTTGGCAGGAAAAATGCTCTCAACAAGCTGGTCAGGAAGGCTTTGGATCTGTATGCCACCTCACATCTGCCTAGCATCTGGAGTTGTCAGAGGGCTTTCCCACAGACCAGGAGCCTTAATATCCAGAATAACCCTAAGAGAAGACAGGACAATTACACTGATTTCTTCTTTTACAGTTGTAAACCTGAAGCCCAGAGAAGATGAAGCAAACATTAAGGCCACTCAGAGTCAGACCTCAAACAACACCACTTCCTTCTGTATATCCAGCAGATGCATAATATATGTTTACTTAATGCCAGTGCCAATCTGCTATATACAGCTGGTGTCCAAGCGTTAGCCATCAGCCTCATGGCAGGCCTACCTATGGGAAGAATCATTTTTTTCAATGATATGGTATTTTTCAGTTGGCATCAGAATAAAAATGAAATAAACACTTCTATCTTATCCTGCAGCAGAAGACAGGCTCAGGAGTTCACAGAAACTAAGCTTTGAGGCTACTTCTAACAGAATTGGAGTCCTCTTCTATACGCAACCACACGTGATAAGGCTGTCTGGGTATCTATATTCTAAATAATCTAACACTGGAAAGGAGCAATATTCTTATTTGTGGTAAAATACCAATAAGTACATTAGATATACTAAAGTTAGAAAATCACTTGTAAAATCATTTGTAATCAAGACTGTAATCACTGATTCAGGCAACGATTATCAATGGATATTAAAACTATCAAGGAACAGGATAGTTACAAAGACTCTATCACCAGTCCCAGGTCCCTTAATAATAAAGAGAAAAAAGAATGCTTTCTTTTTAATGGAGAAATCTGACAAATACCTCGCCCACTGGTCAAAGTTAGTGTTACTAACAATGAGACAAGTGGACACCACACGCCTGTGACACCATGCACTGAGAAGGAAACAGCATTTCTGTGCAATGGCTGCTAAATAGACGTAACCGAGAGCAGTCAAGGTGAAACATAGCAGCCGGACTTGAGTAACATTCTGCAGAACAACAGCCTGGGCCTTCAGAACTACTCACATCATGAAGACAAAGCAGGGATGAAGAACTATTCCAGCTTAAAGAAGGCAAATGAGATGCGAAAATGCAATACATGACCCAGCTCAGAGAAAAGATAAATTTCTTCTCCCCAACTTCCCCCTCCCCCCCCAAAAAAAAACACTGGTGGAAAGGAAACTCTTCAGACAATTGGTCAAATCTGAATATAGACTGTACACAATTTTTTACATTTTATTTTCACTTCTTCAAGAGTCATAGAGACAGAAAGAGAATTTGACAGAAGATAGAGAAAGTGCCTGTCTGTTGGCCCACTCCCCAAATGTCTGCAACAGCTGGGGCTGGGCCGGCCAAAGACATGAGCCAGGAACTCAATCCACGTCTCCCACCTGGATGGCAGGGACTCACAAACCTGCTGCATCCCAGCACGTGCGTTAGCAGAAAGCTGGACTTACAAGCAGAGCAGCGACTTGACCCCAGGTTCTCTTGATATGGGCTGTGGGTCTCTTATCTTACCTGCTACACCATAGTATTCATATGAGTGTTAATTTTTCTTAATTGTACTTATGGAAGAAAACAATCTCCTTAAGAGATATACATAAAACTAATCAGAAGCAAAAGGTCATGATATATGCACTTACTAAATACTTCTGTGATAACAACAGTAGAAAGTGTATTTATTACAGAGAAAGAGAGAAAAAGCTGTAACAAAAATGTTAGCAAGTGTTGGATCCAGAAAAAGGTACACAGACATGAATGTGATGATTCATGCAACTTTTCTGAATGTTTAAATGCTTCTACCTAAAGTTTAAAACAATTAAAACCAGCACATACTTCCATATGTAAAGTTTTCTCTTTTAATAGCAGGTGCGCTTGGTATCTTATTTTCTTGTCCAATCATGCTACTTCCCATCACTCCTGCTGTTCTGCCTCTAATACTGGAACTCATTGATTGACCTTAAAATTCCTAATGTGGGGACCAGTGCTGTGGCACCGTGTGTTAAGCCGCTATCTGCAGCGTCAGCATCCCATAAGAGCGCTGGTTCAACTCCTGGCTGTTCCACTTCTGATCCAGCTCTCTGCTAATGCACCTGCAAAAGCAAGTCCTTGGGCCCCTGCATGTAGGTGGGAGATCTGGATGAAGCTCCTGGCTCCTGGCTTCGGCCTGGCCCAGCTCAGGTGGTTGTGGTCATTTGGTCTCCCTCTCTCAAACTCGGACTTTCAAATAAAATAAATAAATCTAAAAAAAAAAAAATTCTAATGTGTACTTATCCTGTTCCTAAAATCTTAAATATTGCAATCAGATAGGCATAATGAAAGACTAATCTGTTTATCTGCAAATGTTTCTTGAGCTCCTACTCCGTGGGTCCCAGGAAAAGCAGCAAACAAATCAGATCCTCTGCCCTCGTGGGCCTCTGCGGTGCTGACACAAAGCCTCGTTAACTTATGGCAACTATGATTCTTCACACGTTTTTCTGAAAGTCTAAACGTATTTCATTTGTCTCTCCTGGTTGTCAGAATGGATGTGACATTGAAATCAGTTTGTCTCCTTACTCCTTGATGAAATACAGCTAATGTGGATATTTTATTGTAGTTTGGTAAAGTGATAAGAACATCCATGAAATACACAAATGACATACTATTTGTGAAATGCGTGAAGAAAAAACACCTATGTATAGTAACTCCTTTACAAAGAAGGCCCATTGAGAAAGCCCCTCAGCAAACAGAAGAGAGGATTTTGATGGAGAAGCCAGAGAAACCCGATGGTTCAGCAAGGCCTGCCGTGAGGAATATGCAGAAAGGGCACCTGGGACCTACAGTGGCACTTTGGAGTTACTGAGCATGCATTTTTAAGGGGACTTAGTCACTAGGACATTAAAAGATAAAACCATCAGAGTGTTAATAAGAAATAGAACAACTGAAACAAATGCTCTGGTTCAGTTCATTGATGAACAAGAGTCTGGAAGCTGTGTGTGGAACTATTGATAGGACAGAGAATCTGGGCTTCTCTGGATACCTGTGAGTGAGTGGATCACAGTTAGTGATAGCTTAGGACGAACCAGGCTAATGTTGTCATTGAGTTCTTACGGTGCAAGATAGGAATTATTTAATTCAATAAACTTGTAATTTAGTAGAAGGGAGAACAAGGGTGCTGCAACACAACTTGCAATTCTGGAAGGTTCCCGAATCCTCCCTAGGGTGGTACAGGTAGAGTGGATCACAGTTAGTGATAGCTTAGGACGAACCAGGCTAATGTTGTCATTGAGTTCTTATGGTGCAAGATAGGAATTATTTAATTCAATAAACTTGTAATTTAGTAGAAGGGAGAACAAGGGTGCTGCAACACAACTTGCAATTCTGGAAGGTTCCCGAATCCTCCCTAGGGTGGTACAGGTAGAGTGGATCACAGTTAGTGATAGCTTAGGACGAACCAGGCTAATGTTGTCATTGAGTTCTTATGGTGCAAGATAGGAATTATTTAATTCAATAAACTTGTAATTTAGTAGAAGGGAGAACAAGGGTGCTGCAACACAACTTGCAATTCTGGAAGGTTCCCGAATCCTCCCTAGGGTGGTACAGGTAGAATTCATGTCAGAGTAAGCAAAGAACTCTGGGATTTAAGTACATTGTTTTTAAAAAGAAATGGACATAGTTTAGAATATTGTTTCAGTACATCTTGTGCTTTGTTCTCTTCTGGCATTTTGTACATAGGTTTACTTTTGTTATGCAATTGTAAATATTCTGTCCTCATGTTATTTCCATAAAAATCTTTAAATACACATAATCTTGAGGGTCTACCTCACAATTAGGGCTGTGCTACATCATCTGACTCCTACTGTTAGACCAAAAGACCATAACAGCTAAATCATTATGAAACATTCATGTTCTATACTTGACTTTTAAAGGTTTCAAATGATAATGGGACACCAAAGATGCTACAGACTGGAAACTATTGTAATTGTCTGGGGTGAGGAGTAGGTAGAGAAATCTTCCTTTATTCTGAATGTTCAAGAGAAACACATCAGAAAGGCAGTAATGAAAACAAGAACTATAGTTTTCAAGTCTTTACAACTAGCCTACACTCAGCAATTCCACTTCACCCTTACCATTTCATTATTTTGTCAGTAGAGCTATAACCTGGCTCTATCAAATCACAAACCACTTTAGAAACCAAAAAACACTAAAGAAACAGAAAACCTTAACTCAATCAGGTGGTAACTAATCATTTAACTCACAGAATATACTTGCTTTCAACAATTGTAAGTTATTTCATATGAGTATTTAGCTGAACTTTTAGTTTCCAAAAAAACACCTTACATTCGTTTGTATCACCCCTAAAAATCCAACCACAGAAATTCCCACTTAAGAGATATAAAAATTATTAACTAATACTATACCAAAGAAATGTAGCTAGTTTAGCTTGAAAAACACAATTGAAAACTTAAAGTTATCTCAGTGTTCTCTTGCACACTAATTTACAGGCTGCAAATATTCCAATTTTGTTAGATACAACATTAAAAATAACAGCAGGGGCTGGCACTGTGGTGGAGCAGGTAAAGCTGCTGCCTGCCACACCAGCAT
Organism: Lepus europaeus; assembly: GCF_033115175.1. NCBI lineage: Eukaryota > Metazoa > Chordata > Mammalia > Lagomorpha > Leporidae > Lepus > Lepus europaeus. Next base: position 167,228,189 of record NC_084827.1, on the reverse strand, counting down.
CCCATATGGTTCAAGTTCGGGCTGCTCCACTTTCGACCCAGCTCCCTCCTGATATGCTTGGGAAAGCAGTGGAGGATGGCCCAAGTGCCTGGGCGTCTGCACCCACATGGGAGATCTGTAATAAGCTCCTGACTCCTGGTTTCTGTCTGGCCCAGCCCTGGCGTTGTGGCCATTGGGGGAGTGAACCAGCAGATGGAAGACTTCTCTCTCTCTCTCTCTCTCTCTCTCTTCCTCTCTCTCTCTGTAACTCTGCCTTTCAAAATGAATAAGATAATCTTAAAAAAAATAAAAATAGCATCATATGACTGCATGTGAAATGCAAAATTTTTACAAACTGCTAGGAGTAAAATCCTATTCTAAGGAAGGAGAACTAAAAAATCTTTGGACCTCACTGGAATTTCATTTAATTAGCTATTTGTGCAGAAAATATTATTTCCAGTTTCATACAAAGTATAAAGTTTTGGTTAATTCTGCTATAGCTCATTACTTCCTCATTTTTAGCTCTTTAAGTCTCCTTCCAACTTGAGGAGACTTGCTGTTGTGTCCTCTTATCAACATGATGTTCACTCACCTCTCCCTTTCTCAATCTCTCAAACATGCAACTTTTTAAAATAACAATCATTATATATTGAAATGCATATAAATACAACAAGTTGCAAAAATATGCTTTTTCTATAGAAACTGCTGCCTACATGAACTGACCATGATGAAGGCATCGATTATATGGAAGTTTTCATTTACTAATACACTATGAAGTAACCTGTTCATCAAAGAATCGTTATGCTTCAATTTTCTGGCACACAGAAATATTCATTATAGACTATTAGAAACACAATTGGATTCTACCTGTAGTTCAACAGCAGTATTCTAGGAAGTATACATTTCTCATTCAAATAGAAAATGTAATAATTTCATAAATAAAAGGCATATTGTAATGAAGATCACATAACAGCTATATGATTATTATTTTATGAAGTTCTTAGTCAAAGCTACTTCTCTTTCATGAGCACCTCAGTCAATAGCAATAAGTATTGCTTAAGGTAAGATAATTATTTTTATCCATTTTATGTACATACCAACAGTGTTGATAGGTTTCCTATAAGGCATTAGGCCAAAATTGTACTGAAAAATTCCTCTGGCATGAAATAGTGGCAAAGTAAACCCCGTGATCTTCTGCAGTTTCTCTTGAACAGTTCGAAGCCACGAGCCTTCAGGGTTGTTAATTTGTTTAAACAGTTCATTTTCACCAAAAGAAAACACAGGGACCAAATAGGCACTACAAGTAACAAAGGTGGAGAATAAGAATTTTAAATGAAAAGGACTGAAGTAATGTATTTTGCCCAGCTGAAATTTCCAACAAATTCCTAAATATCTTAAATTCCTACACTGCTAACTTCATGTTCCATACATTGAAACTTATCATTGAAATCCTTTGGCAAGGAATTTCAGCTAGCAAGATATTTATTCTGCAGAAAATCAAAGTTCTAGGAAGCATTTACCTATAGCTTTGTTCATTGTTCATTTGGCTGGAAATTGACAGGTGTATATTAGCTTTTGCTTCTTGCTGTTGTGTGTTTTTCTGTTTTTAAAGTTAAATGTAGGCCGGCTCCGTGGCTTAACAGGCTAATCCTCCACCTTGCGGCGCCAGCACACAGGGTTCTAGTCCCGGTCGGGGCGCCGGATTCTGTCCCGGTTGCCCCTCTTCCAGGCCAGCTCTCTGCTATGGCCTGGGAAGGCAGTGGAGGATGGCCCAAGTCCTTGGGCCCTGCACCCGCATGGGAGACCAGGAGAAGCACCTGGCTCCTGGCTTCGGATCAGTGAGATGCGCCGGCCGCAGCGGCCATTGAAGGGTGAACCAATGGCAAAAAGGAAGACCTTTCTCTCTGTCTCTCTCTCTCACTATCCACTCTGCCTGTAAAATAAATAAATAAATAAAAATTAAAAAAGTTAAATGTAACTGCTGGATGCTGTAGCAGTGAGTTATTTTAGAAGGAAGGTCATATTCCAATCCCCAGGAATGCCCACATCTACTTTTATTAGAAGATTCTTTAGGAGGGAGTCTGTCCATAAGGGCTAGAATAGTTACATTATTTCTTTGTGTTAATTTAATAATGTCTTAATTTTCCCAACCCAGTTACCTGAAATGAAAAGCCACCTACCCGTGGGTCAAAGCAATTTTAATGAATCCTTTCCGTTGGCGGATGAACAGCGTGAATTTTCCAGGATGGGCATCCAGTGACTCTTCTGCTCCCCCAAGGACAATGACTGAAATGTTCCCACCTCCCTGCTTGCTCAGCACATAGGACACACTTTTCTTGGAAACAGACACTGGTCCTTAGTGAACAAAACAAACAGTGTAACTGAGCAACCCCTTTTAAACTTAAAAAATGTTATTATATTCTAGAGCAACAGCACACATTTAACAAAATTCCCTATACTGTTTACCTTTGGAGCATTTTGCAAGTTTAAAATTTTTGCATAGTAAAATCTTTGTTAGTTTATTGATAAGATCTAACATTCTGACAGGTAATGGGTTAGGTCTTTAAATCGTCACTTGATCTTAATGAATCTACCATTTGTATGGATGGGTTTTGCACTGCTGAATTCTATGAGACTCCATTCATGCTGCTTGCTTGGTAAAAGGTGCACCCCAATACCCTGGAGTTGTTTGTTGCACACCTGCACAGCTATAGGTGGTAGCCATGATCATTACCCTGGCAGACCCTTGCTCAGAACCAAAAATATATCTAAGAGGTTGCAAGGATGTTCTGAACACACAACAGCCTGTCTTCAGAGATCCTATATGGATTTTTGTTTACCAGACCTGGATTTATAATGGAAATGGTCTCAAAAGCTCAGACATTTGACAAATAACATAGATCACTTGCCAGATCTCTTCATGGTTCCAAATGTTTAGTCTGAGTTGGGTAAATCATTCATTTTAAATAGTCACATTCATGATTCTTCTGTATATCAGGCTTTCCCATGTGAAAACAACTCTAAAGATTCCTTTTCAGATTTTGCATCCACTATAGACTCTTGGAGGAAAATACAGACAAAGAGAAAAACACAAACTGCAAATGGCCCACATTTTGTTGATATTTGCTTTCAACACTTTGCATGTTTCCTTCTATTCTGGGTTTTGTCCAGCCTTTTAAAGTCATAACAGAATATGTTAGACAGGATTTACAAAGACATAGCACATCTATGGCACATGAAGGGAAAATGGCACATGAATTTTACTAGAGGTTGTTATTCTTATGGGAATGTACTATGAGTCAGGATTCTGAATGACCAACTACTCTGCTGACAGCAGAGGCGAAGGGTGGTGCAGTAGATGTCAGAGAACCTGAGCCTACCTCTTCCGAATTCACTGAGGTTAAGGCATACTGTTCTGCTCTGCATGACTTGAATGGGAACTGAGAGGCATTGTCTCTTCCCCTGGAAGGAGGGCCTCCTGATTCCCAGACACAGCTCTCTCCAAGCTTGCCTCAGGCCACTGCATCCTTAAACACTACCATTTCTCAGGGCACCTTCATTTTCTTTCAAGTCTTCTAAACTGGTTCACACCACAGGCTCAACTGCACTAAACTGTGTGAATCCTCCTGATTTCATCTTCCAGCAGATCTTCCTCCTCAGCCTCCAGGCCCACATTTTCAACATTCTCAATGAACTTCTCTATGTCAACAGCTCAAAGGCATTTCAAATTCCATCTCCCCAAACCCAGTGCATCAAAATCTCCCTTATAGTGGTACCTCTTCCAACACTACCTATCACCCAAATCAGAAATTTTGTTTCTCCCATGTGTATTCCCCTCTCTTAGCCACCGAATTGATTGACCACTAATTCATTAAATCAGATGCATTTATTGAGCACTTGCTGCAGGCCAGGTACTGTGCTAGAGGCTGATAATAATGGCATTATTGCTGCCTTCATGAGGTAGAATCAGCCACCATGTCTTGTTGACTCTATCAATTGGTTTTCATATTGATCTCTTCCATATTTGCACTGCCACAGCCACTGTGCTAATTTGGCCCTTACCAACTCTCTCCTTTGATCACTGCAATGAGCCCTTCCCGTCGCCACAGGCTCCAGGCTCACCTCCCTCCAACTTGTCTCCAAGCTGTAGCCTGAATAATCTTTCTAACAAGTATAATCCAACCAGGACCCTCCTTTGCCTACCAAATTCATTCCCTACCAAGTTCCCTGTAGCTTACCTGCAAGACACAATCTAAAGTCCTTGCATAGTAAATAAAGAAGGCTATTGTCATCTGACTCCTGTTATCTGCCCAGCCTTGATAGGCAGACAGAAAATGTCTGCTCTGGCTGACCTCTGGTGAGTAGATACACCAGTAGGGGCCAAGATGAATGGTTTGGAGGTGGAATTTAAGAGTTTATAGCCACAAAAACCTCTTTGGTAAGAACAAAGATTTCTTTGGTAAGATCTGTCAACAAGGGACCCCTGAAACCTCATTGAGTCCTTACTGCATGAGGTCTGGTGCACATATCTGTCAGTCTTTCACACCCAGAGAGACAGCCACCATGGCAGGCAGAATTGAAGAGTCCTCTTGCACCAGGGGCTGGCTGTCCCAGGAAGCAGTTCTGGACATTACCGAAAGCTCTCTAGACTTAGAGACAGGGACAACATAAATCTCCACTGGCTATGGGCATGGATATTCTTCTTTAACTTTTAGGACACTAAGGGCCATAGCAAAGGGAAGGATTTATGTGATAAGCCAATGATGGCAGACAAGTTTCATCCCAAATGAACTGTTATAAAAGGCAGGGATTATGGGCCAGTATATGAAAAGAGACTCTGCTACTTACTAAATTTGTGTCTGACATGGCCATGGAGAGGGGTGTACCTACATCTCTTATGCCATGAATTTGACTCACCTGCTGTCAACTACGAACTCACCTGAGGCTACCCTTTGACTCATCAAAGACTATTCTGTAAACATATTTCTGTACTGTTTTGAAATTTTTAACATATGCCTTTAATTTTCTTCCTTTAATAAAACTCAAATCTAATGTAAGTAAACCGAGGAAGAGGAGTGTTCCCTTCATTCCCTTCTTGGTAGTTTGAGGAGGTTAGTGCACCCTCTAGAGGGTGGATGCGGAACCTTTTGGTAATTTGGGATGTATATTGCGCCCTCTAGTGCACCCTCTTATCCAGACTTCTTGAGCTCTGTGAGTTTAAGCAAAAACAGAACCTGAATACTCAGGGGTGGACTGTGGCCCTTTGGTACTTAGTTACATAGTTATAACAGTGAGTTGGGTAATTAATTGGAAGTAATGAAAATCTGAGAAATGATGAAAAATTCTGTCCCCAAATGTCATTTATTGACCCTGAAATTACAATGCTTCAAAAACAGAACATTCACTTTTCTTTATATCCAAGAAATGCAAAAATGATAATAAATAATCTACACAACCTTCACAAATGTAATGCACTTTTTAAGTTACTATAGTTCATGGTTAGTCAATAAGTAGTTCAAGGTGAAAAACAAAATACATTGAGCCTCTTTAGTTGAAATGAGAACTATTAACCCAAGGATAGCCTTCTGTACACATTTATATAGCATCTTTATAGTATTTCATATAAACTTCATTCTCAGAATTGGCACAATTACAGTTTCACTAGCCAAAAAGTCTTCTTTTGGTTCAGGGTAGCATAGTAAATGGACTGGTTTCTGACCAAGTTATATTTGATGTGGGAAGAAAAAACAAATTGAGTATGTTTAGTTTATGACATTACCAAGACATATAGAGGACATTTTCCACTCCTAAGGTCACAAACGCATGCAAAGCGCCTCTCCAAGAGAGTGACATCACTTGTTTGATGTATGACTTTTTCTTCTGCACACAGGTATATAAAATGCATTCACTAATTTATTCTTTCATTGCATTACTATTTCCTGAACACAGCTATGTTTCAGGCACCATGCTAGATCCTTGGCGTGGAACAGAAAAAGACATAGTTTGTGTGATCCTGGCACTTCCAGTTCAGTGGGAAGGGGGTGGGAGGAGCAAGAAACACCAGGCAGCCTGTGAAGGGCCAGGCAGGGAGAGGGGCACAGGACACATTTCCGCTAAGAAGCTGTGAGCCCAGTGGGCTTGGGAAGGAAGGATCTGTGTGCTCCTGCTACCCCAGGGCCTTGAGGAAAGAATGACCTGCCATCACTTACCACAACTCATGAGATATTCTCGGAAGAGAGGACACCGGAACCAGAACGGGAGCACGTGAAGATACGCAGTGAAGCCGGGGAACAGCTCCTTGAATTCCGAGTAATTTGTACAAAAATTTCCAAAGGCTCCAACCACAAGAACTCCATGAGGGTGAAACCCAAATATATAGTTGCGACTTGGATCCAGACCCTGAGTTTTGATGAGCTACAGCACATTCACATTGAGATAAAAAAAAAATAAAATATCCCCAGATTAAGTTCCAATAAGAAACAAAAGGATTCGTGATGAGTTCTCGTGTCAAGAGGAAATGGAAAACACAACTTGTTTTAAGTCTCTGGGCTGGAGCTGTCTTCAAATTTCTAAACTGTCTCCTGACCTCAGACTCCTTTGTGTGCAGTCTTCTACACTTTGTCAACTCAGTTTAGAGTTCCTTTAGTAAGTTGGACCAAATTGATGGCTTCCTTCCTGCTGGACTTTGAATATTTCCCCCAAAAAGCATGTGTTGGAAATTCAACACCGGATGCAGCAATGTTGGGAGGTGGGGCCTAATGAAAGGTAATCAAACTATGAGGGCAAAGTGAATGGATCAAGGTCATTACTGTGGGAGTGGGTTCCCTACCATAAAAGGAGGCAATTGGCCCCCTCTTTCTCTCTGGCTTCTCTTACTCTTCTGCTACAGGGTGATGCAGCAAGAAGGCTCTTGCTAGGCATATTGACATTGTACTATCCTGCCTCCAGCAGTGTGACAGATAAATTTTCTTTCTTTATAAATTAACCAGTCTCTGATACTCTGTTATAAAAGCAAAAAACAAACTGAGATACTCCCTCTGAACAGGAAAAATTTTAGATATATGTGTTGAAAACAAATGTCCATTCTTCTCCCAATTCAAAACAATACAAAACAATTCTACTCACATGAATTGGAAAATAGTCCTTAAAGTACCTCCAAACAGTCCAATTTCTGATCCAGTTAAATCTTCTGCCTCCTTGCTCTGGGGTCCACCAGTCAAAATAAAGCCATGTCAAATAGGGGACGTAAAGGAACCAATAGTTGTGTATGATCAGTATCACGATGATTCCAACACACACCTGTGCTGTATCAAAGGGGACCAGGGTTAGGTAGCATGCTTACTGCACTGCACAAGCCAAGGTCCAAGAGCAGAGGATTTAATACACACAAAGTATGGTAAATGAAGCTTCAGTTCAGGTGAGGTCAGAAATACAAGACAGTAATAATACAGTCTTATTTAACATTTAATGGATGTTCATTGTTGCCAAGCATTGTACTATGCATTATGTCTGGATATTTTCCCTTAATTCTCATCAAGCCAAAGTACCAATAAAATAGCCCTAGTACTCTTAATGTCTTTTTATGGGAAAGAAAATGGAAACTTTGAGAGGTTAAGTGAGTTGCCCAAGTCACACAGCATTAAGTGGGTAAACAGTGGACCGATCTGAATTCAAAGTCCTTCCCCTCTTAGCCATGCCTTCCCTACACTGCTTCCCTAAGGACATCAACTCCCTAACATGACACACAGAGGAGTTATCACTGGTAGGAGGGATGTAGAGCACTTCCTGTTAGAAGAAATCCCCCATTCCTACTTTGAGCAACCACTATTCATTTGCTCTCAAACACAGCACATTCTAGCCAAAACTTTGTTTTCAGGAATTTTATTGTCACAGAAACAGAATGGGGAGGTCTCTAAATCTTAGTATGTATCTCTTGCAATATTTTATAATTAGAGAGCAATTCTAATTGTTCATGTACCTAACAATATAGCTTCAAAACATGGGGGCGGGGGTGGGGGGGGGTGGGCAGCGCCGTGGCATAGTGGGTAAAGCCGCACCTGTGGCGCCAGCAACATTGGTTTGAATCCCAACTGCTCCACTTCCAATCCAGATCCCTGCTAATGCACCTGGAAAAGCAGAAGAAGCTAGCCCAGGTGCAGCGATGTGGGAGACCCAGAAGAAGCTCTGGCTATGGATTGCCTCAGCTCTAGCCATTATGGACATTAGGGGAGTGAACTAGGGGATGGAAAAAATATATATCTCTCTCTCTATTGCTCTCTCTCTCTATTGCTCTCTCTCTCTCTCTATTGCTCTCTCTCTCTCTCTCTCTCTCTCTGTAACTCTGCCCTTCAAATAAATAAATAAATCTTTAAAAATATATATATATATATGGGAAAAAATGGACAAAACTTGATGCGGGTAGTAGTGACAAGAACATTCAACTTAAAGCAACCCATTAAGCAAAGTTACATATCTTTTAGATGTCTGTTATATATTACAATAAAAAATTTATCTAAAGAAAAATATAATAATATCTGGGTAGAGTTTCAGGCTCTGGCTTCAGACTGGTCCAGTCCTGGCTGCTGCGGATATTGTGGATATTTGAAGAGTAAACCAGCAGGTGGAAGATCTCTCTCTCTCTCTCTCTCTCTCTCTCTCTCTCTCTCTCTATATATATATATATATATATACATAAGTCTCTGTTTCTCTTTCTCTGTCACTCTGTCTTTCAAGTAGATGAAAATAAATAAATATATCTTTAAAAGACTGGGGTGAAGCCGGCGCCGTGGTTCAATAGGCTAATCCTCCGCCTTGCCGCGCCGGCACACCAGGTTCTAGTCCTGGTTGGGGCGCCGGATTCTATCCCGGTTGCCCCTCTTCCAGGCCAGCTCTCTGCTGTGGCCAGGGAGTGCAGTGGAGGATGGCCCAAGTGCTTGGGCCCTGCACCCCATGGGAGACCAGGGTAAGCACCTGGCTCCTGCCATCGGATCAGCGCGGTGTGCTGGCCACAGCGCGCCGGCCATGGCAGCCATTGGAGGGTGAACCAACGGCAAAAGGAAGACCTTTCTCTCTGTCTCTCTCTCTCACTGTCCACTCTGTCAAAAACAAAAACAACAACAACAACAACAACAAAAAAGACTGGGGTGAGCATTTAACCTGGTGGTTAAGATGCTAGTTAAGACATCAACATCCCATATTGGAGTCTTGGGTTCAATTCCCAGTTCTGGCTCCTGATTCCAACTTCTAGCTTCCTGGGAAGCAGCAGATGATGGCTTAAATAATCAAGTCTCTGACACTCATAGGGGAGACCTGGATTGAATTTTTAGCTCCTGGCTTTATCTTTGCCTAGTTCAAGCCATTGTGGGCATTTGGGGAACAAACCATCAGATCAAAGTGCGCTCTCTCTCTCTCTCTCTCTGCCTCTCAAATTAAAAATAAAAGAGGCTGGCATTCTGGCATAGCAGATAATGTCAGCACATGCAATACTGGCATCCTATGTGGGCTGCTTCACTTCTTTTTTTTTAAAGAATTATTTTATTTATTTGAAAGACAGAGTTACAGAGAGAGGTAGAGCCAAAGAGACAGAGAGGTCTCCCATTCCACTGGTTCACTCCCCAAATGACCGCAACAGCCAGTGCTGAGCTGATCCAAAGCCAGGAGCCAGAAACTTCTTCCAGGTCTCCCATGCGGGTGCAGGGGCCCAAGCACTTGGGCCATCCTCCACTGCCCTCCCAGGCCACAGCAGGGAGCTGGACTGGAAGAGGAGCAACCGGGACTAGAACCCCGTGCCCATATGGGATGCTGGCGCCACAGGCAGAGGATTAACCGAGTGAGCCACGGCACCAGCCCCCAAGAGATACAATTTTAAAGTTTTTGCTTCTAAATCTGTATATAGGAAATACATGAAATTTGTATTTAAATAAAATTTTAAAAATAATAATAAAGTTTTTTGTTCTGCTAACATATTCACTAGCTTTTATTTTTCTCAATGAATTTTTTACAATGTCAAAGCACAAAGTCATAGTCTACTGGACAGAATTAATTTTATTTATGTATTTATTTATTTATTTTTTGACAGGCAGAGTGGACAGTGAGAGAGAGAGAGACAGAGAGAAAGGTCTTCCTTTGCCATTGGTTCACCCTCCAATGGCCGCTGCGGCCGGAGCGCTGCAGCTGGCGCACCGCGCTGATCTGAAGCCAGGAGCCAGGTGCTTATCCTGGTCTCCCATGGGGTGCAGGGCCCAAGCACTTGGGCCATCCTCCACTGCACTCCCAGGCCATAGCAGAGAGCTGGCCTGGAAGAGGGGCAACCGGGACAGAATCCTGCGCCCCAACCAGGACTAGAACCCGGTGTGCCAGCGCCACAGGCGGAGGATTAGCCTGTTGAGCTGCAGCGCCGGCCCAGAATTAATTTTAGAAAGCCATTTGAGGAATAGGAGAGGAAGGAGGAATAAGGGTGGGAGTGAGGGTAGAAGGGAGGGTAGGGTGGGAAGAATCACTATGTTCCTAAATTTGTATTTAGGAAATTCATGAAGTTTGTATACCTTAAATTAAAAAAAAAAAAATCACACACATGCTACAGTGAAGAGCAAAATACAAGAAAACCTTGGCAAGAACAAATGCTTAAAAGATTTTAGTCATAGGCTGGCGCCGCGGCTCACTAGGCTAATCCTCCGCCTTGCCACGCCGGCACACCGGGTTCTAGTCCCGGTCAGGGCACCGGATTCTGTCCCGGTTGCCCCTCTTCCAGGCCAGCTCTCTGTTGTGGCCAGGGAGTGCAGTGGAGGATGGCCCAAGTGCTTGGGCCCTGCACCCCATGGGAGACCAGGGTAAGCACCTGGCTCCTGCCATCGGATCAGTGCGGTGCGCCGGCCGCAGCGCGCAAACCGCGGCGGCCATTGGAGGGTGAACCAACGGCAAAAGGAAAACCTTTCTCTCTGTCTCTCTCTTTCACTGTCCACTCTGCCTGTCAAAAAATTTTAAAAAAAATTTTTTTTAGTCATAACCCTCTTGAACAAGCAGTACAATTTGGTTCTATTCTCCAAAAGACAGAAGTCAGTTTCATCCTCAGGAATGCAAATAGTAATACTGCAAAAGCTTAGTATGGATTCACAATTTCACAGGAATCTGAAATTCACCAAGACAATTTTCCCTTTTAGGATCATAAAAACTACAGACTTGAAGCTTTTTTCTTTTTCCATATAATACACAAAACTTCTAAACATCCTTAAAAAAAATATAAATAGTCTCAGTATGTTACGTAGAGTCACATACTATGGCAAAGATATCTTATTAATTGAAGAAATAAGCCAATTTAATGTTATCTAGTCCAAGTCTTTATTAATAACTCTTCTCACCAGGGTAACATTCCTTGTTCTGATATGGAGGTTTAGCACCAAAATCATTTTTGTCTTCTAAATCTTCTTCCTTGTTATCAATATCTGGGCCATTAGGAGTTCTTTCCAATTTAGGTGATTCAATTTCTGGTTTTGGTTGTGTTACTGCAGTCACCAATCTAGTGCTCACTTCAGTCCCCAGATTCTATCAACTTTGCTAGAAAGAACTCTTCCCCACAATAATCCATGAAGGTATCTGAATAATAGAGCTTGATCCATTGCATGAGACAGAGGCATGAAGAGTAAGGCATTGCTATGTTTCAAATGCAGTTTGGGTGGGTCCCCCAAGGGGCCAAGTGCCAGAAGCTTGGTCCCCAGTGTGGCATTGTTAAGGTAGCAGAATCCTTAAGAGGTGGAGCGTAGAGGAAGGCAATTAGGTTATGGGGTCTCCACTCTCATGAATGGATTAATGCTGTCTTAGGGGAGTGGATCAGGTCTGGTAGGAGTGGACTAGTTTCCTGAGAGCAGCTTAGTATGAAAGGATCGAGATTGATCCCATCACAGATCTTGCTCACTTGTCCCCACCTGTGTCCTTGTGCACACAGCTCGTCCCCTTTGCACTTCTTTGCTGTGTCATGATGCAGCCTGGGGACCCTTGCCAGGATGCCAGCACCATGCTGTTTGGACCTGTCAGTCACCTGAATCACAAGCCAAGTAATTCTGTTTACTTTGTAAGTTATCCAGACTCAGGTGGTTTGTTGTACCACAAAACAGACTATGACAGACATATATCTTTAGCAAAAAACATAATATTTTATATTTATAAAATATTTATATAATAATGTTCATATTTCCTGAAACACATAAATCAATAAATTTCCCAGGATGGATTTAACCAAAATATATACCTGAACCTAGTCAGAGGCTTCACTTAACTGCTCTCTCCAGGGTGGGTTAAAAGTTAACAGAGTGGATGAAAGGTTAAGAAGTCTGTGTCCTCCATGCCACTGTGGGGTGTTTTGTTGCATTCTGGAAATGTCAAGAAAGTTTCCATGAGTCCAGAAGCAAGGCCAAAAGGGTGTCCTCTGCCCTTTGCCCTCATTCCTATCAGGATGAACCCACTTTGCTTCATCTATTTCCCTCTATCCAGATGTGAGTGCTAACAGTTTACCACCCTTGGGTAGTTTTGTTTATTTGTTTACATGTGCAAAAAAACTTATAAGAAACATATGAGAGTACTTCAAAAAGCTGATGAAAAATGTCAATAAAATATATTTATTTTTGCTGTAATTTCAAAGTCCTTATATAGTTTTTTTATCATATGCAATTATCACAAACTTTTTGAAGGTCTTCATACATAGGCCTTATTCTGTACTCAAAGTGAGATCAGGTGGGTTCAGTCCAGCAGTTGAGATGCCAGTTAAGAGGTCTACATCCCATACTGGAGTACACGGATTCAGGTGCCAGCTCTGGCTGCTGACTGCAGCTTCCTGCGAATGCAGACCCTACAAGGGAATCAAGTAATTTGCTGCAATAATTCGATAATTCAAATAATTGGATCAAATAATTGGCTTCCTGCCACCCACCAGGGGAACTTGGATTGAGTTCCCAGCTCCCGGCTTAGGGCCTAACCCACCCCTAGTCATTGCAGGCATTTGAAGTGAACCAGCAGATGACAGCTCGCTCTCTCTCTCTCTCTCTCTCTGTTTCCTAACTAAATAAATATTTTTTAAGGCTGGATCAGGTGAGCTAAGGTGAAGCAGAAGGGGAAAGAACAGGTTTTGAATGTCACTTCACTTTATGTAAGGAACCTCATCAACTCCCCCCAAACCTCAATGTTCACATTACTGTCCTCATTTTACATTCACAAACTGAGGCTTGGGGAGTTTGTGCAAAGGATTTAAACCTGGATCTCTCTAATCTGGAAACCCATGCTCTTCTCTTCACAAAACCACACTATTCCCTAGCTAATGGTAGTAACAATGTGGGCTTATATGCATTTATTACAAGTATATACATAGTTTCACACACTTAGAAAGTCAGGCAAGTGGGAGGTTCTGTTTTCTTACCACAAAGATGGAAAGACCAAGACCAAAGGCAAGATAATTTAAATTCAGTCACAGAGTGTGCAAAGAACAGGTTCATAATTCAATGCTACTAAGTCACTCTTCCACTAACCCAACCACATGTATTTTAGTTGGATTCACATTTCATATCTCTTTGTGTTCAGTATATGTTTTATAAGTATCAAAGCTAAGATGTGGGTCTGGAACTGCACTGCTTATGCTGGAATATGCCACTGACTAGGACAAGTTCTTTTACTTATCTGGGACAATATAAATTTTTTTTTTATCTCTTGTGCCTCACTTGCTTTACCTGTAAAATGGGCTAATGACAGCACCCATTTCTAAAGGGTGCTGAGGGAGTAAATGACATTAAGATGCACACTGCCTGGCACAGAGCCACTGTGATAATAATTTTGTGTACTATTATATATTTGGAATATGCAACAAGTAGAAATAGACAGAATATCAGCCATATTCCTGTCACCCAACAAAAAACTATGAGAAATTTTTTTCCCTTTGCCACCAATAAACAGGTTATGCTTTTATCACAATGCTTTTTAAAATTCTGAACCTTATCAATTATGACTACCTCATGTTAGCTGTTGGGTATTATAAATTATGTGTTATTTTTAATGACTGGTCAGCATTCTGTTGATTGTCAATACTAATTTAAACATTCTCTTAGTTTTGAATGCTTGCTCTTCTAGCACATTTTTCTCTATAAAAGTAATCTTGTATAAAGTTTCCTCATATTTTGATTTACTTCCACATGACCATAAATAAAATACACTAAGCAGAAACATCTTTGTCACTTGATAAATCTGATACTTTGCTATCCAAAAGAGTTGTTCTAATTTAAACTTGTACTCCACACATGGTTTGCATTCTTTTATGCTTCACATCATAAACAGAATGAAAATAGATTTTTAATCTCTTGATTCTAAATTGGACTGGAAGAAGAAAGCAGCATAAAAACTAGGTGACTAGATAACCTCTGTTTTCTATTTTTAGCTCATTAAGCAATCGTATGTAACTTGATTCTCCTAAACTGAGGCCAAAGAAAAGAGAAAGATACAACACTCTACTCCAATGCATTGTACAGCTCTCAACACTGATGTCGATAACTTTTTACAGTGGATAGAATCACAAATCAAATTGAATTGAAGGCCTGAACTTCAACTGGATTCATTTAGATAAATTCTGGACTAAAAGCCACAGTCAGCACCTTATCACTGATAATCTATTTTTACTTAACTAGTCCCATAAAATCTATTTTCTCTACATAGTTGAGAAAGCTGCCACTACTCTTTTTTTATGAGTTGAAATTCACATAAAATAAAATTAACCATTTAAAGTGAACAATCCACTGGCATCTAATATATTCATAATGTTTTTAATTAGGTTGAGTTATCCTTATGGTTGGGATCAGAAGTGTTCTGTGCTATACTTAACATGGAGTTAATCATATATGTATACTATTAAATATAAACAGATCTTAGTAAAGAATAAGAGTGAGAATAAGAAAGGAAAGAGGAAGTGGGGGTGGGAGGATGGGCACAATGGGGAGAATTACCAAGATCCTGAAGTTGTAATTGTGAAATATATGAAGTTTGCAACTGCAAAGCAGTATACTCCTACATACATTCCTATGGACTTCTAAGAGTACAGCTTAACAACTAGCCATAGGACCCCAAAATCCCTTAAGCCGGTTGATAAAAATAGTAGCTTAAGTGTTATAAAGGTTAAATGGATAGGAATAAGTGGTAAAGTGACCATATAGAAAGGATCAAGTGTTAAAGTGATCATGTAAATAGGAATAAATGTTTGAAACAATAATAGAATTAAAAAGGAGTGAAGGCTCCAACATGGGAAGCAGCCCATACAACAGATTCATAGAATGACAACAGCTTTAAGTAGCACTCCAATCTCAGAATCAGCCCTAAAGGCATTCCAGTTGGGCTAGAAAGCCCAGGAGGAACATGGAAAGCCAAGACATTCTGGGGAAAAAATGTCCTACATAAAGGACCCCTGTGGGTGAGACACCAGTGGAAAGAACTGGACACCAAAGAAGGATGTACTTTTCTTTGAAGGGAGGAGGGAATTTCCACTTTGCTTATGGCCTTGTCAAGCCAGCAGATCCAAAAGGCTTCCATAGGCAAGGCAGCTCATGTCAAGAGCTTTGGGTGAGCACTGATGTCATATATAAGAGTGTTATTTGTTAAATAAACAACAAGAGTCACTGTGCACTAACTTCCCATGCAGGACCTCTGTCCCTAAAGAGTTGTATTGTGAGACTTAATAGCAAAACTTGTTCTCAAGAATCAGTTCCATTTAGTTCGTTAAATGGAGGATAATACTATGTCTCATAAGTTAAAGTTATGTCTAAGAGCTCACAAAAGATGTACCATCCTTGAGTTCTTCTTTAAAGGCAACTAAGTTTTTAAAAGGAAAGAAGGGGGAGCTGGTGCTGTGGTGTAGTGGGTAAAGCCGCCACTTGCAGTGCTGGCATCCCATATGGGTGCTAGTTCAAGTCCCAGCTGCTCCACTTTGAATTCAGCTCTCTGCTATGGTCTGAGAAAGCAGTGGAAGATGGCCCAAGTCTTTGGGCTCTTGCACTCACGTGGAAGACCTGGAAGAAGCTCCTAGCTTCTGGCTTTGGAATGGCCCAGCTCTGCTGGTTGCAGCCATTTGGGGAATGAACCAGCAGATGGAAAGTCCTCTCTCTCTCTCTCTCTGTGTGTGGGGCATGAGCGCGGCCATGGCACGGCCAGGCCAGGCCCGGCCCAGGGGGCTCCGCATGCGCAGCTGCCCCCGGGTATCCCCGCCCGAGCTGCGTGGAACGGAGCTGCGCGGAGCCAAGTAAGATGGTGCCCAGAGGAAGTAAGATGGGCGGAATCCAAAGTTGTTTACCACTAAAACTAATTGGCTGCGCAACATCAGGGGAGGTAACAAAACTAGTAACAAGTGTGTAGACATAGGGCTAGTCCTATAGAAATCCCCCCATAAGGTGATTTTTTAAGTGATTGGTTGGTCCTTAGCCCTGCCCCAATGACTCTACAGTTTTGTGCTATAAAAGGTACTATTATGCACAAAGTAAATGAATCCTTGCTACTAGACTTTGCTCCCTGCTGCGTCTGACTGTCTCCGGGATCGGGAGGCTGGGGAACGGGCGAGCGGCGCACTCACCTTTCCTCGGACCCAGTCCATCCTGTACGGGTGGACTAAGACCCTGCATCTCTCTCTCTCTCTCTCTCTCTCTCTCTGCCTCCTCTCTCTGTAACAGACTTTCAAATAAATAAATAAGTCTTAAAAAAAAAAAAAGGAAAGAAGGGGAATGAAAGAAGGGAAAAGAAGATAAAAAAATAACAAAATCACCTTCGAGAAATAATAACATAGAACAGCCCTTGTCTAGACTGTGGAGGACAGTTCTCTTAGTTTTTTATTCTATTCTTTCTTTTCTTCTTTCTTTCTGTTTCTTTTTCTTTCTCGGACTAAACAGAAGAGGGAGGAGGAAGGGGAGAAGTGAGTGGGAAGAATTACTATGTTCCTAATATTACATTTATGAGATACTTACAAATAAAAATTTGAAAAAATTTGAAAAGAAGACGTGTTCTGGAGGGTTTCTTTGGCGGGGGTGAGAGGTGGGATGGATTTTAAAATACTTGTATGTACATAATGAAGTGGCTTGTGGATGGGTCCCAGATCTAAACACAAAGCTCATTTACATCTCAAATATACCTTGTACCCAGCTTGAAGGTAATTTATACAATATTTTTAGGCCACCTGCATTTTGACTGCAACCCGCCACAAGAGATCAGGTATGGAGTTTTCTTCATGTGGTGTTAGCATCAGCACACAAAACGTTTTGGATTTGGGAGAATTTTGGATTTCAGATTTTCAGATTAGGGTTGCTCAATGTGTGCTCTATCTAGTACTCAAACACTTCCATTATTTCAAAATAAAACTCTGTACCCATTAAGCAAGTATTCCCCATTGCCCTCCAGCCTCTGCACCTGGCAATCACCAATCGGCATTCTGTTTCTTTGGCTTTACCTATTTTGGATATGTCCTTTGTAGACTTTGACTTAACAACAAGTTTTTTTGAGATTCTTCTGTGTTGAGGTGTGAATCAACACTTTATTTCTTTCCATGGCCAAAAAACATACTCATGTATATATATGCCACAATATGCTTATTCATCCATCTATTGATGGACATTGGGTTGTTTCCACCTTTTAACTACTGTGAAGGGTGCTGGAATGTCTCAATCACTTCAACAGTACTAGAAGTCCCAAATAAATGAAGTTCAACCAAAGTATATGCACTGTCATTAAATTTAACATCACCTTTAAGGGACAAAATGACATGATGCTTCCTGATGTAATCTAATAGGAAATACGTCCCATCACCTTCAGTCCAAGTTGTGGTGCATTCTACAAGATAATTAGCAAATTAACCTTATAAAAGATTTTTTTAAGTCTAAAAATTGGCCTAGCTTCCAAGGAGATTTTAACAATTAGGGATATTTGAATATGAGCCATATATTAAATAAGATCATTGTAAAACTGATGAACCTCTTGGGTATTATAGTAGGATTCTGATCATGTAGGAAATTCTTGTTTTCAGGAGATAGATGTCAAAGTACTTAGGGATGAAACGTCATATTTTTACAACTCTTTCTTTCAAATGGCTCATCAGCAACAATAAAGTGAGGATGGGAATGAGGAGATGGGTACACAAATGTAGCAAATGCTAAAAACATTGGTGAATCTAGGTTAAAAAGAATGGTTTTATTTCAATTTTATTAGTTTAGAGCACAAGAGATCTACCATCTTAACAAATTTCTACATGTACCATATACAACTGTTAACAATAGGTATGATGTCTGTGACATGACAAATATATATGCTTGGTCTCTGCCTCCAATTCCCTGCACAGAGCTCCTAAAATCATTGCAATTTCTTGATCATTAGGGGTGCTGGGTGCATCTTTTGCTCTGCTATTTTGTCTCTGACCCAGATTCCTACAGAGCTCCTATTCTCTTGAATGTCCTGGAAGAGAGGGATGTCATTTGTCCTAATGGGACATCCTTTAGTGGGCTCCTGGATGGGCGTTGGTCACCAGAAAGTCCAAGCCATGACTTAAAATTTGGAACCTTCACCCCCACCTTCATCCTCTAAGGAGAGGCAAGAGGATAGAAATGGAGTTAATAACCATCATATCCAATTGATGAAGCCTCTATAAAAGTCCAGAAGTAAAAGGTTCAGAGAACATCCAGGTTGGCAAACAAATCCACATGTTGTGAGGGTGGTGCATTCCAACTCCGGAGGAATAGAAGCTCCAGTGCTTCAGATCCTATGTGTCTCCTCATCTGGCTGTTCATCCACATCTTTAATCATACTCACTGCAATAAACTGGTAAAAGCATTCCCCTAAGCCCAAGAAGGTGGCTGTGAAAAACCTCATTGTTTAGCCATTGGATTAGAAATGCAGGTCTCGACCTGAACTTGCTATTGGCATCTGAAGCAGGGCAGTCTGGTAGGCTGACCCCTTGATGTTTAGCAGCTAACACTCACTCCAGGGACATAGTGTCAGAATCAAATTGTAGGATGTTCAAGCTGGTGTCCAGAGAGTTGGATAAAGCATTGGTACAGGGAGGAAAAAAAAAAAAAAACTTATACCCTTCACAAAAGTTAATTCAAAATGGATCACAGATCTAAACGTAACATGCAAAACTAAAACTCCTGGGGGTTAACGGATGAAAATCTAGATGTCTTTGAGTTTGTCAATGACTTTTGAAATAAGACACCAAAGGCCCCAACCAGAAAGAAAGAATTATAAACTTTCATAAAATTTAAAAAATGTTTGCTTTGTAAATGACACTGTCAACAAAGTAAAACAAAGTAATAGTCTTGGAGAAAATATTTGCAAAAGACATAGCTTATAAAGTACTATTATCCCAAACATATAAAGAACTCTTAAATTCAAGGCTAAGAAAATGATCCAGGAGGTAGGCACTGTGGTGCAGGGGGTTAGGCTGCTGCTTGGGAGGTTCATATCCCATATCGGAGTACCTAGGCTGTTGTCCCATCTCTGCTTTTGATCCAATTTCCTGCCAATGTACAAACTGAGAGATGGCAGATGATGGCTCAGGCACTAGGGTACCTGCCACCCACCAGAGAGACACAAATGGAGTTCCTGGCTCCTGGCTCTGACTTGGCCCAGCCTCAGTTTTTGCTGGCATCTGGAGAGTAGAACCAGTGGATGGAAGATATCTGCCCCACCCTGCATTTCATATGAATAAAAAAACTTTGAAAAATGTTCATGGGAAAATAAGTTTTAACAAAAAAGACAACTCAATTACAAAATGGGCCAAACACCTAAATAGACACCCCCCAAAGAAAACACACAAGCACATTAAAAGATGTGTCATACATCATCAGGAAAATGAAAATTGAAACAACAATGTGATTTCACTACACACTTTCTAAAATGGTAAAAATCCAGAACGCTGACAATACCAAATGTTGGCAAGCATACGGAGCAGCAGGAACTCTCATCCACGCTGGTGGAAATGCACAATAGTACAGCCACGCTGGAAGACAGTCTGGCAGTTTCTTAACAATCAAAAGCATTTTTTTACCATGTGATCCAACAGATACTGCTTGACACATTGAAAAACTGATTTTACAAGATTCAATGCAATATGTTATTTGATGTATTCTCAGGTGCATTTTTGGATAAAATTAAATTAAAAATAAACAGGAAGAAAATAATATGCCAAAAATTAACTATGGTTATCTCCAAATGAGACTAGAAGCTTTTCTAGTTTATTCTAAAAGTTCTCCTACATTGCTCAGTTTTTCTAGTAACAAGCATGAATTATGCTATCACATAAAAATCTTTTTAAATAAATAAAATGACTCTATTAAAGGGAAAAGAACTACGTAAAACTCTTCATAACAAATCTACTTACATAACAATATTCATGGAGTGGGCATTTTAGCAATTAAGATGCTAGCCTCCCATACTGGAGTACCTGAGTTCAAGTCCCAGCTCCAGCTCTTGACTCCAGCTTCCTGCTAATGCACATCCTGGGAGGCAGCAGTGATAACCCAAGTGATTAAGCTCCTGCCACCCACATGGGAGAACTGGGTTGTACTCCTAGCTCTAATTGTTGGCCCTAGTCTAGTCCTACTCAGCAACTTTGGACATTTGGAGAATGAAGGAGCTAATGAGATATCTCTCTCCCTCTTCCTCTCATAAATAAGTACTTTTTAAAAAGAATATTCTTATTTTAAAAATTACCTTTAAATTTCCATAAGTGGAGTAGGAGTTGTAGCATGGTGCGTTAAGCCTCTGCTTATAACACTGGCATCCTAACTTGGCACCTGTTTGAGTCCCAGCTGCTCTACTTCTGATCCAGCTCCTAACTAATGCCTAGGAAAGCAGCAGAAGATGGCCCAAGTATCTGGGTTCCTGCCACCCATGTGGGAGACCCAGATGAAGTTCCTGGTTCCTGGCTCCAGCCTGGCTCAGCCCTGAACATAGTGGCCATTTGTGGAGTGAACTACTCAATGGAAGATCCCTGTGTCTGTCTGTCTGCCTGTTTCCCTCTCTCTCTGTAACAACTCTGCCTGTCAAATCAATAAATAAATCTTTTTTAAAAAATCTATGAGCAACCTGTATCCAAAAAAAGTAAAAACTGTTGAAAGTTCATTTACTTGCTTTAAATAATGACCAATATTAAGAACTGCTTTACATATTTAACTTATATGTGCATCATTCCCGTTCTCATCCAAGATTGTTCATTTTTCCCCCTGTGAAATTGTTTCTACACTTATTTTAACCATTTACCAGAATATGGAGAAAATGAATGGAACATGGGGCAGGTACAATCCGTTCTTTTTTTTTTATTTTTTATTTTTATTTTTTTTTAGTATTATTGCCAGAGGCATTGTACCTTAAAACATCAATCAGTGTCATTTGCTGGATATAAGAATGTAGTGGAACATTCTTCTGGTATTTAAAATACCTATTTTAAGGGATCTTGCCTCCCAAGTTTCCTAGGATGATACTGAAGGATGAACTTCAAACTCCTTTGCAGAATTTTGAAATTCAGTTTTCCTGAAATGTGAGTCTGCTCCACAGTGCTTTCAAAAGTATTACAGGAAACATCATTTTTGTTGCTTTAAAATGAGCCCATCATTGGACCTACTTCTTTGACTTAAAAAGGCAAATAAATCATAACAAGAATGCAATTGAAACTAATCCCATGTTCTGAATATTTCAGAAATGTTTCCAAACCTAAATCAAAATAAGCCCAAACATTTTGTGTAAGTGCAACCCAAAAATCAAGGAGATAATTCATAATAGAGGAGGAACATTAATATTTGTGAAAGTCCAAAGAGTGAATCACACAGGTGGATGTTAAAATGCATTCTCTCAAAATGTTTCAGATTAAAGGAAATGAAAAAGGCAACTAAATACAATGGGTCGTTTCCTTTGCTATTCCAGGAGTAGGGCAGTTATAGAAATACAAATAAGATCCATGAACTATACCACAGAACTGTATTTTTAAAAATACCCCAGACAGAAGCAGGCGTCTGGCCCAGAAGTTAAGATGTTATTTAAAACAGCCGCACCTATAGCAGCGTGCCTGAATAGTTTCCTGCTAACACAGACCCTGGGAGCAGTGGTGATGGCTCAAATAACGGCTACAGCCACTCATGTGGGAGGCCTAGATTGAGTTTCCCAGCCCAGTTCCACCCTTGCCATTGCAGGTATCTGGGGAATGAAACAGCAGATAGAATGTCCCTCTCTCCCTCTCTCCCTCTCTCTCTCTCTCTCATACTCTCTCACAAATAAATAATTTTTTTAAAACCCTCAGATGATTCTTAAATATATTATTAAGTTTGAAAACACCTGGTATAAATAAACCCATACAGTGAAAGACTCAATGTTGTTGATATACGAGTTCCCTCCAAATCAACCTATATACTACTTCTAACAAAAAAAATCTCAATTAAAATCCCAGAAGACTTTTTTAGTGGAATTTGAGAAGATGATCCTAATATGCATATGGAAATGGTAAGGACCTAGAATAATCAAGGCAATTTGAAAAACAAAACAAAAGATTTGATGGCTAATGCTATCTGATTTCAAATATTAAAAACTGGGGCCGGCCCTGTGGTGCAGCAGGTTAAAGCCCTGGCCTGCACTGCCAGCATCTCCTACGGGCACCAGTTCAAGTTCCAGCTGATCCATTTCTGATCCATTTCTGATCTCAAGTCCTTGGGCCCCTGCACCCAAGTTGAAAACCCAGAAGAAGCTCCTGGTTCCTGGCTTTGGATCAGCTCAGCTCCAGCCTTTTGGGGAGTGAACCAGCAGATAGAAGACCTGTCAGTCTGTCCATATGTCTCTCTGTAACTCTGTCTTTCAAATAAATAAAATAAATGAATCTTTAAATAAAAAAAGAATTAAAAACTACAGTAATCAAAATAGCATACCATGGCATCAAATTAGACAAACAGACCAAATAAAATGTCCAGAAATAAACCCATACACATATGAATAATTGCTATTTGACAAAGGTACAAGGGCCATTCTGTGGAGGACAGCTTTCTTCTTTCCCTCCCTTTTTCTCTCTCTCTTTCAAAAACAGAATTGAAATGATATATTCATATACATATATATAGATACAACAAAAAATTAGCTTAGACCTTGCATTATATACAAAAATTAACTCAAAATAGATCATAAACTTCTCTATAAAACAGAAAACCTATAGAGGAAAACATAGGAAAAAAAACTCTATGACTTCAGTTTAAGCAAAGATTTCTTAGATATAATCTCTAAAACATAAACTATTTAAGAAAGTGGATAAATTGGACTCCATCAGAATTAAACTGCTCTGCAAGAGACACTAATAAGAATATGAAAAGATAACCTACAGACTGAAAGAAAATCTGTACAAAGCATATACCTGAGGAAAGACTTAACACAGAATATACAAAGAATTCATAAAACTGAGTAACAGGAAAATAAACAATCCAATCACAGATGGGCAAAAAAATTAAAGAGATACTTCAATAAATAATAGATGACAAACAAGCACATGAAAAGAAGCTCAACATCATTAATAATAGGGGAAATGCACACTGTAGTTACAATAAGTACCACTGTATACCTATTAAAACTGTACAATAACACCGACTATATCAAGTGATGGCAACAATTTGAAGCACTTAGAAGTCTCATGAACTTTTGAAGGTAACATAATTTGGAGGAAAATTTGACAGATTCTTTAAAAGTTAAACTTCTGCCTACTATATGATCCAATCATTCCAGTCTTAAGTTTACTGAAGAAGAAATAAAGCATTTTTAAAAAAGATTTATTTATTTATGTGAAAGGCAGTGTTAGAGAGAAGCAGAGGCAGAGAAAAGAGAAAGAGAGGTCTTCCACCCACTGTTTCACTCCCCAGGTAGCTGCATCGGCAGGAACTGAGCCATCAGAAGCCAGGAGCCAGGAGCTTCTTCCATGTCTTCCACTCTAGTGCAGGAGCCCAAGGACTTGGGCCAT
Source organism: Lepus europaeus (assembly GCF_033115175.1). Lineage (NCBI taxonomy): Eukaryota > Metazoa > Chordata > Mammalia > Lagomorpha > Leporidae > Lepus > Lepus europaeus. The sequence continues at coordinate 167,204,227 of NC_084827.1, read as the reverse complement.
CTTCTACTGCTTTCCCAGGCCATAGCTGAGGGTTGGATTTGAAGTGGAGCAGCTGAGACTTCAACCAGCACCCAGACTGGATGTTGGCACTGCAGGCGGAGGCTTAGCCTACTGTGCCACAGGGCTGGTCCCAAAACAGTATATTTTCACACAAAGTTTTGTAAGTGAAGTCCTCATAAGTTTTATGCATAATAGCTGCAATCCAAATATTAATCAAGAGATGAATGGACAAATGACAATCAATCCACTGAATAGAACACTACTCAGAAACCAAAAGCAAATAACTATCAATATACACAAGAATGAAGCTCAAAATAATCATGTTGTGTGAAAGGAATCAGACTCAAAAAAGTGAAAGAAAACTCTAGAAATGCATACTAATCTGCCGTGACTGAAAGCAGATCAATGGCTGCCCAGGAGGGATGGAGAGGGACTGAGAAAAAGGGATTACCAAGGCAAATGAGAAATCTTTGGGGCTGACAGCTATGTGTGGTGATGGCTTCTTACCAAATTGCATGCTTTAAATATGTGCATTTTATTGTATTTCAAGTATACCTCAAAAAAACTGCTTAAATAAATAAAGCCATTCAGTAAACGATCTTGGTTTCATTTATTCACATGTGGTCTTGGGCAGGATACTTAGTTTCTTAAATTCCATTTTTTTTTTCATCTAAAAAAGAAATATACTAATCCCTGTCATGGAGTTGTAGATAGTAGATGGTCAATAAATGTATCACTTTCTTTTTTAGTTTTTCTACAAGTACTTTACATTTAACAGATTAGTGGAATACAAGCTAGTAAGAAAGTAATGTTTCTGCTTCTTGGATAACCCAGTAACACTGAATGACAAGTATTTACATTTATCTCAAAGAAACAATGTTTGAGTTCCTGAGTGAATGAAACAGCTTGCTATTTTTTAATTAACCTTAAGTGCTACTAACTTAAATTCACTTTCCTGGGGATAGGAAGAAAAATGCATTTCAGGAATTAATTTAGAGATCTTAAAATACACTATAGTTAATAAAACATTTCTTTCACCACTGGAAGTAACCATACATCAATTCCTTACTTAAAGACTGAAAATTCAATTGAGAAAAAAGTTGGCATTTATTCTTCCTTTTCTGTCAGAATTGAACTGTAGGGTGGTCAAATGGCCCTATATGATCAGGAAAAAAAATATGAAAAAAAAAAATGTTCCTTTCAGAAATTCTAGCTAATACAAGGAATATTTTTAAAGTTCATAGAAAATGCATGTTACAAAAAAGTATACATAGATTTCAACTTTTTGCACCAAAATAAATTGATCATTCAATTCACTTTTTCTATGACCTTTTAGAAGTTCACTTGAATATGAAAAATGAAAGATAGAATAAGCAACTATCATTTGCAGCATCAAGTAAGGCAATTTAGGGAAACATAAACCACTAGGTGAAAGGTCAGTGGTGTGGAGGTAGCATTTGTTTACAGCATTTCAATTATCACCTCTCAATTACTTCCTTCCTAGACTCCATTAACCAGTTTTGGACACCCACCTTTGTGTGCATCTTGCAATGCTGCTATGGTTTGAATATGGTTTGTCTCCAAGAAGTCATGCAGATGTTAATCCCCCAAATTTCTTGTTAATGGTATTAAGAGGGTGGAAACTCAGTCTAACTAAGATGTTTGGAGGAGAGACCTAGGAAGAGTGATTAGATCACTAGGGCGAAGACTCCATGATTGAATTCTGGTGGCTTTATAAGAATGGAGGGGCCAGCACTGAGGCATAGCAGGTAGAGCCACTGTCTGCAGTGCTGGCATCCCATGTGGGCACCGGTCCCAGCTGCTCCTCTTCTGATCCAGATCTCACTATGGCCTGTGAAGGCAGTAGAAGATGGGTCAAGTTCTTGGGTCCCTGTAACCATGTTGAAGACCTGAAAGAAGCTCTTGGCTCCTGGTTTCAGATTGGCCCAGCTCTGGCTACTGTAGCCATTTGGGGAGTGAACCAGCAGATAGAAGACACCTCACTTTCTCTTTCTTTCTTCCTCTTTCTCTTTCTCTGCCTCTTTGTAACTCTTTCAAATAAATAAATAAGTCTTAAAAAAGAAGAAGAAGAAGAAGAAGAAGAAGAAGAAGAAGAGGAAGAAGAAGAAGAAGAAGAAGAAGAAGAAGAAGAAGAAGAAGAAGAAGAAGAAGAAGAAGAAGAAGAAGAAGAAGAATGGGGAGAACACTCAGACATGGACAGATGCACCTGCTACTGCCATAATGTGATATAGCCAGATGGGGCCCTTGCCAGAGCCTGAGTCATGCCTTTTGGACTTTGAACCTTCAGAGCCATGAGAAGAAATAAACTTCTTTTCTTTTTAAAGCAGCCTGCCTCAGGTACTTTGTTATATAGTAATGAAAGCACACAGCAGTCTGTGGAAAGTACATTGCCAAAGTTTCACTGAAGTTTAATCAAGCTCATAACTCTAACTTCAATTTTAAAAGAAACACAGTGGAAAAAGGAACACATCAATGCTATGCAGAAGCAATCAGACAAATCCACAGGTGGAACGTCCTATGGGACGGATGGCCTGGCTACTTCAGTGCTTCACTGACAAGAAAACAAATGCAGTCACAATGTTTTAGATGAAAACACACATGAAACCCACAGGGGTCTTGTTTGGATCCATGTTCAAATTGCCACTAAAAGTACATTTTGTCATGATTTAGGAGATGTGAATATGAACTGGGTCTAGATTGTTTTAAACAAATTTGTTAACTATATTGAGTTGGACAACGGTACCATGGTTATGTATGGAATATTTAGTTTTAAGATATTTAGATTAAAGTATTTAGGATGAAAACACCATAAATGACAATATTTTTGCAAAGTCACACATAAATATAGCAAATGATTAAATAATTATAAACCTAGGTAATGAGTATATGGGAATTCATTCCCTTCTCTCTTCTGTGTTGGAAATTTCCATTATTTTCAAAACATGATAATATAAAGTAACATGCTCTTAGTAACAAAGTGTCAACTGTGTAAAATTTAAAACTGTAAAGAAATTGTCAATGGAGTTACTGTGATTCAAATCAAATTGAGTGTAGCTTATTGAGTCCTATCAATTCCTACTTACTAATCCTAATCACTAACTCAAGTCATATGTGGCTAAAACCAGCTGCTACTGAACCACATGACCTTGAGCAATTTACCTCACCTCTGGGCTTCCTCATCTCTAACATGACAAGGGCAACACACCCCAAGGGTTGCTGTGAGATTATATGAGTTAACACTCTTAAGGACATGGAAGGTGGTTAGCTCCTCTTCCAGACGATAAAGCAGAAACAAGAACTTCTTGCCCATCCATGGCCAGGAACGTGCTAGGTGCTCCATCAGGTAATTTGTAGACTAGGATGGTCATTCAGACATTTCTCAAAAACCCATAGACATAAACAAATACAACCAGTGACAAGTTCCATGAAAAGGGCGTGGGCTCTCAAGGATGTGCCCAATGATCAGTTTGGAAGTCAGGTTCCCAGCTCAAGCCATTAAAGCAGATGATAGCAGTGCTCTGGTTAAAGCAGGGACTTTGGCTAGAATACATGGGTTTGTATCCAGCGCTTTCACCTACTACCAGCTGTGTGACTTTGAGAAATGTTCTTCACCTGGTATTTCCCTCATCTGTACAAGCGGTATAGGAATAGTCCTTACCTCCTGGGGGTGGCCATGGGAGTGTGAGGATCACACACTTAAAAGAAGAAGGTGTTTAGCATGTGGCACCAACTAAGCCTTGGTAAGGCTGTCCCTTATTGTCTTGATGGTCCTTTGGTCCAGAGCAAAATGCCCTGGAATATTACCAGCCCACTCACTGTTTGCCTTGTGAGGACCTAATGAGTTAATGTTTGAGTTGCCTTTCTCACAAGCCTTACTTGCACACTAGAGTCACCCAAAGTTCTCTAAAAAAAAAAAAAAAAAAAAAGGTGTTCTGATGCAACAGTTGGACTCTGGGCATCTGCATGTTTCAGAAGTTCCTCCTGGGATTCCTGTGTGCAGCCAAAGGTAGAGAACCACTAATGGAGGTAGTGAAAACACAAAGTGCAAAAAACCCAAAAAGCATAAAAATTCTACTATGCAAAGAGTTTTACTATTATCACAGCGCCAACAGGATAAAATTCAGGATCTTAGAGCATACAAAAATGATTTTCACTTCCAGAAGAGTTTAAGTTCTCATGGAAGGGGTTCCCCCAAATTCCTTCTTCCTATACTGCTCCCATTTACCATAAGAGCGGAGCAAACTTTTAGAAAAACGTCACCCTGCGCGTCTAGACTCGTGTACCTTTCTACCTGGGCTTGAACTGGGAATCGGTCGGGACACACTCCTCGCGGCCTTACAATCTCCAGTTGAAAGCCGTTCAACCCAACCCAATATTCCGGGCGGCTGCAAAAAGGCGCACCAGGGAGACGGGACACACGGAAAAATGTTCGAGGCTATTTGTCATGAGGGTGGGGACACGAGACTCAGGTGTTCAATACGTCGGCACTACTGTTCCATTTATGAATCACACAGTTCAAGAAACGAGTTTACCAACTTCAGGGGAACTAAATAATTCGACAGCGCCGTGGGGTCTCGGTTCTACCTGGGTGCACACGGTTGCCAAAACTCACCGAGCTGTTTGTTTATAACCCGAGCCATTTATTGGAGAATAATACCTCGATTTTTATAACCACATAGGGGAAGATACAGTCGCAAACAGTGGTTCAGTACGAGCTACACGTGGGTAAGGAAACCCCAGCCGGCAGCTCCGCGTCAGCTACAGGCGCCCTCTTTGACCTGGCCGCTCCGGCTGACAGCGGCACCGGGTTGGACCGTCCCGCAAGGACAGCCTGCAGCGCGGAGCTGCAGCCCGGGCACTCCGGCTGGGTCGTTCGCGGCCCGGGCGGGTTCCTTACCCAGCAGCAGGAAGGACAGGACCCACTGCAGCACCGCCGCCGTCTGCAGCCGCCTCGCCAGGGGAATATTGAGTGGCGCAAACTCCACCTTCATGGTCTGGCCCGGGTAGGATGGCGCCAACCGCAGCAGCCTGTACCCTCGCTGCTCTGCGGCGCCTGCGGGAAGTGTGCGGCGGGATCGGAGACCGGCGGCCGGATCGGAGGTCGCCGGAGGAGGCGGTGGCCTGGGAACAGGCGGGGACTGGACTTCGCCTTGGGTGGAAAGGCGCGCCTGGGCTGAGACCGGGGGCTGCCAATCATACTTGCCGGACGCAAGCAGAGGCCCGGAGCGCCCCAGGCGCATGGGCTGGCGCGCCTCGGGGCGAGCAGGAGATCGCCAAGGGCACAAGGGACTGAGAGAGGGGTCATCTGGCGACAGGTCCTAGCGCGACAGCCCCGTTTCCTGCCCCCTTGCCGAAGACCTGGGCTCTTCACTGGGATGTGTCCATTGTTAGGCTGATGGATCACCGTGTGCCTGGCTTCAGTATCCGCCCTTAAACCCATCCCCTCCTCCAAACCCCCTATGCCTGGGGAATGGTTGGTTTCAAGGGATCGCACACCAGCTGGAGGGACCTGGCTTCTTAGTTTTTCTGTCTGTGTCTCTACAGCACCCCCAAACTCCGGACTGGGCGTCAGGGGCACTGGCTTCCTAGCTCTTGAACCTCAGATCTAAATGAGTCCTGGAAAGTTTCCATTTACTCTTTCATTCGACCCACATTTGTGGAGCATCTACCTTGTTGAGCACCATTCTGGGAGCTGGGGATACACCAGATAACCTAGTCATTTATCCTATTTTTCACAGGGTACAGATTACGGGGGAAAATAAATATTAGCAAGATAACTACACAATTGGATGTATAATTATGAGACCCCACTGTGTGCATGACTGGCTGATGATTTGAGGACCTGGCCTGGAGGATTAGGGACACATCTCAAGAAGTGCCCTTGAAGTGTAACAAGGAATTAAGTTCATTGAGAGAGTCCTCTAGTCAAAGAAAGGTACACATGCAAAGGTTCAGTGACAAATTCAAAGAAGATCAATAAAGTGGGATATTGGGGTGAGTGAGGCAAAACTGCGGGACAGAAGCCAGAACCTGGCACACTGTTTGGGGTTCTAGTCTTTACCTTAAGAGCAATACAGGATTGGGGCTGGCGCTGTGGCATAGTGGGCTAAGGCTCCACCTGTGGTGCCAGTATCCCCTATGGCACGGGTTTGTATCCCCACTGCTCCTCTTCCAATCCAGCTCTCTGCTATGGTCTAGAAAGCAGTAGAAGATGGACCTAGTGCTGGGTCAGTATCCTTCATGGAAAACCCGGAAGAAGCTCCTGGCTCCTGGCTTAGGATAGGAGCCCAGCTCCAGCCATTGGGGCCATTTGGAGAGTGAACCAGCAGATGGAAGAACTTTCTGTCTGCCTCTCCCTCTCTCTGTAACTCTACCTCTCAAATAAATAAAAACCTCAAAAAAAAAAAAAAAAGTAATGCAGGACACTGAATTTGATGCATTGAATGGATGGATAGATTCAAAATAGTGTCTAATCCTTGTGAGCATGCACTCCATTTTCTTTATAAATATTGACAACTGTATAGTTGAAAAACTCCAAGTGACAGGTGGCTGTCATTGCTAGAGGGGATCTAGAACAAGGCAAAAGAGCAGAGCTGACTCTTCTCCCCTTCTCCATCATTTACAACCAGAAGAAGTTAGATGAAAACACACACCAGGGTCACTTGAAGGAGTTTTCCTTTCTGTTGCAAAAATTGTGTTTGAGTGGGGTTTTTTTTTCCTAGTTAAGGAGTCACTTTCTTCTTCCCTTTTAAATTTTTTTCTCTGAACCTTCCCCCAGTGCTGTGAGCACAGACTATATATGACACTGTGCTGGTCCTTTACAAGCCTGACCTCACCCTACAGCAACCACACAGAATTAGCATTAATCAGCACCAGCTTTGCAGCTAAGGAACTCAAGGGTCAAAATCACACAACTGGTAAGCAGCACACTGAAGATTCACACACAGTTTTCTAAAAGGCGAGTCATCCATTCAGCAACTGGATCAGACATGGGGCAGCATCTACAGAGTACATGCTTTGCATTGAGCATTGTCTTTGGTATGAATGGCACAGAAGTGAATTAAGACATAATGGGGAGGGGGTGGCACTGTGGCATGGCTGGTGAAGCCACTGTCTGCAGTGCCACCATCCCATGTGGGCACCAGTTCTAGTCCTGGCTGCTCCACTTCCAATCCTGCTCTCTGCTGTGGCCTGGGAAGGCAGTGGAGGATGGCCCAAGTCCTTGGCCCCTGTACCCAAGTGGGAAACCTGGAGGAGGCTCCTGGCTCCTGGCTTCGGATCGGCGCAGCTTTGGCTGTTGTGGCCATCAGCGGAGTGAACCAGTGGATGGAAGTCCTCTCTCTCAGCCTCTGCCTCTCTGTAACTCTTCCTTTCAAATAAATAAATACATCTTAAAAAAAAAAAAAAAAGACATGGTGAGAATTCACCCACATTCATTCATAAGTATTTGTGGAGAGGCTTCTAAGTTTTAGGCAATGAGTAGGAAGTAGGGATTGAGGATGTACTATAATGGTGACTAAGAAATGTCCCTGCCCTTCTGGGACACATAGTCTAGTGAGAGAAAGAAAATAACTATATATGTATGCAACCAAACAGGTGATAGTGCCCTGAAAGAAACTTGTAGGCTCCATTGATAAAGAATAGTGGGCATCTACTTAGAACAGAGCAGGGGTAACAAAAGTGCAAGCAGGGAGACCCCAAGGAGGCTGTAGAATGAGAGTAGAGCATTGTGCCTTGGCCTATGGTGGAAGCAAGGGAGAATAGAGATGGACTTGAGATATGCATGAGCAATAATTGGTAGGATCTGCTGATTAACCGGATTCATATTCGATTAATAAGAAAAGCAAATCACCCAGATCTCCCAATCACTTGGAGTGTCCTGTACTTTATAATGCCTTTGTCCCCTTCCCAGCACATATTGCTGATTGAAAAGAACTATCCCCTCGTAGCCCACTGAAGCAAAGCATGGGTCCCAGGATCCAGTCAATGCAACAATCCTTCACCATTTCCATCAACAATTAAAACATTAACTCATTTTGATATTCAACATGTGTTTATTTTTTTATTTTTATTTTTTGACAGGCAGAGTGGACAGTGAGAGAGAGAAAGACAGAGAGAAAGGTCTTCCTTTGCCGTTGGTTCACCCTCCAATGGCCACTGCGGCCGGCGCATCTCACTGATCCAAAGGCAGGAGCCAGGTGCTTCACCTGGTCTCCCATGCAGGTGCAGGGCCCAAGGACCTGGGCCATCCTCCACTGACTTCCCGGGCCATAGCAGAGAGCTGGCCTGGAAGAGGGGCAACTGGGACAGAATCCAGCGCCCCAACTGGGACTAGAACCCTGTGTGCTGGCACCGCAGGTAGAGGATTAGCCTATTGAGCCACAGCGCCGGCCTAACGTGATTATTTTTATATACATTGTATGCTGGGTTATTGGAATTAAATGATGGTTGGATTGAAATGGTGAAAAAGTTTTAATTCATCAAGCTATTAAAAACATTATTCTGTATGAGTCTCATTTCTCAACACAATTAAAATGAACAAGCAGGGATGGACATTCGGCCTAGTGGTGGTTAGATTTCCAGTGAGGTGCCTGCATCCCACATAAGAGTAACTGGGTTTGAGTCCTAACAGCTTCCTGCTAATAGGTGCCCTGGGAGGCAGCAGGTGAGGGCTGAATGACCTGAGTTCCTGCCACCCGGAAGGGAGACCTGGACTGAGCTTCTGGCTGCTGGCTTCAGCATAGCCCAGCCCTGACAGCTGTAGACATTTAGGGTACGAAGTAGCATATGGAAGAGCTTTCTCTCTCTCTCTTTCTGTCCCTCTCTTTCTCTCCCTGCCTCTTAAATAAATAAATAATGTAAAATAACTCCAAATTTGTTTTTAAGAAACTCTAACAGGGAAATAGGAATCTTAGACATTGCCTTTCCTAACTACACATTTCGTGGAAGAGAGAACTGAAAAAAAATGATTTCTCTGGAATTACCAGACAAGTACTAGCCAGATGTAAACCTACCTCTCTTTAGAGTCACACAGCCAATTCTTGGCACAAATAGCTAAAACAAACAAGGGAAAGTGATATGGTGTAAGAGAATGGTTTCAAATTTTTTCTTCCAGAGGATTTTTTTTTAATCTTCAAAAAATTTCAGTTTATATAAAAAAATCAAATCAATGCAGTTCTGGTTGAAAAGAGGGGGAATCAGATTTCTACCTGCTCAGCATCTCTTCCTAAAGTGACTGTATTTTTAGTAAAATGAAATCAGCAACACAAACAGTCACAGAACTTCTGAGGATTTAGCAAAACCCAGCTTGGAAATCACTGTTTTTTGGTTCTTTCTTTGCTTTTGGTTTGTTTTTGTGGGTAACCCAATATTTGGAGAGACAGAGTTTGAATGAGGGTTGCAGTTAAAATGCATCTATATCAACATTATTGAGTACATACTACCTCCCAGGTACTATGCTATGTGCTTTACGTTGCCACGCCTGATTTAAAGCCCAAAGGACTCTCCACAATAGGTACTATTATTCCTTTTACCAACAAGGAAACATAATAGAAATCAGATGAATTATTCACTTGGTAAAGAGTAGAACCAGATTACTGCTTCTAGAGCCCAAGTTTTGTTTGTTTCTGAGCCACACTAAGCTATTTCTCAAATAATGCTATAAGGAAGGAAGGAAGGGAGTGTTGTTGAAACCAAGTAAGTCACTGAATCACTGAATGACAAGGCAAAGAGCCCTGAAGATCAAGCTTGTCATGGTTTGAGTTGGGGTTAGTTATCCATTCATTAACAAATACCAGTCATGTACATGAGTAAATAATCATACATGTTTATAATAATTCAACAAAATGTATCAAGCACCATACCTTTGGCTAGTCCTATAGAGGTGAGGGCATGGTGATAGGAAACTGAAGAACTGGGATTTCACCATATGAGTATGGTTCCTATTTCCACTGAACTCTAAGGAATAAGACAGTGCTAGTTCAGATTACGAAAGCCTACTCTTAGAAATGAGTAATTACAAATAACTTCCTTGTTTTGCCTCCTTTTCCTGTGAAGTTTAACATAGCTAACTTCTACTAGAAGAAAGTATCAATGTTTTTTCTATTTAAGATGGTATGTTACTGTAAATTAAAGTGAACTATTTTAAGTTAAAAAGCAAATAGTACTTTTTCTAGATTGACAGGCCTTATAGGAGACAGTTTAGTATAAAGGTCACAGTTCTGATATTCATAAGTTGCATTGATCATAGAAGTAAATATTATTTCTGTCCCATTCACACATACTCAGAGAGAGAGAGAGAGAGAGAGAGAGAGAGAGAGAGAGAGAGATTGTGGGGTGGAGGATGGAATCTAACTATTATGGTCACCATAATTCATGAGAATGACCAACTCTGGGGAAAGTCAAATAGAAGGCCATTATGATGATAGTTCTAATGAATGTCCTTCATAAAGTTCTATTTTCAAGGCTCTTTTGAATAAAGTTCAAGAAACTTGCTCGGGCCCTTCTGTTTTCTTACTGCCTTCTCAATGAGCCATTTTATCAATCTGACAGGCCTCCACTATGCTTGTTCTGGGCAGGGTTTCAGGAGGCTTTCCTGAGAAGTGAGGCTTTGTAGCCCCCATGATTATGGTCCAAAGTGACCTTTCCTCCATATTTTCTTATTGCTCTAGGCACAAGCAAGGTTTCAGATCCTATATACCATTCCTGCCTTAATCTAGGTTCAGTTATCTTTTCCTTAGTTAATTTTAACATATATTTGCTTTGTAAAATATGTGCTTTCCGAAGTTTTAAATTATTAAAATGAACAATTACCCTTAGAAACCTTTATACTAAGCACTAGTATTTATTAAGTGGCTCCTTGATTCCCGTGACCCTTACTCCTAAATTCATTTACATTTGGCTTGGGAACCTACTCAGGGCACTAGCAGCCCAAACACAGCAGGAACAAGAAGAAAGAAAGGCCGGCGCAGCAGCTCAAAAGGCTAATCCTCCGCCTGCGGCACCGGCACACCGGGTTCTAGTCCCAGTTGGGGCGCCGGATCCTGTCCCGGTTGCTCTTCTTCCAGTCCAGCTCTCTGCTGTGGCCCGGGAGTGCAGTGGAGGATGGCCCAAGTGCTTGGGTCCTGCACTCTGCATGGGAGACCAGGAGAAGCATCTGGTTCCTGGCTTCGGATCAGCGTGGTGCGCCGGCTGCAGCGGCCATTGGAGGGTGAACCAACGGCAAAGGAAGACCTTTCTCTCTGTCTTTCTCTCTCTCACTGTCCACTCTGTCTGTCCAAAAAGAAGAAGAAGAGACTGGGAAGGCCAACTGCAAATGACCTAAGTCCAGGGATGGCTCTTAAAAGAGGCAGTCAGCAACTCAAACAGCAGAGTACTTGAGCGTGTGGCACAGCAAATCCCATCAGTTAGTTTCAGTTTTAATTTCCAGGGAGACCCAAGCTATTGATTGAATATTTATGTTGTTGTACCTGAGCGAGTGCAAACAAAGGAGTACTACACATTGATAAAATGTGATGGTCCTTTATTGCCAGTGTGGAGAGTGGGCTCATGCCCTGAAGAACTCTTGACCCCGAAGCCTGAAGCAACAGGGTTTATAAAGGCAAAAACTACAAAATCTGGAGAGGAATACATGGTTGCTAGGATCAAGGAGGAATACATGGGTACCAGGGTCAAGCTGACCTAAAACCTATGCAAAACTAATATCAATTATAATCTTGACAATACCAGTTACAATCTTGACAATTTCAGTTATAATCTTGACATTAATCCAGGTATTGGCTTAAACCATATGTAGGACATAGACAAATTACATTTTTATCAATAACCCAGGTGCAGCCTATCCACTTCCAAGCTTGAGCAATCATGCTAGGGCGTTTCTATGCTCTGCCAAGTGTGATGCAGGTTGACAGGTGTGATGTAGTGGACTGCTGTTGTCTGAGTGTTTTAGATCATAGTTTCAGAGCAGAGTCTCATGGTGGGGTGTGGGAGGGTGCTTTCTCAAGATGGAGTCTCAGGTGCTCCAAAATGGAGTCCCTACTGTCAAGGTGTTACTTCATTCCCCATTTTGTGTTTTGTCAATAATCAAATCCTTGATTCAGCCACATCATATGGATCAGGAAGTGTATTTTGAGCAGAGTAATAGGTATGTATATACATGAGTTTAACAGAAGCTATACTTTGTCTAATGAAATTCAGTAACTGGTTAAGAATACAGGGACCTACAATCAGGACAACCTCCTTAAGAGACTCTACCTGGCTGTGTAGCAGATCAATAGAAGATTAGAGTTGGCTGATGTTGGCATCTGGGAAGTACTTAACTCACTCAGAATCAAGGCTGCTGTGCTGAGGGCAGCAGTACCTGCCACACTGAACCCAACTAGGACCAGAACTAACATGGGGCCTTTTGGAATGGGAGGTGCTAAGAACTAGTGTTTGCTTTGGTGGGCCCAGCCCCCTGTTGCTAGTTTTGGGTACAGAATATCACAGTGGGGAGAGTTGGGATCAGGTCTCAGAGTAAATCTTTCGTTCACAGCTTATAATCTGTATGTACAAGACATTTTGTTAAAGCCTGAGGGGCCCACAGACACTTAGCCCAACCAGATGGCCTCAGCCCTCCCCCTCCTTTAATCTACACTCTTCTGTTGTAGGAACTCAGGGTGTTGATCTCATTTTGGCTACTTCCTGCTGACAGGGGGTCATTGTCCTTGGGGACCCATAGGGTGTGGAGTGGGGAATGGCAGCCAAAACAGGGTTCCAACAGGAGGTGGCATCTCGAGGAGGCTGCAATGTCATTTTCAAGGAACTGCTTTCATCCAGGGTTTTATGTGCATGGCCATCTAGAGTTGTATTGCTTTAAATCTGGAGAAAACAAATCTAACAAGCAGATTTATACACAGGGTCTAAAACAAAGGACAGAGTCATTATTAGAGGACCTATGAAAGGTGCTGTCCAAAGCAGGAGGGATTTTTTTTTTTTTTTAATTTAGAGGTTTAGAGGTAAACAAACTGACAGGAGGGGCTTGATATTACATAAGGTACTGGAAGAGACATCATAAAGGAGGTGTGAACCTCCTTAGGGAAGGCACCCCATTGACTCCATTGACTGGGAGCAGAGCTGGCCTGAATAAGAAGTCAGTATAGAATAGGCAGGATCTCTAAAAGCAAATCTACAGCTCTGTCTGCAATGTTACTGATCCTATGTCCCTGATGGTGGGGGTCACTTTGGGAGCTGAACAGAGGGAAGGGCTTTCCAGCTTAGAGTCAACAAGGCCAGCAGTTCTGCCCTAGGAATCCTTCAACTCCAGGGCAGTTCTTTTTTTATTTTTTTTTTATTTTTTGACAGGCAGAAGGGATAGTGAGAGAGAGAGACAGAGAGAAAGGTCTTCCTTTTTGCCATTGGTTCACCCTCCAATGGCTGCCACGGCCGGTGCGCTGCTGCTGGCACACCGCGCTGATCTGAAGCCAGGAGCCAGGTGCTTCTCCTGGTCTCCCATGGGGTGCAGGGCCCAAGCACTTGGGCCATCCTCCACTGCACTCCCAGGCCACAGCAGAGAGCTGGCCTGGAAGAGGGGCAACCAGGACAGGATCCGGCGCCCCGACCGGGACTAGAACCCGGTGTGCTGGCGCCGCAAGGTGGAGGATTAGCCTGTTGAGCCATGGCGCCGGCCTCCAGGGCAGTTCTGTTTCTAGTGACCCAGCTCTGGGCTGGTAGAGCTGACAGGGCTCTTTGGAGACTGGTTCCTGCCATGACTGCTGTCTGTCCCAAGCCCTGGCTTTCCACATCGAAAACCAATGCCATGCAGGATGGACTGGTCTTGTTGGGTCTCCTTGATGGCAGGTTGCTGTGTAAAGCTGTTATCAGTTGGCCTGTCACCTATCCTTACATTGCTCCTCTTTTTCCCGGTCCTTGTTAAAGTAGACCACAGAGGAGGCCTTTAGGATGTTAGCCAGCAGGGTGCTCAATCCCATCACTAATCTTTGGTGGCCTGAGCTAGAAATGTGTTGTCACAGGAAGTGTAAGATCAAACACAAAGACCACTTTATCCAAACAATTTTGAATCAATTAGTAAGATTTTGTATCTCTCTGTTAGTTTGGTTTGAAAAGGGAGGTTTTGCCTGTTTACTGTATCCATGGCAAAATAAATCTAGCTGTTATATGTGAGCAGTCATGACGACAGAAAAATGTTAGCCATTACTATATATATATATATATATATATATATATATAAATGAAAGTCAGAGTTACACACACACACACACACACACAGAGAGAGAGAGAGAGAGAGAGAGAGAGAGAGGTCTTCCATTCGATGGTTCACTCCCCAGATGGCCACAATGGCCAGGAGCCAGGAGCTTCTTCCTGGTCTCCCACACGGGTGCAGGGGTCCAAGAACTTGGGCCATCTTCTACTGCTCTCCCAGGCCATAGCAGAGAGCTGGATTGGAAGGGGAGCAGCTGGGACTAGAACCGGCACCCACATTGGATGCCGGTGCTTCAGGCCAGGGTGTTAACCCACTGCGCCACAGCGCCGGCCTCTAGCCATTACTTTTATAAGGTCTGAAGATCAAACTGTATATCCTGATGGAGATTTTAGAATGGAATCAGTTTCTCGGGGCACAGCAGGTTAATGCCCTGGCCTGAAGCACCACCATCCCATATGGGCACCAATTCTAGTCCCGGCTGCTCCTCTTCCAATCCTGCTCTCTGCTGTGGCCTGGGAGAGCAGTAGAAGATGGCCCAAGTCCTTGGGCCTCTGCACCCATGTGGGAGACCTGGAGGAAACTCCTGGCTCCTGGCTTCGGATCAGTGCAGCTCCAGCCATTGCGGCCATCTGGGGAGTGAACCATCGGATGGAAGACGTCTCTCTCTGTCTCTACCTCTTGCTGTAACTCTTTAAAATAAATAAAATAACTCTTTAAAAAATCAGTTTCTCATCTTGAAGACAATACAGGCTTTTTAGATTATTAACTGTCAATAATAATATTAAGTGAAAACTTAGCAAGAAATTTTAATTGTCAAATAACAACTCATGAAAGTATTTACCAAAAAGTCTAAAGTCTTAAGAGTACCTGTAGTTGGAAACATATTTTGATTATCTAGCACAAGTGTAACTTGTTTGACCAGCAAACCCAAGCATAAATATGTCAATGACTTAAAAAAATCATATTTGGTTTCTCTATACGACCAAGTTTGGAACACTTGATACAGAGGTTTATTTAGATCACGTGAACCAAAAATGTATTTTGGGTTAATTTAGTAGTTTAAATTTATGAGCAATCTTATTTCTATAAGTCAATTAAAACAGAGCTCTAAATTTACTTTTATGTAGACATACGATAGGAACATATATAACACATAACATACATTACAGGATAGAACAATAAAACAATCTTAGTAACAGCTTTCTAAAATCTTTTCTTTTTTTTTTTAAGATTTATTTATTTATTTATTTGACAGAGTTACAGACAGTGAGAGAGAGAGAGAGAGACAGAGAGAAATGTCTTCCTTCAGTTGGTTCACTCCCCAAATGAACCGGAGCTATGCCGATCCGAAGCCAGGAGCCAGGTGCTTCTTCCTGGTCTCCCATGTGGGTTCAGGGGCCCAAGCACTTGGGCCATGCTTCACTGCCTTCCCGGGCCACAGCAGAGAGATGGACTGGAAGAAGAGCAACCGGGACTAGGACCCGGCACCCATATGGGATGCCAGCACGGCAGGCAGAGGAACCTAGTGCGCCACCGTGCCAGCCTCTCTAAGATTTTTAACTTTTCAAATTACTAATAATTTCTGTTTTTAGTAACCCGAATTAATCATACTTTTTTATTTGGAACCTGTTAAATTTTGGCTTTATTTGTAGAGCCATACTAAAGTACTGAATACAATAAAGGTAGGAAAAAGAAGTCCTTTGAAACCTAAAAGAGGACACGCTTAAACACAGAACCAACAATGTTTTAATTTTTATGAACAGTAAATATGATTTTTAGTGTTTAGAGGAAAATACAAAACTGTGAATTACAAAGGCTTTAAATAGCCATGGTTAAAATTATAAAACTTACTAACAAATAAGAAGAAGCACTTGTTTAGAAAGCACCTATAAGATTTCATTAAACATGTATCCCTTTTTAGTCTTCTGGGCCTTTTTTCATTAAGACAACCATTGTGACTAACAACACAACAAAATTATCAGACTTTTGTAAATTTTGGACATTTGTATGAGCAGCATTGATATAGACCAGATTTTATTAGTGTTACAAACTGATCATTTATTTTTTTTAGAAAACTTTTATTTAATAAATATAAATTTCAAAAGTACAACATTTGGATTATAGCGGTCCCCCCCCCATAACCACCCTCCCACCTGCAAACCATCCCATCTCCTACTCCCTCTCCCATCCCATTCTTCATTAAGACTCATTTTTAATTATATTTATATACAGAAGATCAACAGTATATACTAAGAAAAGATTTCAACAAACTGATCATTTAAATATTTAACCAAATATTTAAATATTTAACCAAACCATAATTCTTTTAATAAAAACACAACTGTTTTTAAACAATCAGAATTTAAGGAGAGACAGAGAACATCAATAGGATACAAAATTGATGTTTCTTTGTCACTTAAATGGGAAATAAAATCCTTAAATATAAGTTAGCGCATGGAATCATCCCATAACTTGGAACAATTGTAACAGAGTCAGAACTAGGAAAGAGAAGAGAGCTTACTGGATCTGGCTAGAAAACTGACAGAGTTTCCAATTAAAAACTATTAAAAGGAGATGTTGGGGCCGGCACTGTGGCATAGCGGGTAAAGCCACCGCCTGTAGCGCTGGCATCCCATATGGGCACTGGTTTGAGTCCCAGCTGCTCCTCTTCCGATCCAGCTCTCTGCTATGGCCTGGAAAAGCAGTAGAAGATGGCCCAAGTGCTTGGGCCTCTGCACCTATGTGGGAGACCCAGAGGAAGCTCCTGGCTCCTGGCTTCGGATCGTCACAACTCTGGCCGTTGTGGCCAATTGGGGAGTGAACCAGTGCAAGGAAGACCTCTCTCTCTCTTTGCCTCTCCTTCTCTCTCTGTGTAACTCTGACTTTCAAGTAAATAAATAAATCTTAAAAAAAAGAGAGATGTTGTATTTTTAAAGATTTATTTATTTATTTATTTGAAAGCCAGAGTTACACAGCAAGAAGGAGAGGCAGAGAGAGAGGTCGGTCCCAGGCCATAGCAGAGAGCTGGATGGGAAGTAGAGCAGCCAGGTCTTGAACCGGCCTCCATATGGGATACCAGCGCTTCAGGCCAGGGTGTTAACCCGCTGTGCCACAGAGCTGGCCTCATTTTAACAGCTTTTAAAGACTATTTAAAAATATTTACAACATATATGTATTACAAAAACCTCATTGTTTTAACAGAGGATCAGATTTGAATTAATAGCTTTTGTATCCAGAAAAATTTTCATTACCTTTTGTGACTTTCTCACACCTTTTATAACTTAAGTTTGTTTTTTTAACCTTTTTCTACAACTTAAACCTATTTTTAAAAACTCCATCTTTCTTAACCTTCCTTACCAAGAACAGTTTTATACTTGTGACCCCTTTTTATCTGATTTCTTGATTTATATTGAAGTAATCCTTTAAAAATATGTAAATTAAGGCAAGATTTTTAAAATAAGATAACACATCAAATTTTAACCTTAGTTATTTTATTAAAGATTTATTTTATTTATTTGAAAGACAGAGTTACAGAATAAGATAGAGCCAGAGAGAGAGAGAGAGATTGAGAGAGAGAGAAGTCTTCCATCCACTGGTTCACTCTCCAAATGACTGCAACAGCCAGAGCTTAGCTGATTTGAAGCCAGGAGCCAGAAGCTTCTTCTAGTTCTCCCACTTAGGTTCAGAGGCCCAAAGACTTGGGCCATCTTCTACTGCTTTCCCAGGCCATAGCAGAGAGCTGGACTGGAAGTGGAGCAGCTAGGACTTGAACCGGCACCCATATGGGATGCTGGCGCTGCAGCCTGCGGCTTTAACCCATTGTGCCACAGTGTCGGCCCCAACCTTAGTTATTTTTAAGCAGTTTTGAAGTATTCTTTATATATGGACTCTAAT
Organism: Lepus europaeus; assembly: GCF_033115175.1. NCBI lineage: Eukaryota > Metazoa > Chordata > Mammalia > Lagomorpha > Leporidae > Lepus > Lepus europaeus. Next base: position 167,186,112 of record NC_084827.1, on the reverse strand, counting down.
GAACACACACTGAAAAGGTGTTCCCTTAGACTGAGTAGAGCCCAGGCTCAATGGAAGGGACAGAGAGACTCCAGAGACAGGGAATAAAGGAGACAGGCAGGACAGGGAAAAGAATTGACCTCCTGGGATTATGAATGCAGACATCAGAAAGTGGCCACAAAACAGGAACAGAAACCAGTATATCCACGAAAGGCCTTTCTTTAACCAGACTGTCTCCCATTCTAATGCTGTCGTGCTCAAACGGAATGGAGACTGTATTGGCATCTCGTCAGACCTCCAATACCCAGAAAGCACCACCAGAAAACAGGAGTCGGCTTACCAAAGGACCTAAGGCCAATTGGTCGGTGAAGAGGTCGAGCCGAGCCTCCCAGGTCGGTGAATCAGGACACAGGGCCCTGGAACATCATCAGGGGGTACCTCCCCTATGGCCAGAGCACCAACCTGGATGGATCCGAGCAAGGTCTTCCCAGAGGTGGTCTCCATATCTCTCTGGAGCCTCCAAAATGTTGTACCTGAGTGAGTGCAAACAAAGGAGCATCACACATTGATAAAATTTGATGGTCCTCTTTTTTTTTTTTTTAAGATTTTATTTATTTATTTGAGAGGTAGAGTTACAGACAGTGAAATGGAGAGACAGAGATAATGGTTTTCCTTCCATTGGTTCACTACCCAAATGGTTGCAATGGCCAGAGCTGTGCTGATCCTAAACCAGGAGCCAGGGGCTTCTTTGGGGTGTCCCACGTGGATGCAGGGGCCCAAGCATATGGGCTATCTTCTACTGCTTTCCCAAATCACAGCAGAGAGCTGGATTGGAAGAGGAGCAGCCAGGACTAGAACAGGCACCCATATGGGATGCCAGTGATGCAGGCAGAGGATTAACCAAGTGAGCCACGGCGCCAGCCCCTGATGGTCCTTTATTGCCGGTGTGGAGAGTGGGCTCATGCCCTAAAGAACTCTCGACCCCGAAGCCTGAAGCAACAGGGTTTATAAAGGCAAAAACTACAAAATCGGGAGAGGAATACATGGTTGCTAGGATCAAGGAGGAATACATGGGTACCAGGGTCAAGCTGACCTAAAACCTATGCAAAACTAATATCAATTATAATCTTGACAATTTCAGTTATAATCTTGACATTAATCTAGGTATTGGCTTAAGCCATATGTAGGACATAGACAAATTACATTTTTATCAATAACCCAGGTGCAGCCTATCCACTTCCAAGCTTGAGCAATCATGCTAGGGCGTTTCTATGCTCTGCCAAGTGTGATGCAGGTTGACAGGTGTGATGTAGTGGACTGCTGTTGTCTGAGTGTTTTAGATCATAGTTTCTGATCAGAGTCTCACAGTGGGGTGTGGGAGGGGTCCTTTCTCAAGATGGAGTCTCAGGTGCTCCAAAATGGAGTCCCTACTGTCAAGGTGTTACTTCAATGTCCCCCTAAAATTCACACATTAGAATCCTGACCATCAAGATGATGGTACAAAGAAATGAGGACTTTGGAAGATGATTAGGTCATAAGGACAGAGCCCTCATGAATGGTTTACTGCCCTTATAAAAGGGGCCCAAGGGAACTTGTTTGCCCCTTCAGCCATGAGAAAACCCAGCAAGAAGTTGGCTGTCTGCAACCCAAAAGGTGCTCAGATGTTGGCACCCTGATCTTGGGCTTCCCAGCCTCCAGAACCATGAGAAAGAAATCTCTGTTGTTTATAAACTATTCAGACTACAGTATTTTGTTTTGGGAGACCAAATGAACTAAGACAGTGCAAACATGATGGACTTGAACTCATGTTTGTATATTTCAGGTTGTTTATGGATATCTGGCATATGATCCATTGATTCACTGATTTCTTTTAAGGAATTTTTTAAAAGATTTATTTATTTGAAAGTCAAAGTTACACAGAGAGAGCAGAGGCAGAGAGAGAGAGAGAGAGAGAGAGGTCTTCCATTTGATGGTTCAATCCCCAATTGGCTACAACAGCCGGAGCTGTGCCAATCCAAAGCTAGAAGCCAGGAGTTTCTTCTGGGTCTTCCACGCGGGTGCAGGGGCCCAAGCACTTGGGCCATCTTCTACTGCTTTCCCAGGCCACAGCAGAGAGCTGGATCAGAAGTGAAGTAGCCGTGACTCGAACTGGTGCCCATATGGGATGCCGGCACTGCAGGTGGCGGCTTTACCCGCTACGCCACAGCACCGGTTGGCCCTGATTCCATGAGTTTATGAATAGTTTGTTCTTTTCTTTTCACAGGTGCTATTTCTTGTCTACTGCCACTTCTCCCCTGGATTATTGCAACATCCTGTTTTCCTTGTTCCAGGTTTTGCCCTCCACACTGCCACCTGTAATTCCTTTTCTACAATGCACCCTATGAGATCTTTCCAAAATATTAATCATGTCATTTTTTTAAAAAAAGATTTATTTAAAGATTTATTTAAAAAGAGTTACACAGCAAGGAGAGGCAGAGAGAGAGAGAAAGAGAGCGAGAGCGAGAGCGAGAGAGAGAGAGGTCTTCCATCTGCTGGTTCACTCCCTAATTGGCTGCAATGGGTGGAGCTGCGCCGATCTGAAGCCAGGAGCCAGGAGCTTCTTCTGGGTCTCCTACGTGGGTACAGTGGCCTAAGGACTTGGGCCAGCTTCTACTGCTTTTCCAGGCCATAGCAGAGAGCTGGACAGGAAGTGGAGCAGTGGGTCTCGAACCGGTGTCCATATGGGATGCTGGCACTAGAGTTGGTGGCTTTATCTGCTTTGCCTGCCCACTCCAGCCCTGTATTTTTCTTCTTAAAATCCTTGAATCTCTTCCAACTGCTTCATAAAAAAGTCTGAACTCTTTAATATGGTTTGGACCCTACATTTCAGGACATCTAAGTATCTTTTTTTTTTTTTTTCAGATTTATTTATCTATTTGAAAGGCAGAGTTACAGAGAGGGAGGGGCAAAGGCAGAGAGAGAAGTCTTCCATCTGCTGGTTCACTCCCCAAATAGCCATAATGGCCGGGGCTGGACTAGGCTGATGCCAGGAGCCAGGAAATTCATCTGGGTGTTCCATATGGGTACAGGGGCCCAAGTATTTGGGCCATCTTACACTGCTTTCCCAGGCACATTACCAGGGAGTTGGATTGGAAGTGGAGAGGCTGGAAAGGGAACCGGCGCCCATATGAGATGCCAGCACTGCAGATGGCAGCTAACTCACTACTGCACAGCGTCAGCCCCTTTTATGTATCTTTGGAGTTTTGATTGTAACCTTCCAACCCTCACTCTGGGTTTTAATCATTTTGTACTTCTGTCTATTAACAACCAAGTTTCAGGAAGAGGAGGGAATGAGCTGGGTCTCCAGAACAACCACTGATTTAAATGCTTTTAGGTCTTTCCACTTTTTAATCTCTTGCTTTCAGAGTCATCCTGTGCCACTCTTTATTAATTTTCTTCATGGACTTGGGAATATGTCTTCCAGTAGCTCCACACTTGCACCTGACAGCTTCCACCATTACATGAAATAAAATGGACCTCTAGTTCCCTGCGGTCCCAAGTCCAAAATGCGGCTCACATCAGGTGTCCATTCCTGGATCAAATCCTTGGAGAAACCCAATACAGGCATCCCAGCTCCCTAGGCTATCCTGCTTCCAGTCCCCTCAGAAATAACTAGTCTCATGTTCATCATCGTCTTTTTTTGTAATTTTATCATTTAACCTATATATGCCTAACAAGATACTCTCTAGAGTAGCCTATTTTTCACTTTTGTGTATCATACTGTACATATTCCTCTGTGATTTATGCATTCCCTTAGTATTATGATTGAAGGCTTATCCAGCTGCATTGATTCATTTTCACAGCTGTATGTTATTTCATTGTATGACTATCGTACTTGCTTACTTATTCCAGTATTGACAGACACTGGATTGTTTCCAACTTTCTCTGATAAAGAACAACGTCACCGTGAACCTTCTTATTTGCATCTTCTGGTCCATGTGAAGAAATTTCCCTGAGGAATATTCCTGGGAGTGTGATTGCTGGGCAACAGAGTATGTGCATGCCCCTCTTTTAAAATAAAGCCACATTTTCCAAAGTGCTTATATCAAACTTACCAAGACTGGATTTTGTCAGACTTCCAAATTTTACCACACTTGTAGGTATAAATATATTTTAAAGTTTTAATTCACATTTCTCTAGTTTCCAATGAGCTGAGAGGTTTTTTTTGTTTTGTTTTGTTTTGTTTTCATACTTTCTTCCTGGCCCATCTTCCATGTTTAAGAAATGCTGCTACCTCATTTTTACTCTCAGGTTGGCCCTGACCTAGATATAAGCAGCACATACCCGCATTTTGTGATGTACTGTCTCAGCATTTCCCAAGTATCTTTCTTATCAGTCAATTAATGCCATTTGTGATGAGCACTCATGGCTTAGTTTTCTTTTTTTCCTTAGAATCTTCTAATAGCTTATGTAGTAACAAAAATGCAGAATGCCTATAAGAGACGTGATGATAAAAATCAGAATGAATGCACTGGCTGATGTGGAAGATGGCAACAGAATGCCCCATCAGTGCTCTGAAACCAGTAGGAGATCAACTAGGAGGATAAACAGCTTCTCTATTTCCAAGAACTGTGACATGATAGGAGCTATACTGGTTATTCATAAAAATTACTTCTTAGCCTTACACTAACTCCTTATGTATTATTATCTCTATTTTATAGATGACAAAAACTAAGATTCAGAGGCCAAGGAGCAGTTCAGAGAGTCCAGAGCACAGCAGCTCAGCACCCAGTAATTCAGCAAACCCTTTGTCCATTACCTGAGGGCTCAGCACAGAGTTTTGGTGGAACGCTGTATTCGGCATCAGGGATGACTGGTCGTCGGGGGATGCTGCCAATCTGTTGTTGGTCACTGGAAAGGGGCTGTCTACAGCCATGAAGGGAACTAAAATAGTGAAAAGCTGCTTAACATTCAGGGTTGCCTAAATCCCACCCCGTGTCTTTCTGCCACATGGAGGGGTCCTCACTCTCTGTACATTAGAACGGATAAGGGAAGGGCTCCCCTACACAACTCTCAGTTCTGCTTTGCAAGTTGGGTGCCAGTCTGTGCCTTAGTTTTATTGCCTATAAAACAGAGCTAAAACCTACCTTGGTAAACTAGTTTCCCATGGCTGCTGAAATGAATTTCCAAAAACCTGTTGACCTCAGACACAAACTTATTTTCACAGTTCTGAAGGGCAGAGAAGATCCAAAATTAGTTGTCCCCCCCACCCCCTTAGGGGGGGAAATTGCCTGACTTCTTCCAGTTTATGGCGGCTGCCAGCCATACTCCATCCAACCTCTGCTTCTCTTTTATGTGTATACAAGTGATTTCATTTCGAGTCCATCCTGATCATTTGGGATACTTTCTCCATCTCAGAAAATCCCTAATCTGCAGAGACTCTGTTTCCCTATAACGTAACACAGACTCCAGGGATTAGGACCTGCTGTCTTTGCGATCCATCACTCTGCTTTTTCACTTAAGATTCTTACACGTAGGAAGCATGCTAATGCTGGCAGAGGGCTGAGCACAGCGCCTCACAGCAGAAGACAATGAGTTAATAGCCTAGTTTCTCTCTAAAACGCGGTCTAACATTTAGAGGGCTGCTGCAAGCTCCAAAGCCTAGGTGTGTACAGGCTACAGGAAATTGAAGTATAAAGTGAAAACCGAGAGCTGCCCTCCCCCCGCCACCTACCCCACCCCTCCACCGCTCCTATTCGCACCCCTACTCTCCAGGAAGCATCAGACCCCGTCCACTCGCATTTCAGCACCTCGGGGCTGGATTTTCCACTTAGAGGTCCTGCCCCCTCCTCGCACTCACCCTCTCTCGCCCCGCCCACCTAGCTCGGCTTCTTCCGCTCTTAGTGCGTTTGAGGCCCCCGGGCCTCTGGGTCTGTTCATTCTACTGCCTGTCAAATTATAGCAAGTTCTAGCTAATTAACTCTTTTCCAAGATCTTCAGTCATTATTCCAATAGGGCTGCATTTAATTATGAAAGGATAGTGACAAACTTTTTGTCTTCCGATGAAAAACGAGAACAAAAAGTGTCGGAGACAGACAGGTGATATTTAAGGCAGCCCGCACAAGCGGGTCTGGGTCCTACACTCGTCCGTCGCGGAGCCCGGGCCGCTCCCCGCGCAGGCGCAGTGAGCCGACTCACCATGCCGACTGTCAGCGTGAAGCGCGATCTGCTCTTCCAAGCCCTGGGCCGGACCTACAGTGAGTGCCGGCCCCGTGCTTTGGGCTCTGCGCCTCCCCTCTCCTCCCGGAGAGCACCGTGAAAACATTTCTGCCTTAGACACAGGTCGAAGTTTTTACGGGGCGGGCTGACGAGCGGGCTGGCCCAGCGGGCCTGTGGTTGCATCACCCGCGTGTGCCCGGGCCTCCGTGCCATTCATTCAGCGGTGTGGCGAGGAGCGCCTGGCGTGCGCCTGGTGCCGACACCGGTGCCGGGGAGTGGAATGGGGAGGAAGCCCCGGGTTGCACCCTGAGTGTAGACAGTTCCGTGCAGCGAGGAGAGCGCTGTTGGAACTCGGGTTGTGACTGCGTGGGAGGAGGAGTTTGAGCAGAGGGAAGGGACGACATTCTGTCTGTCTTCATTTTATTTTATTAATGCTCGCTGTGTCAGGCACTGTTCTGAGGGCTTGGGACTACAGCTGTACACGCGGCACAGAGGTCCACGTTCTTGTTACCATGTAGAGGGCGGGCTGTAACTACCCAAACGTGAACCAACTGTCTCGGGTAATGTGACGTGCTCTCTCGGAGGAACAACCAGGTATTGTGCCAAGAATAGCCTTGGATAGGGTGGTACCCTTAGAGCCTGGGACCTGAGTGACGAGAAGTCTTTTTATTCGACGGGCTTACTCTTCATGATACACTTAACCTCTTCTTCAGTTGTAAAAGCACAACCGTTGGAAAAAAGGGGAATGTTCAGTACAGTTATCAGTAACCGTACAGATGGAACCGTTGAAATATCATCTCTCCACCCCATAATTACCAGTTTGTCTTAAGGCTGTAGAAGCTGATTTGCTAGAGCTCTCTTTTGGTTTTAGGATCCAATATGATAACAATGTCCTATCAACTTAATGACAGATGCAGCGTCACAGGATAGAATGTTACCTCCACCGTGAAAATAAAAAAGTGAGCTTTTAAAAAACCTTTCTAAAGGTGTACTTTTATATATTATAAAATTTTAAAAAATATTCTGTTTATTTGAGAGGCAGAATTACAGACATGAGAGGGAGAGACAGAGAGAAAGGTCTTCCACCTGCTGGTTCACTCCCAAAATGACCACAATGACTGGAACTGAGCAGATCCAAAGCCAGGAGCTTCTTCAGGGTCTCCCATCTGGGTGCAGGAGCCCAAGTGCTTGGGCCATCTTCCACTGCTTTCCCAGGACCTGACAGAGAGCTGTTTTAGAAGAGGAGCAGCAGGGACTAGAACCTGCGCCAGTACTGCAGGCAGAGCACCAGCCCCCCTCACCCCCCCTTAAGATTTATTTATTTGGAAGGCAGAATTACAGAGACAGGGAGAAACCATTTGCTGGTTCTTTCTCAAAATGGCCACAATGGCCAGGGCTGGGCCAGACTGAAGCCAGGAGCCTCATCAGTGATGTGAGTGAAGGGGCCTATGCACTTGGGCCATGTCCCCAGCTTTCCCAGGTGCACTAGCAGGGAATTGGATTGGAAGTGGAGCCGCTGGAACTCGAGCTGGCATCCCTATGGGATGCTGGTGTCAAAGGCATAATGCCAGCCCCTGGAACCTATCTATTTTCTAAGTATTAGTCTCCATAAAGTTCTGCCACAAGTCCCAGAAAGTAGATAAGCCAGGACTCCAACAGTTGCTCTGATATGGGATGCTGGCTTGGCAAATGGCAGCTTAACCCACTGCACCTCAATGCTGGTTCTGCTTAATATTTCTTGCTTGCCATTCTAAACCACATCCTTACTAATGGAGTGTGATATATCTGAGTTGCCTCAGATAGTATGTGGCAAGTTGTTCAGAGTATCCATAATGAGTTCTTATCCAAAGATCCTCTGGGAAAATAAGAACTAATCCACCTCTCAAATGATGGTAAGGGGCTGGCACTGTGGTATAGCTGGTAAAGCTGCTAACCTGCAGTGCCAGCATCCCATAAGGACACCTGTTTGAGTCCCAGCTGCTTTACTTCTGATCCAGCTCCCTGCTAGTGTGCCTGGGAGAGCAACAGAAGATGGCTTAAGTCCTTGGACCCCCTGCACCCATGTGGGAGACCTGGAAGAAGCTACAGGCTCCAGGCTTCACATCATCCCAGCTCTGGCTGTTGCAGCCACTTTGAGAGTGAACCAGCAGATGAAAGACTTCTCTCTCTGCTGCTCTGTAACTCTGCCTTTCAAATAAATAAATAAATTAAAAAAAAAAAATGGTGAGATGGGTCGGCACTGTGGTGTAATAGTTTAAGCCTTTGCCTGTGGCGCTGAAACCCTATGTGGGTGCAGGATCCAGTCCCTGTCACTCCACTTCTGATCTACCTCCCTGCAAAGGCAGTGGAGGATGACCTAAGTACTTGGGCCCCTGCACCCACTTTGGGGACCTGGAAGAAGCTCCTGGCTTCAGATTGGCCCAGCTCTGCCATTGCGGCCATTTGGGTAGTGAACCAACAGATGAAGACCTCTCTCTCTGTTTCTCCCTCTCTTTCTTTGTAATTGCCTCTCAAATAAATAAATTTTTTTAAAAAGATGGTGAGATATATAACTGAATTACTGTTCATCTGATGTTTTAACCTATTCTCTAGCTGCCCTCTCCCTTTTTCACATTGTGTATGACCATGTAAGCTTGATTTCCACAAATAGCTGTTTGTTAGCTTCATTCAGAAAGATTGATGTTATTGAAATGTACTTCAGACAGATAGAAACGTTAGTTTATTATATTCTTTCTTGAAATCTTTTAAGCATTAATTGGGTTGAGGTCAGAGTTGGAAGAGCATGTTCAGCAAAGCATTTTCTTCCAGATAGTGTAGCTCCATCTTGTTTTCTTTCTTTTTTTTTTTTCAGTCCTCTTTTTTTCATTTTCAGCTAATGTCTCATTCACACTTTTCTATCCGTATTCTCTCTTCCTAGTCCCTCCAAGGGTTGCTTTCTGACTACCTGACACTGCATTGTTTCTACCAGTTACCACCTTCTCCTTCATTGTCTCTTTACTTGTCAGGGATATTTCTCTCAATCTGTTATTCTGATCATTTTGCTCAGCTGATGCCTTTGGAGTAGTTTTATTGTAGGTCTACTGTTTTCATGCCTTTCTGTTCAGATATTTTCTTCAGCCCCTCATTTTCTTGGTAACTGATTTATTATGACTGCCGTTCTTCTCTGGTCTTGTAGTTTGGTGTACTGCCAGAGTTATCTGTGCATATCCTACAAACCCCTAACCAGCATGTGGAACCTTTTGTCTGCCACAGGCCATTTGGATATTTATTTATTTATTTTTTAAAGATTTATATTTATTTGAAAGTCAGAGTTACAGAGAGAGAGGAAAGGCAGAGAGAGAGATAGAGAGAGGTCTTCCGTCCGCTGGTTTACTCCCCAGTTGGCCGCAGTGGCCGGAGCTGTGCTGATCTGAAGCCAGGAGCCAGGAGCTTCTTCCAGGTCTCCCACGGGGTGCAGGGGCCCAGCCAGGACTTGGGCCATCTTCCACTGCTTTCCCAGGCCAGAGCAGAGAGCCGGATCGGAAGAGGAGCAGCCGGGACTAGAATTGGTGCGCATATGGGATGCCAGCGCTTCAGGCCAGGGCGTTAATCCGCTGCGCCACAGAGCCGGCCCCCCCATTTGGATATTTATAACATCATTTCTGGTTCATGCAAAATTATCAACTTACAAGTTAACATGCTATAGATTTATTGAATTTTGAGTCCCATCTGTGATTGCTTTGGCAGGGCCAGTTCAGATAGTTAAGGCCTGCAGGCTAGATGTTCCCCACCCCTGCCCTGACATTTTGACAGAGGAAATTATTTAATCATCACTTTATATTGGTTCTTTTGAAATATAACTGAGAGGAATTAAACATTTATAGTAACTAGAATTCAGTATTTTATAATATTTCTGTACAATTTGATTACATATAGTTGTATATTTCTCTGTAATAAATTACTCCCATAATTAACATCTTCAGTTTTCTTTGTAATATGTTAAAACAAGTCTTTTGTTACACAGTTTCTGTTGGTCAAGAATTGGGAAGTAGCAGTTCTAACTCTGGATCTCACCACAAAGTGTTGGTCAGATCTGTAGACACCTAACTTGAAGCTGGAGAATCTGCTTCCAAGGTTGCCAAAGTGACTGTTAGCGGGTCTTAATTCCTTTGTGATTTTTGGTCAGAAACTTCACTTCCTACCACTTTGGCTTTTCTATGGCACTGCTTATCACATGTTAGCTTATTTGCCCCAGATTGAGAAGTCTAAGGGAGCAGGCAGATGAGTGCAATTGAGAGTGCTTGGCATACAAACCTTAGTTATTTTTTTTCTCCCAAATAAACCTTTTATTTAAAGAATATAACTTTGTGCGTTTCATAAATACAACTTTAGGAACATAGTGGTTCTTCCCACCAAACCTGCCCTCCCACCCACACTCCCATCCTTCTTCTCCCTCTCCTATTCCTAGTATTATTTTTAACTAAGATCTATTTTGAATTAACTTTATACATAGCAGATTAACTCTATACTAGCTAAAGAGTTCAACAAGTTGTATGAAAAAAAAAACAAAAAAAACCAAAACTGTTCCTCAACAGTTGGGACAAGAAAGTCCAAGTTTTTAATAACAGTTCAGAAATGATATACCATTTCTTTTCATATTCTCTTGGCCACAAAGACTAATGCTGGCACAGTACAGAGGGGAACTACATTAGAGGATATGAATACCTGGAGGTCGGTCTTACTGGAAGCCATCTTGGAGGCTGACTGCCACAGTCCCCTGGCTCCCAGTGATTCATGTTCCTCACTAATGCAGCAGCTCTTAATCCAGCGTCACATCATCTAATCAGGTCCAGATGTGGATGTGGCCCTGTAGGTGTAGTTCCTTAAGTTTAGGTCCTTGAGTGTAGTTGACTTTTGGCCTGAGAGATTCAATAGACAAGTTATCTGCCCCACATACACGGAACATACAACGGTGGGAAAGGCTTAGGGTAATTACTACAGACTTTTTCTTCAAAAGGACATAGCGGGAGTGGGGCAGAGGACGGGAGACACAAAAGAGTCACTGGTCCATGGCAGTTCTGAAATCACTTGGCAAATAGTGGATGTTCTTGATTAGATCCAAGGCCTGGGATAATTTTCCATGGCTGTCTGCCCTGCCCTCTAGGCTCTTGGTTCCGCACTGAGTGATCCCCCGAAAGCATGTGCTTTACAGCTGATTAATTTTTCCTCAGTCTAATTCCTACCAATGGAATTTTGGGGGTTCAAAGACTTCATTTTGTCTTGTTTCGGTCCTTTTGAGTTCAGTATGGGAATGTTTCTGCATATGTATTTCTTCTGAAAGCCCTGGGTCTTTGATGAATTTTACTGGCTTCCATTTCATTAGTCAAAAGCCACACCACTCATAGATCTCTGAAATAAGCAGCTCTGTACTTTGGGCTTCAACTGATACAGTGCTCTTAATTAAGCTGTAAGTAGTGTGTGATAACTGAATTTGTGAGATGCGCTCATTTCTTTCTGTCACCTTTTGTTTGCATGAATAGCACCTTTGATCTTCTAAGTCTTAAGATTTTATAGTCATACCCTTGATTCTATCTTGGGACCATGTTTTCCAGACAACATCTTTTATTTGATCTTTGCTTAGAATTATTTCATAATTTTAGCATTGTTTGGTATCTAGAGAGGCTGATAATTTTTTCAGTCATCTGTATCCTGGCTCCTTTTTGTTTAACAGCCCTTCCTTTAGTTTATCTCTTCTCTCACATAAGCAGCTAGGTAGGAACCAGGCAGCACTCTGCATCTGGTTGATTTAGGTACATTTTTCTGTCAGCCACATAACTGTAGGTATCAATGTTATGGAACTTTCTGTCTTTACATGTAACAAGGATTTCCTTTCTTCCACTTTCCAGTAACACTCTGGCCCTTTCGGCATGACCTCATCTGTGTGCTTGTTAGAGAGTAGTAGGCTTCTAATGTTGTTTGGTTCAAGGCCCTAGAGGTTTGTATTTATACTCAACAGTCCACTGTATAGATCCAAGGCCACTCTCAGGAGTTGTTTTTTTTGTTATATAAGCACTTCATTTCCAGGGACTAAAATCTGTGTCCATCATTACCCTAGTAATTAGGAGTCTAAAACAACATGCCTTTATTATTCCAGTTTCTGAGACAGGAACGGAGGAGTGACTTAGCTGGGTGGTTCTGGCTCCCACCCTTCATCAGATTGCTGTGAAGCTGTCAGCTGGGGCCACTGTCACCTCAAGGTTTGACTGAGCTGGAGAATCTGTTACCAAACTCACTCATGCGGTTGCTTCAGGTCTCAGTTCACATAAGGGTGTGAATGCTGGAAAACAGGGATCATTGGGGACCAGTTTGGAGGCTGGTACTCCTGTTATTACTGCCCTAGTAAATGACACCTCCACTCATTTCCCTAGACCAGAGAGCAGGGAGTCATCCTAGATGCTGCCTCCTTGTTCACTGTTCCCACTTCCCATCAGTCAGCCATCAAGCCTTACAGATTCTGCTTTAACATTTCTCACATTCATTCCTCCTTTCTCAAGCTCATCACCACTGCCTTAAATGAGGCCCTCACTTTATCTCACCTATATTGCAGTAGGCTTCTTGCTCCAATAGCCCTGCCACTAGTCTTTAAAATGTAGATCTAATCATGTTTTTGCCCAGTTTTTGCCCAGTGTAACTCCGCATTGCCTGCAGGTAGAGGGCAAATCCCTTTCCCTTGGCATGTCATGATTTGACCTCTTTCCATTTGTTCCATCATTAACTCCTCCTGACATGGACCTTATACTGCACCGTGTTGAGCTGCTTAGAGTTTCCTGATTTGCCATGCTGTTGTTTCACTCCTCACAATCTACCTGATGAATGTAATCTTTCTGTGACGCCTTAACTGACCTTAACTAGAACTGATTGCTTCCTTTGTTCCACCCTTATACCTTGTCCTTAATTGTATTTATTTGTTTGTCTGATTTTTTCACTAGAGCAGGAAGTCATTAAGGCAGGAATTATGTTTTATTTATCTTTATAGCCCTGGCAGCTAGTACAGTGCCTGGACTATAGTGGGTACCCTATAAATATTTGTTAAATTGAACTTAGATGTTTGGATTAGGAATCTTTTTTTTTTTTAAGATTTATTTATTTATTTGAAAGGCAGAGTTACAGAGAGAGAGGGAGAATGGAAGAGACAGAGATCTTAAATTCACTGGTTTGCTCCCCAAATGGCTGCCGTAGGACTGGACCAGGCCAAAGCCAGGAACCTAGAACTCAATTACAGTTTCCCACATAGGTGGCAGGGACTCAAGTACTTGGGCCATTTTCTGCTTTCCTAGGCATATTAACAAGCAGCTGGATCAGAAGCAGAGCAGCCAGGACTTGAATATGTGTCCAAATGGGATGCTGGCATCACAGGCAGCAGCTTAACCCACTGCCCCTCAATTCCAGCCCCTGAATCAGGAACCTTAATACCAACTTTTCACTAGGATACAACAGTCCCATGGCATGAATGACTGTAAAATGCTTCTGGCTTCTGATTGAGGCTTCTGTAAAGTTTACATAAGATGCCAAGGAAGTTCATGGAAGGTGCCAGCTTCTCAGAAGTAGGGTAGTCAGAATTCACACTCTAGTTGGCTTGGCTCCAAAGCCAAGTGTCAGGCTATCTCAGATAGTTTTCAGTGATAGGATTTCTTTCTTTCTTTCTTTTCTTTTCTTTTTCTTTTTTTTTTTTTAAGAATTATTTATTTATTTGAAAGGCAGAGGCAGAGAGAAGTCTTTCATCTGCTGATTCACTCCCTAAAAATGGCCACTATGGCTGGAGTTGGGCCAATCCGAAGACAGGAGCCAGGAGCTTTTTCTGGGTCTCCCACGCAGGTGTAGGGACCCGAGGACTTCAGCCATCCATCTACTTCTGCCTTCCCAGGCCATAGCAGAGAGCTGGATCGGAAGAGGAGCAGCCGGGACTCCAACCAGTGCCAACATGGGATGCCAGCACTGCAGGCAGTGGCTTTACCCGCTGTGCCACAGTGCCGGCCCCAGTGATAGGCTTTCTATGACATTTGATTGTGTTGGATCTGTGATTTGTGGCCTACTTTACTTGATTCCTACTTGAGAGGCTTTTTTTTTTTCCCCTAAGTGTATACAGACTTTCCCCTATAGGTAACCTAATCTTATGATTGATACTGGAATAGATTAATCAGCCCTTTGATGGTTTTGTTTTCTTCTTCTTTTTTACTATTTAAATGGTGATATCTGGAGCCTGATATTTAATATGCTTGACATAAGGCAATTAATTATGAGATGTAATTTATAAAAATAAATAAGAAAATACAAGTTGTATGTGATTTTTGTTTATGCTGAACAGATGAAAATAAACAACCTTTTTTTTTTTCCTAGCTGATGAAGAATTTGATGAACTCTGTTTTGAATTTGGGCTGGAGCTCGATGAAATTGTATGTATAAGATATTTGCTCATCTTTTCCATATTCTGTCTATGAACTGGTTTTTCAGGTGTTTGCTATTTTTATCTTTGTTACCTTATAGCTAGACTAGGATGATGCATTTGTGGACCCTGGTGATTTCTGTGTTCTTTGTTCTAAACTTTGTTTAGAAGTTCCAGTTCTAAAAGTCTATCGCTTTGACTAAAATAAAATCTCAACAGGGTTCATGCCTAGTTTTGTATGCATTTACCTCAAGTTATCAGGCTGATGTAGTGACGGCTGTAGCAACTCAGATAACTGCGGCAAGAGTGAGCTCCACACTAGTGAGCTGCCTTTTACAGAAGGGACCTGGAAAGCAGTGGAAATGTGGCTTTACTCGTGGTGGTGAGGTCTCCTTCACCCCTAGCTCTTCCTCCTTAAAGACATTGTATGTAATTAAAATGTCAGTCATTCTGTGGTAGGTAGTAGTATTTTTTTTCTTAAGCTCTCTATCTTTTTGAAATAGTCATTGTTTTATAACAGTACCTTAGATTTAAAGTTGAAAAACCTTCAGGCCAACAAAAATGTATGCTCCCTTGTTTTGTTTCTCTAGCTTATTTATGATTGTTACAAAAATATAATCTTTATATCAATGAACATCTGTTTCCTTGGAAAATTGGCTGAGATTTCTGTAGTTTGTAAGTTGCTAATTTCACTCAGCTTCAGAAAAGAGGGTTGAGATTGTGTGACAGCTAAGAGCATTGGACTGGATATTAGAAAGTTTGAGTTATAGTTCCAGTTCTGACATTTACTAACTGTGTTACCATGAAGTTACTTAGCCTCTGTGAGCCTTGTACTTCAGTCTCTTTTTGTGAAACAAAAGGTTTCAATTGAATGATCTCTATAGGTCCCTCTTGACTCTGAAATTTATGTTGTCCTTTATCTCTGTAAGATTTTTGTCAGGGGCTGGTGTTGTGGAATAGCAGGTTAGGTTGCAGCCTGTGACACTGGCATTCGATTTGGGTGCTGGCTCAGGTCACAGCTGCTCCACTTCTGATCCAGCCCCCTGCTAATGTACCTGGAAAAGCAGCCAAAGATGGGCCCTGTACCCAAGTGGGAGACCTGGATGAAGCTCCTGTCTCCTGGCCACGACCTAGCTCAGCCCTGGCTGTTGCAGCCAGCTGGAGAATGCACCAGCAGAGGGAAGATCTCTTTGTTTCTCCTTTTGTCCTGTAACTCTGCCTTTCAAATGAATCAATTAGTCTTTAGGAAAAAAACAAAAAAAATTTTGTCACCACATATAAACCCATTCTTCACTTACAGTCTTTTTATGAATTGAGATACTAGATATGAAAGATTTAAACTGCTATGTTGCTATGTCCTTTGTTTTGCAAAGGCATTAGACCAATTTTAATCTGTATTACTTTAATTTCCGTGGCTATTTTATTGTCTCCCCTTCCCTTACATAGATCCCTGCTGAAATCTACCATTCCCTGTGAGGTGACTTTCTTCACTAAAAACAGTGACTTTATTTACCCCTTCAACTGAACATTATTCAAATTCTAATTCTTCCTCTTCCTTTTGCCTCTCCCCATCTCATTCCTTTGCTCTCCTCCTACTGTCCTTCCTCCTCTTTCTTTTCATTTTCCTTACTTTTAAAATTTTTTTCCTAAGTTTGTGGTAGAATAGATGTCTACTGGAATCTGACATGGCCTTCCTTGTGGATTCTGGTTTCTCAAGTAGGCTTTGGGTTTTCAGTGCATAGTGACCGAAAGTGAGTTTCTTTGCATACTGTGCAAGATTGTAATTCTTGATGGGAGCAGTGATTTGAGCCACTCATTGTGGTAGTGAGATGGCATCGTGTAAAACAAAAATCATTACATATTTTGGTGGAACTCTAGGATTTATTTTATCAATTTGTCATTGGTGGAAATAGTGGGAATTCTGATGATTTAGGATTTCCAAATAATTAAATGATATTAACAATTAGATCATAATGTTTAATCATTTTGATTGAAAGTTTCTTTTTCTCAACTTTATTTTTATTTACTTGAAAGGCAGAGGGACAGAGACAGAAGAGAAAGAGAAAGAAATCTCCCATTTTCTGGTTCACTCCCCAAATTCCCACAAAAGCCAGGCCTGCCAGGCCAAAGTCAGGAGCTCCATCTGGGTCTTCCAAGAGGGTGGTGTGGACTCAGCTAGTTGAGTCATCACCTGCTACCTTGCCAGGGTGCACATTAGCAGAAAGCTGGGTCAGAGTAGAGGCAAGACTTGATCTCAGGCATCCTGATATGGGATGCAGGTGTCCCACCAGGCAGCCTACCCTGCTACAGTGCCTGCCTTTGGAAGTCTGTTATGTATATTTAAAGTTTCTTGCTATAATAAACATAGGGAATAGCATTTGATTCTCAGCAGTGATTTTTTTTTTTAGCACATTCTGAGACAAACTTTTTGTGCCTAAGTCCCTAAGTCATTGAGTGGAAGAATTAATAAAGTACATTATGAACAATGACATATACCTAAAGTCTATTTTTTTTTTTTTTTTTTTTTGGACAGGCAGAGTGGACAGTGTGAGAGAGAGAGAGAGAGAGAAAGGTCTTCCTTTTGCCATTGGTTCACCCTCCAATGGCCACCGCGGCTGGTGCGCTGTGGCCGGCGCACCGCGCTGATCTGAAGACAGGAGCCAGGTGCTTCTCCTGGTCTCCCATGGGGTGCAGGGCCCAAGCACTTGGGCCATCCTCCACTGCACTCCCGGGCCACAGCAGAGAGCTGGCCTTGAAGAGGGGCAACCAGGACAGAATTCAGCGCCCCAACTGGGACTAGAACCCGCTTGCCGGTGCCACAGGCGGATGATTAGCCTATTGAGACGCGGCGCTGGCCTATTTTTTTATAAAGATTTTATTTTTTTGAAAGACAAAGATACAGAGAGAAGTAGAGACAGAAAGAGAGGTCTTCCATCTGCTGGTTCACTCCCTAGATGGCTGCAACGGCCGGAGCTGCGCCAATCCGAAGGCAGGAGCCAAAAGCTTCTTCTGGGTCTCCCACATGGGTGCAGGGGCCCAAGGACTTGGGCCATCTACTTCTGCTTTCCCAGGCCATAGCAGAGAGCTGGATCGGAAAGAGGAGCAGCCGAGACTAGAACCAGTGCCCACATGGGATGCTGGTACTTCAGGCCAGGGCTTTAACCTGTTGCGCCACAGCGCTGGCCCCAGCAGTGATTATTTTTAAGAAGATCTATTACTCCATGCTTTAAGATAGTGAGTAGAGTATTCTAAAGCTTTAAGATAGTGAGTAGCATATTCTAAAGCTCTGCCACTGCATTAAAAATTTTATTCTAGTGATATTTCCTTAGTTGCCTTCACTCTGCTGCTCTATACCTTGACTATCACTAGAGAGCATTCCCTTGTACGTACTGACCCTTCAGATTTTCACTACAACTTCTGATGATCTCTCTGAATATGTTCGGTGTGTTCTTATATTATTACTATCATTTTCATGTTGTGTCTATGCTTGGTACCCACATGCTTTAGCTTTCAGAGTCATTACACTATAGGAAGTTATGTTACTTTTATTTGATGAATCATCTTTTTTTTTTTTAACCTTTATTTAATAAATATAAATTTCCAAAGTACAGCTTTTGGATTACAGTTGCTTCCCCCCCCCCCATAACTTCCCTCCCACCTGCAACCCTCTCCCATTCCATTCACATCAAGATTCATTTTCAATTATCTTTATATACAGAAGATCAATTTAGCATATATTAAGTAAAGATTTCAACATTTTGCACCCACACAGAAACACAAAGTGTAAAATGCTGTTTGAGTACTAGTTATAGCATTAATTCACATTGAACAACACATTAAGGACAGAGATCCTATATGGGGAGTAAGTGCACAGTGACTCCTGTTGTTGACACTCTTGTTTATGGTGTCAATAATCACCTGAGGCTCTTGTCATGAGTTGCCAAGGCTATGGAAGCCTTTTGAGTTCGCCAGCTCCGATGTTGTTTAGACAAGGTCATAGTCAAAGTGGAAGTTCTGTTCTCCCTTCAGAGAAAGGAATCTTTGATGGCCCATTCTTTTCACTGGAATCTCACTTACAAAGATCTTTGATTTAGTTTTTTTTCTTTTTTGCCAGAGTGTCTTGGCTTTCCGTGCCTAAAATACTCTCATGGGCTCTTGGCCAGATCTGAATGCCTTAAGGGCTGATTCTGAGGCCAGAGTGCTATTTAGGACATCTGCCATTGATGAATCATCTTTATTTGGCCTCTTTGACTCTCTTGTTGTTGGTGTTCTATGTTCTTGGAGGTGTTTTCATTTTCTTTTAGATTGCAACAGGCAATGTTTTTTTTGTAAAGATGGTAAGTATTTTATAGGCAATAGCTTCTGTTACAACTCGCCTGTTGCAGTTATACTCACCTGTTGAGTTACAGTAGATAATATGTAAATGAATGGGTCTGGCAGTGTTTCATTAAACTTTATTTATAAAAATAGTTGCTAGTAATGATTTGTCCAGTGAACCATAGTTTGCTGAAACTTAATTTAGAGGAATTTGTGCTGTTCTGGAATGACTGAGGATACTAGGTACCTGGATTCAATAGGTCAGAGTATTTTCCTGTTTACTGTGATTATAGCATTTAATGTATCTGGGTTTTTCTTGCTGTTAAAATAACACCATGTTTTTGTAGTAGAAAAAAATACATAATGTAGTTACTGCCTTATGGGACTGATAACTTGTTCTTTTTACAAATAATTTATAATTATTTAGTTTCATTAAATTTTTTGGCTTCTTTTAGACTTCTGAGAAGGAAATAATAAGTAAAGAACAAGGAAACATAAAGGCAAAGGGAGCCTCTGATGTTGTTCTTTACAAAATTGATGTCCCTGCCAATAGATATGATCTCTTGTGTCTGGAAGGATTGGTTCGGGGTCTTCAGGTCTTCAAAGAAAGGTAAGGTTCATTAAATACTTTGCTGTATTGTATCTTTTTCTCTGTTTTCTTTGCTTCCTGTCATTATCTATAGCCATGTTTAAGTTTCTAGAAAAAACAAAAAGTTTGTTGTGCATGAACATGACTTTGGTCTGCCTAATAGAGTGAGATTTTGCAAATTTACCTGAACATTGGAGAACTGTTGTGTTTATTTATTTATTTAAGATTTATTTTATTTATTTGAAAATCAGAGTTAGAGAGACAGATATGTTTCCTCCAGTGGTTCACTCTCCAGATGGCAGCCCAGCCGAAGCCAGGAGCCAGGAGCTAGGAGCTACTTCCAGGTCTTGCATGTGGGTGACAGAGATCCAAGCACTTGGGACATCCTCCACTGCTTTTCCCAGGTCATTATCAGGGAGCTAGGTCAGAAATGGAGCAGCTAGGACTCAAATGGGCACCCATATGGGATGCCAGTGTTGCAGGTGGCAGCTTTACCTGCTATGGCATAATGCTGGCCCCTGGAGAACTATTTTAAAAGTGGAAGTTAATGATATTATGGCTTTTTAGAAAATTCTTTAGCAAATTTGTGTAGTTTCCCTAAGTGATCTTATTGGAATGGATAGGTCATTGGATTTGTTAAAGTTTGGGAGGAGAAGTAGAGGTGCCACTACTTTAGGTGCATTTACTATAAGAATTCTAAGGAAGCTCAGGAGTAGAGCTCCCTAACTAGAAATCTTGGATGTGTTATGATGGGTATGATCTCTGGTAAATTAGCAGGTCTCTTTGGTTTCAATTTCCTAATTTATAGAGAGTCCAGCTCTTCCTGTAATAAATATAGACTGTAATGAATATCTGAAGTGAAAAACATGAAAAAAATAGCTATCAAGAATAATTATTTTTGGTTTTGATTATTTGTATACATTATCTGATCAGTAGCAAAAGAATATGAGCCTCTGGTTAATGGGCTAGTTTCTGAAATTCTGAAAGCATCACATGAATGATGGATATTGCTGAAATGATAACAATTAGGCATTTGGTTATGTTGGTTGGAATTTTGAGGTCAGTCCACTTGGTTCCCTGCGTGACAATTTTCAAATCCTTGTATTTTAGAGTCAAGGATAATCTTTTAGGGTAGGTTTTCTAAATCTGACTGATTAGAATCTATATGTTTAATAGGCACCTCATGTTAACTAGTCAGAATTAGGAAAGTGATGTAAAATCGCTTAGTGTAGTCCATAGACCAGCAGCATCTGTATCTAAAATGCTGAGCCTCATTCTTCATCCATTGAATCAGAATCTGAGGTTCAACAGACTCCCTGCTGATTGTAAGCACAGTGAAATTTGAGAAGCACTGCCTCAAAAAACTTCCCAGTTTCTGTGATAAGAATTACCTGGAAGGTCCAGTGCTTTGGTGTAGTGGGTAAAGCCACCGCCTGCAGCGCCACCATCCCTTATGAGTGCTGGTTCAAGTCCTAGCTGCTGCACTTCTGATCCAGCTCTCTGCTAGTGCTTCTGAGAAATCAGTGGAAGATGGTCCAAGTGTTTGGGCCCCTGCACCCACGTGGGAGATCTGGAAGAGGCTCCTGGCTTGGAACTGGCCTAGCTCCAGCTGTTGTAGCCATTTGGGGAGTGAACCAGTGAACCAGTGAATCAATGAATGGAAGAATTCTCTCTGTCTCTCATCTCACCCCCCGACTCTGCCTTTCAAATAAATAATCTAAAAAAGAGAGAAAGAAAGAATTACCTGGAGATGCCTACAAAATATACCAGTTACCAAGGCCTTTGTCCCGAGTCAGGAGTTCCAGATAGGATCAAGGAATGTGTACTTTTTTTTTTTTTTTTGACAGGCAGAGTGGATAGTGAGAGAGAGACAGAGAGAAAGGTCTTCCTTTTTGCCATTGGTTCACTCTCCAATGGCTGCTGCGGCCAGCACATCTTGCTGATCCGAAGCCAGGAGCCAGGTGCTTCTCCTGGTCTCCCATGCGGGTGCAGGGCCCAAGCACTTGGGCCATAGCAGAGAGCTGGCCTGGAAGAGGGGCAACCGGGATAGAATCCGGCGCCCCAACCGGGACTAGAACCCGCTGTGCCGGTGCCGCAAGGTGGAGGATTAGCCTGTTAAGCCACGGCGCCGGCCCGGAATGTGTAGTTTTTAAAAAAAATTTATTTATTTATTTGAAAGTCAGAGTTACACATAGAGAGGAGAGGCAGCGAGAGAGAGAGAAAGAGAGCGCTTCCATCCGCTGGTTCACTCCCCAATTGGCCGCAATGCCCAGAGCTGTGCTGATCCGAAGCCAGGAGCCAGGAGCTTCCTCTGGGTCTTCCCACATGGGGGTAGGGGCCCATGGACTTGGGCCATCTACTACTGCTTTCCCAGGCCATAGCAGAGAGCTGGATTGGAAATGGAGCAGCCAGATCTCAAACCAGTGCCCATATGGGATGCTGGCACTGCAGGAGACGGTTTAACCCACTATGTCACAGTGCCGGCACCGGAATGTGTATTTTTAATAAGCCCTCATCTTTATAGAAGCTCAGAATTTCATAGTTGTAATAAAACTTAAAGATTGTTTAACAGTTACTTAACGGTTTTGTAACCTCTGCTGGGACTCTAGTGATGTTTGGAAACTCATTATGAGGCATCCTATACAGTTTTAGATAACATCATGTTAGAATTTTTTTAATATCCAAAGTTTGATTGGTTGTAACTCATTCCATTGTCCTAATTCTATTCTATTGATTTATAAGCATATTCTTTAATTAGTTTATCAAATATTTTCATTAATTTTGAATAGTTTTATTTAATATTATTTTAGGATAAAAGTTCCAGTATATAAACGGGTAATGCCTAAAGGAGAAATCCAAAAATTGACTTGCACAGAAGAGGTAATGAAGATAAATTCTTTTCCTTCTAAAAATTATCGTGTATGTAATTGCCTTTGATCATTTGCTAAAATGGATACACACTTATTCTCTAGTGCTTAAAAAATGTCAGTCTATTTTTACCAATAAATGAAAGAGAACAAAGTATCTATTTTCCATAAATAATTCTGGAAAATACCCAAATGTGTATTTTAAATACATCTGAGATGTAATTGTTTAAATTATGGTATATTAATAAACTTTTAAAAGATACAATTTTGGAGATTATTTTGGTATAAATATGAACTATGAGCAAACTATTTGGAAAATATTTTTTTCTCAGTTACTAAGTTTTCAGAGATCTTTCTGAAATGTAAATTCTATGAGGACAGCCTTTGTCTTTTATTCATCACTTCATTGTTGATTGAATAAATTGAATAAGTCAAATTGAATAAATACAGGTTGGAATGAAAACTTTCGACTGTCAACAGTGCCTTAATATTTACTATCTGTAATGATTTTATGACATGTAATCATGTTTCAGACAGCTAAAGTACGCCCTTTTGCGGTAGCAGCAGTTCTCCGGAACATAAAGTTTACTAAAGATCGATATGATAGTTTCATTGAACTTCAAGAGAAGTTACATCAGAATATTTGCAGGTTTGTGGTTTCATCTTGTTTCCTCCTTACCTCTCCCTCCTGCCCCTCCTCCCTCTCCCCATCCGTCTCCCTTCTTCCTCTTGCCCCTTCTAACTTTCCTTTCTCTCTCCCTCTCTCCCTTTCTTTCTCCTCTGCCAATTTTTTTCAAGGCATTTCTAAACTAATAATATATGAAAGTAATCTTAACTGTGCTTTCTCAGATAGATGGTGCTAATAAATGGTATATGCATGGATAAATAGTAGCTATATTTTGAATACTACATAGGGAAGAATAATCTAGTCTTGGGTTATTATTATTATTTTTTTGGTTTATATCATTATTAGTGGATTACCCTACTGAGTGTAAACCATGGTAATTTGAAGTGTGTTCTATTGTTTTAAAAATGGAAAAAATGTTTTTGGCTTGATTGCACTTTTTTGAATGAGTATAATTATAAACTGACAAAACAAATTTAAATGACTGAATTTTACTTACTTACTCCATCTTCACATCACAGCTCCTTTTAGTGCTGTGATCTTCAAACCCATAAAATTCCTGAACTCTTAAGGGTCAAGGAAGGCAGCAGTGGAAATCCTTGAACTAATACCATTTTTTCAAAAATACTAATGGAAACTTTATATCAACTGATGATAAGAAACCTCAGGCTTACGCTAACATGTGAGGTTTCATTGTGTTGGTCCTGAAATAAGTTACCTCATGTTGATCGAGAGGTATGTTGACAGTTACATATGTCTTGAATAAAAATAGAGAAAGGGATTTCTTCCTTAATAATTGTAATCTGGTAAGTTGTGGAAACTAGAAGGTGCTTGTGTGCCTGAGATGGGCTAGGGACAGCATAGAGGAAATTTTCTTCTGTGGGGAAAAAGGTTTAAAAATCAAAATTACACTTTGCAGTTAACTCAGTGGTCTCCTTGTCATGAAACATTGTGCTGCCAAGGTAGAAGCAGCATTTTTTTCAGAAACTCAACATTTATTCCCTAGTTTTTTAATATACAATGAAACTATGTATTTCTATATATTAGCTTGTTAATATGTTAATATTATCCCATTAAGCCCTAAGATTTTATTTCTGTGCATTTTCCAGTAACACTGTTTATTTCAAAGTTACCATAGGTGGTATATTTATTGCTCAGTTTGAGTCCTTATAGGTGTCCTGTATATAGGACAATGGGAAATATGAATTAAACAAAACACTGATCATTTAAACATAATACCTATGATCATATTGTATCTTTTTTCTTCTTTTTCCCTTGATCATTTATAGCTAAAGGATTATCAATTTTATTGACCTTTCAAAAACCAACTTTTGGTTTCATTGATTTTTCTCTATTACTTTTTCCTCCATTTTCCTGTTTTTCATTGATCAAGCAGTGCTCTTTCCAGACCCAAGTAGTCCTTACCTTTGAGGCAAAACACTTTTGTCTACTCTACCCATTGCCTCATGGATAATGTCGTTTTCAGTCTGTGAAGTGTGCAGCACTATTCTTTCTAATACCCTTGGAGGGTAAATCTAGTCTCTGTTTTCCCATCTTTTTTTATTTTTAAATTTTTTAAATTTTTATTTTTTTAATCTCACCACGTGGAGCTTAACATGGTGTTTTTTTTTTTTTTTAATTATTTATTTATTTGACAGATAGAGTTAGACAGTGAGAGAGAGAGACAGAGAGAAAGGTCTTCCTTCCGTTGGTTCACCCTGCAAATGGCCGCTATGGCCGGAACTACGCCGATCCGAAGCCAGGATCCAGGTGCTTCCTCTTGGTCTCCCATGTGGGTACAGGTGCCCAAGCACTTGGGCTATCCTCCACTGCCTTCCCAGGCCACAGCAGAGAGCTGGACTGGAAGAGTAGCAACCGGGACTAGCCCGGACATAAGGGATGCTGGCGCCGCAGGAGGAGGATTAACCAAGTGAGCCACGGTGCCAGCCCCATGTTTTTCCATCTTGAGTGCAAATGTGCAGTGAATTTTTTTTTTTTTTTTGACAGGCAGAGTTAGACAGTGAGAGAGAGAGAGAGAGAGAGAAGGAGAGAAAGGTCTTCCTTCCGTTGATTCATCCTCCAAATGGCCGCTACGGCTGGCACGCTGTGCCAGTCTGAAGCCAGGAGCCAGGTGCTTCCTCCTGGTCTCCCATGTGGGTGCAGGGCCCAAGCATTTAGGCCATCCTCCACTGCCTTCTCGGGCCATAGCAGAGAGCTGGCCTGGAAGAGGAGCAACCAGGACTAGGACCCGGCGCCCCAGCTGGGACTAGAACCCGGGGTACCTGCGCTGCAGGTGGAGGATTAGCTTAGTGAGTTATAGCGCCGGCCGAATTTTTTATTTCAGTTAATTTGATTTTCATTTCTAGAATCAATTTGTTTCCTTTTTTTAGTTAGATCTCCATATCTAGGAGCCTTGCATCTGTGGGTCCAGTCAGATGTGGATGAAAATACTTGTAAAACAGTTTTATACTTGTGTTAGATATGTACATGCTTCTTTTTCTTATCTTTATTGCCTAAACAATATACCAAGTATTTACATAGCATTTCCATTATACTAGATATTATAAGTAATTTAGAGATTATTTTAAAGTATATGGGAGGATGTGCTTAGGTTTCTTGAACATCCACAATTCGAGTATCTGCTGGGAAATCCTGCAACCAATTCCTTCTGGATCCTGAGGGCTGACTTTAGCTTCTCTTTGTCTACTGATAATTCTTTGTTATCTTTTCATTATATGTGTATTTTTCTATTATTCTTGAACATTTTTTATAGTAATAGATTTAAAGTATGTGTTGCAGTGTCACAATCTGGGGCATCCTATTGTTTGTTTTCATGGACAGGTTTTGTCTGGAGTCGGATTTCCATGTTTCCTCTCACATCTGCTGCTGTTTGATTGCATATAGAATATTGCAGGAGAGAAGTGGCTCTTGCTTTTTCTTTGTTTTTCTGAAGAGTGGCTTTTGGTCATGCAGGCAGAGACTCTTGAATACTTAGCTAGACTTAGACTCTAAACACTTGGCTGGACAAGACCTCTGCAGTTGGCAGCAGCTCACATTTGTGCCCTGTGCTTTTCACTTTGCACTGCTGCTGCTTTACAGCAGGTCTTTAAAATTTTTGCCAGTATAATAGATAAAATCTTGATATTTGACTATTTAGTTTAGTTTTTCTATATTTTTCTGTATTTCAAATGTTACTCCTTTTCTGTACATATGGTGAAAATATTTTCTGTCGGTATATCTTTCTTTTGTCTTACATTTGGAGTCTTCTGGATATATAAGGTTTTCAATTTGAATATAGTTAACTTTACCAGTCTTCCTTTGTAATTTTTATGTTTTGTGGCTTAAGAAGTAGTGCACTAATGTGCAGTTATATTCATCCATAGTTTTTTGAATAATTTTATGGTGTCTTTTTATGTGTATATATGTATGCATGCATGTATGCTTTTCCCAAATATGTAGCTCTTCAATTCATCTGGAGTTTATTTCTTTGTGATTTATTTAAAATTGAAAGTTTAGTGGTATTTTGAGGTACTGTTTTAGGATTGAGAGACCAGTATTAATATCTAAGAAAACAACGTGTTTTTTTACCTGTAGATTTGAAAATTGTTAATTTTTCTAAACTTATTAAACTGTTTATTGCAGTTTGTGATAGTCTTGCATCTTATCTTCCATAAGCACATGACTCTTTGAGTAAGGTGACACTTCCTTTTTGCCTCTCAGTAATTCTGTTCAGTTTAACCATATTTCTTAAATTTCTAGTTAAGTTTTGGAAGTTGACCAAAATTTAACATTGTGCATTTTATCTGCTTCATGTATGTGTGTGATTATGTATAAGTAGTCATATAAATGTGGACATACATTTTGAAACCAATTTTAAGGAATCTTAAAAATACAAATTTTAGTTAGATTTTTTCTTTGAATTGACTAGTAGAAAGCTGAAAACCAAATCTGTGACACTCGAAGACTTAGATCTTTAAATTCTAATTTAATATTAAAATATCCTGGCTCTTTTTTATATCCATACTTCTGTTTCTTTCCTTCTGCCTTATAGCTTGCTATTAATTCCTAAAATTACCTAAAATCTCATGTGGATTTACTGTGGGACAACTGAAATTAATAGCCTTTGAACTTTCCTTACATACTAAACTTTAAATGTAATTCACAGCTCTTAAAATTCAAATTCAGTTTTTCGATGTAATATAGCCCTGTGATAGAAAGATTAGGAAAATATACAAAAGTCAAATAACACAGAAATTTGATAGTTTGTTCTAATAAACCAAGACAAAATAGATTAAAAGGAGGTACAGAGCTCTGTGTCTGCTCTGTCTCTACCTTTCTATATCTTTGTCTTTCAAGTAAATAAATAAATCTTTAAAAAAAAAATGGAGGTAAAGGGAGTGCTGATTTTGAAGATGTCCTAATAACATAGTACTTGGGAAAGCATAGTGGCAAGGATTTGCTTTAGTTGCTGAAATAATGTGTTGTGAGTAGATTTATCATTTCTCATTACTTTTCGTTATTGTGAAAAGCTTTTCATCATATTCCACTGAAGTTGCTATATAGTAACTACAGGCTGTTTTGGAGAAGTATCTGAAATAATTTTAGACTTAGAGTTTGTGTTGTCTTTAGAATTTCTACTTTGGAATATTCAAATCTCTATGTTTCCTCTTCCATCCCCTTTCTTTTCCTCTCCCTCTCTCAACATTTAGGAAAAGAGCATTGGTTGCTATTGGTACCCATGATTTGGACACTTTATCAGGCCCATTTATTTACACTGCGAAGCGTCCTTCACATATCAAATTCAAGCCTCTCAATAAGACTAAAGAGTATACAGCTTGTGAACTGATGAACATATACAAGGTAAATATTCTTTATCCAGTATTTTTTTTTTTTTTTTGCTTGGTTCATGAAAATTCTTCAAAGACAAGCCTTGGAGTTAAGGAAATGTAATGTGTGCTTTTTAAAAAATAATTCAAAGTTCAACATATTGACATCTGATTTAGAGTAGAGGTTGGACCTAGCTTTGTTTTGTTTATCATTACTTTTTTAGCTTGGGGTGGTTTAAATGATGTGTTATGGTTCAGAACCACTGAAATAGATCATACCACAGTGTAATCTAAAATAGATCAGGGGGCCAGTGCTGTGGCGCAGTAGGTTAATCCTCCGCCTGCGCCACCAGTATCCCATATGGGCGCCGGTTGTAGTCTGGGCTGCTCCTCTTCCAATCCAGCTCTTTGCTATGTCCTGGGAAAGCAGTAGAGGATGGCCCAAGTTCTTGGGCACCTGTACCCGCATGGGAGACCGGGAAGAAGCTCCTGGCTCCTGGCTTTGGATCGGCGCAGCTCCAGCTGCTGAGGCCATTTGGGGAGTGAACCAATGGACAGATGACCTTTCTCTCTGTCTCTCCCTCTCTCTGTCTGTAACTTTACCTCTCAAATAAATAAATAAAATCTTTGAAAAAAATAGGTCGTACCACATACTCTTATTTAGGTATAATTAATTGAAACTCATTAAAGTATAAGAAAGAGTAAGATTTAACTAGCTTGTGGTTTGTGTGTATGTGAAATACTATTACACAGTGTCTACTTCTTTTTAGAGTCCTACAGGGACAGTGAATTCAGTAGTCACTTTAAATTGCACATATATAACAAATAGAAACTATAGAAATCATTTGGAAAAAACATCTGTGTCCTTGGCCTGAATTTCAGGTGATTTGTTTATCTATACACAGTTTTGTGATGGTTTGTGTTTTACTTCAGATTTTTGGGCATACCAGTGCAAATCTATTTTCACTCTTGAGAAATGACTCTGTGTTCTCATCTTTCCCTAGTAGAATATGAGATTCTATAAGAATGTTGAAATATTAATGTATACTAGACAATATTACAAATTTAGAGCTTTCTGCAATTTGGGACTATTTAAATTTTCCTTACTCTGTCCCCCCTTTTTTTCTTCCTTTTTTGTATTAGATTGGTATGTAAGCTAATTGTAGTTGACAAATAAAAGCTAGGTTTTTCTAACAATTTTTTTCAGACTGACAACCACCTTAAACATTATTTGCACATCATTGAAAATAAACCTCTGTACCCAGTTATCTATGATAGCAATGGTGTGGTCCTTTCAATGCCTCCAATCATCAATGGTGAGTTATTTCATAAGCACCGTGAAATTTTGCTGCTTCTTCTTATTCAGCATTTCTATAGAATTTGAATTGTCTTGGCCGCGTCAAATCAGTTAGCTCTTAATCTGAGAATTTCAGACGTTTTGTAGATTCTTTTTTTTAGTAGTTCACTTACTCACTTTTTCAACAATCATTTTACTAGTTGCTTTTGTGTAATTTATAAAAGTGTAATTGTTTATAACTTATACATATTTTCTGATTGCAGTCTCTAAGTTCTATTATGTTACTCCAAAAGGTATTGATGCTTTAGTTTTAGCAAGTAATTCAGTTGGCTAAACTCAAAATCAAAATCTGTCTTATCTGTAGTTTTATAGTTAAACTTTTAGTCTAAATTTTGCCCTGTTAGTTTCTTTCTAAAGGCTATTTTTGTGAGGCAATTTAAATGTGTTTACAAAATGTAATGACATTTAAGCCATAGATGTTTGCCTCCTTGGAGGTGAGAACGAGGTTTGGTTTGATTTATGATGAGAAGGATCGTGCTCTCCTTCTCAAGATCTGTTGGGCTCTGGTTATAACCAGACGCAGACCCAGATGTAGATCTTAGCCTTGCTGCTTAATAGTGCGTGTTCATGGTCAAGTAGCTTCATCTCTTTGAATCTTAGTTGTCTCCCCTGTGGTCACATCATAGGGTTGCTGTGAAGCTAAAATGAGACAACTTATGCTAGGTGTTTGGCATAGCACCTGACATGTTGTATATACTCAGTGACTGCTAGTTATTACTGTATTCTCCAAATTGCAATGAAGGCTTAAAATAAAATACTGCTTCTAAGGTGTAAGTTGATATTGTGTTTTAAATTTAAAATGTAGTTTCTGTTTTACTGAACCCTGTATATTTTGTGTTCATTGTAGGGGAGCATTCTAAAATAACAGTAAATACTAAAAATGTATTTATCGAATGCACAGGAACTGACTTTACTAAGGTAATTTAAACTGTTATTCTATTATTATACTACCAGACAGGATTGGATTTTACCTTTGAGCCAAGACGGTGTGATTAATATTTAAAGTATGTTCATTTTTGTTGGTGGGAGCATATTCTAGAAATTTAGAAAACTAAAAATAACAGATATTCTGTGCTTTAATTAATTCGACAAATGTTTAATGAACACCTAATGCCTTTCCAGTGCCAGGAATTAATAATGAGTTCCATGTTTCTTGACTTCAAAGAATTCCTAGTCTAGTGGGAGAATTAGCCATTGACATAACTATAAAACGGAAAATGGAGTAAGTACTGAAATGAGATCTATAAAAATTGTTTACCATAGTTTTCTCATTTTAAATGCTAAATAAGTTGATACCTTTGTGTCTTAGTAAAAAAATTAAAAATTAACTATAAAGAAGTTTTATTTAGCAAATTGATGAAGGATTTATGCATACAATATCTAGAACATGTAAAATACTAGCTGTTCGTTCTTGGTCACTATATATTTGGGTTGAGTTCCTATGAAAGCTTTTTCTATGGCATATAAATTCTTTGTACATGGGTAAGTAAAGCATAGAGTGAGATGGCATTAAGCAAATTAAGACAGGTAAACTCAAACGTCAGGAGAAGGCTGCAATATAGAAGGAAGGCAGATGAATAGCATTTGTTTACATTTTTCAATATTAGGAGACCATTGTAGAGTTTTTCATTGATAACTTGTGTCGTCACTTTTACCTTTAGAAATAGGGTAATACAATTTTTTAAAAATATTTAATGTGTTTAACAGACTTCCCCATATTTCATGAAGCTTGTATGTGAGTGAAATATATAAGAACAAAATACATGTCTTAATAAGGTTGCTGTATTTTTTTCCTGTGAATGTGTTTTTTGATTTAAAAAAAAAAATGTAGCAAACCTGCATGACCCTTAAGTATGTATGAGGTACTACTACTCTACATTTTTATATATGTTAATGTATTTAATCCTCATAATCATAAAATGAGAGGAATTTTTATTATCTCCACTTAACAGATAAGAAAACTGAGGTACAAAGAGGATAAGTAGCTTATCCAGAGTCATGCCATTACTAAGTAGTTGAGCCAGGATTCAAGTAGTCCAGCTTCAGAATCTTATGAGATTGATAAGATGATAAGATTTGCTACAGTAATTAGCCATTTGTCTCTCTTTAAAGCTGGTAGACCTAAGGTTGGGAGCGAGGAAACTAAATGATTTGTCTCAGTCATGGATTGTAACTCTCAGAGAACTGCATAAATATGGAACACCTGAAGATAAGGCCAGACCTACTCAAGTTTTCATTCCACTTCCCTTTGTAAAATGTAAATGTCGAAATCCACTTTTAGACGTTTGAAGACTAAATTATATAAGTATTAATGCATTTCCATTTGAGTGGAGAGAGTATATTTATAGATTACCATAATATTTTTTTTCTTTTGCAGGCAAAAATAGTTCTTGATACTATTGTCACCATGTTCAGTGAATATTGTGAGAATCAGTTTACGTAAGTTTATTCAGCACTTCATTGATGGCCTGCTGTTCTGAAGGCATTAAGACCTTGTGCTAACTATAAAGATAGCAACATGGTTCCTGTAATTAGAACATGCATAATATCTATTTAGGGAGATAAACACATATATAATAAGCACATGCACAAACAATGTATATGAACTTCAAAATGTTTTGGTAATGTTCTGGCCATCTGTCAGGGCAAGTTACTACTAGCCAAGGCAATCTGAGGAGGCCTCAAGGAGGCAATGAAGTTTAAGCTGTGTTTAAGGATCATTGGATCTGAGAATGTAAAGGTGGAGGAACAACTGAACAAAGGTAGAGAAGCACGTACTCATGTAAGAGCAAAGCATGAATCCAATATACATCAGTAATATTTTTCCAAAGCATATTTTAATTAAAACTCTTTTTTAAAGATTTATTTATTTTTTTGAAAGTCAGAGTTACGGGGCGGGAGGGGGAGAGAGGGGAGAGAGGGAGAGAGGTCTTCTGTCCACTGGTTCATTCCCCAGTTGGCCTCAATGGCTGGAGCTGAGCCAATACAAAGCCAGGAGCCAGGAGCTTTTTCCAGGTCTCCCATGTGGGTGCAGGGGCCCAAGGACTTGGGCCATCTTCTACTGCTTTCCCAGGCCATAGTAGAGAGCTGGATCAGAAGTGGAACAGCCGGGTCTCGAACCAGCGCACATATGGGATGCCGGCACTGCAGGTGGTGGCCTTACCCACTATGCCACAGCCCCGGCCCCTTAATTAAAACTTTTATTTAACAAATCTTTATGGCCTTTTACTGTGTATTACCATCATAGTGGTTTATCCTAGGGTATTAATGCTAATTCAAAGTAAATGTGTTACCTGTAACACATACACAGAATGTATATGTACACATACACATACACAGAATGTATATGTCAATCATACACAGAATGTATATGTCAGTATTGTCAAGGAGTCCATGTAGAAAATATGCTTTGCTGTAGTGGGAAGCAAGTGTTTCAAGTGAACAATTCCCGAAGGGATATGGGAGCCATAGAAGATGGACTGTTAGAGTAATATTGTATATAGGAAGATCAATCCAAGCAACAAGGTTGAGAAGTGATAGATTGACTTCATTGAGGCATTAGTTGTTGATAAATGAAAGATTTGTTAGCCATACACATTTCTAGAGTTTATGGCCCATATTTTTTCCCCTAAATATTTTATTTCTGGCTTTTTTACCCCTAGGGTTGAAGCAACTGAGGTTGTTTTTCCTAATCGAAAATCACACACCTTTCCAGTAAGTATTTCAAAAGTGATTTGATGATGATGATGATGATGATGATGATGATGGTGGTGGTGGTGGTGGTGGTAATACTAATAATAATGACTCTTGAGTGCTTGTGTTCTCTCTGGCTGTCTGGTCTTCTACCCTTATGCTACGGGCTGTACTCTTATTCCTCTCACCCTGATTCCAGACATTAGTCTCTCATTCTTTACATGAATTCAGTTCTCAGAATAACTCTGTGAGAGTAGGTGCCATTGTTATGCCTTTTCTAGATGGAGATCCTGAAACCTTGAGATGTTAAATAGCTTACCTGTTACTGCCAAGTGATGGGGCTAGGATCAAAGTTCAGGCAATCTGATTTCAGCTGCCAAAACACTATTATACAGCAACATTATAGGACCATATTTCCTGTGATTTATTTACTAGTTTCCTGGGTAATCTGTAGTTTCACCCCTTTGAATATAATTTAGCCCTCCTAATCTAATTAGTCTATTCATACTTCTGCTGTAGGCCATCACTATAATGAATAAATTCAAAAATATTAATAAGACCAATTTAGTAGTAAGTGCAGTTATTGTCAAGAAATTAGTTCTTTATTAAAAAAATATAAACCAGTGTTATTCTTTGTCTTTTGTTTTTTAATTTATTTGAAAGGGCAGAGTTAGAGAGAGAGAGAGAGAGAGAGAAAGTCTTCCATTCACTGTTTCACTCCCCAAATGGTTGCAACAGCCAGGGCTGGGCCAGGACAAAGCCAGGAGCTAGGAGCTTCATCCAAGTCTTCCATATGGGTGTAGGGGTCCATGCACTTGGACCATCTTCCACTGCCTTCCCAGGTGCATTAGCAGGGAACTGGATCAGAAGTGGAGCAGCCAGGACTCAAACTGGCACCCAAATGGGATGCCAGCACTGCAGGTGGAAGTTTAACCTTCTGCCTCACAGTGCCAATCCCAAAACCAGTATTATTTTTAATTGACTGGGCTTTTCCCCCCAGTATCACTTGATATAAATATGGCCTTTTTTTTTTTTTTTAAGGTTTTAAGCTTTTTATTCAGTGAAAGAAATGTATAGGAGAGTGAGAGCCCTATCTAAAAGAGAGGGAAATCTGGATTCATACCGAGTATCAGGAGCCAGCCACGTGTAGGAGCATGCAGGCCAGGAAGCATGGGGTGGGAGGCACAGGGCAGCATGGGCCCACAATGGCAAAAGGCCAAAAAGAAGGACTGGATATACCATGTCCCAGGCTTTTAATCCACTTCCAAAGGGGGGTGGTTAATTAAACTGATTGGCCAGTGGGCACAAAGGTGTGGCCAGGTAGGAGCATGAGGTCACACATCAGCTCACAAACCTGATCAATCTTATCCTGCATCCCTGCCTACATCATTCTACCCTCAGAGACTTCATTCTCTTAATCCTAAGGGATGTTGAAGGACATAGAATCATCCATCTTCTATAGCTGCTTCCTGCTTATGAGGGGCGTAGTGCAGGCCCTGCCTGTCCGGGGTCTGGAAGTCTGTCTATCTTATCTAACAGATTTGCTTTGTGAGCTGGAGCAGTCTCCATCACCACCAGTGTCTGTGTCCCCTGTATGGTCAGTTACTCCCTGCAGTCGAGTTCTGAAACATGTAAGTTTGTTAATTAGCAAAGGCAAAACTGGAACAAAACCAACTGTGAATAGCATGCCCCATAAGATGTAAAGAATGTATCTTGCAGACTCCTAGATAGTTGGTGGGAATGGTACCCTTATGTACATTATAAGCCCATTTAGCTTGAGTATAGAGAACTAAAATAGAAGAACCCACTAGGAATTTTGTTATCAATAACAATACCCAGAAAGAATCAAGAGAGGCATGTACAGCATGTTTGCCTTAAGGTGAAGCAGTCTTGATGTGACAAAGGCAAAAGCTGTGCTTATCCTTTTTGCCTTGAAGAGGTACTTAAAGTCTTTGATTGGTTTATAGAAATAATATAGACTTGTCTTTTGTCTTACGTCACCTGTGAAGACGTAAGAGGTAGAAGTTTAATCCTAATTTTACTGAGGTAGTCATGCTACCTGGGAAGGTCCCTTTCATTTAAGCTGAAGCTGATCTGAAGAGGATCTGTCTGTGAATGGCTTGCTCAGGAATTCCTAATGTTGGAGTTTTTGTCAAAAACTCCTTAATTCCTTGGAACATCTTCTATAGCTCTCCTGTCCAGCACAGTGTGTCAGGGGCTTTTTAAGGAAATACAAGGCTTAGAATCCAAAGCCTGGAATCCATACTCCACAGAATCCTGTTATCAGCAATTTCCAGTGTCAGACCTTTAGGTCTGGGACAACTTTTGTAGCTACCCTTTTCAGCACATTTTCTGCATCAGGGTGTTTTTAAAGCTATATACAGGGGCTGGCACTATGGCACAGCAGGTTAAAGCCCTGGCCTGAAGTGCGGCATCCCATATGGGTGCGTGTTCTAGTCCTGGCTGCTCCACTTCTGATCCAGCTCTCTGCTATGGCTTGGGATAGCAGTAGAAGATGGCCCAAGTCCTTGGGCCCCGCACCCATGTGGGAGACCGGGAAGAAGCTCCTGGCTCCCAGCTTCGGATCGGTGCAGCTCCGTCTGTTGTGGCCATCTGGGGATTGAACCAGCAGATAGAAGACCTCTCTTTGTCTCTACCTCTTTCTGTAACTCTTTCACATCAATAAAATAAATCTTTTTTTATAAAAGAAAAGATAAACTAGAATTTTTTTAAAAGCTATATTCAAAAGTTTGGGCTCCAAATCTTGGAATCCATAGTCCACAGAATCTTGCCATTCCCAGAAATATCCTTAGCTGCCTTTAAATATTGGACCTTATGTTAAGACACGGATCCAAGAGTTCATGTTTGAGGCATTTAACTTTAAACAAACATCTACGAATATAGGCAATGGAGTTTGACACTTAGACATAACTAGAACTTATGATGAGTAAGAATATAACACACTATGAATAAAGTAAATCTTTGGGATCAGGTTTTACCATTAATGTTAATACTGTAGCTCTTTGAGAATAGAGATCCTGAATGGGAAGTTAATACACAGTGACTCCTGTTTTTTAATTTGAGGATTAACACTCTTATGTGTGACATCAGTAATCACCCAAGGCTTTTTTCATGAGCTGCCTAGGCTATGGAAGCCTTCTGAATCCACAAACTCCGTCAGTATTCAGACAAGGCCATAAGCAAAGTGGAAGTTCTCTCCTGCCTCCGAAGAAAAGTACATCCTTCTTTGACGACTGCTCCTTTCTACTGGGGTTTCACCTGGGAAGTCCTCCATGTAGGAACACTTTTTGCACGAGTGTCTTGGCTTTCCATACCTGAAATGCTCTTGTGGGCTTTTTAGCCAGACCAGAATGCCATTAGGACTGACTCTGAGGTCACTGAGTGCTACTTAAAGTGATTGCCATTCTATTAGTCTGCCTTATGGACTCCTTCCCCTGTTGGAACATTCACTCTTTAATTCTATTTATTATTAGCAGTAGGCAATTAATCCTATTGACATGATCACTTTAACACTTAATCCCACCTATATGATCACTTTAAAACTTAAGATGTTATCATTACCAGGGCCAGCTCCGTGGCTCACTTGGTTAATCCTCCGCCTGTAGCACCGGCATCCCATATGGGCGCCGGGTTCTAGTCCCGGTTGCTCCTCTTCCAGTCCAGCTCTCTGTTGTGGCACGGAAAGGCAGTGGAGTATGGCCCAGGTGCTTGGGACCCTGCACCCGCATGGGAGACCAGGAGGAAGCACCTGAATCCTGGCTTTGGATCGGCGCAGCGCGCTAGCTATTGCAGCCATTTGGGGAGTGAACCAACGGAAGGAAGACCTTTCGACCTTTCTCTCTGTCTCTCTCTCTCGCTGTCTAACTCTGCCTGTCAAATAAAAAACAAAAAAAGATGTTACCATTACTATCTAGCCCAAGGGAATTTGGAATCCCACGGCAAGTTTTAAACTGTACCCTTAGAAGTAAGTCCGTAGGAATGATGTACAGCTATACAGTCTCTTTGTAGGATCTGAGAAAATACAGACACACACAGCTCTTCGCGAGCTTAATTATCCTTAAGCATTTCACATGGAAACATTGCATTAGTTATAATTCCTTAAGCATGTGACTAAGCAATTTCTGTTCTGTAATATAAATCAAGGTTGCAGAGAATAATCATCCTTTCTTAGTAGTCCTTAGTAATTCCATCTAGTCTAAGGGCTTCCCAGTTATTAAGTATAGATCCAGGAGCCAGAAGCTTCATCTGGGTCTCACGTGGATGCCAAGTCCCAAGCACTTGGACCATCTTCCTCTGCCTTCCCAGGCACATAATCAGGGAGCTGGATCAGAAATGGAGCAGCCTGGATTCCACCTGGTGCCCATGTGGGATACCTGCTTCACAGGTTGCAGCTCTACCTGTTATGCCACAACATTGGCCCCGCTTAAGCGGTTTTCAGGCCTGCTGACCTGTTGGTAGATTTGAGGAGTGGAGTTCCTGCTGGGAGTATCTGCAATATCATGTTGCAAGGCCACAGGTACTGGGAAAGGAAGAATTGTGGACATTTTTAGAGTAGTAGTTGGAGTAGCCAGAGATAGCTTTTTAGTCTGTTTTAAATCTGGTTTGAGAAAACTTTCTTTTTAATACGAAGAATTGTCAAGTGTTAATAAAAATGAATATGTTCTTTCGTAAAGAAAAGAAGAAATGTGCTTTAAAATTTGGTTCGATCTTTTCCTCATGGAGATAATTCCCTCAACATTTATTTGTATTAAGAGAATTTTCATAATTTTGAAATGGTGGGCTTTCAGAGCAGAAGTACTACACAGGTGTTTTGGCATTTGTTAAATTATTTCCTCCTAAACTTCAATTAGAACAGCTCTTCAAAAGTTGTCCTCCGAAAAGGGGGGGTTCTCTGGGGGAAACTGAGTCTTCCTGACAGCAGACAGCTTATTTTCCCAAACAATTTGGATGTTCTTTTCTAGTCCTTTGTTATTTTATAGAAGAGAATAAAGTTTTGGAATAAGAGAACTAGAGGAGGTAAGATGGAGGTGGTCAAGGAGACTAATGGTTAATGATGTGTGCTTTAGAATTAGGCTCTCTCAATTTGTTTATTAATTCAGTAGTTTATTCATTAATTACTTCATGCATGCATATACTTACTCTTTAAATATATACCAAATGTGTATTATCTGATAAGCTTTTGACTACGCACCAGAAATACTGTGATACTTCGGCTCCTAGCTTGCCACTGTGGTGGCCTAGGGCTCATTGTTGGATAAGATTATCTTACGAGTGTGTCTTGTATTGTTAAGCTCATAGTAACTAATCAGTAAAGATTTGTTGTTACTCTTACTATGCTTAGCTTCTGTCTGGGGCCTGCCATGGACCTCTGTGCATTCACATCACATGGGGGCCTTGATAACCTGAGGCTTGGCTTTTTCAGTGTGGAGCCATTACCACCAGCTATAGAGACCTGAAATTTGCCTTTCTCACAGCACATAAGTGACATTGATACTTCTGTCCTGTGGACTGCATTTTCAATAGCAAAGCTATGGCCCATTGCCCTTCCTTGAATCAAAGCAGACTTATTTAGATTTTTTTTGCTAGTGACAGTTATCCTTTTGAGAGGAATTTACGAAAAATAACCATAAGTTTGTTTCCAAAAGTGCTAAAAAGCCTGGATTGTGACCTCACCTCATATGGTAGACTTATGACCTGTTTGAAGGGAATGAGTACCAATTTATGAGCTACTTGTACCTCTGCTGACTCCTGAAGCAAATTGATAGCCAGGAGCATCATTGCATTTACCTGGGAGATGGTAGAAAAAAAAATGCTTTCTTAAGAATTCTGTACTCAGTGTGATGAGTAAAAGTACATTATGACACTTGAATTATTTCTTGGTCATACCTCCCTGCTTGCATGAGATGAGACTGAAAATCTTTAGCAGGATTTATAAACATCTTAGTAATGCTGTAATATAACAGCATTTTACTGCAAGGAATGGGGATTGACCATCTAAAAGAGAAACATGACATTTTTCTAAGCAATACAAATTGTCTAGTGAGTAGAATGTTCATATGTGAATCTAATTTAGCAAATCTGTTCCTCCATAATAACATTTTGAAATACCAAGTTTCTTTTCTTTTTTTTTTTTTTAAAGATTTCTTTATTTATTTGAAAGTCAGAGTTACACAGAGAGAGGAGAGGCAGAGAGAGAGAGACAGAGGTCTTCCATCTGATAGTTCACTCCCCAATTGGCCACAACAGCGGGAGCCAGGAGCCAGGAGTTTCTGCCGGGTCTCCCACGTAGGTGCAGGGGCCCAAGGCCTTGGGCCATCTCCTACTGCTTTCCCAGGTCATAGCAGAGAGCTGGATCGGAAGTGGAGCAGCCGGGTCTCGAACCAGCGCCCATATGGGATGCCAGTGCTTCAGGCCAGGGCATTAACCCACTGCACCACAGCACTGGCCCCCCAAGTTTATTTTCAAACTGTGGTTCTCATGATGGTTTGTTGGATGGGTAATAAAAATGTAACAACTCATTGAATTAGAAAAAATCTAAAGCTGTCTCTGATGGGGAATGATTTAGGCTTTTCAAACTATTTTTCTCTTTAAGGAACTGGCTTATCGAAAGGAGATGGTAAGAGCTGATCTGATTAACAAGAAAGTAGGAATCAGGTATGCACTGACAACTTCATTTATTTATTTCCTGTTGGGAGGGAATTGAAGACAAAGTACACATAAGAGTATTTAATTTCTCCTGAAAGAATGCTTATAATGGGTTTTGATATACTTGAGAGTAAGTTAAGAAGTGATACAGCATCAGTTAGGGTGTCTGGGGCCTAATGGGCTCAGAAAGAAAGCTACTGAAATATCAGGTAGCAGCATATTTTAAAACAACATATAAACATGTTTTAAATAATCCAGAGAAGTTCATAGTTTGTACATTCCTATTTCAGAGAAACTCCAGAAAATCTTGCCAAGCTCTTGACCAGGATGTGTTTAAAGTCAGAAGTCGTAGGTGATGGGAATCAGATTGAGGTTGAAATCCCTCCGACCAGAGCTGACATTATCCATGCATGTGATATTGTAGAAGATGCAGCTATTGCTTATGGATATAACAACATTCAGATGACTCTTCCGAAAACATACACCATAGCTAATCAAGTAAGATTGCACCCTTAAATAAACACTCCTTATTGTTAGAAACTGATTATTGAATGCCAGGAAGACTTCGAGGAAAACAGAACATAGGAATTAAGCAATATTTGGACATGCTTTGCTTTGGGAAGCATTTGCTATGGAAAGGATACAAAACAGATGCCCAAATGATTAGACTAAGTTGAAAACCTGTGATGACTATTTCTTTGAAGAAAGACAGGGTTTGAGTTTGGAGCCTTTGTTGACTCTTTAACTGGAAGATTAATTTTCTGAAGGCAGAAGCTGTGGGAGAGAGAAGGTATATATCTGTGTAGAAGAAAAGTGGTAGCAAGATGCTAATGAGGAGATGGTGGTATTAACAGTATATTAGGAAGGGTGATTTTCTTTTAGTGATGTGGCCTGTATAAATTTCTTTTTAAAAAATAAGAAATTTTATGAGTGAAATAAAGTAAATTTCATTTTTTTTTTTCAGTTTCCTCTTAATAAGCTCACTGAACTTCTCAGACATGACATGGCAGCTGCTGGATTCACTGAAGCACTTACCTTTGCTCTGGTATGTGTTACGTGTATCTCCTGTTCAGTTGATTGCTTATTTTGAATCTCTGAATCACTTCTTATTTGATTTCTTGTATGAATTTAAAAAAAATCTATAACATTAGATTAACATTTCCAGATTCTAGAAGAAAAGCTTTGTTGCTTGAAGCTATACAATGTATGGTAAAGAAATATTGAAGCATTTCTTTTTATAGACACAGAAGAATATGAAGTCTTAGAAAAAATGTCTTAAATGACAAAAGACAAAGTATTTAATAGTTTCATTTAAGTATTGAGGGTTCACAATGAATTTCATAACCCAATATATTAAGTTAGAGTATTTGGTCTTAATTTGGTTGTGGCTGTGCCCACTAGATGCCGCCCTGGTGAAGGTCTTGCGGACTGTTCCACATTAAACTTATTTCTTTGTCTTTGAACATATTCACAGACATTTGCTTTGAGTTGAAAAGCTGACATAAAAGGCCTAAATCAGGAAATGAATTTTATTACAAAATCAGAAGGGGCTCCCCCTCCCCTACCAGACTGACCATTTGAAAGAATAAAATGTGTATGCAATTTGTATTTCCTTCTTTCCTCTTGCTGAGCACTTCTGTGGTGCCTACAGTGTAGTTTTTAGTATTCAAGTAAATTTCTATATAATAGCTCATTTTTTTTTTTCAAAGAATTACTTCTCATTTTCTTCCCCAGCTGAACCCCGACCTTAAAATTCTCAGTCTTCTAGAGTATCTAAGAGACTACAGGTCTTCCAGTTTAACACTTTGATTTTTCTGATTCAGCAGTCATTCGTTCACCATTTGTTGACCATCTACTTTATGCTGGGCACTGTACCAGGGAGGAAGCCTGTGCTGACAGGGGATAGCTACTTAACAAATTGCACACAGGCAGCAGAAGAATTAGGACCAGAATCCCGGCCTCTGGGTTCCTGGAGCAGTGCTTTTCCATTGTCCCATCCTGTGTACTCCCAGTTGTAGTATGAGTTATTTATATACACATATGTTTATAGTGCCAACCATCCATAAGTTCATGTCAATTGAAATACCAAGAAGTATTTTTTTTTTAATGTAAGTAGGCATAAGAATCCATTCTCATTTTAAAGTATTTAAACTTCACAGAACTTGTAGAGTAAACCATGAGAGTTCTCCACACCTCTATCTTATGCTCCTCCTGAGAAACAACTGCTATTAAAACTTTGGCCTGTAATTTTCTCTGCCCTTTTGTATCAGTAGTACAGATTGACTTTGTGCCTTTGTAGCTCCATGCGTATTTGGAGGAGCATAAAGGTAACTGCTGACAAGTCTACAAGGAGTGTTTTCACTGTGTCAGGGAATTTATGTACATAATCCCATTTCTTTTCAGTACAGCCTTGTG
This sequence comes from Lepus europaeus, assembly GCF_033115175.1. Lineage (NCBI taxonomy): Eukaryota > Metazoa > Chordata > Mammalia > Lagomorpha > Leporidae > Lepus > Lepus europaeus. Next base: position 167,144,158 of record NC_084827.1, on the reverse strand, counting down.
AAACAGACATTCCTGTCCCACTCTATGCAACTAGAAGGTATGGAACAGGGATTCTCACCCAAGTCTGTCAGCATCCAAGGCCTATGACCAAACTGTCACACAGGGATATAGGAACAGGATGTTCATCGGTCCAGTGTCACTTTAACACATTCATTATCATTGGGGAGTGATTGGGGAGTGAGGTGCTAGAGGGTTTCAGATTTCAAATAACAGTTTTTCTGTAGGAATTTCAGCAATAAATGTACTTACAAAGCAAAGACAGTCTATGTTGTTAAATTAGTTTTGTACAGTAATAGCAGCCATTCTTTTTATAAATCTAGTCTTTGACTTCTCAAATATTTGTAATTCACATCTCATTATTTTGATTTATCTTTCGTGTAATAGTTACAATTTTTCTTAAATTGGCTGATTTTTAAAGCTAAATCCTTGCTTTAGCCTTAGTATATGAATAATATCCATAAAAATTATGGGTTTCAATTACTTGTTATAGATTTTTCTGGCACATTAAAATAAACACAAAAATATTAACACTTAAAAAATATTCCTTCCTGTGTACCAGCTGCTGCCATTTCAGGATAAAACTTGATTGATACTGCCTTTTATTACTCTGTCTTCTCGTCCATCACCATGGGAAAGCACAAGATCCCTCAGATACAAGGCAGCATTGCTTTGTGAATCTCTTAAACAGATGTTACTGGTTCTTAAAATGGATTATGTCCTGTATATTGCATTTTTAATTGATCACATTTTATCTGAATCGTGTTAAAAGAACTCTATGCTGTGGGGAAAATACTTATCTCTACATGCCTGTCACCTTGTTTTACCTCTGCAGCCATAGCAGGTCAGAAGCTCTGTTTTGTGCCTGGATATGGCTTCAAGATCTTTCCCAAGACAACACGGCAGGAATCATTAGAATTGACACTGGCATAAAGTGAATTATTTTTACTATTTCACTTATTGCCATTCTTTTTCTCTAAGTGAAATTCAGGCCAACTAGTCTATGAAGACCATTTTGTAGAAGAGAGCAATGAACAATATTGCAAAATAGTAATCTGATGGCACATCAGTTTTCATGTTAACTTTTTAATTCTTTTTGTAAAAAGTCATCATTAAGGAGTGGGCATTTGACCTACCAGTTAAGATATGCACAGCTCATATTAGAGTGCTTGCACTGAGTTCTGGCTCCACTCCCAAATCCAGTTTCCTGTTAGTGTGTACCCTGGGAGACGGCAGCTCAAGTATCTGAGTCCCTGACACCCATATGGGAGACCGGAATGGAATTTACAGTTCCTGGCTTCTGGCCATTTGGGAAATGAACTAATAGATAAGCTATTCTCTCTTGTTCTCTCTCTCTCTGTCTCTCAGATTTAAAAAAGAATTAAGTGACTTAATATATTTAATAGTTATTTCTCTTTAGTACTCATTAGTTGATGTGGATATATTTTGAGTACTAACTCTGCGCTAGACTCTGCACTCGCATTATCTCTTAAAATTCCTTTTCCTGGGAGCTGGTGCTGTGGTGTAGCCGGTAAAGCCGCTGCCTGCAGTGCTGGCATCCCATATGGGTGCTGGTTCAAGTCCCGGCTGCTCCACTTCCATCCAGCTCTCTGCTATGGCCTAGGAAAGCAGTGGAAGATGGCCCAAGTCTGTGGGCCCCTGTACCCACGTGGGAGACCCGGAAGAAGCTCCTGGCTGCTGGCTTCAGATTGGCGCAGTTTCAGCCTTTGCAGCCAATTGTGGAATGAACCAGCGGATGGAAGAACTCTCTCTCTCTGCCTCTCCTTCTCTGTGTAACTCTGCCTCTCAAATAAATAAGTAAAAATTTATTTTATTTATTTATTTGAGAGGCAGAGTTACTGGGGGGCAGAGGTGGAGGTGAGCCAGAAATCTCCCATCTGCTAATTCACTCCCCAAATGGCCACAACACTGAGGGCTAGGTCAGACTGAAGCCAGGAGCCAGGACCTCCATCTAGGTCTGCCAGGTGGATGGCAAGGAACCAAACATGTGGGTCATCTTCCTCTACTTTCCCAGATGCATTAGTAGGGTGCTGGATCAGAAGTGGAGCAGTCAGGAATTGAACCGGTGCCCATATGGGTTGCTAGTGGCTTAACTTGCTACATCACGTCAACCCCGTTGCGTTTTTTTTTTTTTTTGCTTTATATTTTTATCTCATTTATTATTAGACTTGATAGATCTAATAGTCAGTAGGCTTTCTTTTCTTCCTTTTTTGAATTTTCTATTGAGCAGTTTTATAATTAATAAGCTTCCTCACACAAATGTAACTGTGCTAGAACTGTTTTGACTCAGATCAGCCTCTTTCTACACTGACTTAATCTTTATAATAATATCTTATTTTTTTCTCAAAGATGTAATATATTATTTCTTACTGATTTGAACTCATTATGCCAAATGCCCAAGAGCCGCGGCTGGGCTGGAGCTAAAGCTAGGAGCTGGGAATGTAATCCAGGTTTCCCGTGTGAGTGGCAGGAATCCAATTACTTGAGCTACTGTTGCTGCCTGCCAGCATCTACATTGGCAAGCAACTGGAGTCAGCAGCCAGGAATCAAATCCAGACCCTCCAGTGTGGGACACAGGCCAAATCTTAACCATTAGTTTAAATGCCCACCCCAAGATTTTAAATGTTGACCTCCCTCATCTTTGTTTTTTGAGGGTGACAGCATCTTTTCTCTTTTTAGTGTGTTGTCACTTGGAGCTTCATCAAGCATGCACACAGAATTTAAATGGTTTAGAGTAGAAAGAACATTAGGCAGAGTTCAGACCACTTGGATTCTACTCTCAGTCTTGCGATTGTAACACCAGTCAAAAAGGAGTTAGCATAGGTCGCAGTGATAGTCAAAACAGATAGCAATGGGAATAACAAAAGAGAGAGAAAGTTTCTTACTGAAGTCATTAGGGATATTTTTATGTAAGAAATGGAAGAGATGCCATTTGAGTGGCACCTCAGGGAATTGCAGCCAGGGGAGCAGGGAGGGCATTTCAGGTAAAAATAGGGAAACCACAGGAAGATAGACTGGAAAAGTAAATTGGGAAGGAGAATAGCTTAGGGAGGGCTTGGGAACATCTGTCTGTGGAAAATTTAGTTTAGTTCTATATCATGGTTAGAATGCATCAAAAAAGAACTGCTAATGTTAACTTGCTGTGAGTTTGAATTTAATGTATGTTTGTTCTTAGCTTATTCTTACCTTACTTATTTATATAGAGAATACACATTGCTGTAATGTTATATGTTGACTGACAGCATGAATGCTTTTTGTATTAAATGTAGTCATTTCTTTTCCATATTGATCTGTTTTGTCTATACTTTCTCAGTGCTCCCAAGAAGATATTGCTGATAAACTTGGTTTGGATATTTCTGCAACAAAGGCAGTCCACATAAGTAATCCTAAAACAGCAGAATTTCAGGTAATCTTTTTTTAAAGATTTATTTATTTTACTTGAAAGGGAGAGTTACGGAGACAGAGAGAGAGACGGAGAGAGAGGTCTTTGTTCTACTGGTTCACTCCCCAAATGGCTAAAATGGCTGGAGCTGGGCTGGTCCAAAATCAGGAACCAGGAGCTTTCTCCAGGTCTCCTACGTGGTTTCAAGGGCCCAAGCACTTGGATCATCCCCTGCTGCTTTCCCAGGCACATTAGCAGAGAGCTGGATTGGAAGTGGAACAGCTGGAACTCAAACAGCACCCATATAGGATGCTGGTGCCATAGGCAGCGGCTCTACCTGCTAATATGCCACATTACAGGCCCTTCAGGTCAGTATTTTAAGTAGGTAAAAACTTGGATAAAAATGAAGAGTCTAAATATGTGTGCTGGTAAAAGTCTCTTCAGTTATATCTCAGATGGTAAATTAGAGCAACTTAAAAATATTTACATAGCCGGCGCCGCGGCTCACTAGGCTAATCCTCCGCCTTGCGGCGCCGGCACACCGGGTTCTAGTCCCGGTCGGGGCACCGATCCTGTCCCAGTTGCCCCTCTTCCAGGCCAGCTCTCTGCTGTGGCCAGGGAGTGCAGTGGAGGATGGCCCAAGTCCTTGGGCCCTGCACCCCATGGGAGACCAGGAGAAGCACCTGGCTCCTGCCATCGGATCAGCATGGTGCGCCGGCCGCAGCGCGCCTACCGCGGCGGCTACTGGAGGGTGAACCAACGGCAAAAGGAAGACCTTTCTCTCTGTCTCTCTCTCACTGTCCACTCTGCCTGTCCAAAAAAAAAATTTACATAAATGTGTGTGTGTGTGTATTTTTTTTTTTTTTTTTTTTTTTTCTGAGAGGCAGAGACAGACAGGTGGTCCTTCTGCTGGTTCACTCTCCAAATGCCTGCAACAACTAGGCCCGGACCAGGCCGAATCCAGGGGTCAGGAACTTGTGTGTGGGTGGTGACAGGTTCACAGTTATTTGGGCCATCACATACTGCCTCCTAGTATGCACATTATCAGGAAGCTGGAATTGGGAGTGGAGCCAGTGCTTGAATGCACACATTCTGATATAGATTGTGGACGTACCAAATGATGTCCTAACTGTTTCACTAAACACCTGCTCCTAGAGCATTTATTTATTTGTTTGTTTCTTTTTTTGTTTTGTTTCTTAAAAATTTATTTTTTTGAAAGACAGCATTAGAAGGAGAGATCTTCCATCCACTGGTTTTCTCTCCAGATGGCCACAACAGTTGGGGCTGGATCAGGCCGAAGCCAGGAGCCTGGAATTCCATCCAGGTCTCCCATGTGGGTGGCAGGGACCCAGATACTTGTGCCATCCTCTACTGCTCTCCCAGGCCCATTAACAGGGAGCTGGATTAGAAGTTGAGCAGCCAGAACTCGAACTGGCACTCATATGAGATGCTAGTGTCACAGGTGGTGGCTTGACTCTCTGGGCCACAATGTTAGCCTCCTTCCACTAGAATATTTGTATAATTCATTCTTGGATAAGTTTATAGTTGCATCTTACATGTTTGCTGACAAAAATTCTTAAAACTCTTTATGATTTTTTTCTCTATTTTGCTTAAATATTCTTTGTGCCATCCAACCAATCTTTCTTGACTGAGCTTTTCCATTTCATAATTTTAAAAATATTTTCAGATTTTGTCTCTTTTTCGTTCATTTGTAATAAATGAATCAAAATTTGTTCTTATACCTCCATAAGTCATTCATGTTGAAATTAGACATTGCATCAGTTCTCAGTTCTGTTGGCCATGTCTTTTTTTTTTTTTTTTTTGACAGGCAGAGTGGACAGTGAGAGAGAGAGACAGAGAGAAAGGTCATCCTTTTGCCGTTGGTTCACCATCCAATGGCTGCTGCGGCCGGCGCATCTCTGATCCGAAGCCAGGAGCCAGGTGCTTCTCTTGGTCTCCCATGTGGGTGCAGGGCCCAAGGACTTGGGCCATCCTCCACTGTACTCCTGGGCCATGGCAGAGAGCTGGCCTGGAAGAGGGGCAACCGGGACTAGAACCCGGTGTGCCAGCGCCGCAAGGCGGAGGATTAGCCTATTGAGCTGCGGCGCCGGCTTCTTTTTTGTAATTATCTAGATTTATTGGCAGTTTTATGCAGAGTTTAGGACTATTTAATTATGAATGATAGTACTTTAATAGTAAGTATTAAGTGAATTATATTATAGATTAGAATATTAACTATGAAAATGAGGCATTTCAAGATTATAATATCTTGGCCGGCGCCGTGGCTCAACAGGCTAATCCTCCGCCTTGTGGCGCCGGCACACCGGGTTCTAGTCCCGGTCGGGGCACCGGATTCTGTCCCGGTTGCCCCTCTTCCAGGCCAGCTCTCTGCTATGGCCCGGGAGTGCAGTGGAGGATGGCCCAAGTGCTTGGGTCCTGCACCCGCATGGGAGACCAGGAGAAGCACCTGGCTCCTGCCTTGGGATCTGCGCGGTGCGCCAGCCGCAGTGCACCAGCTGCAGCGGCCATTGGAGGGTGAACCAACAGCAAAGGAAGACCTTTCTCTCTGTCTCTCTCTCTCTCTCTCACTGTCCGCTCTGCCTGTCAAAAATAAAAAAATTAAATAAATAAATAAATAAAAAACCTTGACAAAAAAAAGATTATAATGTCTTGTTAATAACTTTAGGAGTCTTATCTTTCATACTAATAAAGCTCTTGCTCTATTTATCAATTTTTAGTGTCAGACTTTGAAGAATCCTTACAGTATTTTTGGAAGGATTGTGATAATGAATTGTTATATTTTGTTTTCTTTTCTACTAATTTTAAAAGACATTCTTTCAAATTCATTTGGATACAGTGATTTTTTTCCATAAATTTTAATTCTTTTATTTGTTTATTTCAAGTGTACCTTTTTCTCCTAATTTCATTTATCAAGCTTGATAGATTTCTTAAGGTATAATGATTGTTATGGTCTTCAGGGTTTATATCCTGTCTTATTTTATATAAGTGAAAGGGAAACAAATCAGAAATGCATTAAATGTCTATAAATATCTGTGGCTTAGTACACTCGATCAATATTTCTGCACAAAATACATTAGGGATAAGAGAGAGTATTTGTCTTTTAGACTCAACAGATTCTATACTTTACTCCTGCTTTACCATGAGATGTGTCCTACCATATACTAATGTGACTAACAGCTTTGTATTTATTTACGATTATATTAAATGTAAATTTTTGGGGGGCTTGTAACTGAGTTTATTGTCTAGGCCCTTTATTTTTCCTACATAATTCTTTCAGTTGCTTTTCTAACAGTGTATATAGTAGAAAATGGACATGGAAGAACAGTATTATTTAGCTAAAATATAAAAATTGTTTTAAAGAAAATTAACAATATTATCATCACATCCCTTAAAATTAACAATAGGAAGTGAGAGAGCCGCATGCAAATCTGAAATTATTGGGGCCCTGAGGTGGAAAGCAGGTTACCAACAGCATAGCCCAGTGGGGCTGGAGGGCCTGGAGCCAGCGACAGCCTCAGAGGATTAGGATAGAGAGAGAGCCAGGGCTAGATCATGTAATACCCTACAGGGGGGATAGCTTTTATTCACAATTTGATTATTTGATTTTTGAGTAGGGGAGTTATATGATCTAAAATTTTTTTAAAAGTATCATTCTGAGTGGTGAATAGACCATAAGGTGTGTGTTAAGCTGGGAAACCAGGTTATAATCGTGCAGTAGTGTGGGCAAAAGATGATGGTGCTTAGAGTCCGGCTGTAGAGTCTGACAATAATGTCATACCACTGCTCATAAAACCCTTCCATGACATAATGTATGAGAAGCTAACATATAGCTTAAAATGAGACATTTCTAAGACAAAAAGCAGGGAAGTTTTGCTTTTTTTAAGAGCTGGGAGATATATTTCTCATGAATAATGAGAATGAAATGACTACACATATTTTCCTGTGTGCTTTAACTGATAAAAAGCTGAGAACAGTAGTCACAGTCTGCTGATGGCAGCTATATAGTTTCTTTAGCACCTCCATACAAGTATTTTGTGTTTTGTATTCCTGTTTGTCCAAGAATTTTAATTGATTTATATTTTTCCTGTTCTTAGTTTTTTAAATATTTGTGGTTGTTATAATCAGGCTTAATTACTTTGCAAAATGAGACAGGGTATGAGAATTTATTTATGTATTTGAAATCTTTGTGAAGCCAGCTTTAATTTTTAAAATGATAGCGAAAAAATAAAGTCCGGATAACAGTCATATTTATACTATTTATTTTTTTACATTTTTTAAATCAGACCTCTGATTTTTGATTTTGTAAAATTGAAAGCCAGAATGTTTTTAATTCTTTCAGTGCCTTAGGACTGAAGATTTTAAGTGAGTCAAATATTTTGGACTTTGCATTTTCCGTGTGTCTTCTTGAGAAGCAGTAGAGTCCTTTAACCAAGTCTGTTTGATTCCTGTGTGACCAGTGCAGTTTCATGTCTTTTCCTGTAGGTGGCACGCACTACCCTTCTTCCTGGCCTCTTGAAGACCATAGCAGCAAATCGAAAGATGCCCCTTCCTCTGAAACTCTTTGAAATCTCTGACATAGTAGTAAAAGATACTACCAAAGGTAAGGTTGAGTCATCTTAGATTTGTGTACTTGAAGCATTTATTTTTTTAATTAGTAAAATGTTACCTATATACAAAAGTATAGAAGATTGTGTAATTATGCCTGTGAATCTAGCACCCAGCTTCAGCAGTTGTCAGCACATGGCAGGCTTTTTTCATCTGTATCTGAATGTGAATCCTAGACACATTATTTCATCAGCAAACACTGCAGTACACATATCTAAAGGATAAACACTATCACTTTTTTTTTTTAATATATATATATTTATTTACTTTATTTGGAAGGCAGAGAGAGAGAGAGAGAAAGAAACACAGAGATGCCTTCCATCTGCTGGGTCAGTTCTCCCATGGCAGCAGTTGGAACTAGGCCAGGCTGAAGCTGGGAGCCAGGAACTGACGCTGAGTATCCCACGTGGGTAGCAGGGACACAATTACTTGAGTCATCACCTACTACCTCCCAAAGGAAGCTGGAGTGGAACAGAGCTGAGACTCTAATCCAGATACTCTGATAGGAGATGCAGGTGTCCTACCAACACTCACTCCTGTTTTTTTCTTTTTTAAATAACCCAACACCATTATCCTACCTTATTTTCATCAAATATCTACATAGTGTTTAAATTTTCCCAGTTCTTTCACAAATTTGATTTTTATGATTCATTTATTTGAATCAGAATCTTAGTGATACCCAGATATTTCATTGTTGTGTCTCTCATTTCTTTTAATGGAAAGCACATTTTAATGGAAAAACAAAGGATTTGATAATATTTATGAAGAGCTTACTGAAAATCTCAACTTGGAAAGCATGTGATTTATATTCTTCTATCGTGTGATTTATATTCATATCATTCTAGCAAGCTGATATTGTGCTAGTCTGGTGTATTGGTAGATTGCCCAGCATCATTGTTTTACCAGTGATGATGATTGTATTTTACTAGTTTGTGTTCCTTTTGAGTGTGATGTGGACTTATTAGTAGAGCGGGATTCTTGGTCTAACACTTGGAATGTGGGCATTATTTCAAGTACCTAATCCTGCTTGCCAAGGAACTCATCTCAAACTCTGTTTCCAGTCTCTGAGGCAAACCTGTCTGTTTCTAGCTGTGTCTGTAGCAATCCCTTGGTTAGCATGAAGTCATATGACTGAATTTCTGGTTGTTTTCTTGGTTCCCTGGAGTTTACAAATTAATTCCTAGCAGTGTATTTATTCATTGGTTTTTTGTACAGACTATGCAGTCCAGAATGTGTTCTTTTGAATTTGTTGACAAAAGGAAAGACTTTTTTCTCTATTTCTTCTGAAGAGGGCAATAGGCATTTTTAGCTACCCAAAGTAGTCAACAACTGTTGACTGTAAATCAGCCCATCATAGGAAATAGACATTTGGGTTGTGACCACTTTGACTGTCGTATGTGGGCTCCATAGCAAACTTTTCACTCAGGACTGGATTCTGTTTCCCAATATTGTCCCAATTAACATAGTGGGAAATTAAGATAGGAAACTGGTAATTTTCTCAGGGCTGCATAAAATTGAAGTAGGAACTGGTGCCATAATTTAGGCCTCAGTAACATATCCTTAGAGAATAAAAGTTCATTTTGTTGTTTTTTTTTTTAAATTATTTTTATTGGGGCCGGCGCTGTGGCACAGTGGGTTAACACCCTGGCCAGAAGTGTCAGCATCCCATGTGGGCACCGGTCCTAGTCCTGGCTGCTCCTCTTCCCATCCAACTCTCTGTTCTGGCCTGGGATAGCAGTAGAAGGTGGCCCAAGTCCTTGGGTCCATGCACCCACGTGGGAGATCCAGAAGAAGATCCTGGCTCCTGGCTTTGGATCGGCGGAACTCTGGCTGTTGCAGCCATCTGGGGAGTGAACCATCCGATGGAAGATCTCTCCCTCACTCTCTGCCTCTCTTCTCTCTGTGTAACTATTTCAAGTAAAATAAATAAATCTTTAAAAAATTATTTTTATTTATTTGAAAGGCTGAGCAACAGAGAAAGAGAGGGAGAGATGGAATGAGGGAGAAGGAAGCAGGGGCCAGGGAGAGACTAGTTTTCTATGCATTGGTTCACTCCCCAGATGCCTACAATTGCTAGGGCTGGTCAAGACTGAAGCCAGGGGCACAGAGTCAGTCTGTGCCTCCCATACAGGTGGTGGGGACCCAAGTGCTTGAGCCATCATCTGCTTCTCCTAGGGTAAAAATTAGCAAGAAGCTGGGTTGGAAGCAGACAAGCTGGGACTCGAACCAGGCATGAAAGTTCATTTTAAATCAGTCTGTGTACAATTTTCTTTGGCTGGAAAATCTATAATAGAAATCAGAAAACATTTTGGTGCCAGCTGCAGATAGTTCTGAGAGTTTTTGTGACTCAAATATTCACTGTTACAAGATAATTAAGAATTTGTACAATTCCAATGCCAAATTTTTCTGTTAACCTTGAGTTATTTCCTTTCGTCTTAGTTCTTTGAGTTTTATATTGTGTTTGATGCCTAGTGATGTGTTAATGTTTATAGATACAGGATTAAGTTAACTATATAGATCTCCTCAAAAGATTTGTAAAATGGTTTCAGCAATAGACTTCTTCCCTGATAGCCAGTGCTTCCTAAGAACTCTTCAGGGCTGGGCATGCTCACAAGTAGGCAGCTTAGAATCTGCAGGGTAAGTATGAAGAGGAAGTCAGGGTCTCAGAATTGCTGCAGAAGGTTTTGCTGTGGGTATGGAGCACCTTGATATACTGCAATCCGCTATACAGGTGCCTTTGCTGTTTTTCTTTTAATCTGTGTATGTTGAGAAGGCCCAGGCATACAGCCTGCTTCTCATTTAGCCCTTAAGACCTATGCTTGGAGATGATGTCGCTATTGAGACATGATGTTCTTTTGTGCTAGTGCTGTGAGCCAATTTTAACAAATCACTTAGGTGATGACCCCAGAAAACCAGTCTAAATATATATATATATATGTGATTTATTTATTTGTTTGAAAGAGTTACAGAGAGGCAGAGGAAGAGAGAGAGGTCCTCCATCTGCTGGTTCACTCCCCAGATGGCTGCAAGGAACTGCTCTGATCCAAAGCCAGGGGCCAGGAGCTTCCTCTGGATCTCCCACACAGGTGCAGGGACCCAAGGACATGGGCTATCGTCTACTGCTTTCCCAGGCCATAGCAGAGAGCTGAATCAGAAGTGAAGCAGCTGGGACTCGAACTGGTGCCCATATGGGATGTCGGCACTGCATGTGGGGTGTGGCCTTACCCGCTATGCCACAGTACCAGCCCCAACAGTCCATTTAGTTTTGAGCTCAAAGATTTGCATTTCTGCTGTACTTTGTTTCATTAGGAATAATCATTTTTATCTCTGTAACAGAACTCTTTAATATCTGCTCTTAGTTATAATTACTGCACTCTGTTTTCCCCATTGATTCATTTCCGTCTGAGATTACTATTGCCTATTTTCTTGTACTGATTTATTTTTTTTCTTTAAAATTTTCTATTGTATCAATGGAATTCAAAGAATGAAGGGAGGTTAATGTGCTCAGTAAATCTGCCATCTTGAAAATATAGATTTGCTTTAATTTATAGGAGTATGTTTTCTGTTTAGGTAGGCCTGGATTTTATTTCATAAGAAAAGGAGCTTTTCTGATGGAATATTTCAAATATGTGCATGTGGATTCCCTGCTTGTCATCTTGCATACATAGAGGGCTCTATAGGAGAGGCAGCCCCGCACCATGGTTCTGTAGAGAGATTCTGTGGTCTGGGTGCTTGGTCAAGTCATGGTTCTTTGAATTAGTACTGCTGAACTTTGGACAGTTTATTTGATCTATTTTTCAGTTTCCTCATCTGTATGGTGGTGAAAATGATACAGCACTTATTTTATTAGATTTGTTGTAAGCAAAAAATGAAATTGTATTTTGAAAATGTCTAGCCACACAATAAGCACTGTTTGAAATTAGCTATTATTTTTAGGGTGTTAGCAGTCTTTAAGGCCAGATAATTCTAGTGTGCTGGCCTATGAGAATTTTCCTAATAGAATGACTTGAAAGTCTTAGGTAAATTACCATTAAAGGGTTAATGTCACCTGGCTGAGGATCTGCGCACTGATTTTTGTCTTCACCTTTGACTTAATTGGTTTTTCTTCTGTTGTGCTTTATTTCTTTTTCTTTCTTTCTTTCTTTCTTCCTTTTTTTACGGTAAGAAAACCAAAACATAGTAATGTGGGAATCTACTTAAGAAAACAAGAGTTGTTTTTTGAGTAATTCATCACCCACTTCTTTTCAGTGAATGGACACGTTTTTACTGTCTCTCAAACCAGGAGTCAGTTCTCTGTTGGATTTACATTAGCCATGTCCTCCTGCTAAATAGTGAAGCTTTTTTGAAGAAAGAAAAAGTCTAAAGCATCACAAGTGAAATGATAGAGGAGTAGTCTGGTTTATATGAAAATTTCTGATTTTTACTGTTTGGAACAGTCCCTAAATTACAGGTTCAAGGTGGTAGAGATGTGTGGCAGCAGTGAGCCAGACAATCTCATCTAGCACATTGCTAGAAAAGTGTTTTTGATTTCTTCTTTGCTAGGGCCAGCTTTGCAATGTACGGAGCAGAGTTACCTGTTTTCAGAGAGAAACATAGGAGCAGATTCTGACTGTTTGGGTTCAGAGACTATACAGGTACACTGATATATCAGCACAGAGAAAGGAAGAAAAGCCACCATCACTAGTTTTGTCATACTAAGGAAAAAGTCAACACTCCCAGCCACACAACAGTTTGGGCTCATTTGGCAAGCATTGTCTAAGTGGAAATGAAAAAGGTATCTGGACTGAATTTGAATGTGCACAGGTTCTGTCTGACCTGCATTCCTGTAAGAGGAGCTGAAAGACCACGAGCTTCTATTTTCATGATTACCCTAATAGGACAGTTTCTTGTCTTAACGAGGACTTTTTTGACTGACCATTGGTGTTGTGTGAGGCTGTCAGGCTGCCAGTTCTGAGACTAAGGCAGGCACACTTTGCAAGCATTAAGACTTCCACTCTAAATCAGACACATTCAGGTTCTTTGAGGCTGAGCCAACCACTGCATTTATTGAGTCTCAGGATCTGAAGCTGCTGCAACATTTTAAAAAATTAGTCATGACTCAAGGGACTAAGCTGATTTATCCCTTTTTGTCGGGCAGAGTGGCATGTGTATTTGGAATGAGAAGTTGAATGCAGAGTCTGCCGTGGGATAATTTTTTCAGCTTTATAACATGGAAGTCAGCAGAGGCAACACTGCAGCCTGTGTGTGAGTTATTGGGTGGTTTCAGTTGTTAAGACTTACTGTTCAGTGTCTAAAGTAACTCTAACAACAGTAAAAAACGGATAGTTCAGGGGAGCAAAAGACCTAATTGTTAATTACTAATCTTTATGGCAAGAAAATCAATTGTATTTTTGCAGTCTAATATTCTGGCTTTTTTTTTTTTTTTTAAAAAGCAACTTTAAATCTGCAATCACAACACTTGGCTGCCACCGTGCTTGGAATCTCACCAAAGTGGCAAGAGAAAACCTGTCACTGGGTGGACTGAGTTTAAGTTTATAAGGAACAAGAGCCTAAGAAAGATTAATTTGGTTTTATAAAGTACATAGGGCCCCTGGGATTTTTCGGGATTGACCAGTTGTCAGTCTAACATATATCTTTGGAGAACTCTGATTATCAAATAATGACCTCATTTAAAACATTTTAGAATTTAACGATTTTTTTTTTTTTTTTTTTTTTTTGTCATAGATAGAATAGGTCAAAGGCCCTTGGCCAGTCACAGACTTCAGTTCTTCTGGCCTCCATGAGGCACAGTTACTCCAAGCCTTCCCTCTTGTTCAGTCCATTCCTGTTTCCTCCAAAGCATTGCTGCAGTCCTGGGTCTAGCTTGTATTTTCTCTGCCCCACCCCTCACCATTTAAATACTTTCTAAAATTTCACATTCTCCCTGAAGCATTTCTAAATCAAAGAATGATGTATTTTGCATTATCCTGCCTAGTTTGGATGTGGGAATCTGGAATTTTTTTTTTAAACTTTAATCACAATATATGTTTAAGATTCTTATTCCTTTCTCCTCCCTTGACCACCATGGCCACCGCAGAACATAACATTCACTGTGCTTTTATGATTTGGTTTGTTCCTTCAATTTACTGTTGGTTTGTACCATATATGTATGTCAGTGTTCATATAGCTGCCTTGTGAGCTACTAAAATATAGAGTTCAGATATTTACAGTTTTTCGTATGTCTCTATACTTGTTTAAAAGTGTTCTTATTAAGGTCTTGTGAAATATTTCAGTTCTGAGAAATTGTCCATTAATTCTGGAGCCCTCAAATAATGGAAGATTATCTAGCATCCACATGTGGAATGTGGTTTTTTGAAGAGAGCTTATGTCATCAATCTGGATTAATTTAATTTCACTATTTCATATTTCTGGCATGTAGAATTTCCAATTAATAATTTAAAAAATATGGGTGTAAGGAGCATTGACATTAACAATTTTTGAAGTAGCATCATTCGCATATGTGATGGCATCTTAACTGTGTAAATACATCATTTTTAATATAGAAAGTTATTTTAGTATGTTTGGTTCCACATAGTTAAGATCTGTTAACGTGAGTATAATGTGCTCTGTCATGCATTGAATATTGTATTTTTTTAATAGATAAAAATTCATTCCAGGTTTATGGTAACTAAATAAAAGCCAACCCACAAGGATCTAACTTTTTTCTTCATGCATTGAAAAGGTCATAGATTTTTTTTTCCCCTCCCATTTGTTTCTTAGATTTTCAGCATTATTAAAAAAAGAAAAGTCTATACTTTGATACTCTAATCTAGAAGCATTTTAAAGAAAATTGTAAATTGTTAAAATTGAAAATATATTTGTAGTATCTTTAAGAGCTTCCATGAATTTGTATTTTTGATTTACAAGTGATTCTATTATTTTCCTATTTAAAAACAAGTCACTAATCCTATGCTTAGAATTAGTTGCCAGACTTTCCTATGTATATGTAACTGTGCTTTATATTTCCATATATAATCATAGAGAGGAATAATTTTTAGTTTTACTCAAATGTAATTACACTTCACCTATCCTGTACCTTGTTTTTTACCTGTGTACACATTCTATCTCCTCATCCTTTTAATGGCTGTATAATATTCTATCATGTACATACATTGTTACTTATTTACTCAGACTGTTATGATGAATATTTACATTGTTACCAGATTTTTGCTAAAATGTCGCAATGAATATCCTTGTTCTCCTGTACAAATATTTATTTTTAGGGATATAATTATCAGTCTATAGGTATATACATTTAAATACTTGACAACTTGTCAAATTCTTTTACAAAAGGGTTTTTTTGTTAGTTTGTTTACAAATTTCTAGATCTACCAAGAATGTAGAAAGGTCGCTATCTCCCTACTTTAAGTATGATATTTGAAGATGTAATATCTTTACAGAGTACTTGTATCTAGCTTTTTAAAAAAATTTATTTATCAGAAAATCAGAGTGAAAGAGAGAGAGGTCTTCCATTTATTGAATTACTCCCCATGTGGCTGTAGCAGCTAGGGCTAGGCAAGACTGAAGCCAGGAACCAGGAACTCCATCCAGGTTTCCCACATACATGGCAGGGACTCAGGCACTGAAGCCACCATCTGCTGCTTTCCAGGTGCTTTCACAGGGAGCTGGATTAGAAGTGGAGCAGCCAGGTTTGAACCTGCACTCTAGTTTGGGATGCAGGCATCCCGAGCAGTGACTTACCACACTGCGCCTCAACACCTGCCCTAGTAGGTGTAGCTTTTGTAAATCATTGAAGCTTGTGTTGAAATTATTCATGCAATGTTACAATTGTTGTGGGAACCAATATTAAATAAATTCATTGGATACAGTAGACCTAAAAATTAAGGTGATTTGTTTTAGTTTTTGAACTTAATATGAATATGAATCTGAAGTTCAAAGTCAGTCCCTGATTATCCAGAAGCCTTTTTGGTCTCCCAGTGGGCATTTTGCCAGCATCTTCATTTGGACTTCTAGGTAATTGTGCGAGTAGTGACAGATTGGGTCTGTTGAAGATAGCCCTTTTGTACTCTGTGCTAAATGTGATAACCAAACACCCCTCATTTGCTTCTAGTCATTGATAGTTTGATGAAAGAGAATCTATAGCAAGCAGGAGTCAGTTTCTAAACTTTGAGTTGTATGCAGTAGTCATCTACTAGGGGACAACATGCCATTCTTTTTTTCTCTTTTGAAACAGCATTTGGCACGTTCTTTTGGCTTATAGAATCATAGCTAGCCACCCCTCCTTTGGGGTGGTTTAGATCAGCCCTCTCCAGGCAGTACTTTGAAGTCTGTGAAATACATAGATAATTTAGGCTGACATACTTGGCAGGCCCATTTAAAAAGCAGAATTGTTTGATGGCATGACACAAGAGGTCTGTTAACTGAGTTATAAAGAACCGAGGCATTCCCAACAAACCCTAGCTTTGGCATGAAATTTAAATAGTTCTTATTCTGTGGTGTGCAGTCTGTGAACTTCCTGTGATGTAATATGGTCTCTCAGTGCAAAATACTAGGAAATGGGAGTTTTACTATTCCTAACAGTTTTCCAGAGAGGAATGGGTGGAAATGAATATGTGGTTATTTTCTCCTTTAATTCAGTTCAACTACAGTAGTGGAGATATCTTAGTAAAATGTGAGTAAGTAGTAGTCTTTGAGAAATGTGAAAAATCGGCCAATCAGTGGTGGAGTTGAGAAGGGGCACATAAATAATGAGGTTGATCTAATTATTATAGAGTATTTAATGCATGGCCTTAAAAGTCAGTAGCCTTTCTTAAAAATACTGCAGAATTAAATAAAAAACTATTATTGTATTATATACTATAAACATTTTGAAACATTGCTTAAATAAAGTTGAATATAACTTAATTATACTTAATTTATATTATAAAAATAATCTTGTATTTTTGACAGCATGGAGGGCTTCAAAAAGTTTGTGAAAAACAGAATTAAAAGATGTTTTTAAAAATAAGATGTTTATTTTGGTGCAAAAAAATTGAAATTGAAATCCATGTATAGCATTTGTATAATACACATTTTCATTGAACTTTTTGAAGACTCTTTGTAATTACCATGATCACTAAAATCGCATATTGTGTTTATTAAAATTCTAAATTTTTAATCTGCATGTTGCCACTATTATCAGAATGATAAGTTTTATATAATTTAGAAATCAGAAAAATGTATTTCAAGGCAAAGGTTACCAAAATAAAGCTTCCAGTTTACATTGCTAAGCTGTCTGAATGGTGGCATTACTGTTGGACTATTCTCTCACAGCAAAAATGGAACTACAAAGTAGTTTCAATGCGTGCCTGTGTGTTAAAGTGGAAGCATGTGACACCAACAAATGGGTACCACATGGTAAAAATACCCAGAAGCAAGTCAGTAGTATGAAAGGGATAATTTAGTTTTGTTTCATTTCATTTTTTTCCCCTTCAAGCAGCAAACGAAGTGGGGGTTGGGATAGGGAGAATGAGAGTTTGTGTTCCTACAGTAGAATCAGGCCCCCATTTTAGTTTATGCATGTGGTTGCCTTAATTGGGTTTTATGCTTGCCTGATTTTGAATTGATCTGTATTCTTACACCTTTGGATTAGCTTTTAGATACCAAATTTCTTTACCCTTGAAAGTGGAAGTGATAGAGAGTGATAGTGGTATGGTACTCACTTTCTTACCTTTGCTGGCTCTGGTGCAGACTTGGAATGTGACCCACCATCTGCCCCTGGCCTTCTTTACTAGTTATTTGTGTGTGCCCACCTCATTTTCCAGGTTGTTGTCAATTATTCAGGAAATAACTATTGAGGTTTTAGTCTGTACGAACCTTGTAACTGTCTTTGACCTCCACAGTCTAGGAATGTTTAACAGAGATGGCCTTGAACATTGTAAACTCCATGTGTGTTCAGTCAGAAGTTTAACTTGTCATATACTTTGCGTAAGTTAAAATACTTTTGGTGCCTAGAAACTTAAATGACTTATAAATTTATTCCATTTTGCTTAAATGAAATTCTCAAACATCATGAAAACTTTTGAAAAATAAAGCATCTGTTTATCATATGAAAAAGATTTCAAGAATACACATCCTTTAAAAAAAAAAAAAAAGATTTATTTATTTGAAAGGCAGAGTTACCGAGTCAGAGGAAGGGACGGAAGGAGAGAGGTCTTCCATCTGCTGGTTCACTCCCCAAATGGCCACAACAGCCAGGGCTGGGATGGGCTGAAGTCGGGAGCCAGGAGCTTCTTCCTTGTCTCCCTCCTTGTTGCAGGGGCCCAGGGACCTGGGCCATCTTCCACTGCTTTCCCAGGCATGTTAGTAGGGAGCTGGATTGGAAGTGGAGCAGCCAGGACTTGAACTGGCATCCACATGGGGTGCTGGCAATGCAGGCTTGTCTTGTTATACCAAAACACTGGCCCCCAAGAATGCACATCTTTGACCATATTAACTAGGTATATAGCCATGCATAAAATACCCTTATACTTGTTATTTCCATCTAAATCCTTTAGGGTGCACCATAATACTATAGTGGAAAGAGCATGGGTTTGAGGATTAGATAATGCATGTCAAAATCTGGGCTTATAACTTATTAGCTATGTAATTAATTATGACTAGTTCCAGTTAGTTTTGCTTTGGACGGTGATCGTTCTGAACTTTTATTTCATAGGGATAATACTATCTAATTTGAATGGTTGTCTTGGAGAACTGAATAAAATTATAGGTACAGTGATAGATATTAAATACCTGGTACATAGTAGATTATCAGTGAATGTTTGTTTCTCTTTTACTCCATTTTTGTGCTCACTTTTATATTTCTTTAATAATAGCTTTGGCTATCTAGAAAGTCAAAAACATTCTCTATTTTGTGTTGTGATGGCTAGTAGCTAATAACCTGTGGGAATAAAACTGAAAGAACTTTTTCTCAATATGTGCTAACAGTAAGCAGCTTTCTCTTTTCAGTTTATTTCCTCAGCTAGACATTAATTCATTTTTTCTCTTTATCCTAATTTGAAAAGCAAAATGAGCCAACATTCTTTTTAGCATCTGTGTTAAAACAGAGGTCTTCAGAATTTATTAAAGGGCCTCAAATGTATGACTGTAATGTGGCTTTGTGACCAATTCTTTTATTTTTCCAGATGTAGGTGCAAAAAACTACAGGCATCTCTGTGCTGTTTATTACAACAAGAACCCTGGGTTTGAGATCATCCATGGGCTTCTGGACAGAGTTATGCAGCTGCTTGCTGTACCTTCTGGGGAAGACAAAGGCGGATATGTGATCAAAGCATCAGCAGGTAAGACAGACTGGCCAAGTCCAGAGTTAATATAACCATGAGGCTGAGTCCTGCTTGGTTGTTTCTCATTTGGGGGGTATGGAAAAAAAGAAAGCTTCATTTCAATTAATTGTTAGTGTTTCCCAGAAAATATCCACTTTCTCTCTGGCATTTGAAGAAGACACTTAGAATGTTCATAAGTGCTGCACAATATACTTTTGTTCCACATGAGCTATGATAATCTCTAGTTACTGGCACCTTCAAGCCACCAGCACCATGGTGAATCCAGGAGTCTGAACTGGAAGCTGAAAAGACTTAAAGTGACAGTTAGCTTTCGGAAGCCACCTGTCTAAAGCCTTGGAGCATAAAAAAAAAAGAAAAGGAAAATGGCAAAAAAACACCTCAAGAGTTACTCTGAAGACTTATGTGTTATTCAAGTCACAAAGTCAACTGAGCAAGGGTGAGGATCCTCCTGTAGAAAAGTCCAAGTACAGTAAAATCTTCGTTGGAGAGTTTAAGTTAAACTAACCAAAGGGTGTATGTACTCCTGATTTGCTAATTTCTCATTGTCCAAAGAGTTCTGAAATTTTTGCTGCTCATATCCCTGCAGCTTGAATCTACATTGATTTTTATTAGACAAGAATTCCAGAAACAGCTTGAAAGAAATATTTTACCATTGATTTTTACTGTTTACTTTACTGTTTTTTAAAATTATATGTGCACCTTAAATTTTTAATAGCACATTAAATTTTAAAGCATTATTTCATAATTATATGCAGTGGCATGAGGTTTGGTGATGAAAGGTTTCTTTTTTTCCTCACTTATATTTATTTTTCTTAGTCCTCAGAGATTTCTTTTTTGGTTAGTCTAATTATTGTTTGCATTTTTATTCTGAGACTTTGAAAATAGCCCTGGAATATATGAATCTTTTTATATTGACAGTATATACAGTTATTTTTTAAAAAATAAAATTGGGAAATAATACAGGGAATTACTAGCTTTTACCAATCTCGTTAGCAATATTCTGGTGAAGACTTGTGTTATGCTTGTAGGATTCTAGAGTGTGAGAACTGGATATTGTCATTCATCCAGTCGAGTTTCCTGGTTTTACAAGTGAGGGAACTGAGGTGAAGCAAATAAGTGAGTAGAACCAAGGGTCCTTTGCCATGGCCACCTTGGTCTGCCTTCATCGTGCCTTTATGCATACTAGAATTCTGCTTTAAGACCTGGTCATCCAGGTTAGTGGCAACCTGTAAGCTGATGTGAAATACTGCTTCTCGCCAGCGCTGTGGCTCAATAGGCTAATCTTCCGCCTGTGGTGCCAGCACCCTGGGTTCTAGTCCTGGTCGGGGCACTGGATTCTGTCCCGATTGCTCCTCTTCCAGTCCAGCTCTCTGCTGTGGCCCAGGAGTGCAGTGGAGGATGGCCCAAGTCCTTGGGCCCTGCACCCGCATGGGAGACCAGGAGAGGCACCTGGCTCCTGGCTTCGGATCAGCACAGTGTGCCGGCCACAGCGCGCCAGCCGCAGCAGCCATTGGGGGGTGAACCAACGGAAAAAGGAAGACCTTTCTGTCTCTTTCTCTCACTGTCCACTCTGCCTGTCAAAAAAAAAAAAAAAAAAAAAAGAAAGAAAGAAAAAAAGAAATATTGCTTCTCCTTCTATGCAAAGTCTTTCCTCAGAAATCTCACCTCCTAAACAGGTCAACTAGGTAAAAATAAGTTTCTTGAAGTAGGCTGTGCCATGTAAGTGAGGTCTAATTTCTTTCTTACTTGAAAGATTACAAAGAACTGAAATGGCAAATTCCAGCATAATTTGTTTTGGATGGAATGCTATATGTAACATTTACATTAATGTTATATATATAAGTCAACATCTTAATGTTATGAATCTCCTGCCTCAATATGTTGTTTAGACATTTATTTCTTAGATGAATCCGAGGTCTCAGTCATGAGGCAGATTCCAAAAAGACAAAAATAAATAAGACATAGGCTCTGCTGTCAAGGAACCTGCAGGGAGAAAGACTACCACATCCTGACTCTAAAATCAAGCTGCTGAGATGAGTATCTTGAAGTTTACAAACATGGAGACAATTCAACTTCTTGAGAACTTCTGGAAATTGCAATTGAATATCTGCAAAGTGAGATGGGCCTTTGAAGGAGGAGACAGGAGATGCAAGGCAAGCCACATGAGCAAAACTAAAAATGACCAGAAACACAGGCTGTGTGTGTAGAGCAGGCAGTGCAGTTTGGTTTCACCACAGGATGAGGAAAGAGCTTTGCACTATATTGATTCCTAAGTGCCAGAAAGGAGGTTACAGCTAATTAGGAGGAATAAATTTAAGCTTCTTCCTTTTGTTTCTTTTAAGCAGGTGGGTGATAGTAGATCTATACTTTAGAGGGATTAATGTGGCAGCAATATGTAGGTTTAGTAGCATAGGGAATAAAGAGAATGGTAGGAAGGCATTACACTGTATTTTAGAGCACTGAGAGTGAGGACTTAAACTTAAGCAGTGGTCATGGCTATCTCAAGGAGAAGACTGAGTTAAGAAATCTAGGAAAGTATAAGTTGTAACTCTCAGTATGTGGGAGATTTTATGATATGTCCCACTTGGAACCTTTTATGATACAACTAATATATAGTGATCTCTTTTTAGAAGTCAAACTTTTATAATTCTAAATTTATGAAATTATAATTTGAATCATATATATAAGCACGCAAAGTGAATAATTAGATGTCTCGTTTAGAATATATATAAACATATACTAAAATTATGCAATACATTCATAAGCTGTAGCTACTGCTGATGTAATGTGATTGTAGACTTTTATGTCCAGTTTTGTTGTGCTAAGTAGTTACTTTGGTTTTGATTTAGTAAGTATATTTACAGGCTTAGATTTGTGTTTCCTTTTGAATCTATATTGGTTCTCATAATAGAATATAGTAATGTTTCAAAGTTTCACACCTATGAAATGTCCAAAATTTATGGAATTTAGAGGCTTTGGGTGGCCTGACTCAACATGTATATATAAATACATTTATATATATTTAATATCTAACTGGTTTTCTTTTAAAAAGGACAGGACATTTTACTTCACTACCCCATCACTGTCATTGACTGCAGATTCTCCCTGGAGCCCTGGACATGGGCCTAGTTCTGGATGCTTTTTTCTCAGGATGCTTTCTGTAAAAACCATCAAGCCAGAGAGAATTAGTGTCATTATAAATAATGATTTCTCATTTCTCCTAGGGGTTTCTAAGTCTATTTTGATTATCTAATGATTCTTTTTTTTTATGGTTAAAGAAATCAAGGCCTAAAGAAATGGCTTGTCAAAATAAGTCAGTAGCAAAGCTGGTATTAGTTTTTCATCAAATAAACAGATATGTATATTCACACACACACACACACATACATATACATACATACATACCACTGAGGAACAGCGTTGTTTTCCAGACTCTTTTTTTTTTTTTTTTTTTTTGACAGGCAGAGTGGATAGTGAGAGAGAGAGAGAGAAAGATCTTCCTTTTTGCCATTGGTTCACCCTCCAATGGCCACCGCGGCCAGCGTGTTGCAGCCGGCGCATCGCGCTGATCTGAAGCCAGGAGCCAGGTGCTTTTCCTGGTCTCCCATGCAGGTGCAGGGCCCAAGGACTTGGGCCATCCTCCACTGCCTTCCCGGGCCATAGCAGAGAGCTGGCCTGGAAGAGGGGCAACTGGGATAGAATCCGGCGCCCCGACCGGGACTAGAACCCGGTGTGCCGGCGCCACAAGGCAGAGGATTAGCCTGTTGAGCCGCGGCACCGGCCTGTTTTCCAGACTCTTAGGTCAATCTATCAACATAAGAATTTGGTTGTTCTTGAATGTTTACCTGTATCATTTCCCTCATTTATTGTTATTTTACATGTAGCTTTTTTGGCTAAGGAAAGGTTTTCAGAGTATCAAAGAATAAAGTAGAAATAGGCTAGGACTACAATTTCATGCCATTCTTGATGATTGAGTTGTCTTCTATTACTTTGGCATATGGTTTACTTTTTAATAATTAAACATCCCTGATGGCTTTGCAATTATAATTGAGCTAGATCTGTTCACCAGAGATTCCTGCTAATGTCAGTTACATTGGCAGTTATACCTTGTTCTGTTCTTTTTAATGTATGACACCAACTTTCCTTTTGTGCTACCTTTTTTTTTTTTTTAATGGAGTGAGTGGAACAGAACTTGATTCCCTTTTGAGAAACTTAGCACTATTTGTTGTAAAAGAAATCTGGAAACTCATTTAATTAATTGTTGATCCCAAGGAGTTGTGTTGACATTGGAGTGTAACCTTGCTTGTTATGTGGGCAGCAACCCTCTGCAGCATGTGGAGTATCTGCAGAAGCACTAAGAAAAGTCCGGGACTGCAACTCGAGTGAAAAGCCATGCTCTTACCTATTTTTCACTTGCTGAGCACTTTTGCAAATTAAATCCATGACGATGAAGGGAGGTAGAATGTTAAATTGGTGATAGAATAAGGTCATCATTGAGTGAATGAAAGAAGAACCTGTAACTTTTTTAGCAGACTGTAGAGTATTTGATGGATTCCAAAAGGGTTCAGCTCAGAATGTTTTAGTGGCATTTGATCAGATTATTGTAGCATATGTATATGCTGTTTTTTTTTTTTTTTTTTTTTTTTTTTTTAGGCTTCTTCCTCTTCATTTTTGTGGTTTGTTGCAAACTAAATTATGTATGTTAAGATGCATTTATCCTTTTCAAAAACCACTCTGGGCAAAGAAAATTCTCAACATTTTTGTGTTTAGAGCAGTTAAGTGGTTGCTGGGCAAATCAGTGGCAAAAATAATTTCTTGTGGAATATAGAAGGCTTTGTATGTGATTGGCTGTGTTGACTGGAGCATGTGGTTGCTTTTTTTTCCCTCTTTAGTTTGTTACCTTTTTCAGTTTTGATTATTTACAATTCTACAGAAAACTTCAGTTTAACCTCAGACAAGATCTGTGATGGAGAGAGAGAAATTTTAGGATTTTAGTTTTGATAATTCGTTTTCATGCTACTAAGAACTCATTTTATAAAATTAAAAATAACCTTGAAAGAAATATGCACACTTAATCCTACACCATATGTACACATAGTAGTTATCTTGATACCTTCTGTTGTTACAGTAACACCTAATAATCATTGGCTTGACCTGAAGGTCATGACCTTTTTCCCCCCTCTCACAACACCTGTGAAAGGTTTCAGATGCTAAAAAATATGGGTGAAATTGTGATGTTTCCCTGATCGTTACACTGGTTTTTAGTGTAATATGAACTTGGAAATACATGAGAAGAACATCAGTTGAACAATTTGTCAAAGGTTTGATTTACACAAAAGCATTGTAAACTATATTAAAGGGGAGGGTCTGTATAACTTGTCCACATTTAGTGACCATCAACAAAGACATCCTGTTATAACATCAGGTGAAAAAATGTTCCAAAGTTCTGAAGCTTCTGATCTTTTTACTCCATGAAAGCAGTAGTCTTTTCTGTAGTTCTCTACTTCTTTGTGTTTAAGACAAGCTTTCAAATACTGCTGTGTCCCTAAGCTTATTTGAAGGAATCAAACGATTCAAAGCAACATTAAATAAGTGGTGATTGCAACACAGTTGGAACAGTTATAAACATGGGCCACAGTGTTTGTAAGTGCTTCACCAGTCATCACAGAATTCACTTAAGCCTGTCTGCTTTATGAGTGTGTTTGTTGTTCTGGCCTCATTTTCTCTTTTATGCATCAGCCAAAGTTCTCTTCACTTATGTCCACTTCATTCTGTGTGTGTGTGTGTGTGTGTGTTTTGGGATTTACCTGACATTTCAGTACTCAGCAAATTTTGGAATACTATATATACCAAGTCCCACAGTGAATGACTTAGCTAATCTCAACATTCCCATCTGATAACAATGTTGTAATAGTGTTTCTCAACCTTTTTAAATTTTCTCTCCGCTAAGTATCTTTTTAAAACATTTTTAATTGTCAATTGTCCTTCCATGAAATTTTATTTTATTTTATTTTATTTTATTTGAGGGAAACTCGACAGACTGGAGCGAAGGGACAAAGAAGGAAAAGAGGGAGAAGGAGAGCGTAAGGGAGAGAGAAAGAGACAGAGACAGAGGTTAGGAGATGGGAAAAGAGAGAGACGTGTGTCCATGAAATTTTAATAACCACAGATATACTCTATAGCTATTATATGCTCTACAAATCGCTATACTAGATACACAAAATGAATAAATACAGAGCTTGCTTTTTTCAATTCAATGCAGGATTAACAATGACTAAATAAAAATTTTAAATTAAAGATTAAGTTTTAAAGCTTTTAACATTTAGAATTATATCTGCAAAATCACTTTAAATATATATATACTTTTAAATATAAATTATAGTATATCAAATTGTATATGCCAGTTAATACTTTATATAAATACATAGCCATCAAAAATTTTTCAAATCAATTCAAAACTTATTTTTCAACAAAAGTTAATTGAAAAGATTGAATTTTTTAAAGATTTATGTATTTACTTGAGAGGTTGAGTTAGACAGAGAGAGGGAGAGACAGAGAGATCTTCCACCCCCATTTCACTCCCCAAATGGCTACAATGGACAGAGTTGGGCTGATCTGAACCCAGGAGCCAGGAGCTTCTTCCAAGTCTCCCATGTGGGTGCAGGGGCCCAAGCACTTGGGCCATCTTCCACTGCTTTCCCAGGCCATTAGCAGGGAGCTGCAGTGGAAATGGAGCAGCTAGGGCTTGAACCAGCACCCATATGGGATGCCAGCATCGCAGGTAGAGTCTTAAACTAGTCAGCCACAGTGCTAGCCCCAAAAAGATTGAATTCTTTTTTTTTTTTTTTTAAAGATTTATTTATTTATTTGTAGGTCAGAGTTACACAGAAAGAGGAGAGGCAGAGAGAGAAAGGTTTTCTATCCGATGGTTCACTCCCTAATTGATTGCAATGGCTGGAGCTGAGCCAATCCGAAGCTAGGAGCCAGGAGCTTTTTCTGGGTCTCCCACGCAGGTGCAGGATCCCAAGGACTTGGGCCATCTTCTGCTTTCCCAGGCCATAGCAGAGAGCTGGTTTGAAAGTGGAGCAGCCGGGTCTTGAACTGGCACCCATATGGGATGCAGATGCTTCAGGCCAGAGTGTTAACCCACTGCACCACAGCGCCGGCCCCAGATTAAATTCTTAAAAATGACTTTTTTTTTAACTTTTTCTTGATAATGAGAAAATAAATTTTAACTGCTTGTCAGATATTGTCAACATTCTTTTCTTTTCAATACTTGAAAAATTAATCATGTGTTAAATACATTTTTGAATTAAATGATAAATTTTTATTCTCAAAGCCTATGCCATACATAAAAGCTCCCAAGATAACACATAAACAATATCCTCAAGGAAGCCAAATGGTCCTGAGGCATATACAGACCATCTCTCAATGTGACATTAAGATTAAGCAATTGATAGTCTTCCATCAATTTTTGTCAGTTTTTTTCTAATATTTATTTATTTGAAAGGCAGAGTTACAAAGAGAAGACAGAGAGAACAAGCGAGCAAGTTTTCATCTACTGGATCACTTCTCAAGTGGTTACAATGGCCAGACTCCAGACAGGAGTCTGGAACTTCATCCATGTCTCTCATGTAGATGCAGAGATCCAAGTACTTGTGCCATCCTCTACTGCTTTCCCCTGGGCATTAGCAGAGAACTGGATCAGAAGTTGGGATTTGAACCAGCAGTGCCCATATTAGATGCCAGTGTCACTAGCTGCAGCTAAACCCACTGTGCCACAGTGCTGGCCCCATTGTAGTTTTGTAGTACTGTTCTCGCTTACATTTTCTGTGTCATCCTTATCAATACTGCTTATGTGATAGCTAAGAAAACCCTATGAGAGTACTTAAATCCTAAAGAGTAAGATTTTTGTTAAGCAAAGTTCAGCTTTAGAAGACCCCAAACCATTGTAATAGTTACAGTTTGTTCATGTCCCCTTAACCCAAAAATGAGTTTTTACTCCTGCTGAAAATGCATCCTGTAACAGAGTACATACTTTGGAGTTACTTAAATTCAATTCTGTGTACAAAAAAGGGAGTAAGAAAGGTATTTTTATTTCCCATGTGGTACTCCCTTTTTCCAGCCTCCAGACTGGACTTTGACCTCCATTATCCTAGAGAAAAGGATGCCATGGCCCAAATACAAAGAGATGTAAAAGAAGTTCATTTTTAGCTTATAATGTTTCAAGGGCCCATGTCTTGAAAGCTTAAAGGATTTTCAGAGTGATTTTGCGTATTCATTTTTTATCTTCTACATGTATGATAGTTTTACTTTCATCAGCAGAAAGTTGACATGTTGGTAGAATTTAGCAGCACCTGGTTTTGGTGCATTTGTGTGCCTCACCATATTGGTTAAGAGTCACTATGAATTTCTAGAGAATGATGTATTCTGAAAAACTCTCTGAGTGTCCAGTATACCTTTCATCCAGAAGGCTTAACAGGATAGATGTATGAGTAGGTGGAAAAATAAACATATTGAATAAATCCCTACGTAGTGATGATAAATGTGGAGGAGTCTGCTAAGCACATGGCTGGCTGTTTGGAGTAAAGGCTCTGTTTCCCTGGAGAACTTACAGTGGCTTTGACTAAGATAAGTAAATTTCTGTCCTGTTTTAGCCATTGCTATGTTGTGTGCTGTGGGGTAGGAGTAGGGGTTGTTATTTCAAGAGCACCTGAAAGGACTGAGCTAAGGAGTGTGGTGTGATACACATACCCACATGTACACATGCACATAGGTTGCAAAAAATCCAATGCAGATTCTGGGAGGCAGCAGTGATAATTCATCTACCCACAAGTGAGACCTGGATTATGTTCACAGCTCCTGGCCCTGGCCCAGCCCTGACCCCAGCCATTGATAGCATTTGGGGAATGAACCAATGAATGAGAGCTCTCTTTGTTGCTCAGTGTCTCACAAATAAAAAGCTTTTGTCAGTTAGGAGAGTTTTATTAAAATTGATGGGAGAAAATGGTTGTACATAGTTGGCTTTGGGGCTCATATCTAGTTCTACTTAGACCTGGATTCAGCTGTATCACTAAGTAATTCTGGGCCCTTTTAGTGAGAAATCAAATTTAGATCACAATCCAGGTATTCAAGTTGCTTATTGTTACTGAGAAAGCCATTGTTTCTAGGACTTTTTAGTATGCAAACTTCAGAAAGCCTTTTTTTTTTTTTTTGTAAAGAAAATATATTGAATCCATGTGGACTTTTCCAATTCATATTAGGACTTGAAGATGTACATATTTGACCTTATAGCTGGCTTTCTTTACATGGAAAATCTTGCTTTCCAACAAATTTATATTATTATTAATTGCTTGCTCTATTTACTTATCAAAGTTTCAAAATAAAAATGCCAATATTGTTAATAATATAGTTACAGAAAACTGTTTAAGACTTATCTTCATACACACACACACACACACTTAGATATAGCCTACTGTATAAGGTGCATTTAGAAAATTCTCTTCCATTTTCTATACCATCCCCTTGCTACCACTTTGGTTATGATTTATCTTAGTTTTCTCCTTACCTTTCCTTAGGTATTCTTTTAAATAGAAGCAAGAGTGTGTTTATTATCCTCCACTCTCACCTGAGAATGAGGTCCATTCCACACTGATGGGTATCTTGCTTTGCTTAACTGTCTGCCCTGGAGAGCATTGTTAGGCAGGATGCAGAGAGCTTCTCCTTTTGACAACTTCCTTGTATGCAGTTCCACAGTTTATTCAACTCATTTCCTGTGGATAAACATTGGGCTATTTCCAGTCTTTTGCTATCTTTGCAGGGGCCAGGGAAACAGCAGCAGCAAATCCCATTAGGGTAGAAGTGGGCTGACACCTGTGGTTAGGCCATCTGGTCACCTTGCGTCTAGCAATGGCAGCGGGAACTAGAGCCTAGGATGGTGTCTAGGATGTAGATCGTGCCACAGAGGAGACCTGGGCCATTTTACTAACTGCCAGCACTGCAGGCAGAAGCTTTGCCCACTATGCCACAGCCCCGGCCCCAGTTTATAAACTTTTTTTTAAAAGAATTTGTTTATTTATTTGAAAGAGTTACACAGAGAGGAGAGAGAGAGAGAGAGAGGTCTTCCATCCGGTGGTTCACTCCCCAATTGGCCATACAGCTGGAGCTGCACCTATTCGAATCTAGGAGCCAGGAGCTTCTTCTAGTTCTCCCATGGGGATGCAGGGGTCCAAGCGCTTGGGCCATCTTCTACTGCTTTCCCAGGCCACAGCAGAGAGCTGGATCATAAGTGGAGCCTGGGTCTCGAACTGGCACCCCATATGGGATGCTGGCGCTTCAGGCCAGGGTGTTAACTCGCTGCGCCACAGCACCGGCACCTCAACTTTTGACTTTGTTTTTTGCCATGGAGATTCAAAAAAGTCTTTTTTCCTTATTGCCTCGGTTTTGAATTATAGTTAGAAAAGGTTCTCCCACTCTAACTTTAGAAATTCTCCATGCTGGGGCAAAGCATTGTAGAGCAGTGGGTTAAACCTCTGCTTGGGACTCCTGCATCCCCTATCTGAGTGCCGGCTACTCATCTTCCAATCCAGCTTTCTGCTAATACACCTGAGAAGGCAGCAGTACTTGTGTTCCTGCACGCATATGGGAGCTCAGGGTGGAATGCCTATTTCCTGGCTTCAGCCTGGTGCAGTAATTTCAGGAGTGCACCATCAAGTGTAAGATTACGCCAATAGAGATGATAGATTTTTTAAAAAAGAAATTCCCCATGCTTCCTCTGTGCTCAAGAGTTTCCTCTTTTTTTACATTTTTTTAAAAGATTCATCTATAGCCGGCGCCGCGGCTCACTAGGCTAATCCTCCGCCTTGCAGCGCCGGCACATCGGGTTCTAGTCCCGGTCGGGGCGCCGGATTCTGTCCCGATTGTCCCCCTTCCAGGCCAGCTCTCTGTTGTGGCCAGGGAGTGCAGTGGAGGATGGCCCAAGTGCTTGGGCCCTGCACCCGCATGGGAGACCAGGAGAAGCACCTGGCTCCTGCCATCGGATCAGCGCGGTGCGCCGGCTGCAGCACGCCAACCGCGACGGCCATTGGAGGGTGAACCAACAGCAAAAAGGAAGACCTTTCTCTCTGTCTCTCTCTCTCACTGTCCACTCTGCCTGTCCAAAAAAAAAAAAAAAAAAAAACACAGATTCATCTATTTATTTTGAAAAATAAGAGCTACAGAGAGTGAGAGAGAAAGATCTTCTGTCTCCTGGTTCATTCCTCAGACGGCTTCAACAGTAAGCACTGGGTCAGGCCAAAGCCAGGAGCCAGGAGCAGCTTCCCGGTCTCCCACATGGGTGGCACGGGCCCAGGGAGTTGGGCCATCTTCTGCTGCCTTTCTCAGGTCATTAGCAGGGAGCTGGATTGGAAGTGGCACAGCCAGGATATGACCTGGTTCCCATATGGGATGCCGGTGTTGCAGGCGGCTTTACCCATTACGCTACTACGTTCTCTCCTCCACCCCCCTTTTACATTTAAATCTCTTACCTGTTTGTCAATGTCCTGAGTCTATTATGAAGAATAGATCCAATTATCTTTCCTATGTCCTTTGTAGATTTTTTTTGATACACATTGTTTTCTAGTTATTGCTGTGACATTTTTTCAAATGGTACTATTTAACTTCTAAATTCATGTTCTTTTATGGTTAATGCTTTTTGGAATGAAGGAATAGAGGAGATCTAAAATTGTATGATTTCTGATATTTTTAAAATATTAAATGACTTAAAAGCCTTTCTTCAGCCAAATAAACTGGGCTAGGAGGAAATATGGGTGTATTTGAAGCCCACTGAAAATTGAAATAAAAAACTGGTTTACATCAGAACGAAGTTCACAGATCCATAGAATGATAGAGATACAACTTGCTACAGACTCCTTTTCTTAAGAATAGAAAGCCTCCATTATTCAGCTTTTTGCTTGAGAAATAGTTCACGGAACTTGCAAGTATACATCAGAGTTAGCCTAATAGTTTTCCTCAGTGCAGAGCTACCAGTTCTTCTACCCAACAGGAAAGTAAGTGTATCTGTAATTGAAGTAAGATAATTAGAACTTGAGGTGAGGCCTTCATTTTAAAAAGTAAGTACTTAGTCTGTGGTTTTCAGAGTTAAGTAAGCAAACATATATAGTATATAAGATTTAGAGATTCTGGAAAGAAATATTTATGCTGTAACTACTGAGTCATAAAATACCAATAAATGGTACTCTATTAATTATGTTGGGTAATAATTTCAAGGAGGATTCTGCATGCTTCTTATGATCTGATTTACTTTGGACCTGGAATAGATGTTGGCATCCATCATCTTTTCAGAGCATTTTTTTTAAAGATTTATTTTTATTTTTTGAAAGAGTTATGTAGAGAAGTAGAGACAGATAGACAGGTCTTCCATCTGCTGGTTCATTCCCCGAATGGCTGCAACAGCTGGAGCTGAGCCAATCTGAAGCCAGGAGCCAGGAGCTTCTTCCAGGTCTCCCACGTGGGTACAGGGGCCCAAGGACTTGGGCCATCCTCTTTCAGAGCATTTTGCACTTAACAACCAGCTATCATTCAGAGGCTTTGTTGGGAGTTAATTGTATTTGGTGGTGCCTTTTTTCTTCTTCTTCTAATTTTGCTTCTATTATTTATTCCCTGAGAGTAATGAAGTCATCTTACCACTGCTCTCACAGTCTGTTTTGTTCTCCTCTGGCTTGATTGAATCAAAGATGCAGTTTGGTTTAGTATCTTAGATTTCTCAGAAGCTAATAGTTTATCATCCATTTTAGTTTAGGTAGGAAATTAGAAGGTTGTTAAAAATAACTTTTAAACAAATATTTTCCCAATTTTTTTTAATAAGGAAGATTCTAGAAACCCTTAATAACTTTAATACTTGCAGTGATTTTTAAAATGTTATACTGGGACCAGTGTTGTGGTGTAGCAGGTTAAGCTGCCACCTGTGATGCCGGCATACCATATAGGCACTGGTTTGAGACCTGGCTGCTCTACTTCTGATCCAGCTCCCTGCTAATGCACCCGGGAAGGCAGCAGAGCATGCCTCAAGTGCTTGAGCCGCTGCATCCATGTGGGATACCTGGAAGAGCTCTGGGCTCCTGGCTTTGGCCTGGTGTAGTCCTGGCCTTTGTGGCCATTTGGGGAGTGAACCAGCAGATAGATCTCTCTCCATCTCTCTCTCTCTCTGTCAATCTGCCTTTCAAATTAAATTAAGTAAATAAATTAAAAAAATAAGTTGCCATGTTATACTAACACATAATCTGCTTTGTTTAAAAATCAGAAATGCATATTATACTGAGAACTTTCAGAGTGGTGAGGATGCAGAGACTTAATCAACCCTCTGTTAGCTAATCTGTCTTCTCCAGAGTTTCATTCCTCTGAGAACACATTTCTTCTCCTGCCCCGTAATGTGTGCTTTGTCTGGAAAAAATTCCTTCCGGCTTTTTAGCTTAAACACTTTTCTATGTATTAATACATAATTGCAGGAACCCAACAGGCTGATGTTTATGTAAGTATTCCCAAGACTACTTTTATATAAGTGATAGGAGGGTTATTAACTCTATCGAGATCCTGGCTGTGGTGTTTTTGATTTTGAGGAGTTATTTTGCTTATGCTGGTACTGAATAGCTGTGGCCTAACCCTGACCTGTTTGAGAAGTGAATGCTGTCATTCTTTCGGCTGACTTGGGCAACCTGTGATCCCTCCTGGAAATATTTCTGATCACCTGCTGGCCCATGTGCACTGTGGATAGGAACATGATCTTCCTCCTAAGAGTATTCTAGGCCAAGTATGAGGCTGGCAGCTTGTCTTCAGATCCCCTGATTCTCCCTGTCTGGTAACTTTTTTGTGTCTTAGTAGTTCTTTCTTCTTTTTTAAAAAGATTCATTTATTTATTTGAAAAGCAGAGTTACAGAGAGAGGGAAAAGAGAGAGAGGGAGGGAGGATGGGAGGGGACTTCCATCTGCTGGTTCACTCCCCAAATGACCATAACAGCCAGGGCTGGACCAGGCTGAAGTCAGGAGCCTAGAACTGTTCTGGGTCTTCCACATGAGTGGCAGGGGCCCAATCACTTGAGTCATCTTCTGCTGCTTTCCCAGACACAATAGCAGAGCTGGATTGGAAGTGGAACAGCTGGGACTAGAACTGGCTCCCATATGGGATGCTGGCATCGCAGGCACTAGCTTTACTTGCTACATCACAACGCTGGTCCCAGTTGTTGTTCTCCTCATTCTCCTTTTCTCCTGCTGAGTCACTTTCCTTTGGCACTGACCTTCCAGAAGGTTAAGTTATAGTCACTCTCTTAATCCCTAAAGGCTACTACTTTGCTTGTGAATTGCATTTTTTGAATAAGGGTTTATTCTTGGAGTTATTTTCCCTATCTGCTTTGAGGAATTTCTTTCCTACCAATAGAATTTTTAAAGAGGTAGTAGTTGGTATTGTGTGGGTTAAAATTTGTTTAACTGTGTTGTACAGGATGAGATCAGGACACTCTTATATGAAGTTTGTGGTTGATTGCCCTTAATACTGTAGGTAGGGGCCCTGGCTGTGGTGTAGTAGGTTAAGCCTTTGCCTGAGGCACTGGCATCCCATCTGGGTGTCAGTTTGTGTCCAGCTCTCCTCTTCTTTTTTTTTTTAAACTTTTATTTAGTAAATATAAATTTCCAAAGTACAGTTTATGGATTACAATGGCTTTTCCCCCCCATAACTTCCCTCCCCTCCGCGACCCTTCCCTCTCCCGCTCCCTCTCCCCTTCCATTCACATCAGGATTCATTTTCAATTCTCTTTATATACTGAAGATCAATTTAGTATATTTTAAGTAAAGATTTCAACAGTTTGCACCCACACAGAACATAAAGTGTAAAATACTGTTTGAGTACTAGTTATAGCATTAATTCACATTGAACAACACATTAAGGACA
Organism: Lepus europaeus; assembly: GCF_033115175.1. NCBI lineage: Eukaryota > Metazoa > Chordata > Mammalia > Lagomorpha > Leporidae > Lepus > Lepus europaeus. The sequence goes on along the minus strand of NC_084827.1, from coordinate 167,109,871 downwards.
GAGATCCTACATGGGGAGTAAGTGCACAGTGACTCCTGTTGTTGACTTAACAAATTGACACTCTTGTTTATGGCGTCAGTAATCTCCCTAGGCTCTTGTCATGAGTTACCAAGGCTATGGAAGCCTTTTGAGTTCGCAGACATTGATCTTATTTAGACAAGGTCATAGTCAAAGTGGAAGTTCACTCCTCCTTTCAGAGAAAGGCATCTCCTTCTTTGATGGCCTGTTCTTTCTACTGGGATCTCACTCGCAGAGATCTTTCGTTTAAGTCTTTTTTTTTTTTTGCCAGAGTGTCTTGGCTTTCAATGCCTAAAATACTCTCATGGGCTCTTCAGTCAGATCCGAATGCCTTAAGGGCTGATTCTGCAGCTCTCCTCTTCTGATCCAGCTCTCTGCTTGTGGCCTGTGAAAATAGTGGGAGATGGCCTAAGTATTTGGGCCCCTGCATTCATGCGGGAGAACCGGAAGAAGCTCCTGGCTTCAGATCTGCTCAACTCCGGCCATTGTGGCTATTAGGGGAGTGAACCAGCAGTTGGAAGACCTCTCTTTCTGTCTTTTCCCTCTCCTGTAACTCTACCTCTCAAGTAAATAAATAAATCTTTTTTAAAAAGTACTGTAGGTAGTCCATTTAAAAAAAAATTATTTATTTATTTGAAAGAATTATAGAGAGGTAGAGGCAGAGAGAGAATTCTTCATCTGCTGGTTCAGTCCCCAAATGGCTGCAATGGTCAGAGCTGAGCCAGTCTGAAGCTAGGAGCCAGGAGCTTCTTCTGGGTCTCCTATGTGGGTGCAGGGGCTCAAGGCCTTGGGCTATCTTCTTCTGCTTTCCCAGGCCATAGCAGAGGGCTGGATTGGAAGTGGAGCAGCCGGGACTCGAACTGGCGCCCATATGGGTTGCTGGTGCTGCAGGTGGCAAATTAACATGCTATGTCACAGTGCTGGCTCCAGTCCCTTGTTTAAAGTGTTTATATGTGATGAACTATGCAATGATCTTCTTTTTATTTGTATAGTTGTACTTTGGAAAAGGGAAATAATCCAAAAAAGAGCAAAAATTTATATATGCAATGGATATGTTTATAGAAGCCCTATTTATAATAGTGAATAATTGGAAACAACTCTAAAATGAAATGCTTAAGGAATAATTTTGCCAACTATAATGTATAAATATAATGGTATATTATAAAAATATCTTTAGACATGTGAATATAAATAAATTTAAAAAGCAGATCCTAAGATGGTATAGACACTAATTATAATTATAGGAAAGAATGCATTGTTTATTAAACCCGAGGATACATGATAGTCAACTGTGGCTTAGTAAGCAACACTGAATGTTGCTGCAGGTCCGACTGTCATTTTAACCCATGTGATTAACAACTTAGTCTCTGTGCCTGTTTCTTCCACTGTAGAATGAAAATGATAGTATCTATTCTGTGTGCACCATAGGTTTGTTTGCAGAGGCAAGAATTTTCAAAAAGGATTTTGGGATGGGTAAATCACTCTTCTGAGTAGCCTGGGGATAGGTATTAAGTTGGCCCTCCAAAAAGTGGCATTGGACAAAAGAGTTGCAGATTATTTCTTTCTCTCTCTGTATAATTCTTTCAAATAAAGAGAGACAGAGAGAAAGAAAGAGAGGTCTTCTATCTGCTGGTTCACTCCCTAGTTGGCTGCAGTGGCCGGAGCTGGGCTGGTCTGAAGCCAGGAGCCAGGAGCTTCCTCCAGGTCTCCCACGTGGGTGCAGGGGTCCAAGGACTTGTGCTATCTTTTACTGCTCTCCCAGGCCATAGCAGAGAGCTGTTTTGGAAGTGGAGCAGCCGGGACTTGAATTGGTGCCCATATGGGATACCAGCACTACAGCTGGTGGCTTTACCTGCTGTGCCACAGCACCGGCCCCTTATGGTTTTCTTAGCCTGTTTGGTATTCATTTTCTCATATATGAAATAGAGAATGGACAGGATTGCCTCCAAGGTCATTTACACTTTCAAATTTCTGCATGAGTTTAAATTTAGAAGCTGTGCCTGCTATTGGTACTAACAAACCAGCTCTTTTTTTCTGCCTTTTTAGATGGTGTCATTATGGTACTCATTTATCTGCCAAATAATTCTTTCAGGAATTTGTAATTTATTCTTTAAGGATACCTATGCTATTTGAGATTGTAAAAAGTCCATAGTTCTGTGTTCCCTGGAAGGCCCTTGGTTTTGTCACTATTAGGTGGTGGTAATATTGCAGAACATACCTAGGTGTGTCCTAATGTTAGGGATCATGAATTGTCAGTGTTTTTTTTTTTTTTTCCTTGTTAGGTTTTCTTTATTTAATTTTTAAACCATAAGTTTGCAAATATGAAATTGACAGCTTGACTGAAAGCTTAAAAGCATTTGCAATAAGCCTTGAGTGCCTATGGGCCACACACAGGGAGGGGTTTTTCAGTGGTCCCTGTTCCCCTCCAGCTTGCTCTCTAGCTTATACTATTGCTTGCCCGCGGCAAGCCTCCTAATCTCCTTGTGTTTTGCTTTTTCCCATCTGCAACTTAGCTATCGCACAGAGGGCTTGGTCAGGGCTTCACTGAGACTAGCGCTCTGCATTCATCACAGGTGGGAGGAGAAGAGTAGAAAGCAGGGTACTATGTAGTTACAGTTTCTTTATTCTCTTCTTTCACCCCCTCCTTGCCACCTGAAATTGAATTCTGAAACTAAAACACATCTGTTGTAATTATAGGTTTGAATTTATGTTTACTTCAAGTTAGCCAAAGGTTTTAATTGAATAAGGTAAAGTTTATTGTGAAGTTCTGGATACAGCCTGATATGGTCAACATTTTCATTCTTTACATAGCTAGCACTGTTGTACTGTGTTCATCATCGTCATCATCATCATCATTTTGCTATGATTGTGTAGTAAGCAATTTTATCCATATTTGGCTTGAGCAGTAGTTTCCTTTAAGACTTTTGTCAGGTGAGGGACTATACAGAAAAAGAGCCATTTGTTGGTCCAGTAAGACAGGGTGACCATTCCTTTCATTTTTAGAGTTGTTATTCTAAATATTTCCTGACATGTAGCTAAGAAATGCAAAAATTGGGGGGGGGGATTATTTGAGTGTCAGGATGATAACAATATTAAGGAATAGGAATTTTCAAAACTGACTGACACACCGAGTAAATTTGAGACTGATTTAAAATTGCAGTTAGATAGGTAACCCATAAGCTCCACCACCATTCCTAATTTCCTTCAGATTTTGAAACATTAGTGTCTTTGTATGTACAAGGGAGGCATTAAAAGATTTTTTTTTTTTTTTTGGATAGGCAGAGTGGACAGTGAGAGAGAGAAAAGTCTTCCTTTTCCTTTGGTTCACCCCTCAATGGCCACTGCGGCCAGTGTGCTGCGGCCGGTGCACCACGCTGATCCGAAGCCAGGAGTCAGGTGCTTCTCCTGGTCTCCCATGTGGGCGCAGGGTCCAAGGACTTGGGCCATCCTCCACTGCCATCCTGGGCCACAGCAGAGAGCTGGACTGGAAGAGGAGCAACCAGGACAGAATCCGGCGTCCCAACCGGGACTAGAACCAGGTGTGCCAGCGCCGCAGGCGGAAGTTAGCCTATTGAGCCGCGGCGCCGGCCAACATTAAAAGATTTTAAGATTAGACTCCAAAATGGATTTTACATTTCCCTAGCATTTTCTATTTAGTTATTTAGTATTTGCTCTGCTAGTCACTAAATTTTTCATAAGAAAAGTTAAAAAGTGACAGCCATTAAAATAAATCATACATTCCTCCACACAAATTAAGACTTGGAATTTTTGGAGTCATATGTGAATATTTAGGCATGACAAGATTGTGGTGATTTTTATAAAGATATTTCTCCAGGAGTTAGAAGATTAGGTTGTTCCAGGCTTTGTTGATTTCTTTTAAAGAATAAGGTCCCACAGATCCTCTCCTCATTTGCAGTAGTTTGCCACGCCCTGCCTGGATGGAGTGTTGCTATAACACAGGCTCCCTCTCCAAGTCCCGTGCTGTGGGGTTAAGTAGGTACTTGTTCTCTCACCACTAGTGGCCTTCACTCTGAGAGTTAATGATGTCTGCAGGTGTGTTGGGATTAGCACTGTAAAGTTGTATAAGGGAGTTTCTTTCTTTTGATCTTTAGAAGGGGATGAAAGATGGCCATTAAACTTAAGGGATTAGGTCCCCTCTCTTTACAGACTTTAGGTACCATAAATATTTCACTTCAAATGCAAGGTAAAGAATTCTATACATCTGGGGGAAAATGGGTGTTTTATATTACCAGTTGGAAATTATTCACCCTCCACTTACAAATTAAATGATTTTGCAGAAGTGGTTTCTCTCAGCTTAGTATCTGAAAAAAAAAAAAAAAAAAAGTTTTTTTTTTGTTTGTATTTTGGTAGTGGTATTTTTCCTCCTGTATTCCTAAGCCTTTTAGTATCTTTTTATAAGTTAATATCTTACCTGCATTGCACACTTTTCCTATTTGGGAATTTATGTAATTCCGTTGGTGCTCTCAAAAAACTGCTTATTCTGAAAGTTTCAGAGGAACTATCTTTAAGAATGACAGCATGCTCACTTGTTTGGTATGTTTGTGCTCAGTTTCATTAGCCCTGTATTCTCCCTTGTCTCTTCCTTTTAAATCAGCATTGTTTAGAGAAGGAATGTGATGTTGGTGAGCTGGCATTCAAGTTAGACTATTACTATCAGTGCATTCTCAGAAAACATGTAGGAAATCAGGAGAAAGTCTTACATAGGACAAATGGTCTCAGCCCTACTCCACTCCTTACCCTATTACCCACACTGTCAATTTCACTCCAGAATGGAACACTGAGGATTTTCTTCTGTGTGTCCTTAGTAGGGAGGGCAATGCTTTGGGCAAGAACCAACCCTAGAATAAGCCTATTAAATGATTATTCCTCCCTTCACCCCATATGACATAATCAGTAATTTAGAACAGATTGGAAATATATTCATTCAGCCCAGTGGCTTTCAGTATCTTTATAGGTCTACATTTTGTGTCTTTTTTTCTGAATTTGGGGGCTTAAATAAGTGATAATTTCTTTTAATTACTGTGACATATGAGTAGGTATTCCTTTTCCAATGTTCTCTGTCTCCTTTTTATTTTGTGCTTACTTTTTTATTGCAGAAAATTAAAGTGGTAATGTGTTAAGCTATTAATATGTATTCGTAATGTGAAGAAAGGAAATGTAAAATTGTATAAATAGATGACTGCTTCAGAAATGGGCCAAATAAAGTAGCAAATGAATAAGTTGACTATAGCCAGTGGCAGGGTGTTGAGATAAGGAATTGAGAGTTTCATGCAGGATGACATTGCCCAATGCTTTCAGATTAGTGGTCTGCTCAGTTACCATCGTAAGCTCCTACTTCCGATGCTTCATAAAATTACAGGGATGATTCTGTGTGCATTGCTTATCCAAACTTTGGGCCTATAATATTACTCTAAAAAAAGAAACTGTGAAAGGTGTTTGGCAATGAGCAAGAAAGGGAGCTCACAAACTCTTTGATGGTCAATTAGCCAGAAAATGTGCTAACGACTGGGTGCTCTGCTGGATTATGGGCCCAGGAATTACCCCCAAGGTCCTCAGAGTGGTCCTACCCTTTGAGCACAGACACAATTATAGACCTCAAGGAGATGCTACAAAGGCTTTAATTAAGGGACTTACTTACACCCCACTAGGTTTTGGAAATTAAATTCTTATTTGTGCTTAACTAGTGTTTCTTTTGTCTGGGTTTCCATGTGTATTTCAACAGAGAACACTATTTTCCCCAAATCTGTTTTATGTTGGAAGCCATTTTACTGTGATGGATATCAGTGAAGTTGAGAGCAATCAGAGCAAGGAATGAGAAGGGAAAGTGGGCTGAGAGGCTTTTTGTGGGGCAGCATTTGGGGCTTAGGTTGGAATTTGGAGTTTTTATACACAAATTATTTCCACTTGTTATACTCATAAACCAAGAACTTTGGACTTAAATAGATGGATGAAAGAATGCTAATATACTTGGTAGAATTTGAATTTTGGAATTCTCATTCATGAGGCAATATGGTTTTCCTTGAATTGGCAACTTTATATCTCTAGAAATAGTATGCTGTTCTTTCTCCAAAAGTATGTTATTGTTTGTTTACGGGAAAAAGCAGGCTTTGGCTGCCATCCAGGGTCTGGTTTTCACAAACCTAGACCCCATTTAGCTCAGTTAATATATCACTTCTTTTATTTATGGGTGCATCCTCTTTGGTTAGTGAAGCAAGTGCCTGCAAAGTTTGGTTTGAACTATGAAGGTTTTAAAAAGTACTAGGGGGCCCCACATTGTGGTGTAGCAGGTTAAGCCACCACCTGCAACACAAGCATCCTACATGGGTGCCTATTTGAGTCCCAGCTGTTCGACTTCTGAACCAGCTTTCTGCTAATGCTCCTGGAAAAACAGTGGAAGATGGCCAAGTGCTTGAGCCTTGTACCCAGCTGGGAAACCTGGAAGCAGCTCATTGCTCTTGGCTCAGTCCCAGCCATTGCAGCCACTTGAGGAGTGAACCAGCAGATGGAAGACCTCCCTCTCTCTCCTTCCCTCACTCCCCCTCTCTCTCTGTAACTCTGTGTTTCAAATAGGTTAAGAAAAGTTTTTTTTTTTAAGTACTAGGAACTGCTGTATATTATTAACATCAAAATTTTTTGTGTGTCTTTTTTTTTTTTTAAAGATATATTTATTTGAAAGGCAGAGAGCAAGAGCAAGAGAGCGAGAGAGTTATTTTCCATTCACTGGTTCAGCACCCAGATGGCCACAGTGGGTTAAGGCTGGGCCAAGCAAAAGTCAGGAGCCAAGAACTCCATCTATATCTCCAGTGTGGGTGGCAAGGACCCGGGTAATTAGGCCATTATCTACTGCCTTCCCAGATGCATTAGCAGGTAGCTGAATCAGAAGCGGAACAAGCAGAACTCAAACCGGCATTGCAATATGTGATGCCAGTATCACAAGTATTGGCTTCACCCTCTGCACCACAAAGGTAGCCTCTCTTGGTATTTTAGTTCACATGCGACATTGGTTCAAGAGGCACATTTTCTAGGTTCTTTTGGTCACCTGTAATTACTTGCAGACCCTTTTGCACTCGTCTCAGTTTGTGTATGTAGAGGACAGAGCTTCCTCCTTGCTCTGATTGAACAGAAGATTCAAATAAGAAAATGATTAGATGTGTTTATATCATGATATGACCTTGATGGAAATGAAAAGATGAGAAATGGCAAGCCAAGTTAAGTGGTTAACACAGTTTTAAATGTTAAAATGCACAGTTTTCAGCAAAGTTGAGTTTATACAGAAAACTCATGAAGAGACTGAACTTAATATTTATATAGGGAGGGATAGATGAGTATTGGCTCAGGGCAGCAGGCACTTTGGTGCCTGTTCCACTGGGATGCAGTTACGGCTTCTAATCCAGGTGCAGTATATGTAGTAACTCAGGCAGGTCCATGTGCTAGGTAAGCCTTTGATATTTTTCTTATTTATACTGCTCTTATACTTGGGTATGTTTTAACAGTACATAATATGAATTTGCATTCTCTTTGCCTTTTTTGAAAAGAGAGAAAGTTGTGGTGTATTTTTGTTTGACCAAGAACCTAGTTGGCTACTGACATAAAACAGTTAAGTTTGCTCCAAATGTCTAGAGAAATAGAATTGGCACTGAAGAATACAGGAAGTTTCAGAGATTTTGTGGAAAAGTGGAATTAAAAGATAAGTTTATTTTGGTGCAAAAAATTTGAAATACATGTATAGTTTTTTCAGAGTGCATTTTCCGTGAACTTTTTGAAGACCCTGCGTATGCATGAATTTACTAAAAAGTGCTGATTCAAAAACTTGTTTTATGAAGTAAAAATTCTAAGTTCTTATCTGTTAGGCTTTATTTTGCTAACATTGTCAGAACTAGCACATCTGTTTTAGATTCTAAAATAGTTTGGTTTTATGCTTCAGTAAAAATGAATTCAATCAAATTGGAATTGAAGATAGATAAAAGGAAGTGTTCCTAAGCATAGCAAGGTTATCAGGGAAGGTCTTGAGTGTTTCCTTTCTAAGTGGCCTTTAAAAATAGGCTGCCATCAGGGTGGGCATTGGCACAGCAGTTAACACATAGTTTGGGATGTTTGCATCTCATATTGGAGTGCCTGGGTTCAAGTCCTAGTCTACTTCCAGTTCCAGTTCCGCTGCCAACAGCAGATGATGGCTCCATACGTAGGTCCTTGCTGCCCACTTGGAAGACACCAGTATTGAGTTCCAGTCTCTTGGATTCAAACTGGCCCAGCCCAGGCTAGTGTGCTTTTTCAGATAGTGTAGGCATATTCAGATACAGATCTGTGTAAATGGGTGCCATGGTGATGGAAATGGAATAAATGAGTCTCAGCAGACCTTGTGATTCCTTTTTTTTTTTTTTTCCTTGCAAAGCAGAGAGACATAGAGACAGAGATCTTCCATCTACTGGTTCACATCCCAAATGCCGTGACAACTAGGGCTGGGATAGTCCAAAACAAGGATTCTAGAACTTAATGTAATCTCCCACATGGTGTGACAGAGACCCAAGTACTGGAGCCATCATCTGCTGCCTCCCAGGGTATGAATTAGTAGGAAGCTGCAATTGGGAGTAGAATTGAGATTCAAACACAGAAGATTCCATTATCAAATGCAGGTGTCTCAGGCAGTATCTTAACTGTCATGCCAAACACCCCCACCTCCAGAGTTCTCTTTTTCTTGATTATACTGCTCATCTTCAACACTTTATACATACTTCATTGATTGGACATCTGAATATTTCTTTTCCTTGGAGGGGGCATAGGTTTTTTTTAAAAAATTAATTTATTTTTCTTGAAAGTCAGTTAGAGGAGAGAGAGAGAGAGAAAGAGAAAGAGAGAAAGTCTTCCATCCACTGGTTCACTCCCCAGATGGCTGCAACAGAAGGAACTGGGCCGGTCTGAAGCCAGGAGCCAGGAGCTTCTTCCAGGCCTCCCACATGGCTACAAGGCCCAAGGACTTGGGCCATCTTCCACTGCTTTCCCAGGCCATAGCAGAGAGCTGAATGGGAAGTGGAGCAGCCAGAACTTGAATTGGTGCCCATATGGGATGCCGGCACTGCAGGCGGCAGCTTTACCCGCTACGCCACAGCACCAGCCCCCCTAGGTTTGTTTTTAAAGTAAGGTTTAGTGTTTTTTTTTTTTTTTTTTATCATCTTTATCAGATTTGCCAATATTCATATCTCTCTAAGGCTGTACACTATCATTCCAGTTTGGTTTTTGCATCATTTTGTTTGATTCCCTTCTCTACATTTCTCCCCAGATGTGAGTTAGGTCATAGAACCAGACTTCATAATGCTTCAATGCAGTTCATTGAGATTCTTCCTTTAATAGATAGTGAAGGAGAATTGTTTAGTCTGCAGGAATGTGTGAAACAGGTTACCTTATATTTAAACCAGGTTGCTTTGGGATTATATAAGAATGATGATTAAAAATGTTAGGTCTTGATCCAGAAGTATAAACAAATGCCTCTGTGCTGTTTGCAAAATATGTATAATTTTATGTCCCTGTGATGCTAGTGGGACAACAGCAGGTTCCCTCCTCTCCAGCTTGATTCTGTATTCCTTAATTATGCCAACCATGGAGCCACTGCAGAGATTCAGCAGTTCATTCTTGGGTAAATGATGCACTCTCTGAAGTGGCAGGCTGGAGGCTGTGGCCCAACTCCACTGGGTATTCAGAGCGCATGCCAGTAAATGTTTTCGTTGAATCAGTCAGGAGTTGTGGGCCTGATCCCTTTTCAAGTTGGTGGTGAGAGAAATGAGTAAGCGCCTTTTTTAGCTTTAGTAGAGTACACAGCATTGATAAACTTCTGTGGCATTGGTTAATTTGGTAGATATGGGGTGAGCCTATGTTTGTTTTAGTTAAACCTCAGGAACTGTTAGTAGTTTGGTAAGCCCAGATCAGTGCATTGGCACCCAGATGCAGAGAGAACTTTCTGCTTGTCTTGAAGTAAACTCAGGGTTCAATCCAGGCTTGTTTGGGGCTGGCCTTTGCTGTGGTTTTACAGTGGATGCTCCCAAATGGCTTTCAAAGTCCTTTACAGAAAGGAACGTGGGGTCATGTTCTGGTACATGGCCGGCCTGTACATGTGGTCTCTATAGTCAGCCTAAGACACTCCGCGTGGGTTTCTCCATTATTAATGTGAAACTAAGTGATGTGAGCAGTGAATAAATTGAGTATAAACTTAACCATCAAGTATCACTATGGAAAAACCTGTTTCCAAACAGGTTCCTCCTGTGTAAGTTCATCAGTTTTACGTTTCATTTTTTTCCTTTGTCTTTCTTGGGACCAGTTCCAAGTGCAGGCACAGTTCCCCTAAGACATCTCCTGACTGAGTTCCTTTAGCCTCCTTATTTTATCCACCCTACTTGGGCCCCTGTGATGAAGAGTTTAGAGCTCTTGAGCCAGGGATGTGGCCCAATAGGGTCACTGATTTCATCACCAGCTTCCCATATCAGAGTGTTGGTTCAAGTCCTGGGTGTTCTGCTTCTGATATAGCTTCCTGCTAATGTGCATGGGAAAGCAGTAGAAGATGGCCCAGGTACTTGGGCCCTTGACATCATGTAGGAGACCAGAATGGAGTTCCTGGCTCCTGGCTTCAGCCAGCCCAGACCTATGTGGTACAGCCATTTCAGGAGTGAACCAGCAGATGAAAGATCTTTCTCTTTCTGTCTTTCTCTCCCACCATTTCTCTTTCTCTTTCTCCCTCTCTCTGTCACTCTACCTTTCAAATAAATAAATTAATTTTTTTTTTAAATAAAGGGCTTGGGACCCGTGTTAGGGTGCCGCGAGTTAAAGCCGCTGCCAGTGACACAAAGCATCCTATGTGATCACTGGTTCTAATCCCGCTGCTTCACTTCCAATCCAGCTCTCTGCTAATGTGTCTGGGAAAACAGTGGAAGATGGCCCAAGTGCTTGGGCCCCTGCCACTCACTTGGGAGACCTCTGATGGAGTTTCTGGCTCCTAATTCCTTCCTGGCCCAACCCTGGCTATTGCAGCCATTTGGGAAATGAACCAGTGAATAGAAGATAACTCTGCCTCTCTCTCTGCCTTTCAAATAAATATAAATATTAAAAAATGCAGGGACTGTAATTTCATATTTGCTCCTAATTTTTTTCTTATAAGAACATCTTGGTGCAATTACAAATAGTTCTAATACTAGAAAGTGTGAGGGAGCACTGTTTTCATAGCCAGTGGTTTAAAGAGGAGTGGTTCTTTTTAAAGTAGATTAGTGGGCTTTTAGTGTTAAATGTGTATTGACCTTTTTTTGCCAGAAGAAACATTGATTTTTCTCTCACTATGTTTTTCAGGCTCCGCCTTCTTCCCTGGGCGATGTGCTGAGATCTTTGCCAGGGGTCAAAGCATCGGGAAGCTTGGGGTCCTTCATCCTGATGTTATCACCAAATTTGAGCTGACCATGCCCTGCTCCTCCCTGGAAATCAATATTGAGCCCTTTTTGTGAAGATGGTCTCTGTTGTGTGATTCTCTCTCTCCTCAAGTGTCCCTTTCTCCTCCCCTGGTGTCCCTCAGCCCTTTTCCACCGGGAACATCCATTTGTGCTTTAATGTTTAATAAACTAAAGGCGCTGTCTGGCTCCCTGAGCAAATCCCCTTTCCCTGCATTAGGTCAGCGAATGCAGCCTACGAATGTGTTGACTGTGCACAGCTGGGTTGCTGTTTCAAAGTCCCGGGAAGAGCCGGAAGAATGCACTACAGAGCACATGTCATCAGGCCCCCTGGCTCAGAACTTCACATGGTAGCCCATGCCTCCTGCTTAACAGGGTCCCCTTCTTTTCCTCATTTATGAAACAAGATAATGACTAGAGCACACATTACAAGAGTCTGAGGTAACTAAGATTTTTAGCTTCATTGTCCACATTCAACATATATTCATTTTTGGGAAACCAAAATATAGTATTTTTATAAAACCTTTAAGAATCAATTATGGAGGCATGCTTTTGGACACTCATATCTGATATTGGAGTACCTGGATTTGAGTCCTAGCTCCACTCCCAATTCCAGCTTCCTGCTAATGTGCACCCTGAGAGGCTTAAGTACTTGTATCCCTGCCACCCACGTTGGAGACCTGGATTGTGTTTCTGTCTTCAACCTGGTACAGCCCCAGTGGGAAAGGGCCAGGACATTTATGAACTGAACCACTAGATGGGAACTCTCTGTCTATATGTCTCTCTGCCTTTCAAATAAAAAACATTTATAGTTTAGCAGTTAACAGTTTGAAGTAATTTTATTTCATTTATTTTTTTAAAGATTTATTTACTTATTTGAAAGGCAGAGTTACAGAGAGGCAGAAGCAGAGAGAGAGAGAGGTCTTCCATCTGCTGGTTCACTCCCCAGATGGCCACAGGGAACTGCTCTGATCCAAAGCCAGAGGGGCCAGGAGCTTCTTGCAGGTCTTTATGAGTGCAGGGGCCCAAGGAGTTGAGCCAGCTAATACTGCTTTCCCAGGCGATAACAGACAGCTGGATTTAAGAATGAATGAGGGCTGGCATTGTGGCGCAGTGGGTAAAGCCACTGTCTGCAGTGCCAGCATCCCATATGGGTGCCAGTTCGAGTTCCAGTAACTCCAGTTCAGATATAGCTACCTGCTAATGTGCCTGGGAAAGCTGTGGCACATGGTCCAGATCTTTGGGACCCTGTCACTGATGTGGCAGGCCTGGACGAAACTCCTGGCTCTTGGCTTTGGCCTGGCCCTTTCCCAGCCCTAGCCCCAGGCATTGTGGCCTTTTAGGGAGTAAAGCAGCATATAGAAGATCTGTCTTTTTCTCTGTAACTGCCTTTCAAATAAATAAGTCTTTAAGAGTAGATTTTGGGGTGATAAAAATATTTTATACCTTAATTCAGGGGGTAGGTATAGCTAGGTATGCATTATATACCTCAGTGAAGCTGAGAGGAAAAATGTAATGCAGTGTGGCATTTTAATTTTAACCACTCAACACAGCTAATGTATACATAAGGTAAAATGGCTTGTATTTTAGAATAGGGATTTCTGGTCAACATGGCTTACTGGTTCTGTCAAGTTGTCAGTGATTAAAATCATGACTCAAGAATCATGACAGGGGCTGGCATAGCGTAGCGGGTAAAGCTGCCACCTGTGGTGCCAGCATCCCATATGGGTGCCGGTTCGAGTCCTGGCTGCTCCATTTCTGATCCAGCTCTCTGCTATGGCCTGGGATAGCAGTAGATGATGGCTCAAGTCCTTGGGCCCCTGCACCCGTGTAGGAGACCCAGAATAAGCTCTTGGCTCCTGGCTTCGGCTCGGTGCAGCTCCGGCCATTGCGGCCAACTGGGGAGTGAACCAGTGGATGGAAGACCTCTCTCTCTGCTTCTTCTCTTTCTATGTAACTCTGACTTTCAAGTAAATAAATACATCTTTAAAAAAAATAAAAATAAAGAATCGTATGACAGCCATTGATGAAGTGAATGGAACCATTTGTTCTGTTAACAACTAGCCACTTATATATATTTTTTGTATAGTCAGAAATTACTTGTAATGAAAAACTCACCAGTAGCTAATTGTATATCCCAGCATGGAAGAGGGAAGGTCAAGTCCATGCATCATAGAGATGTTCCTACCGTCTGAGTCAGGAAACTGCAGGAAGGAAAAGTTAATGGCTGTACTGGGCGTGAACCTTCAGCTAATGGGCGCAGGGGCTCCACAGCCAGATCATCTTACACTTGTTCCCTCTGAAGCAAATGAACTCTAGCCAGGGCAGCCTGTGGATACTGCCAAGAGCCTTTACTGGATAAGACACACACCTGCTTAATAAAAACTGAGAGCTTTAGTATTAAAAGGAAAATTACATTGATTTTTATTCTGGCTTACAGGTCAGTTCTATTATTAGAGTTTGGCATTCCTGCCTTGCTGTTTTGTTCAAAGTATTTTCCATGTGATCTTGTTTCATAGTTTTAATTTTTTTTTTTTTTTTGGTTTAGCAATTGTAGGAGATAGAAAGGAAAACAGTTGAACTTCAGAGTGATTAATGACTTGCTTAGAAATTATATAACCAATAAATGGGGTTGGAGATCACAGCTGACTTGATGATTTGCATCATTTACCTATTTATCCAAAATGTTGAGCCTTCTTGTAAGTTTTTTTTTTTAATGTTTATGTTTATCTGAAAAGCAGAGAGAAGGATCTCCTGTTTGCTGGTTCACTCCCCAGATGCTCACAACAGCCAGTGCTAGGACAGGCTGAAACCAGGAATTCCATCCGGATTTTCCACATGTGTGGCAAGGACCCACATATTCAAGCCATCAACTGCTGCCTCCCAGCAGATGCATTAGCAGGAGGCTGGATCAGAAATGGAATAGCTGGGATTCGAACCAGGCACTCCAATAAGGGATGCAGGATTTCAAGCAGTGGTTTTAACCACTGTGCCACAACTCCCACCCCCTACAAGTTTTGTTTTGTTGTAATAAAAAATACTGAAAAAAATTAGGAATCATAGTTATTTAAAAAATTATATAAGTAGGGAGCCAGCATTGTTCTTCATTCTTCATCTGTTAATTTTGGCTAGAGACATGTCGTAATTATCCATTAGCAAATATTTTGAAAGTGCCACCAATCTTAGGATGCCCTGACAAGGCTATCTGAGAGAGCTGCCACAGAATTGGAATTAGAGGACTTGTCAGACATGAAGTAAATCTGATCTTTAGGACAGAAAAGTGAAGATGAGAAGATGTGCCTGTTTGATACCAAATGGGATAGGAAAAGACATTTTTCTGCTCTCTAAAAACCACAACTTTTTCATATAGGGAATGAAAATACTCCCCTCCAAAAAACAAGCACCTGTTTTGGACCAACAAGAAACCAATTGTGATAGATGCTGGCCCTTGTACACATCCTCATTTTGTCTGGACAGAAACAGGGTAACAACCCAGTCAGAGGTGGGGTGGATGAATTAGATTTCTTACCTGTGAGTCTTGAGCAGAACATTTACATCAGGAGCACTGGGAGTGATGTCAAGGCTGATGAAGCAAGATAAGCCAGACAGAGTCACCTGGGAACAAATTGTACTATGGGGAAGAGAGATCATTTAGGCCAGGGGCAAGTGGGAAACACCATGCCCAACACCTTTCACACACAGACCCTGGACTGCGGAATATTGGAGCATACTGGAATTCTCTTGATTTGTAAGATACTTCAACATCTTTTTGTCAGTGCCCAGTTAAGATGGCTAAACTGTTGTTTATTTCATGGGCATGTGCATAATTTACCCATCCTTCACCCTATATGTCTAGTTCCCATGTGACCGAGTGCAGACTAGAAACCAAGGAGGCCTCACTCCTTGCAGGCTCATGGATGGATACAGGTAGGCACAGGTGTTAAGACAGCACCCAGTTGCCACCCTAAGCTGCCCACAATGATCCAAGGCCAGCTTTGGGTGTGTTAAAGAGGCAATAGCATTCTTGGAACACCTGCAGAGGAGAGTCTGGCTTGTGCTCTGATCAAGGGCATCCTGATATCTTAGCAAGGAGAAGGCCAGCAGATGTGTTGAGTGTGTGTGCTAAAGAAACGTTACAGCCAGAGTTCCTAGCTACATCCTTGCTTTTCTTGTTTGTTTTTGCATGCCATATAGACAGGCGTGGAAAAGGAAGAAGAATGTTTGGCTTCACATAGCTCCCTTGTCTCATGTGCTACAGTTTTCAGAACTTAACATTTATTCATGGCCCACATTCAACTCTCATTCTTAATATGTAAATATGCAAGCCTGTATTTCAGGTGTGCTCCCAAAAGCAAAGGATATGAGGTGTGTCCACAGTCGTTTATTAAAGCCTTATGTTCACAGAAATGAAGAATCATCACATGATTTTTTAGGGCACTTACAATTGTTTTTTTTTAATTTATATTTTTAATATCACTGACTATTGAATAAGCTTTAGTAGTTTGTGTCTTTTAAGGAATTTGTTCATGTAATTTGTCAAACTTATTGGCATAAAGTTGTACATAACATGTGTTGCCTTATTTTAAAAAAAAAAAAGATTTATTTTATTTGAAAGGGAAAGTTACAGAGAGGCAGAGGCAAAGAGAGAGAGAAGTCTTCCATCCATTGGTTCACTCCCCAATTGGCCACAACAGTTAGAGCTGTGGCGATCCGAAGTCAGGAGCCAGGAGTGTCCTCCGGGTCCCCCATGTAGGCGCAGGGGCCCAAGCACTTGGGCCATCCTCCACCGTCTTCCCAGGCCACAGCAGAGAGCTGGATTGGAAGAGGAGCAGCCAGAACTTGAACTGGTGCCCACATGGGATACTGGCACTGCAGGCGGCAGCTTCACCCACCTCGCCACAGCGCCAGACCCACAATTTATGTTTAAAAAAACACAAGCAGCTTTGAGGAAATAATTCTCTAAAGTGAGAGATGTGTGTACAGCTATTCCATTTGGCTCTGTAGCCTCTTATTAGAGAATGAGGGCTTCATTCATAATCATCAAAGCGAAAAGGGGGAAGTCCATTTAGAGGCCCTCTAAAGAACCTGGGTCACGGTGGAAAAATTTATAGGGGCATGCATGTGGCGCAGGGGTTCAGTAGCCACTTGGGCCTCCTGTGTCCAGTATTGGGGTGTCTGGTTCTCATTTTCCTCTTATGTGCATCCTGAGAGGAAGCAAGTGAGTACTGCCTTGCCACCCATATGGGAGACCTCAATGGAATTTCAGGTTCCTGGCTTCAGCCTGGCTCAGCCTCGGCCATTGTGACCAAGTGGGATCAAAGCTCTGTCTCTGCCTTTCACATAAACATGTATTTTAATTTTCACAAATGAAGTTTCACAGGAGTGGTTCAGGGAAGGATGAGGAAAGCAGTGGGCATGAAGGGCATGAACTGACCCCCAGCTGCTTCTGGTCTCCACCGAAAGCACAGCAAGAGGAATTGGGAATAAGGTTGTATATGAGCAGTTCTGAGACAGAGATGGAGAAGAGGTGAATGAAGAATGACCAAAGGAGGCTGTTCACTTAATTCTGGCTGCCACCTCACTAGAAAGGGCTTCTCCCACTTCCTTCCTTTCCTCAATGTCAAAGCCCCTTGGTCATCCTTTATTCCATCGCTGACACTGTTATTCTTACCCACAATCACCAACTGCAATGTGGGTTGGGTTGGGTTTTTCCTTGTAATAGCTGGAGGGGTTTGGGCAGGTGCCTCCAACCAGCTGTTCACTAAGCATGGAATATCATCTCAGACCTCCTTCCCATCACATTCCCCATGCAAACTCCATCTGTTCTTTAAGCCTGGTTCATGCAATACATCTTCCACAAAGCCTGCCTTGAGTTGCTATAGCCCTCAAGCTGGGTTCACTCTCCCCCTCCTCTCAATTCCCTTGTCATGGTTTTTTTTCTACATCCTTAACACTTTGGAGCTTGAATTATAATTCTCAGAGCTTGTGTCTTTCTCCTGGGATAACTCCACAGGACACGTTGGAGTTTCACATCCCCATGGTGCCCTGCATAGTGTCTAATAAATACATATTGCTCAAAATACAAGTAGACTCTTAGACTGGCCCTTGCAATTAATAGTGTCAACTTCCTGGATCATTTCAAATAGCAAATTGGAGTGCTTAAAGGCAGAGAACATGGTTGCAATGATGTGGATCTCAATTACAGTAGTGGTTTGGTTTAGCAGAGTATACTCATCTGTGAAAACCTTGTACTACCCTTGTTACCTAAACTAGCAAAGTCTGTAACATTTATTTTTCAGTACACAGTGATCTTTATCTCCACATTTAGTAAAAGGGGCTGGCACTGTGGCTTACTAGACTAAGCTTCCACCTGTGGCGCCAGCATCCCATACAGGCACCAGTTCATGTCCTGGCTGCTCCTCTTCCAATCCAGCTCTCTGCTGATGGCTTGGGAAAGCAGTGGAAGACGGTCCAAGTGCCTGGGTCCCTGCATTTGTGTGTGAAGAAGCTCCTAGCTGCAGATCAGCCCAGCTGTGGTGGTTGCAGCTGTTTGGGGAGTGAATCAGCAGATGGAAGAGCTTGCTATCTTTCCCTCTCTCTGTAACTCTACTTCTCAAATAATTTTTTTAAAGGACACACCAATATCAAGGAGTTAGAGGTGTGGTTGTAAACATTACCGCCTACTACTTACTGCTCACCACACCTATGGTCATGCTGAGGCTCACCACCATTTATTTGCCTTTGATTAAGTTATGTCAACAGCAATCATAGGCTGCCACTTACCTTTGTCCTCTTTTCAGGTCAAATCCAATGGAACCAAAGGAAAAGATCGAGTTTAAGAAAAAAAAAAAAAAACAGACACTGGCTCTTAAAAGCATTTAATAACTCATGACCAAACAAAAATTATTTTAAAAAGACTACATTTATATACAGTACACAAGCAACACAGCTGAAGGCTTCCAAAATAGAAACCTGGAGCATATGGCCCTGAAACACCACATGTTTGGATTATACTTGGGAAGCGTGAGTTGCCTATTGGGCGAGAAAATCCTATGTTACAGTGAGGCCACTGGCCATGCTGTGATTTCAGCCACTGCAATTTAAGGGGTTTTAGTTGATCTCATCTAGGTTTTTTTGTCCCCTGTCTTCTGTTATGGTGCAGGTTTGAGCAAAACTGGCATGAAATGACTGTTTAGAATGAAGGTTACTGGATGGACACCTTGACCCAGACTGGTATTAGATTGGGGGCACAATAGGACAGTTTGCAAAAGAATATGTCATTTCACCTGGCTCCTGGCCAATAACACTGAAGTCTTTGGTGTCACAGTTCCCAAAAGCAAGAATGACCAGGCCACCAGTCCTAAGCTTATATTGAATACATTATGGTGAGCTTGACTTTTAAATTCTTAATCAACATTCCAGATCCAGAGAGGGGCTTCGAACCAAGACAAAAGCCAAGCCGGCAGGGGGCAGTCTTTCTCCAGAGAGAATATCCCACTGTCAGGCTACTGAAGGCAGACTGAAGGGGCTAGGCAGCGGTGTGTGAGAACTGGACAACCTGAAACTCTGGGTGAGAAATGGATGCAAAGGGGCTGGAAAGACAACAGTATGAATCAGGTCATGATTTTTTTTCTCAATCTGTTCTGCCAGATGCTAGACAAAGAACAGGTGTGCTCAAAAACTGAGTTTGGCCTCACCAGTGTAGACTTTTAATTTTTTTTTTTTTTTTTTTTTTTTGATCACTGGGATCAGATAACTTTAAAAAGTGACCAACCCTGACAAATCCTTGGGTCATTCTTTAATGTCCTGTGGCTGATATATTCACTCTCAATTCTAACTGTGTAACTAACTATAGCCTGAAATACATCAATGCAACTACATGAACTTCTGATGGTCAGGGCTTAAAACAAAGGGACAGCGTAAAATCTTTACGTATGTATGTGTGTTTGTACATAACCAGCACCCACCTCTGTGACAATAATCATAGCCCCTCTTTTGTAAAGACACAAGTGGGAAAGCTAGCCCTTTTGTCAGTTGACTTCAGACCAATCAATGAAAACATTTTGTGTAAAGATTATCCAGTGTTGTGATCTCTGGTTTTGCAGCTGGGGAAACTGAAGGGCAGGAAAGTGCCTGTTTATCCAACCAACAGCTTCCTACTGAAGGGGTGTTCAGAGGCTGGCTGTGCCAGTCCACCAGGGCTTTCTACCTTCAGCCCAGTGGCTGTAAATGCCACTCAGAGTTTGATATCACAGCAGTCAAATGACAGGTCATTATGACCCTTGCCTTCTATGATAAGCTTGAAAGAATTTTAAGTGAAAATGAGATGTTCTGCTAAAAATTATTTGGCTTGAGAAATTGTATCCTAAGTCACACACCAAAGATCACACCAACAACAAGGCTATGGGACATATTTGAAATTGGGAAAAGTGTGGTTTTCAGTTTGACACTGGATGCTCAGAGGCCAAATGTTCCAAAGTGTGTGCATGGCGATGAGGAATCAGGACCATGAAACACTGGCATCAGCCCAGCCTCTGTAGCTCAAAAGATGCTTTATTAGCTCCATTTACATCAATCTTAAAGAAAGCTGTAGATTCCTGTTCCTTACTTTTAAGAACTGAAGAGAAGCCCCTGGAAGGAGCTCTCTGGTGCTTGCACCAAGGTCACTTTCCTAAACCTATGGGGCACCTGCCCTCAGTTTGGGGTACATTGTGCCCTGATGGCTTGTTTTCCTACGAGGGGCCAAACTGGTTCTCACATTAATTACCCTGAAAATTGCTGAGAGATAGGAGGTGGGAGGATGAAAAGGGAGCCCCTGTTTCTACTTCATGGATGATGAAATAGATTTACAGCAAGAAACTAAGAAATAAAGAAGATGCTCAGAGAGAGCGGCCTCGTCAGGCGATGTCAGGGAGGCTGATCCCCTCCTTGTCAGGCCCCGGAGAGGATTAAGTTGGTCCATTCTCCTGTTGGTCCACTTTGGTGGGCAGTTGCCAGTGCCTTCCAAGTTTATATAAAAGCCACAAGAGCTGAAGATGGATAGAGAGCTTATCCCAAGCCACTCATGAGCAGGAGACAGTAGGAGTCTCAATGAATCCTGAAAGTCTCCACTTACAATGAAAGCTAACTCTCAACTTGCCAGGAGTGGTGGCAGCAGCCAGTAGTCTCATGAGTCAGAATAGCAATAGTACTTGAAAGCCTGCAAAATACACAGACAAGGAAGAGAAGATTGCTATTTCAACATGAAGGCCTAAAGGCGAATTGGACTCAGAAGGAAAGCAGGACCTTCCCTGTGACCTCAAAGCTCTGCCACTGCCTCCCACAACTCCAGAGCCATCCTTACTTGGAGTGGGCTCACCCCCTGAGCAGGTGTAGTATAATCTGAGTGACACTGAGGAATTAACCCTGTCCAACAAATGCAGTTTTATATAGCGCCACCCTTTCTTTTGGGTCAAAGTTCCAATTTTGGAAATGAGACTTGGTGCTGGGCAAGGCCATGACCAAAAAGAATGACCCTACCTCCAGCCTCCCAGATCATCCCATCTCCTCTGGGCCTCCAGACCCCAGTGGGGCATAGAGCCAAGCCTGCAGCCTATTACTGGGTCTAAGTGCATGTAACAGAAAGTATGTTACGCTGAGGTTATGCTTAAAGACCTCAGCTGTAGTTTTTAGCCTGAGTTCTACTGTAGCATAACACTTACCAACTAATGGTGCCTGTGAGAAAATTTCCCCTTTAGCACAGCAGCATCATTCATCTCATATTAGCAAGAGAGACATATGGCAAGATTTTTTTTTTTTTTAAGAAAACTGAATTGTCAAGACTTGCCCACCCAACAATTTTCCTATGTCTTAGTTCTCCTGCCCATGTGGGCTAGTTCCCAGCTGTTGGAGGTTCAGAGTAATCCCAGCAACCTGTGCAGCATTGGCACAAAGGTTGTAGCACAGATGCCAACAGATGTGTAGGTGACAAACTTGTAAGGCACTTCAATCTCCAGTCTTCGCCGGGCCTCCTTGTTCCTGGTGACCACGTTGAACCACGAATATAATACTTGCAGCGAGAGATTCTGTACAAGTTGACGAACCAAGAGGATCAGCACAATCCCCACTGCAAATTTGGTTAGACCCAAAACTAACATGCCAGTGGTGAGTGGTGGGATGTTCTGAACAACAGGGAGAGATTCAGCAGGCATGGACACGAGCTGGAAGAAGTGGTTGATCCAGAATCCTATGGTCACTCCAGCGCCGGCAGCCAGAATTGTGGTGGTATCTGCTCTGGTTGGACTGTAGTAATCAGACACGGGGTAATTGTAACACAAGAAGAACGGCACAACTATGACACACACTGGGAAGAGGGGACTGGCTGAGTCCAAGTAGTCAAGGAGAGTCCAGGCGGGGTAGGTGAGGCCAATGAGGAGTGCGGTAATCAGGACACCACCCAGCACATCCTATGAGAAGGAAAGAAGAGAATAGGGTAGGCCCATGAGTGCTTCCTTGCATGTAGGCATCATTTTGAGTCACCTATGGGTGATTTGATATCTAAAATAGGATATTTGCGTTGTTTTATTTTATAGCACGTGTTCAAGAAAATGAAAAGTTATACAAGCTTAAAATGAAAATATGTTCACAACAATCAGGCTGTTTGTGTTACCTCTTCCAATTTTTCTGTACTTTGGAATAAATTCTCTGCCTTCTTGATGAACAGCTATAATCTCATTGTTCCTTCAATCTGATATTGTTCTATTATTTAAATCTTATAAGTAGGACTGGTGGAGTAGTACAGTGGGTTAAGGTGTTGCCTATGATACCAGCATCCCATATGAGCCCTGATGCTAGTCCTGGCTGCTCCACTTCTGATTCAGCTCCCTACTAATGCACCTTGGCAAGCAGCAGAAGAAAAGCCAAGTGTGTGGGCCCCTGCCATCCATGTGGGAGACCTGGATGGAGTTCCAGGCTCCTGGCTTCAGCCTGGTCCAGCCCCAATTGTTGTGTACATTTGGGGAGTGAACCATGGATGGAAGATCTCTCACTTTCTCTGTCTCTGTCTCTCTTTTTGTAACTCTGCCTTTCAAATAAATAAATAAATAAATAAATCTTTTTTTCTTAAAAAACAAGTGTTTCAATAGTTGTAGCACAAGTATTGTCACAGTCTTCACAGAAGGGGAGTCATCCTTTCTGGGCAGGCAGAGGCTACAGGCTGGCTGGAGTGTCACATCCACGCAGCAAACACACCGTGGGACTTAGACAACATGTGTACTTGGAGGGGTCTTAGAAGAGATTTTGGATGTGGTGGTGCCAAGCCCCCCTCTTCTAGTCATGTCACCACCAACCCCTCCATCTTCAGAGATGGGATTCCAAACCGTGTGCATGCCATTTCACTGAGAAGAAGCACCATGCTTTAATCAATCCTATTCTAGATTATAGTTTTCTTTCTTTCTTCCCTCTTTGTTTAAAATATTTTTTACTCTTCAATTTCACACACTTTTGTCTTTCCTTAGTCTTCTCCTTGCAAAATTTATTATAATCTAAAAATGTCAAGGTACTTTACACAACTAAGTACTCAATACAACTAAGGCACTCAGTACAGCTAGGTCATAGAAAGAACTTGCTGTGCTTTTGTTACAAAGTTCCATGTGGATTATTTTGAAAGTTTACAATTGAAAAAACTTTAAACACAGTTCCCAATGCATTAGGAAACTTGGAAAACATCAAAAACTAATACATGTGCATGATAGAAAAATCTGGGAAACTCTGAAAGGTGTAAGAAAAATAGATCCATAGTTCCACCACCCAGAACTAAGCACTGTGTGTCCTCCATCATGTTTCCTTCTACTCTTTTATACATAACAACTTAGAATTCTATGGCTCTTCTTTTTCTAATAGCTTTATTCAATATTTATTTCTCTTGCTTACTGTCTACTAAAATGGCATCTTAGGTGAGCAATGGATAAGAATTAGATCTTGGAAATGATCACTGAAGCTACCACAAGCTTCACAGATTCGTGGGCATCCACCCATTCTTCCAATGATTGTGTATGACTGACTACCTGCTGAATTCCAGACACAGTGCTAGGGGGCCCAATGTTTACTAAACAAATACCATCCCCATCTATCCTGAGTTTGCAGCCTAGTGTAAAATGTGAAAATTGCTGCTTTTTTAAGAAACATGGAGGCCAGCCTGTGGACCCTGATGGTCCTTTGGGCTGGAGAGCAGTAAACACTTGCAGGAGCCCTTCTTATAAGACGCTCTCATGCAATGGACATCATGAGCACTATGGCCTGAGAGCAATGTGAAGCTCTTTTTGCGTAACAGTATGGATGGATTTTCACTTTAGAAAGAGTGTTCTGACTACAGTGAGGAAAATGGACGGAGAGGAGCGAGGCTGGACAGGGAACTGCCTGCCTACTCAGAGGAAGCCTTGTGTGGCACCAGGGCTTGGCCCACTCTGCCTTCTGCCGTATTCCTTCTCATCAGATACTACCTTAGTTTCACACCTGGCACCTACTCTTGGGCATGAATAGGAACAAGTATTGCCTGCATTGTGGAAGAAGGAAAAAAGTCCTTCTTCAGGCTTCCTGGGTGCCAAAGTTAAATCCAAGTATTTGGTTGAATTTTCTACACATGCTACCTCCCGCTACTCAACTTGACACACAACCATCTAAGCCCCTGGATTTAAGTGACACACTACTCTCAAAGATCACTTCTGGACATCTGTCATGGTTTCTTCCACATTTAAGTCTTCCAACAAAGGGTCTGGTGTTTCCTTGGGGATCCATGAGGTTCTGGGAAACTAAGGAACTTAGGAAGACCAATCATTATTACACTGTATCACTGGTCCTGGTGACTAGTGCAAGGGGTGGTCATATGACCCAGCTGGTCTAATTAGAATGAATTATAGCATTTGTATTTAGAATTCTGGGAGAGATTCTCTCCTTTTAAACCCCATGCCCTGGGGATTTAAACCTTTTAACCCATTGATCTTTACCATTCTGCTTTTATTAATGTTAGTCTACACTATCCTGGTTATTCTCTGAACTCTAAAAAGTCTCTTTCTTGGTTTCCTCTCTTATATCTTCCCTTTCCACATCCTAAGCATGATCATTTCCACAAATTCTGTCATGAGGTTTGCATGGTTTTCTCTTTTGTGTTTCAAATAAATAGATCTTTAAAAAAATTTCAACAGCCAAAAAGTCAAATGCACTAAAGGAAATACACAAATTACAGAAATCAATGACCCTTCCCTATAAAAGATGTGAAAATTGATCTGCACTGAGGAGAAATTAAAACTTACGTTTCTATAAAAATTTTGTAGAGGTTCTATAGACAATCACCTCAACTGGCAACAACCCCAATGTCACTCACTGGGTGAATGGGTAAATAAACTGCGATGCATTCATACAGTGGAGTAGTTCTTAGCAAGAAAGAGCAACAAATTACCAATATGTGCAATGGTTGGGGAAAATCCTCAGGAAATTGTGCTGAATGGAAAAAGCTGAGCTCCAAGGGTTATTCACTGAACACTTCTATTAATAAGACATTCTCTAAAAGAGAAAACCCTTGTGATAGAGAACTGATCAGAGGTTGCCTTGGGGATTGCTGACAGTTTGGATATGGCTTGAGTTGTGTCCAAGGGTTTGCATGCTGGAAGCTTGATCCTCACTGTGGTGATGGTAGGTGGGGGACCTGTAGGGGTGGGTGGTCCTTAGGTCACTTAGGGCACTGCTCTCATATGCGATTTTTGAAATCCCAGTCTCTCTCTGGCTTTCAGTCTGATGATGTGATTGCTCCCTATCACACATTTTTTTCATCTTCCATGAAGTTTGCACCAGAGCTGAGCTGATGCTGGGGCAATGTCCTCAAATCTCTAGAAACTGGGAACTAAATAAATCTCTTTTCATTATAAGTACCCAACACAGGTATTTCATTATAGTAACAGAAAATGGATTAATTCAGAGGTCTGGGGTATGACTACAAAGGGACAGCATGGGGGTTTGGGGTGATACAACTCTTTCCATATCATGGTGGTATTATGCAAATCTATATAGGTGTTAAGATTCATAGAACTTAATGCCAACAATAAAGCCAATTTTACTGTGTACTGACAAAATGAAACTTCAAACAAAGCTAGTAGATGCTTTTGTGGCAAATGAATAACATGATTGAGTACCTGCTGCTTTACCTAAAGCAGAGCTCTTGACACCCAGAGAGGTGCCCAGCATGTCATTCCCTTCCTCCACCTTCCCACACAGTCTGCCAAGAACCGATTCCTCACCCACGCCCATTCACAGAAATCCAGAAATTTAACATTCTGCTCAAGAGACAAGAAGACTCTAGCTCATTAATCCTATGGATGCAAAATGGGGAGGAACTTGTCTATAACTTTAAAGATTGCACATTTATTTGTTCCCTGCCCCACACATCTCACTCTGGGACTTGACCATAAAGACTGAATTGCCCATTTCTGACATGAGGTATTTACAAATTATCCATTACAGTCTTCTTTGTAACAGTGAGGTATCCAAACTAACCCATCTGTAGAGGACAAGATAAAGTTAACCAGGGTACAGTCACACAATGGAATACTATGAAGTTGTACAAAGAATGAGGAAGCTCTGATATAGAATTTCTAAAACCAAGGGGCAGAACAAAGTGCACGTTACCATTCCAATTTTTAAAAGCTGAGAGACTACATACATGCATTTTTTTCTTGAACACCCAAAGAGATGCACTTAGATGAGTGGGGGGCAGTTGGCAAAGATACTTATCACAGGACACCTTGTGTTCCTTCTGAATTTTCCATCATGTGAATGCGCTACTTCCTTAGAAAGTGAAAGGAAACTGTTCTCTCTTCTACCAAACACGATCTGCCTGTCCCTTCCCATATGAGCACAGATCTCAGGAGCCAACAGGGAACCCATTTGTCCTCTTCCCTCTAGGCTGCAGTGCTCATGTGGTACGGTGGTGAGCATTATGGAAGCAGCTGGCAGAGCAGTGACAGAACACCTGAATTACTCACCATGTCCCCTGAGACAGACACGGTCATGGGTCAAGAACTGCTTTGCTTGGCGGGGAAGCTCTAAGAGCTCATGGTGCCATGCAGATAGCAGAGAAGGATGCTAGTGCCTGGCAGAGACCCCAGTACACACAAAGCAGCAGCAGCAACAGCATCTTCTAGAACAGCTGGCAGGTCAGTTACTGCTCATGTCAGGTTGCAGCTGGTTCAGGAGAACAGTGGGCAAGACCAGGTGGTTCAGGGTCACAGCCTCAGCAGAGGACAAGGAATCCCACAAAAATGTCCTGATGCCATGGTGTTAATACAGCAGCTGTGGCACAGGTGGGGTCAGACTGCTCACGAGCCCATGTGAAAGTCCCTCTGAAAATTCCAGAAATACTTGGTATGGTAATTTCTGTCACAGGTCAGGGGGGCAGAGGTTCAGAGTGATCTTGCAGGTGCTCAACAAAGTCCATTACATATATTTCTGGTGATGGCACCTGTCTCCCTGATCACAGAAATTCAGTCGTGGTGGCATCTGATTGCCTCCCCCGTCCTGTAGTCACCAGTCACTATGGTCCATGGACTCCCCAACTCACTTCACAAGCTCCCTCCATCTGCCAGAACCAGTTCTTTCTTTCAGCTTAACCTCACCATTCTCCTGCCTCAAAGCACTCACTAGCTGCCTCCCTGATGCCTGTTTCAATAGCAAATGTTCTCAAATTTTTGTGGTCATTGGAATCACCTAGGAAGACTGATAAACTGCAGACTCAGGACACTGCCCCCTGATTCTGATCCAAAATGTGGCCCAGGAGTCTGCATTTGAACCTTCCAAGGTAACTGGGATGTAGTGAGTCCATTCTAGAAGCTGATAGCCAAAGTGCTCCATGATGTGGGTTTCATTAGTTGGGCACTAAGGGGTTTCTCACTCTACTTTCCCCTTTGAACTTTCCACTCAACTCAGGTGCACCTGCTTTATCAACATGCCTACTACACCTTCATCATCGAATGTTGCATTGTTTTTATGTACAGCATACTCCAACCATCTCTGTCTATCCAGAGCCTCTGAGGCTCACCTCAAAAGCTACTTTTCTTTGGGGCCAGCACTGTAGCTAAGCTGCCACCTGAAACTCTGGCATCCCATATGAGCTCTGGTTCTAGTCCCAGCTGCCTCACCTCTGATTCAGCTCCCTGCAAATGGACCTGGAAAAGCAGCAGAAGATGGCCCAAGTGCTTGGGCCCGCACCACTTACATGGGAATTCGAGGCTTCTGGTTTCTGCTTGACCCAGCCCCAGTCTTTGTGGCCATTTGGGGAGTGAGCCAACAGATTGAAGACTTCTCTCTTTCTCTACCTCTACCTCTCTGTAACTCTGTCTTTCAAATAAGTAAATAAATCTTCAAAAGATCAATCAATGTCTCTCTCTCTGTAACTCTGCCTTTTTAAAAAAAATTATTTATTTGAAAGGATGAGTTACAGAGACCACAAGCAGAGGCTTTATCCTCTGCACCGCTACACTGCCCCATAATTCTGCCTTTCAAATAAATAAATCTTTTTTCAAAAAACTATATTTGTTCTAAAATATCATGTATCTCCACAGCTGGGAAAAACAAACAAACAACAACAAAAAAAAAACCAACCCTCTTCCCGTTCCCTGAACTGAATGTGAAGACACTCACTTATTATCACTCAAAAAGCCCACCCCTTTTATTGTCTTTTGCTACAGTAACGTGTTTACATGCTCTTCCTCTAAGCTGGTGGCCGGAGTCTGACCAGCATCTCCATGTCCCTTGTGTCTTCGCATTATTTCCCAGAGCTCCTTGCCTAGCGGCTGACCTGCAGCAGACACTGAGTTACAGTGATCAGGAGAGCAGAACACATTGCTCTCGTCCTGAATGTCTGCAATGTTTAGTGCTCAGTGTTTCAATGGAAAAGTAAACTCTCCCATTCCTTCCTGTCTTCCTTTGTAACTGCAGTTACCACATCCCCAGGCATCTGGTTTAAATATTCTTTATAAACTAATTGTGTTCACCTTCAATTCAGCAGGAGATGATTTTGGTCCATAGCCCCAGCATTTGAGGCAAAACTAATCTTAGTCACATGAAGGCTGCTGTAGATTTTTCTTTTCTTTCTCGCTGCACACTCATAAAAGGTGATACTGCAATAAACACATTTAAATAGTTTTGTAAGGAAAATACTTGAACCACAGCTAATGAACTTTCTAATTTGAGACTTTCAATTTCTTATGACAAAATTATTCTAAATGGCTTCTAAAAATAAATACTTCAAATACTTGAAAATTTGGGAGCACCTTTTTTGCATTAGCTTTTCTAAGCCACTCAATTCACAGAAAACACAAAATTACCATCTCTGAGTTGTATCTGTTGTTTTCTCTTTTCCCTCCTTCCTTTCCTGTTTTCTTTTCTTTCCTTTTTTTTTTTCTTTTTGTAAATTAAAAATTAGGGTGGATAGGTATTGTGGTGCAGCAGGTTATCTTGCCACTTGGGACATTCAGTTCCCATAAGAGTGCCCATCAAGTCCAGGCTACTCTGTGCTTCCAATCCAGTTTTCTGCTAACATGCCTGGGAGGCAGCAGTGATAGCCCAAGGACTTGGGTTCTGCCACCCAGATGGAGTTCCTGGCCCTTAGCTAGCTGTGGAGGACACTTTGAGGGTAAACCAGCAGATAGAAAAATCCATTTTCTCTCTCTCTCTTTCTCTCTCTCCCTCTCCCCTGCAAGTAAATAAATCTTTTTAAAAAATTAGGAGGTAATTTCTTTGGAATTGCAAAGGATTTGATACCTGTATGTGGGACCAGAGGGAAAGCAATTCACAGTTACATAGATTGGCAAAAAATAAATGTAAGGCAGATGACAGTTTAATTAAAACAAAGGCAAAGGTGGGGAGAAAACAGCCAACACTGAGATAACCCCATCCTGAATAGGTGGATTTCAAGGGTGGAGAGCAGCGAGGGAAGAGTGCAAGTGGTTTATAGGCAGATGAAATATACACAAGATAGATAAGAGGCAGTGGTACAAAAGGCAAGGTAAGGAAAAGACATGAGGGCAAAAATGGCAGAATATTCTTTGCAAACAACATACTTCAAACATAGTTCATAGTTAAACTACATAATGCTCAATTACCCAGTAATTTGACTCTTAGAAATTTATTATGAAAAAAATAATTGGAGAAGATAATAAAGCTGCTCATGAAAGTTAACATAGAAGAATGATTCTTGTTGGGTTAACTCATGCCAATTAAGTCCAAAAAGTAATTTGTGCTCCATTACTGAAAGATCAGAAAATGTAAACAACAAAAGTAGTATAAAGAATTGAACAGAGGCAAATGCTTAGCCTAGTGGTTAAGATGCCTGAGTTCCACATCAGAATAATTGGGTTTGAGTCCCCACTTTGGCCCCTGACTCCAGCTCCCTGCCAATGCAGACCCTGGGAGGCAACAGAGGATGACTCAAATAACTGGGTCCCTAGACCTATGTTGAGTTCCTGGCACTCAGCTTTAGCCCCAGCCCTGCCATGGCCATTGAAGACATTTGGTGAGTGACACAGCAGATGGGAGCTCTCCCACTCTGTCTCTCTCTGCTTCAGCTTCTCTATGTTTCTGTCCCTCTCTCTTAAATCTATGATAATAAACTGAGCTGGTCTGTTTTAAAAGACAATGCATACTTCATCACAATAATGATATGAAAAGATATAAATCAAGCCTACTGTTCTTTATATCAAATATGAAATAAACATTTTTTATTTCATAACACAGCAGGTATATTTTCTATCTGAAAAAAAATACATTTATGCAACCAGATTTTTTTATGGTTTTAAATAGCCATAAGTGAGGTATATCATGTAGAATGCAAATTTTACATGAGGGTTGATATTAATTTTATAAAAATATATACTTGCATGCATGGATAAAGTATAAGAAAGAAATAGACAACAGTTTTTTGCTATCACAGAGTACTATTATCTTCTCTACACTCTGAAGTATTTTTCAGATTTTCTATAGTCAATGCCTGTTATTTTTACCAGAATAAAAATTAAGAGGTAAAATCAGATAGTTAAAATCAGAACATTTCAAATAGACTAAAGTAGAAATAACTAATGCTTATAATTTTCATGTCACATCAAAAACAATGAAATGTTGCCAAGAACCCACATGACAATCGTAAGTAACATTTAATATAAAAGGCACTCAGGATGCATTACCAGCACAACCCCACAGATCACACTGAAATACAATCAACCTTGAATTCAATTTACCATCCCAGATTTAAATTCAGCCTTTTAAATTATTTGAGGGAAAAGTCATTACATGAAACTAACATTTTCCAAAGTTAAACGTAGCAAGGTTTATAGCCCTGTGATTGTTATACTCATTCTCATTTTCAGTTATAAAGCTTAGTATTTGTATAAAAGCTTACACCTTATTGTATCTTGTTATGGGAAACAATAATAGGTAGGCTAAAGTGTTTAGAAAAGAACGTTAATAGAGCTATCCAAAGCTTCAGAACAAATTTTTGTGAAAGTTTATATAAACACATAAAACGGTGTTTTCAGTCTCAGCCAGACAGAAACACTGCTCCTTTTGGTAAACATCTCTAGGTATTTCAACAACAGGCCCTAATCCTGAGAACTCCCAGCATTTGTGAATTCTGACCCTACATCACGTTCCCATATGCAGTTTACCACGACAATTTTACATTCTCTCTCCAAACATCTTCACTGAAGAATGCTATTGAGTGGACCAACACAACACAAGGTTAGCTAGCTAGAAAGAAGGGGAGAGAACAAACCCATTCATTCTATTGTGAGGAAAGAATGCATTCAAATCTTGGAACTATTTATGCGAACTCTATGATTCTGGCGTCTTCCCCTCTGCCAGGTCCCCTGCTGAGAATGTGAAGGGCCTTCTCTGCCCTTGGCTGCCTTCAGAGAGCCAGCTGAAGCCAGGAGCAGAGCAAAAGCCAAGATCCACTTCTTTGCAGATGCTGCGAATGCTTTGAATGCAAGCAGACACTGACATTACAGCAAATGAAAACAAACCAACACGCTACAGATCTTTCTAGAAAATAATGTTTAGTTATAGATCAACGTTTCCTAGTTATACCCAGAATATTCATTCTTTTCCATCCTAGCTCACAATTAATTCAATTTCTGAGAATGATGCAAATGAGTTTCAATAGCAGCCAAATGGCAAGAGGGAGGCAACCATTGTTCATGAATATGAATATAAATGATTACAGGGAGAAGCCTACAAGTTGTATAATTAACATATGTATAAGGGCAGAAAAAGTGAACATGTAAGTTTAAAAATATTAATTTCCTGGTGAAGCACCTAAGGGGCTACAGAGATTGGCCAAAAGCAGGAAGCCAATGCTATGCCACGTGGTGCGAGCACAAGCTATAGCATCTTCTGCTGTCCAGGGTCTTTGGTGGGCTTGCTGTCACGGGATCCCTTCCTTTCTATGCTGTGTCTATCCTCTAAGCCACCTTGGATATCCAAGCATTGTTATAAGTGAGAGTCTAAGGATCACTAGGCATGAATATCTATGGTGATAAAGAAGAAGGCTGTCTAAAAAGCTCTCTTGGAAAATCACTGAAGCTTGGAAGTAACTATATGAGGCAGAAAAAATTATGCTGGTTTTCACCTTCTGTAATTTTAAGATAAAGGCCCACTTGGAGAGTGTGCATATTTAAACCATCAGTAGACATCAGACTGATATTTTTAACCAAAAAATGGTTTTCTATAAATGTGTTAAGAAAAATTATACAAAACATAGAACAAGACAATACCTAATTTCAATGTCATATGGTTGACAAAGGCTGTGCAAGGATCATAGAATAGAAAGTGCTTTGTCCAATTCAGTTAAAGGTCTCCGATTTTGTGAAGTTGAGAGGTTAGCTGGTAGATTTTTTTGCGTGGTTGATAGGAAAATAATTTCTGTTTGGTGGGAATGTCATTTACCTGCAAAGATTACAGTCAGTTGCCTGTAGGACAGTATTCCTGTAGAACACAGAACCAATTTTGTATACAACCCAGTAATCTGAATGTAATATTTCTTTTTAAAATTATTCACAAATATGTATTGACTCTTTTATTAAATCTTACTGACACCGTGATCAATGAGTTGAATAAAGTCTTTGACACATACTCATTTTATATTTGCAAGAGAGCTATAATTTTACGATTTAAGAATTCTACTTAGCAGGTAGATAATTGTTTAATGTTCAGTCATATGACTGACTACTTATAAAGAAAATTCCCTTAGAGGATTGAATATACTATTTCATGGAAAATGATTGCAAACTTGTTTTCTTTTGTATATTGTCTTTCAAGAGCACTGGTTTGCTAAGAAAGTAAACAAAGCAGGTATTATATTAATATGATGCTATAATAAGGTATTATTATCCTGTTTAAAATATCAATATTAACCAGGTTCTTTCTTTATTTCTCAATTTTATCCCATTTACAGCATGATTTGGGAAATCATGGGAAATAATCAGTTGCTTGTTGTGGCTTTACAGAATCTAACAAGTCCAAACAGGAGGTCTTCAGAAAAAGACAAAATTTCCCCAATCGTCATTCACACTAATATGAACAGTTCTGACTAGAATGAATCACAGGGCTTGTCAGGTCAGCAGGATTATGACATTAGATCAAACAAGTTTCCAGGCAGGTTATAACATCATCTTTGACAACAGCTTGCAAGAATGACAAGTATAGGGAAGGGCAATCTGCTAGGAGACACAAAAGACACTGTCAAACATTTATGAGATTTTTCTCAAATCTGGGTGGGCAGAAGGGCCTCTGAGCAATGACAGAACAGAAGAGAGTCACGTTCAATGTAATATAATTGTTAGGCAGGTCCACGCAGGTTGAAAGTTAATTGGCATCGTCACCATATTTGCTGAGATATGTCTGTTGACCCAGTGCCTTTCAAACTATATCCTGCATTCAGATCCTTTAGGAAGCTAGTTAAAATGAAGGTTCTGATTTAGAAGGCCCATGTGGGGCCTGAGATTCTGCATTTATACCGAGTCCTGGTAATGTGGAGGCTGCTGGTCAGAGGATCATGGGGTGAACGGTAAAACTGGCTCCCCTCACTGAATCACAGATGCCATCATGGTTTCTTTGTGCCAAACGCAGCACGTCAGAGCTTCCGGCATGCTTTTTTGGAGCCCTCATAATTGATTAAAAAGCTTCTGAATTATATCAGTGCTAGACATGAAACTGATATTGTAGTCTTTGAAAACCCTCAAATGGTATTTTGATGTAGTAACAATTGTGCACAAAGAGGCACAGGAGAAAGATCTGGAAATGCTTTGTAGACCTGGTGCTCACATTTAAAGGAAAAGTAGCTGTACCCCAGTCCTTTGTCACTGGCCCTGGGGAATGTTGGTTTGAACCCTTGTCTGGCTGCTGTGCAAAAGCAGAATGTCCTAGGGGAATACTTTGCAGCTCTCCTACCATACTAGGAACTGGACATTACTGGAGATTTATAAAAATAAATCTTTGCAGACTGTTCTAGTGAAGTCAAATATGGTCATGCAGTCTTTTTGATGAGGCTGAACAATCTGAATCACAGCGATTGACACTTACTGGTCATTATGTGTCAGGTGAGAAGGGGAAGCCATTGGATTTCATGATAACGGACAAGTGAGATGCAAGGTACAAGGAGGCGAAAGACTGTGGTACAAACGCTCATGGGCTGACGATGAGGGCATGTCCCAACACACCCACCAGAAATTGGAAATGTTGTTAAGTTGGGGCTGGTGTTGTGATGTAGTGGTAAAGCTGCCATTGGCAATGCCAGTATCCCATTAGGGCACTGATTTGAGGCTCAGCTACTCTACTTAAGATCCAGCTCCCTGCTAATGGCCTGGGAAAGCAGTGGAAGATGGCCTAATTGCTTGGACCCCTGATGCCCATGTAGGAGACCTGGAAGGAGCTCCTGGCTTCTGGCTTCCACCTGGCCCAACCCCAGCTGTTGTAGCCATCTGGGGAGTGAGTCAGACAGTAAATTATCTGTCTCTCCCTCTCTCTCTTTAATTATGACTTTCAAACAAATAAATAAATCTCTTAGAAAAAAAGAAAAATGTTGTTAAGTCAAAAATACATTAACATAGTCTAGCTTAGCAATAGCACACTGTAGAGTATTGGTTATTCCTCTCATGATAATGCATTGGGATCTGTGATGGCCACCATCCAGTGGCCATGAGAGAAGATCCAATCCTATGTTACTAGCCCAGGAAAAGATCCAAATTCAAAATCTGAAGGATCGTTTTTACTGAATGTGCATCACTCTAGCATAGTTTTAAAGTTGAAAAATCCTAAATCAAACCATGCTAAGTTGAGGCCCATCTGTCCTCAGGTGACTCTGTTTTCACAAATATAGTGAGAATGAAGTAGTATGGTGGGGAAACCAAACTCTGCCATTGACCCATGTATGTGAAACATTAAAAAAAAACAAAAAAACCACAACAACATTTATTTAGTTGAAAGGCAGAGTTACAGAGAAACAGGGAGAGACAGAGAGAAAAAGAGCTCTTCCATCTACTGGTTCACTCCCCAGTGCAATGGCAGTGACCTGGCTAAGCTGAAGCCAAGAGCCTGCAACTCCATCTGGGTCTCCCATGTGAGTGTTAGGGGCTCAAGCACATGGGCCATTTTCTACTACTTTCTCAGATGCATTAGCAGGGAGCTGGATCAGAAAAGCAGCCAGAACTCAAACCAGTGCTCATATGTGATGCCAGCATTGCAAACAGTGGCTTAACTTGTTGCACCACAACACTGGCCCCAATGAAGTTCTTTTTGGTATTCATTGTTGTGTTTATTTTATTGGTAGGGAATGGAGACATTTCATAAGAAATTAAAACAATTATATGATACATAATATATTCAAGGATCTTGAAAAAGAATTATCATTTTTCATCTTTAATCAGGAAACATTATTCCTCTCTAAAGGAGGTGAAAAAATACTCACAGTAAATGTAACAAAAATAAAACTCATTAATTAAACACCACATCTCATTAACCTCCTTGTATTCATTACCTACCACTCTGGAATAAGAACAGTGATGGCATTTCTTATGGCTCCATATTTCTTCAGAATACTGACTAAAACAGATTTCCAATTTGGGAACTACAATAAGGAATGCCATCAGTTTTTTTTTTTTTTTATAAATAACTGTATGCTAATCATCAAGATAGGACATAGCAAGAAACAGTGACATTATCATTTACAGGTTGTCCCACTGTACTATTCACCATCTAATCACACATCCGTTAGTTTTAATTCCAGTGGAAAGTGTGAGAAACCCAAGGGTCATCCTGCAAAGCACACAGGGAAAGAAAGTTCTAATATAGTGGACCAACAGCAGCACACCTGATTTAAACTTCTGAGATGAGAAATCTCTCATGGAACTTTGTTTTGGTAGCAAGATCACTAAGACTTTATAAACTTTATACTTGAGGTACACTGCAAGGTTTAAAGGATAAAATAAGCAAGAGAGCTTGAAATCAGTACTGCATTATAACTTTTACAGGTACCCAAGTTCCCTAGGTTTCAACTAAGTTTAATCAACTCTCATTATTGACTACAACTATATCAAGCAGGCCAGTACACCAACAAGTGGCACCCTACAAAAACCTCTTACTTGCCACACAGTTCTTAGGATAAACGTGTTTGTATTCAAACTGAGCAGTCACTTGGATATTACAAAGATGACTATTCAATGAAATTTCTTGCCTTCCTTCATGACTTCTGTATTTTGTTCAGTAGATAAAAGTTTTTCTCAAAAGCCAATCTTCCAAGTACAGCTCTTCTCCTGCTAAAAGCTGAACCATCCCATCAGCACTTAATAATGTGATTGGCAACCATCACCCCTTTCAAGGCAAGGTCCAGACAAACGATGTGCAAGTCAGAGAGGCGAAGTTTGCGAGTCTTCTTATTTTGTAGTGCGGGTGCCAACCAACCTTTGAAATCGTCAAACTTCTGGTTGGGAGCCTGCCACCTCGGCCATATCTGTGCAGACTGGGCAGCGGCTCGCACAGGCTTTACGGGATCCTCACGTGTCCAAGTGGCGGTGGCCGTAGCATTCGAGAACTGTGTGACCCACAGGTTCTAGTCATGCAGCAGCTGGATGTCTGGTGTGTGGGGCAGGCAGGCACCCTGGAGCAGGAAATGGCAGGTGTTGCCTGTGGGCCAGGCCCTGCAACAGGTGAGGGTGTGGAGGGACCCCCTGGGGGAGCAGCAGCCGCAGCATGCCTGTCTCCTCAAAGTCCTCACAGGTGGCCCAATGAAATAACTTTATGTAGGTGTGAGGCCTTCAAAAATATAAAGTAAGTCACAGCACTTACAGGATGTGTGCTTTTAAACATGTGAAACGTGACGGATCTACTTCCTTTCTCATGTGAGTGTGCTTCCAGGAGTATCCCCACGGACATAAACGTGGACTGCAGCAGGGTTCTGAGATTCAAGGTAAGTTCTAGGCCTTCCGCTGATTTTTCAGAACACAGTCACAAGCCTACTACTGCATCCATCTGGGTTTGTCTGCTGCAGCCAGATTAGTGGCCATCAGATCACCAAGAAGGACATATTTTGGTAATGAGAACAGTTTTCAGACAGTTTTATGACTGTGATGGGTAAACAGTCCATTTTCCCTTTTGTGTCTGTCTGGATACTGCAGTTTCTCTCCACAGGCAACTTGGCCCAGCTCAACTCTGTAAACAGTGTTAAGTGACTTTCTCATTTTGAAACAGCACGACAGAGAAAGGCAGGTGGGAAATGAATGTTGTTGAGAACTTGGTTCCTTTTGCACTCAGACTTAGGAGGTAGGGTTGAAATGACAAAGGAATTTTGCAAACCAATGGCTTGCAGGTTTTAAAACTGATTCCCAAACAAACAACACATAAGCTGTTTGGAACCCATGTCCTTGTTTGATTGCCAAAATTCACAATAAGTATTGTTCTCTTAAAAAAAGAGAGCAAGGGCAGGAAAAAAATAATAATTTAAGTGTCTGGTAGAGGTTTTATACTTTCATCAAAGTCTAAACTCTCCTTTCTAGAAAAAGAGAGAGAGAGAGAGAAAGAAAGAGAAGGAGAGAGAGAGAGAGAGAGAGAGAGAGATGGATGGATCTTCCATCTGCTGGTTCACTACCAAAATGGCCATAGGACTATGCAGAAACCAAGAGCCTGGAACTCCATTCAGGTTTCCCCCATGGGTGGAGGGGCCCAAAGACTTGGGCTATCTTCTGCTGCTTTTCCAGGTAAATTAGCGGAGAGCTGGAATAGAAGTGGAGTAGCTGGAACTCAAACAGGCATATGAGATGTTGATGTCACAGGTGGCAGCATAACTG
This sequence comes from Lepus europaeus, assembly GCF_033115175.1. NCBI lineage: Eukaryota > Metazoa > Chordata > Mammalia > Lagomorpha > Leporidae > Lepus > Lepus europaeus. Next base: position 167,072,049 of record NC_084827.1, on the reverse strand, counting down.
GCTGTGCTACAATGCCAGTTCTGTGCTTTTATTTTTAATTGTCTATAATATACTTGGATGGAGGAGAAAAGATACAGTTTGTGTCCATTAAACAAAAATAGCCTTATTGGTTTTGGCAAACAATTCAGGCTCACTGTTAAAAATGTATTTCAGAAAATTTTATCCACTACTAATTTTCCCCTATGCACATAAACAATTTTAAAAAGTTTATTTATTTGAAAGGCAGGGAGAGTTCGATTCATTGGTTCACTCCCCAAATGCCCCAGGGTGGGGCCTAGCCAAAGCCAGGAACTCAATCCAGGTCTTCCCCATGGTTGACAGGAACCTAAGTACTTGAGCTATCATCTGCTGTCCCCTGGGATGCATTAGCAAGAAACTGGAATGAAAGCAGAGGAGCCAGGACTAGACTTGGCAATGATATTAGATGGATGTAAGTGTCCCAAATGGTGGCTCAACCTGTTGTGCCCCATAACCCTACCAGCACATACAGTGGCACTGCGCTGTTCACTCTGTTCTATAATTTGCTTTTTTCATTAACTATTGGTCACATTTCCCATGATAGCAGAATCATTTTAAGAGCTATATAATATTCTACTACATGGAAATACCATGCCTTGGGACTAGTGTTACAGTGTAGCAAGTTAAACCTCTGCCTGACATGTGGACATCCTATATGGGCGCAGATTCAAGTCCCAGATGCTTCACTTCTGATCCAGCTCCATGCCAGTGCGCCTGGGAAAGCAGTAGAAGATGGCCCAAGTCCTTGGGTCCCTGCACCCACATGGGAGACCTTGAAGAAGCTCCTGGCTCCTGGCTTCAGATCAGCTAGCCATTGTGGCCATTTAGGGAGTGAACCAGTGGATGGGAGATCTCTCCCCCTCTCTCTCTCCCTGTGTGTGTGAATGTGTCTCTATACTTTATATTCCTTTTCATTCATTGGTCTATTTGTCTTCCTGCCAATAGCATTATCTGTTTTCTGAAGAGTTGTAGTAAGTATTGATGTCAAGTGGTAAAGACCCTCCACTAAATAGTTAAAGATTAAAAATGTTACCTCAAAGGGATTGTGGATTGATACATTGGATAACATTAATGTTAAATAATTCTGCTCCCCAAAGATGCTAGTGATAGAGTGAAAAGGGAAGCCACAGAGAGGGAATGTAACCAATGAAGCATCAATAACACAGTAAGGAAAAGACGAGTGATCCAGTAAAAATGGACACTCCAGAAAGGAGGGTAGCTGATAGTCAATAATTACGTGGAAGGGGCTGAACGTCATTTTTCAGAGAAATCAAAACCACATGAGATGCAAGAAATAGCCACTAAAAAGGCTAAAGGAAAGTGATGCTAAATTACGGGCAGGGATGTGGAGAACGGGAAATTCCATACAACACTGTAAGAGTGTAAACTAGAATGATTCTTTGAGAAATGCTATAAGCTTATTCAAATGTCTCTATATATTTGTTCTACTAGTCTTAGGACAAATTCTGAGAACTAGTTCAGAACTATGTATCACATGTTTCATGGCTTTTGATACACATCTCATTACAATGTCCCTTTACCATTATGTCTCTTTACTCAACTCCTGAACAGCACTGGTTCCCATTCTTTCATGTTTTTTTACTAAGTCATAGTCAAAAATTTCTAAGTTATATCATGTTTTTTATTTATATTTCCTTTATTACTTTTATTATAGCCCTGAAAATACAGATAGAGTTGTTAAATTTACTAGGTATCTTTATTTTTCCTTTGGGGAAACTGCATACCTTTATATATTGGAATGTTGTACTTTTGCTTATTAATTATTTGCTTTTTACCCATTATATTTTTTAAGATAACTTCCAATTTTTTAAATATACAGACATTTTCAAAAAATGTATGCAGGAAACTCTTCTAATCTTTTACTTTGCGAGTGACATATTTAATATCATTTCTAGCATGGTTTTTTTCCATATTAAGTTTACATAAATATTCACTTACTTTTTTTCTGATTTTTTTTTTCTTCTAAGTGGTTATAGCGTGACTGAGGTAAAAAGAGAAGTCTCAGTCCTGACATTTTATATTAGTTTCTGTCTTCATGGCTTGGAACTACTGGTATTAAATATTCACGACTCTTCTTTTCTAAGGGGTACATCTGCCTTCGGGGGAAGGTGACTACTTGATTGAACTAGATTGAAACTGTTATGATTGGATTGAATTTAGAAAGAAGCCTTCACTCTCAGGTTTCAGTGGTTGGTTGAGGAATCACAGAAAACCATTTTCTTTCTCTTTGTTCTTGTTCCTCCAGGGAGACAAACAACTTAGAGGGCTGCAAATGAAAACGAAGCACAAGTATATGCCAGTGCTCTCCTGAATGCCACGGCCCTGGGGAGCAAGATGGCAGGAATGTACGTATGTATTTCCTCAAGTGAACAAATAAGTGAAATCTTTTTTTAAAACTATGTAAAAATCACTTTTCAGCCTTTTGGCTAAGATTGACTATAAAAGGGTACTTTTAAAAATTTATGGGAAGGAGCCGGTGCTGTAGTATAGCAGGTAAAGCTGCTGCCTGCAGTGCCAGCATTCCATATGGGCTCTAATTTGAGGCCCAACTGCTCCACTTCCAATCCAGCTCTCTGCTACAGCCTAGGAAAGCAATGGAAGATGGCCCAAGTCCTTGGGCCCCTGTGCCAGTGTGGGAGATCCGAACAAAACTCCTGGCTCCTGGCTTCTAGCTTTGGATAGACCCCATTCTGGCCGTTGCAGCCATGTGGAGAGTGAACCAACAGATAGAAAACCTCTCTCTCTCTCTCTCTCTCTCTGCCTCTGCCTCTGCCTCTCTGTAACTCTGCCTTTCAAATAAATAAATAAATCTTAAAAAAAAGTTTATTGGAAAATGAATTTAAAAGATAAGTTTATTGCGGTATAAAAATTTTTGAAATCCATGCATAGTTTTTTCATAATATACATTTCCATGCAATTCTTAAAGATTCCTCACAGTACTTGCTCTTATCACTTTAATTAAACATTGTTTTAAAAATTTAACGACAGTACTTTTTCCGTTAATAGACATGCTTATAAGTTTATAGAAAAACCTCATCCTTCAGTGAAACCATAACACATATATAATCAAAAGGCAGGCTCCTAACCAGGGAAAGAAACACATGAAGGCTAGCTTGTATGGGTGGCTAAGGCATGTCCTTATTCTTAGTTATTTTTCTAGTCACTGGGACACATCTAGTGACATAGCTAAAATGTGCAGGGGTCTTGGATCTCAAATCTGTGCTCTCTCTCTCTCTGAATGTAGCTGTTATTACTTATCTGGGGGAAGAGGATGCATCTAAATACAACCCCATTTTTAGTACTTACCTGAGCTCCCTCTTTGTCTATCTGGGACTTCAATGGCGTTTTTTTTTTTTGAGATAAACTATCTGCTTCCCAACAGCAAAATCAGCTCTCTGTCTTGGCCCCAGTGCACCATTCCTGCAGCCAGAAGCCTTGCCCCTTTGGCTTGCAGCCCTTGGCTCTGGGGAGCTGCCCAAGCGGTTCACACTTAGGCTCATTCCAGCCCTACTGCTTGACTGAGAGCACACCCAAACCATTTCATCTTGCACTCTGTACAGAGCAGACAAAAACTGTTCCAAATATGGGTTTTTGAACAGTGTTGAGACAGGAGATAAAAAAATAAATTGCCTGTATTTGTTAAGTACATAGCACAAGCGGTTCTTGCTGGAAATTGTGCTAAGTCCCAGTTTTGATGTGACTAGTTCAGAAGCATGAAATGCCTTCAACATCCCTACACGTCATCCTCAACAACAGCCGTCTGAACCGCTAGGGCAGTTAACTAATAACGATTTACTTTGTTTTAAGAATTTTTTTCAAACTTTAAAAACAAGAGAGGATCAATGTTTTACTCTGAGTTCTTATTGCTTTTGAAACCAGAAATAATTCTCTATTTTTACAAAAGGGTAAAAATATTTCTGTCTAGGGTAAAAGGGAAACAATGAGCAACAATAATATGGTGGCTGACACTCAGAAACACGACCAAATTTCCTTTTTATCTCAGTAAGCAACTCACCCAACAGGGCATAGCAGAAAGTAAGGCTTGGTAGAGTGTAATTTATATTACAATTCGCTTTTTCTCTATATTAAATAAATCAGTTTAAAGGTTTTTTTTTTTTTTTAAAGTGGTTTCAAACAACTTGAAAAAACAACACACCAAAAGTCCTCTAGTCCAAAGCCAGAACACAGTTTTGTATGGTCTGCAGATAATTTAATATTTGAGAAGCCTTTTGAACATCCTCCAACTGCAACCAAAGCTAAAGCAATACTAAGGGGGAAAAATAAATGAGTAAGCAAATAAAACCTAATATCTATATAATTATCCACAGATCAAACAAGTTAGAAACAATAAAATAGAGAAGCACTTCAGTAGTTCAAGTGCAAAATAATGGAATAACCATTCACTATTTACTCATATTTCACATACTAATTTAACAATAAAAGTTCTAATTTCACTGTTAATATATTTGGGATGATTGTTTTATCAGTCAAAGGATTTAAAATCACTTCTGTGTAACTGAACAATCCCAGGCATCTCATGTACAGTATGATTAGTGTTCTAGGTTTTCTGTCTTCCATCTGCCACAAGCACAAACATAGTTATGAAAAATAGGGAAGGCCGGCGCCGTGGCTCAATAGGCTAATCGTCCGCCTGTGGTGCCGGCACACCGGGTTCTAGTCCCAGTTGGGCCGCCGGATTCTGTCCCGGTTGCCCCTCTTCCAGGCCAGCTCTCTGCTGTGGCCCAGGAGTGCAGTGGAGGATGGCCCAAGTGCTTGGGCCCTGCACCCACATGGGAGACCAGGAGAAAGCACCTGGCTCCTGGCTTCAGATCAGCGCGATGAGCTGGCCGCGTGGCCACTGGAGGGTGAACCAACGGTAAAGGAAGACCTTTCTCCCTGTCTCTCTCTCTCACTGTCCACTCTTCCTGTCAAAAAAAAAAAAAAAAAAAAAAAAAAAAGAAAGAAAGAAAAAGAAAAATAGGGAAAATGCTATGATGTTGAAGTAGCAAGTAAAAGTCTATCAATGGGACTTTACTCTTTTCTTCTGTTGACTGGAAGCACTTTATTTTGGAGACCTGCCCCTCCCATGTGACAATCCTACTCCCAGTCCTTGCTGACAGTATCACTCCCTGCTCATACAGGTTGACTCTTGACTCAGCTGGTCCAATAGAACCTACTGAACAGTGTTTAGTTCAGGAATTGGCCTATTATCCAGGCGGGGCCAGTTAGAGATATTTCCTGAATCTCCTCACTGGAACCCTTTTAGGAGAGAAACAAAGAATTTAAGCTCAGAGCTTCCTGGGTCTGTTTTCAGGAAGAACACAAGCCCAAGAGCACGAATCCACCCTGCAGAGAGATGCAGAGACAAGAAGATCATCCTTGGGTCACTCTTTCCCAGGGGAAACTGCACCTCTGACCTTCTTATACTATGATAAGAAAAACCAACAGAGTTCCCTTTAGTTAAAACTAGTTTGGGTTGGTGCCTGCCATTTGCATTCAAGGAGTCTGGATTAATAGGGACAATAACCACTCACGTCTGGGCACAATTAGCTGTGGTGAAGCTAATGAGCTCTTTCCAGTCCCTGTTCTCAGGATACTGCCTCTGCACCTCACAGGGATGCTCCCAGGGTCCCATTCCTGCAGCTCACTGATGCAAGGGTGGTACTGGGTTCAACTAAAGTTTCACCTCCATACATGAGAGTTTTGACCTGAAGGGGGAATTGTCAGGAGCATGGTGATACCCTATAGGGAAGAAGACAACACTCCTCAGAGCCACCGTGCTTATAATCTTCTCTGAAGCTCTGATGTTTGACTCTATCTTGAATTCAATGAGCTACTCAATCCTTCCAAGAAATTCATATGCATTCTCTCTCTCTCTTTCTCTCTCTCTTTCTCTCTTGCTGACTGCAATTAATTTATTCTTCAAACCAAGAGGAGATAAATTATACAACAAAAAATTGTTTTGGATGTCATGGCATAACCTAGAATGCTTTTCACGATGGGAAATGTAAGACTTTAATAAAAACTGGCTTTGGTAATAACAAGCTTTGTTTTATCTTGGATGGCAAGCCTAGAGGCAGGGTGGCCCAGTGTGGTACCAGTGGCCTCTCAAATGTCACCAGGGCTCTGTGTTTGTTATTTCTACTTTTTGGCATGAGCCATGCTGACTTCTCTTAAAGACCGATTCTCCAAAAGGTGCCAAATGACTGCCACTGACAAGGCGGGGCTTTGTCGTCATTCACATCTAGCAGGAGACAGAGAAATTTCTCCACCCATGGAACAGCATCATCCGATTTGGAAATACTGTCCTGGCAATGGTGTAAGAGCAGCCCTGAGACCTTCTTAGGAGCCATAACTGACTGAGTTTGGTGACTACCTGGCTGACTAAGGTTTGAGACGGGAGGACCTGGAATCTAGCTCATGTTTCTTATGTGGACATCCTGGTCAAAAGAGATGCTGTTCCCTGAGGTGGGGGTCAAAGCTGGTTTGGTGAGGGTAATGACACTGCAGAACCAGTTTAGCATTTCCTCATGCATCACTCAGGCCTGCCCAGGAGTCTGGCTAGAGGCTGTCAACCAAGCTGTGACACAGAAAGCAAAACATTCATGTCTGACTAGCAGTAATGTCTTCATGGCAGAGATAAGCAAATTATTTGTCTGTGAATTGCTCTTCCTGCTTGTACAGGGAGGACCATATCTTCAAAGGGGCAGCCAGCAGAATAACACGCTGAAGTACAATCGGCATCATAGCTGTGTACAATCAGTGATCAGTGTGGTTCCTGATGTGGACACTGGGGCTGCCCACACAGCAGTGGTTTGAACCTTCCTTCCCCTTTTCACCACAGTGTTTTTGTGTGCATTCCAGTGTCCAGCACTGGACACCGAAGGGTTTGCGTCATTAATTGATCAATGACTCTCAACCTGGCTGCCCTATGAATTCAACCAGGGAGCTTTGAAAGAAAAAAACAAAACAAAACAAATCTGAGCACTCACCTCTAGAAACATACTCATGTACACACACACACACACATTGTAGTAAAGGCTACATAACAAAAACTCACAGTTCAGTGGTGTTGGACACATTCACATTATTGTGTAACCATCACCTCCTCTGCCTCTAGAATTTGTTTCATCTTATGAAATTGAAACTTTATATACATTAAACAATAACTCCTCATTCCTCCTGTCTCCCAGTTCCTGGCTACTTCCATTCTACCTTCTGTGTCTTGACTACTTTAGTTACCTCGTCTAAGCAGAATCGTAGGATATTTGTCTTTTGGGACTGGCTTATTTCACTTCACCTAGTTTCCTCAAAGTTGATTCTTGCTGCTGTGTGTTTCTGATTTCCTTCCTTTCTAAGGCTGCCTAAAATTCCATCATATGGATAAATACCCCATTTTGCTTATCCATTCACCTGCCAGTAGATACTTGCATTGCTTCTACCTTTTTGCTATTGTGAATAATGTTGCTATGAACATGTGTGTACAAATATCTCCAGAGGTACTTTTTAAAGTGGGATTTGAATGTGCAGCCAGGGTTGAGAGCCTTTACGCATGACAGTTCCTGGAGACTTTGAGGGGCCCAGGAAAGAGGCATGCTACCTTAGTTGGCTCCGTGCTAATTATAGCACTCATCATATCAAGCAATCAGCAACTTGTATGTCTGCCTCCATCGTAGACATGGAGACCCAGGAGGGTGGAGTAGGTTTGTGTACATCAATGTCTCCCATATCTAGCCCCAAGTCTGGCACCCTCTAGTAGCTCATTAGGTAGCTGCTGAATAAAGATGACTAATGCTTAACAACTACATCCTACTATTAAGACCCACAGTCCCTTCTGCTACCAGAAATCTTGTACCGTCAGCCCCAAAGCCATGCTCTGGTCCTACAACTTGACTGATCTGAGGGACTGAAGCTAAGTCAGGGTCAAAGATCTTTATGAAATAAAATGGTGAGTTTGTAAGAAATTCTGAACTCTAACAGTAAAACAGGATGGGATGGGGAATAGTTGCTGTGGTCCCTTGCTCTGGTTTCTTCTGGGACACATCCTCCATAAACACTGGCTGTATCCATTCCTTGCATCTGAATGAGTGGCCTAATCTATCTGCCCACACATATCTGCTTCCCCATCCCCATAACCCACTTTAAAAAGAAAAGAAAAAAGCAGCAATATTCTTGGAGAGGTGGGTTTTGTGTGCTCGTTATTCGTTTCTGTAGCTTTACATTCTTGTGTTTACTTTGGTTTTAATTTTAACCTGAGTTCCCAAGATCATTTTTTAATAAAACCTATGTAAATTAAAAAGTAGCCCCCTATAAAAGCAATGCCAAAACACCCAAGGGAGCTCTACTGAACTTCATGTTGAAGTCTATGGAACATTTTTTGAGAGAACCTCTTGGTAATGCAAAGCAGTAGTGTAGCGAATTGAGAATTCTTTCCTCCCATCTCCCCTTCCTCTCTGAAGCCACCAGATGCAGTGCACAATGGGTGGGGACAGCAGGGGTGTATATCGGTAGGTAAAATAAGAAGACTGGCCCTTAACTGCTCCCTTACCATTTCCAATTCTGCCCCTTCTTACCTAAACTGTAAATTAGTTGGGGCCAGGATTAGAGACAAGCAAGGAAGCTTATACAAATGCAAGGTCAGATCTTGTTGTTATTTAAAATTGGAATAATGTGCTCATCATAGATTTTGGGGGGACACGAATTTTGATGTTTTAAAAAAGTATTGCATTCATATTATTTATCTCAATTCCTGATGTGTTGAGTTTTTGGCAGCCTTTCAATTTTGTGCCTCACTGGCCTCACCCAAGGCCTGGCGCTGACTCCAGTTGCTGTCAGCACCTTCTTTTGCATTTTTAAAGGGGAAGCATGATGTTCTCCGATCAGCTCTTGGGAAGCCAGGAGCCCCTTTTCTCATGGTTTCCTTCCTCAGTTCTCTGCCTCTGCCCATTTTGACAAATGATCTCCCCAGACCTGTTCACTCTTCTGCTCCAGCCCTTCCACCTTTCCCATGAGAGAGGAGCAAGGAGGTCCTTCAGGCATGCCCGTCCCTCTTTACTAACACAACTTTTGAGGTTCACAGTTGAGATGAACAGTGATCAAGGGTCCATTTCTTCTTAAAGAACATTTTCTTGTGCTAATTATGATGGTAAACAGTGTCCCTGTCGTAACCATGAACCATGAGCAGCCTGTGCTCTGGAGCTGCCTGGTGGCTGGCTGGGTGATGCACCAGGAAGTCAAATTCTGTAGTAACTTTAACTGTGCTGTGACAGCTCTGGGGGAAAAATTCCAATATGGAATAAGAGAGGACAAACTTTTAAATGTAGCTGTGTCTCCCTGTTCCCACAACCCACTACCACCTAAAATGGTGTGAAAAGAAGGAAAACTATGATTCTGGACTCCTCCTGGTGGGTGGGACCTTTACCCTACATGGGCAGTAGAGATCCCTGTCCTTCAGCCCCATTTCTATAAGGCCTTCGGTCGGGAACTGCATCCACTCATTTGCATCCTTGACCCTGGGTGTTTTTTCTGCACTGTTTGCTGCATCATCAGTAAACCAATGTGAAAAGAAATCACCAGAACCTCTGCTGTCATTCCAGGCCATCTTCAAAGTCTTGAGACACTGTGCCTAGCTCAGCCTTGTTGGTATTGTGTCAGTATTCTATTATTATTATTGTTATTATGCATGTACCCGAACATAACAATTAGTTTCATCGATGACCTTAGAAATATAATTGCATAAGCAAATAATTCAGTAAAAGAACAGTATGAGAAACAGACTGACTATAATACTATTCAAGCTACCATGGCAAGACCTGACAATGAAGACTTACCAGCACTGTGTGCATGCCCGTGTAGAGCCTACTGAGACACACCAAGGTGGAAAACATGACAGCCATCACCAGTCCCAAAACAAAAGGGTACTGTGGGAGAGAGAAGGATACAGGAACTCAGGTCATGCTCGGGCCTATAGCATTTGATGTCACAGGTGAGAAGAGGATTCATTATGTAATAACTGCTAGGCTCAGTCTTGCACTCCCTAGACCAGCAATCTCACTATCTAAAAACTTTGTTTTAATGAGGAAATGTAAGAAAGAAAAGGAGAAGATGTCTAGGAATATAGTTCTGGCAGGAAGTTTCACAACATATAAACATGCCAATAAGACATAGTAGAACTTAGCTTTAAGACTCAGGGCCAGGCCGGCGCTACGGCTCAACAGGCTAATCTTCTACCTTGTGGCGCCAGCACACCGGGTTCTAGTCCTGGTCGGGCACCGGATTCTGTCCTGGTTGCCCCTCTTCCAGGCCAGCTCTCTGCTGTGGCCCGGGAGTGCTGTGGAGGATGGCCCAAGTCCTTGGGCCTGCACCCCATGGGAGACCAGGAGAAGCACCTGGCTCCTGGCTTCGGATCAGCGCAGTGCACCGGCCGCAGCGGCCATTGGAGGGTGAACCAACGGCAAAAAGGAAGACCTTTCTCTCTGTCTCTCTCTCACTGTCCACTCTGCCTGTCAAAAATTAAAAAAAAAAAAAAAAGACTCAGGGCCACAACTGTGGTGCTGGCAGTTTTAGCTCAGCAACTAATTTATACATCAAATACATCTATTCTTAAATTAGAACTTAAGAAATAAGTAATTTGGTTAAGGGGCAAGGCAGATTGGCCTGTGCTGTAATCCAGGAGTCCTGATGAGCAACTTCTCTTTTTGAGAGGAACCAAGGACGATGGCACCAGCCAGGAATGGACACATTTACATGCTGATTGCACAGCAGCAGTCCACACTCCACTAAGCCTCAATATTTGCTGGGGGAATCAGACCAGCACTGAGTCATGTAAGGGACACACATATATTCTGCTATAAACTAGATGTAGAGATACAATCCACTTGCTTCTAGTCCTAATGATGTCTCAGTAGAAATCCAGAGTCCTTTTTTCCCTGTAACATGTGAGTACAAACAGCCAAATGAATGTCTTCTCTTTAAGGTTTACTGGGGCACGTGTTTGGCACAGTAGATCAGACAGTTTGGGACGCCTGCATCCCACAGCAGAGGGCCTGGAATTAGAGTCTTGGTTCTGATTCCAACTCCGGCTTCCTGATAATGTGCACCTTGAGAGGCAGCATAAATACTTGGGTCCTTGCCACACATGCAGGGGACCTGGAGTGAGTTCCAGACTTCTTGCTTTGGCTTTTCTCAATCCTGACCGTGGTGGGTATTTGGAAACTGAACAAGCAGATGGAAGATTTGCCTGCCTGTGTCTGTCTCTCTGCCTTTCAAATAAATAAAAAATAACTTTTAAAACATTTTAAAAGATTTATATTGACCAAATATAATATTTTAACTATGTTAAAAAATTAATGGGTTAATATATTCAGAAATTACAGTTTAGGTATTAGCCTCAATACATATTTATATAAATAAATCCATTTTTAAAAGCTGTTTATGACAACCTGAATGAAAGGTCTTGGTGAACAAGACCCCAGCAGAAAGAACGGGCCATCAATGAAGGGGGCACCTTTCTCTGAAGGGAGGAAGGAACCTCCACTGTGATATGGCCTTGACTAAACAAGTTCAGAGTTGGTGAATTCAAGGGGCCTCCATAGCCTCGACAGCTCATGGCAAGAACCGTGGGTGATTACTGACGTCATAAATAAGAGTTTCAATTGTTAAATCAACAACGGGAGTCACTGGGCACATGCTCCCCATGTAGGATCTCTGTCCTTAATGTGTCTTACTATGAGAGTTAATGATAACACTACTAGTTGAACAGTACTCTATATCTTGTGCGGGTGTGTGGGTGCAGTCTGTTGAAACATTTGCTTAGTATATACTAAGTTGATCTTCTGTATATGAAGATAATTGAAAATGAAACTTGATGAAGAGTGGGATGGGAGAGGGAGTGGGAGATGGGAGGGCTGCGGGAGGGAGGGAGGTGGGGGGGGAAGCCTCAACAATGCAAAAGTTGCACTTTGTAAATTCACATTTATTAAATTAAAAGAAGCTGTTTATGAGCAAATAACCCAAATAACTAAATATATTTATCATTAAAAATTAAATGGGAGAGAAACTCATAACTTAGGCCTTTCAAAAACTGATAGAAAAAAATCTTTTAAGAAGGACCAGGAATCTCTAAAAGGAGTTAATAGTGGTTGTTGGGGAGGCACTGCAGAGCATTGGGCTAATCTGCTGCCTGTGATACTGGCCTCCCCTATTAGAGTCATGGTTTGAGTCCAAGCTGCTGCTTCTGACCCACCACCCAGCTAACACACGTGAGAAGGTATTGGAAGATGGCCCAAGTACCTGGGCCCCTGCTATCCACGTGGGAGACCCAGATAGAGTTCTGAGTTCCTGGCTTTGGCCTAGACAAGCTCTGGCTGTTGCAGCCATTCGGTGATCTCTTTCTCTGCCTCTCTATCACTCTGCCTTTCAAACAAATAAATAAAACCCTCGAAAATGAAATAAAATAAAAGGCTGTTTTCCTTTGCTGGCTATTTTTCACCTAACAGTAGAATGTTCATAGACCTTCCTGGAGATTGACAGCTATTCAATGAGGGACGGTGTTGTGGCCATGATGTCCTTCCAGGGCTGCTGGCATTGGGTACAACACAGTTCACAAGAGTGCATTAAGGTAATTCTGACAGTAATGGAAGCACAGACATGTTTGATCTGGCATCACATTTAAGTTATGACGAATGTTCCTATCTAGTTGGAAATATCCTACTTAACTGTCCCATTCCTGCTTAGGAAAGAGTTCTAAGCTCAGATGTCCAGGTAGAAGATTGCAAGGTAGAGCCAAGACCTGACCTAGTCACATCATTTGCAACAGATGCAAAAAGTTTACGATCCTAGTAAAGGAACCGCCAGGATTGAGGTCACACCAGTCTAACACCCCTGTTTCTGTACTATCTAGAACAGGGAACATCCCCAGATTTCTGGGATAAAGGGGCAGGGTGAACCAGTACTACCATATGCCTATAATACTGCTACATTTAATGAAATTCAAAATTAGTAATGGGTAAAATTTATGTAGTCAAAGACAAAATTCAAGCAATTTGTCTCAAAGAAGAAGGAAAAAAATCTTCATTGCAGTAATAATATAATCTTTAAAAGCCCTTATAGGGCCGGCGTTGTAGTGTAGTGGGTAAAGCCACTGCCTACAGTGCCAGCATCCCATATAGATGCAGTTCGAGACCTGGCTGTTCCACTTCTGATCCAGCTCTCTGCTATGGCTTGGGAAAGCAGCAGAAGATGGCCCAAGTCCTTGGGCCTCTGCACCCATGTGGGAGACCCAGAAGAAGCTCCTGGCTCCTGGCTTCAGATCGGCCCAGCTCCGGCTGTTGCAGTCATTTGGGGAGTGAACCAGTGGGTGGACGACCTCTCTTTCTGCCTCTCTGTAACCCTGCCTTTCAAATAAATAAATATTTAAAAAAGAACATATCTAACAGGAAACATTAAAAACAGCACTTATTATAATTGTCATCTAAGTATATATTATTTAAGTGAAATTCTTTTTTTAACATTTATTGATCTACTGTCATTTGGATAGTTATAGAAAAACTGGAGCCATAATTTCTCGTGGCTGAGCCCTAACTAGGGACAGACGAAAACTTGGAGGCTAATTTGGGGTGCAGAATCTTTTGTCCTGGGCCTCGGGAACCCTAGCAGGGGGATTTTATGAAATCGTCTCAATCCTGGAGGTTCCTTCACTAGGATCGTAAACTCTTTGCATCTGTTGCAAATGGGATGACAGCGCTGACTCAGGTGCTGTGTGAGCAGGCAGCTCAGAGTGAAAAATGCTTCCTGAACAGGGACAGCACGTGTCAGTCACCGGGGGCAGCCCATGTCACACTGGTTGTGCTGGTACGATTATTAACGGTGTCCATGTTCACTCTCAGGCACACCTTAATTTGGAGCTAAATTATATGGCCACTTCTTTTACGAGGTAATCCTCATCGATTGTTCAATAGGTTTCAGTACTCCCTAGTCTTTGTTTCATAAGCTTTAACAGAAAATTCTGAAATGCAACCTCTGTTTACTGCCTCATTCCACAGTAGTGCTGGACCTGGAATGAAGGAGAGTCAGGTTGCCTTACCTGGTATCTGTCCACAGTAGAGAGAAGGAGGCTGAAGGAAATGGCGGTAGCCGCCATGGCGTGGGTGGATGGCATTCCAAATTCAGCAATCACCCTCTTTTCCAGTTTCACAACGGGAGGGGAAGAGGGACGGGGCCACTTCAAGATATCCTTGGTCACCTGACCAACATACATCACCAACTGCAAAACCAAGGGACCAGGTCAGTTTAACCAAATAATCAAAATAAACAAGTGTCTGTGTGTCATGGATTTATTTTGGGTTTCTCAGTTTGTCAGTCTGAAGTCTTCTTTCTCTTTGATCAAGTACATATTAAGAAAGTCTTCCAGGATATATTGATTAAAAGACAGCAGGTTTTCTACTAAGTAACTAACAAATGACATTGATACATATATTATTTATTATAATCACATATTGAACTCACACTCATATAGTTCATAAATGTGCCAGGCCCTGTTCAAAGAGCTTAATTCTTTGAATCCAATAACACAGGATCCATTTTACAGATAAGTAAAGTTATGCTCCATTCATAGATAGAACTGGCAATGGTATAGGAAGTGTGGCTTCGGTCTATGCTTTAAACTAACACATAACGCTACTTCCAAACCCAGGATGATCTTGGATCACACATAATCAACATTCATATCAGGCAGCCTCTGTGTGTGTGTGTGTGTGTGTTTAAGATTCATTTATTTATTGGAAAGTCAGAGTTATAGAGAAGGAGAGGCAGAGGCAGAGGAGAGAGATCTTCCATCCACTGGTTCACTCCCCAAATGACTGAAATGGCCAGAGCTAGGCAGATCTGAAGCCAGGAGCCAGGATCTTCTTTTTTTTTTTTTTTTTTACGTTTTGACAGGCAGAGTGGACAGTGAGAGAGAGAGACAGAGAGAAAGGTCTTCCTTTTGCCATTGGTTCTGCGGCCGGCGCACCGCGCTGTTCCGAAGGCAGGAGCCAGGTGCTTCTCCTGGTCTCCCATGGGGTGCAGGGCCCAAGCACTTGGGCCATCCTCCACTGCACTCCCTGGCCACAGCAGAGAGCTGGCCTGGAAGAGGGGCAACCGGGACAGAATCCGGCACCCTGACCGGGACTAGAACCCGGTGTGCCGGTGCCGCTAGGTGGAGGATTAGCCTGTTGAGCCACAGCGCTGGCCATGAGCCAGGATCTTCATCCAGGTCTCCTACTTGGGTGCAGGAGCCCAAGCACTTGGGCCACCTTCTGCTGTTTTCTTAGGTGCATTAGCAAGGAGCTGGATCTTAAGTGGAGCACCTAAGACACAAACTGGTGTCCATGTGGAATGCCAGCATTGCAGGCAGTGGTTTTACCTGCTATGTGCCACAGTGGTGGCCACATGGCAGCCAATTTTTTTAAAATTATTTAACCACAAAGTGACTGTTCTTATGGATCATCTAGTTAAACATTTTTGAATGCCACAGTAACTCTTGCTGTATGTAGGTAACATGTTGGATTTAATTTAACTTCATTCATCAATCAGGCATATCTATAAAATAAATGGCACAGGTATATCTAACACTAAAATAAAGACAACTCAGTATGGAGTCTTTTCAAATGATTTTTCTATGACACCAATTAATGAAGACACCTCTCCTCTCTATTTTTAAGCAGAAGACAGAAATCAGAATTTGTTTTTTTTTATTTTTATTTTTTTTATTTTTGACAGGCAGAGTGGACAGTGAGAGAGAAAGAGAGAGACAGAGAGAAAGGTCTTCCTTTTGCCGTTGGTTCACCCTCCAATGGCCGCCGCGGTAGGCGCGCTGTGGCCGGCGCACCGCGCTGATCCGATGGCAGGAGCCAGGTACTTATCCTGGTCTCCCATGGGGTGCAGGGCCCAAGGACTTGGGCCATCCTCTACTGCACTCCCTGGCCACAGCAGAGAGCTGGCCTGGAAGAGGGGCAACCGGGACAGAATCCGGTGCCCCGACCGGGACTAGAACCCGGTGTGCTGGCGCCGCAAGGTGGAGGATTAGCCTAGTGAGCCGCGGTGCCGGCCAGAAATCAGAATTTGTACACTCAGAAAATGAATAGGAATATTAACAGCACACTCATTAATTGTGTTAATGAACTTTACAGGACAATTTTACAATTTATAGCAAAAGAGGGAAGAACAAAATGCTTTCTGAAGTATCTACATTTGCAACTCCAAGTGTGGTCTGAGGGCTGGTGGCTGGGACCTGTTTTAAAAATGCAGACCCAGGGCTGTGCCAGCCAGGTGATCTGTGTGTGCAGGGGAATTTGAGAAGCACAGCTATGTACCTTATTCCCACACAGGTCACTCTGCCATGGCTTTCATCATACACCTTCTCATCTTACCGTGACTGTACAGATCTTACCAGGGCTTTATGTAGCTTGTGATGGATGAAGTTACCTTGCTTTGGAACAAAACTCACTAATTCAAAATAATTTTGACTCATCAGCCAGATTGCTTTAGGAGTTCCCACATCCTAGGGCTTTCTTTTCACTTCTCCAGCTGCTGGCTAATTCTACGCGTTATTCCAACACCCCTAGTATTCCCCGCAGAAGGCACTGTGTATTTTGCTCTAGGTTAAAAACTGAGAACCACTGTCTGCACAGCAGGCCAGACCCACAGGCTATAAAGCCCTAGTGACAATCACTCTGAATTCCATGGCTGTGATTTCTAATCGGACTTTGAAACTTAACCTCTTTACCATCCCCTTATTACCAGGAACTGCTCTCCTGGAAAACAGCTCACTCTTTTTATGTTTCTGCCTCCCTCCTGTGACCCTGTAAAACCCACATCTAACTACTATCTGGGGAGTTGAAAAGCTTGCAGATATTATTGACCACTGAGAATTTATTTCTCAACCCATCCCTTTCTTCACCCACCAACATGAACAAAATGTTCAGACACAACAGTTAATTTAGTTCACTCACAAAATATGTAACATCCTCACAGACAGGAAACCTTAAAATTGTAAAGTGAAGACTGATGTAGGGTGAGCTGCATTCAAAGTTTAATTTCATGAATTCCTTTGACTTAGACATTTATGTCTCACTTCTTCTGTCTGATGTATGTTTTTTAAGAACTAGGACGATTGTTTATTTCATTTAAAAATATTACCACAGTGACACATTACATTTCAAATAACAACGAGTGTAATGACAGCTCTCTTAAGAGAAAACAGAGCCACATTTTTCAAGTCATGGGGAAAAAGCACCATTCTTAGAATATCAAGTCCTGCCTCTGCCATTACCATCACTGACAGTGAAACTTGATGTGCCAAATCTTGTGCTAGAGTCCTTGAGTAGAGAAACAGGATTTCATCACGATGTAAAAAAAAAAGCTTTGGAAAAAATGATCCACAGAATTCTATGAGGAGACACACACACAGACAGGCACTTTGGTTCAATCAGAAGGGCCAGGGGCACTAAGATGATGCATAGAGAGGCACCCAGGTTGCAAGAATTGCATGAGCAACGGTTCAAAGAAGTGATATGGATTTTGTATAGAGGCAGCTATTAGGAGGTGAGGATCACAAGAGTTTAAACTGTCAGGCACAGTGCTACTTAGCAAATAGAAGGGCTAAGAAGAGCAAGACTGACTACGTCAGGTGTTAGTGAGGGTGTGGAGCACCTGGAACTCCAGCCACCTTGGAGGAAATGCAGGGTGGTACAATTACTTTGGGAAACAGCTTGATGACTTTATTAAAAGCAAAACACACATTATCGTATAATCCAGTCATTCCACTAGAGATATCTACCCATGAGCAATGAAAACATATGTATAGAGAGACTTAAACACGTGAATGTTCATAGCAGCTTTTCTTGTAATAACTGCAAACCAGAAACAAGCCTTTTCCACTAGCAGGTGAAACAAATCATGGAATAATCATACAATTCAATTCTTAGCAGCAAAATTCAATGAACTAGCACATATAATTATGACATGGATGAATCCCTAACTACGCTGGATGAAGAAGCCAGACTGAAGAAAAATAAACAGTATAAATGATATGATTCTATAACATTTTTGACTAAATGTAAACTATTTTATAGTGACAGAAGGCAGACAAATAGTTAAAAAAGGAAGGGAAAAGAAATTACAAACAGGCATCAGGAAACTTTTAGGATAATATATATCATTTTGTTCATGGGAATGGCTTCAGGTAGGTACATATGCCAAAATGTGCCAAATGGTACCTTTTAAATATATGCAGATTTGTAAATACACTAAATATTATCCAGTTGTGTGATTTAAGAGGGTAAATTGCATGGCATATGAATGATACATCAATAAAGCTGTTAAATACATGCAGTTTTTTGTATGCTGGTAATAAAAAGTGGTTCAAAGTTGTTCTGCAATGTGCAGAACAGGTATCTGGGGTGAGCCTGGTGATGAGGCACTATGTTATGGGCTGGCTTGGTAGCCCACTTGGAGACTCTGGGCAGAGGAATGCCTAATCTGGTCTGTACGTTTGGCAGAACCCTCTGATGCCAATTGGAGAAAAGGTGAGGCTTTGGGATTGAGAGGAAACAGACCAGATAAGCGGATATGGAAAAAGCTAAGTGAGAGATAAAGGTGTGACAGGTCAGCAGAAGAGAGATTTGAAAGAGGTTTCCTTTTTTTTTTTTTTTTAAAAAAAAAAAAAAGATGTAAGAATGTTGAGCAAGTTTATGAGCGTAGAAGAATGACAAACAGGAAGGAATTATACAAGAAAGAAAAAAATTGATGGAATATGGAGCTGAGCCGCCGGCCCTGCACAGGGATGAGTGGTCTCCTGGAAAACACCCTCCGTTAGCTGAGTGGTCACAGGCACAGGGGCATTAGAGGGGAGGAGGCCAGGGACTCTGCATGGCTCCCAGTGGTCAGGACAGTGCCACTCTAGAAAAGCTGAGCTTTGGCTGGCGCCGCGGCTCACTGGGCTAATCCTCCACCTTGCGGCGCCGGCACACCAGGTTCTAGTCCCGGTCGGGGCACCAATCCTGTCCTGGTTGCCCCTCTTCCAGGCCAGCTCTCTGCTATGGCCCGGGAGTGCAGTGGAGGATGGCCCAAGTGCTTGGGTCCTGCACCCCATGGGAGACCAGGAGAAGCACCTGGCTCCTGCCATTGGAACAGCGCGGTGCGCTGGCCCAGCGCACCTACCGCGGCGGCCATTGGAGGGTGAACCAACGGCAAGGGAAGACCTTTCTCTCTGTCTCTCTCTCTCACTGTCCACTCTGCCTGTCAAAAATTAAAAAAAAAAAAAGAAAGAAAAGCCGAGCTTTGTGGCTATTGTGACAGCTGAGTGTTCTTTCAGACATTTCATGTAGGTGAACAGCCCATTGGTAAATTGACAGCCTCACCGTTTTACAAGCAAACACCACAAAATTTCATGCAAGCTTTGAACACACATTAAAGTTTCCAAGACTATAATTACTATGGAAACTGAGGGAATATTATAATCTTTGGTTATTTGGAACTTTGTCAAGAATTATTTGGGAAAATCAAGTAACTAATGCAAATGCTGTGTGGTGCATTGGGACCTTAACACAGCACTTCCATAGCTGGCACACTCACGGTCATGCTGCTGCATAAACATTAAAGTTGTTACGAAGATGCTACTGTCCTAAGAAATGTTCTAGTGCAGATATGCCCCGGCAGGTAAGTTTTTGTACAAGGCACATTATTTCTTAGGAATTAAACATGCAGGTAGGCCATATTATTATGAATTTTATTTTAAAAAAGTAAAAGCAGTTCTTCAGTGTAGTTTGAATTTAAAATGAGGTGCTATTATGCTTTGTTTAGGAAGCCAGACACAAAGACTACAGACTGTGTGGATTAAATTATAGGAAATACCCAGAATAGGAAACTTCCGAGAGATAGAAAATAGATTAGTGGTTGCCTAGGGCTTGGAGGCCAGACATCTGAAATCAAGAGGTCAGCATAGGCCCTTCTCTTCTTCCCTGGCCTCTTGCCAGGAGGGGGCTGGCTGTAGCCCTGCACCTCCAGGGCGCGTGGCCTTCAGGCCACCTACCCTAGGCTTCTCTGCTCCTCCACGTGGCTGGTTCCTGGTGCTTGCCAATCAAAAGCCCACCATCAGGGAAGAAATATCTTAGATGCCCTTGTAATTGTCTCCTCATTTGTAAGGACACATCTCGGAGAATAGGATGTCCTAGACCCAACTGTAGACACATAATCACCCTTGGCCCAATAATGCTTATTTCTGAAGAACAGCCAGCTCAACCTGCTTTGCCAATCCAACCAGAAGGTACAAGGGTTGTGTGTGGACACTGTGGGAACATATTCCTGTGGATGGAACTGAGGTTCAACACTCTGGCAAAATGCCCACACTGCAAAAAAATCTCCTCTGTGGGTAGTGCACTTCCACGAAGACGCTGCTGTGCACACATTACCATTGGAATGATTTGTCTTTTCACTGGAGTTGGGTTAACTGTTGGCACCCAAGACTTTGCAAGGCGATTTCGTAAACCTATGTTTCTTGAGCAATTGCTTATCTTTCAGGTCTGATCTGCCTTATCCGAACTTGTTATTGAGGAGTCATAAGACTCAGCTATCCAGAACACAGTTTGGCATAAGCTTGCTTATGATTCAGTGATAACAGGTGAGAGTGTCTAGTAGTTCTTGATAAGCTACTCTGGACATCTTTAAATCATTTATCCTAATGGATTCCATTCTGGTTTATGTATAGCAGTTTCAAGACTTTCAGAGTCTTTATGAACAAACGCTTATTGCACTATATTATATGCAAATAGATTATTTTGCTGCTAGGTTTTCAAATTTGGAATAATAAAGCTGTTTTTTTTTATTTTTATTTTTTTATTTTTTTTGACAGGCAGAGTAGACAGTGTGAGAGAGAGACAGAGAGAAAGATCTTCCTTTGCCATTGGTTCACCCTCCAATGGCCGCCGCGGTAGGCGCGCTGCGGCCGGCGCACCGCGCTGATCCGATGGCAGGAGCCAGGTGCTTCTCCTGGTCTCCCATGGGGTGCAGGGCCCAAGCACTTGGGCCATCCTCCACTGCACTCCCGGGCCATAGCAGAGAGCTGGCCTGGAAGAGGGGCAACGGGGATAGAATCCGGCGCCCCAACCGGGACTAGAACCCGGTGTGCCGGCGCCGCAAGGTGGAGGATTAGCCCAGTGAGCCGCGGCGCCAGCCTTATAAAGCTGTGTTTTTATGTTCTTTAAAATCTCTTAAAGATATTTTCAGATTTGTCACCAAACATTGCATATAGTCTCATGTTTTCATTATTTTTCAGTTATTCCATTACTTGTTGTGAGTATTCTCAAGAATTGTTAAATGTTTCAATAGGTTCACATTTATACTTACATTTTAATTAAACATCATCAAAATTGCTTGCTTTAAAATCTATAAACAATGTGCATTTTTGCTTGAACTACTTACAGTAACTTTAACCTAAGATTATAGTGCCCTTATTCAGGAAATAAAAATTTGGGTGTACCTTCAAAGACTTGACATCTTTGTCAGAGAAAAACATTTGTAGATACTGTATGCTTGTTTTCTGATGTTTGTAGAAAAATACAATATTTTGGTAGTAATTTAAGAAAGAGGAATGAAAATATTTATTTGCCCACAGTTGGAGATGTTGGATAAATGACTTTTCTCAAAGATCACAGGACTTCTTGTCTTTCATTTTTGTTTTTTTATTTACCAATTATAAAAGATTTTGTCTGGATTTATGGAATTTAATGTAATGTTAGCTACATGTATTCCTTTATAGAGATTGGAGGAAGCATTTCATATAACATGTTTTGTAATACTTCACCATTTAATCAAGTATATGTTTACTTTGGAAATTTATATTCATTAAATAAAAGTTAAAAAAAAGAAAAAATAATGCATGGATCTCAAAAAATCGCATCAAAATAAACTTGTGTTCTGATAAAAAAAAAATCAAGTATATGTTTACACTGGGTTGTGCTCCTTTTCATTAAATCATGATAAATTTTTCTTACTGAGATAATTATGTACCACATATATGTGAAGGGAGCTTATGATATTTTACACTAACTAAAATGTTAATGTTAGAGGTACTCTTACCAATCTTATCAAATATAATTGATCAGATAATTACCAATTTACTCAAGAAAATAAATCAGAGACCAAAAGCAACGTAGTTTTCTAAGAATTCATGAGGATATGGAATCAGCTCTTCCACTGTCCATCTTTGCAGTTTTGAAAAACAAATTGCTTAATTCAGAAGTTATGTTCTGGCTGGCGCTGCGGCTCACTAGGCTAATCCTCCACCTGCGGCGCTGGCACACTGGGTTCTAGTCCCGGTCAGGGCGCCGGATTCTGTCCCGGTTACTCCTCTTCCAGTCCAGCTCTCTGCTGTGACCCGGGAGTGCAGTGGAGGATGGCCCAAGTCCTTGGACCCTGCACCTGCATAGGAGACCAGGATAAGCACCTGGCTCCTGGATTTGGATTGGCGCAGTGCGCCGGCCGCAGTGAGCCACCGGAGGGGCCACTGGGGGTGAACCAATGGAAAAGGAAGACCTTTCTCTCTGTCTCTCTCTCACTGTCCACTCTGCCTGTCAAAAAAAAAAAAAAAAAAAAAAAAGAAGTAATGTTCTAAAATATTTCATGTAGTAGGATTAGATAATGAGATTATCTGAGTAAATTAATTGGTGATTCCAGGAATAAGACTAACATTTTAAATTATTTATGTTTCTGATTAGTATAAAAATGTACTCATCAGAGAGTTTGGAACAAAATAACTATAAACTTTAAAGAGTAAATGATAGGCCGGTGCCGTGGCTTAACAGGCTAATCCTCCGCCTTGCGGCGCCGGCACACCGGGTTCTAGTCCCGGTTGGGGCGCCAGATTCTATCCGGGTTGCTCCTCTTCCAGGCCAGCTCTCTGCTGTGGCCCGGGAAGGCAGTGGAGGATGGCCCAAGTCCTTGGGCCCTGCACCCGCATGGGAGACCAGGAGAAGCACCTGGCACCTGGCTCCTGGCTTCAGATCAGCACAATGCGCCGGCCGCAGCGGCCATTGGAGGGCGAACCAACGGCAAAAAGGAAGACCTTTCTCTCTGTCTCTCTCTCTCACTATCCACTCTGCCTGTCAAAAAAAAATTAAAAAATAAAATAAAGAGTAAATGATAAATGTATAAATGCAGTAGCTCAGGATTTTATGTACCTTTGAAAATACTCTAATAAAGATTATTGTTCAAAAAACAGAGGTCAGCATAGCCTAACTCATTTTGCAGGTTCTAAGATAGAGTCCTTTCTTTGCTTCTTCCAGTTCCTGGTGGCTCGAGGTACTCCTTACTGTGTAGGTTCATCTCTCCAATCTGGGCCTCCCTGATTACATGGCTTCCTCCCTGTCTGGCTGTTTTCTGTCACTTCAACCTTCCCTCTGTCTTTTACTTACAAAGATATTTGTCAGGGGCTGATGCTGTAGAATAGGTTAAGCCTCCTTCTATGGCATCCGCATCCCACATGGGTGCTGGTTCAAGTCCTGGCCACTCCACTTCTGATCCAGCTCTCTGCTAATGGCCTGGGAAAGCAGTGGAAGATGGCCCAAGTGCTTGGGCCCCTGCACCCACATGGGAGATCCAGAGAAAGCTCCTGGCTCCTGGTTTCAGATTGGCACAGCTCCAGCTGTTGCCGCCATTTGGGGAGTGAACCAGAGGATGGACGACTTCTCTGTCTATCTAAAACTGTTTCTCAAATAAAAAAAAATCTTTAAA
Source organism: Lepus europaeus (assembly GCF_033115175.1). Lineage (NCBI taxonomy): Eukaryota > Metazoa > Chordata > Mammalia > Lagomorpha > Leporidae > Lepus > Lepus europaeus. Next base: position 167,048,241 of record NC_084827.1, on the reverse strand, counting down.
AAAGGATATTTATTATCAGAGTCAGGGCCTCCTGGATAATCCAGGATGATCTCATCTCATGATCCTTAACTTAATTACATTTGCACAGACCGTTTTCCCAAAAAAGGCAATGCTCACAGGTTCCAGGGATTAGGATGGGGACACATCTTTTTTTGGAGGCCACCATTCATTCAATCCAGTACAGTTAGTAAGTAAACTACTATGAACCAGGCACTGTGTTGGTTTGGGGAATACCATAAAGAATAAGATAGACAAGATCTTTGCTTTCATAGAACAAATGTGTTGAACAATAATAAAAAGTATGAGTAGCTTCTTTGCATTTCACTGGTCCAATAAAACAGCATACTCATACTTTAAAAAAAAAAAAAAAGAAGGCACTGAGATTGAAAGAATTAAAAAGTTTTGTCTGAGATACTAAAAACATTACTCCAGATATTCAACATCACAGGTTACCCTGGAATAGCAAATTAAAACAATAATGAGAGACCACTACACTCATATTAGAAGGGTCAGAATCCAATATCAAATGCTGGTGAGGATGTGGAGCAACAGGAATTTTCAATCATCAATGGTTAGGAAGCAAAATGCTATAGTCACTTTGGGAGACAGTTTCTTATAAAACTAAACATACTCCTAATATATAATTTGACAATTGTGCCTCTTGATATTTTCTCAAATGAGTTGAAAATATACTACTACTATAATTATTACACACATGCACAACCCTGCACACATATGTTTATAGCAGCTTTATTCATAATTGTCAGAACTTGGAAGCAACCAAGATGTCCTTTAGTAGGATAAACTAGTGTATCCAACCACCAGAATATTCTTCAGTGCTAAAAAGACATGAGCTCTCAGGCTATGAAAAGGCACGAAGGAATCTTCAATACACATTGCTAAGTGAAAGAAGTCAATCTGAAAACTACACAAGGATTCCAACTATCTGACACACATTTCTGACTGTACGGAAAATGCAAAACTATGGAGACAGTAGAACATCAGTGGTTGTTAGGGGTTGGGGAGGGATGAAGAGGTGGAACACAGAGGATTCTCAGGGCAGTGAAATTACTCTGTATGGTACCAAGTGTTGGCTGCATGTCAGTTTATTGGTCAAAACCCAGGAAGGGTGTAACATCAAGAGTGAACTCTAAGGTAAACTAAGGACTTTGGGTGACAGTACTGTGTCAGTGTGAGTTCATCAGCTGTAACAAATGTGTCATTTGGGTGTGGTGTGTTGCTACTGGGGGAGGTTACACATATGGAGTTGGCAGAGGGTACATGGAACTCCCCATAGCTTTTTTAAAAAAAGATTTATTTGAAAGTCAGAGTTACACAAAGAGAGAGGCAGAGAGGCAGAGAGAGAAAGAATGAGAGAGAAAGAGAGAGAGAGAGAATGTCTTCCATCCGCTGGTTCACTCCCCAGTTGGCCATAACAGTGGAGCTGTGCTGATCTGACGCCAGGAGCCAGGAGCTTCTTCCGGGTCTCCCACGTGGGTGCAGGGGCCCAGGGACTGGGTCTGTTTTATTTCACTTAGCATAAGAATCTCCAGTTCCACCTATTTTGTTGCATTCATTTTTAAGACTAATATTCCAGTGTGTGTGTGTGTTGCAGTTGATTTCTCAGCAATGTTGCAGTGGATTCGTTTCTGAGAGGAGCAGCGTGGTGGGGGCAAGAGGCACGGAGTCACCACACAGACCCTGGGAGCCGGGTGAAAACAGGCTTGAGGCGAGCAGCCCGCAGACTCGTTTATTTGAGTTAGTACAACAGCTTATATAGCCAAGACCAGACAATCCAATCAAGGGGCTGTCTATGCCCCAACCAATCACAGCCTGTTGCCAGGCAGTTTCCAAAGCCATCCAATCACAGCCTGTTGCCAGTCAGGCTCTTGTCGCCAGGCAGTTTCTGAAACCATCCAATCAAGGCCTGCCATCAGTCAGGCTCTGTTGTCATGTGGTTTCCTCTGTTGTCATATGGTTTCCGAAGCCATCCAATCACGGCCTGTTGCCAGGCAGTTTCTGTTGTCAGTGGCCATCTTGACATGACCTTTTCACCTCAGCGGCCATCTTGGCATGACCTTTTCACCTCATTCCACCACGTGTGTGTGTGTGTGTGTGTGTATAAAACACGTTTTCCTTATCCATTCATCAGTTGATGGACATCTAGATTGATTTCCAGACATGATATCTTAATCTCTTTGCCACAATGGCAGTCAAGTAGCCTCAGCTGAGTTCCAAATGAATCTAATGGATTGTCAGTAGAATCTGAGTTCTTTAAGGATAGATATCTGTTCTCATAGGTATGTTCTCACTTGTCTTGGGGGCAATAGTAAGTTTGCCATATGCTAGATGATGGGTTGTGGTAAAAAGATGATAGAATTTAGAATCAGAAAACCAGATTTGAGTACAACTCCTCTATACTGACAACATTATTATTGGCAAGATACCTTTCTATGCATCAGTTTTCTCATTTGTGAAATAGGGATGATGAGAGTATTAAAAATAATGTCTTTGAAGATGGCCCAAGTCCTTGGGACCCTGCACCCATATGGGAGACCCAGAAGAGCCTCCTGGCTTCTAGCTTCAGATTGGCACAGCTCTGGCCATTACGGCCATCTGGGGAGTGAACCAGCGGGTGGAAGACACTCTCTCTCTCTCTGCCTCTGCCTCTGCCTCTCTGTAACTCTGCCTTTCAAATAAATAAATTTAAAAATAGTCTTTGAAAGTACATTGTAAAGACTTACTGCATAGACATTAAATATTATTTCACCCAACTCCTTACTACCAATAAAAGAAGGCTTTTGATTGCTTGTGCTCAACATGGACCATCTAAGCAATGGGATTTTCTGTCCACCTGTATATTCCATTTACTCTGAAATCAGGATAGAAGGAAGCTAACCAAGATAGAAAGCAAGATAATTCCTCTTTGTGAAAACCTATTGAGCCCTTGTGCTATCCCTCAGCTCCACACAGGGTCGTCCAGCCAGCTTGCTGAAGATGTTAATGATCTATAATTGCTTCCTGAGTTGCCTCTTCATGGTTTTTGCTACACCTTAGGCTTTTGGGGCCTCAGTCCAGGGGATCCTGATGGATGAGGGAACTTGATTGGTCCCTTTAGGTAGGAGTACCCTTCAACTTTACAGAGCAAACTCCTCCATTCAGGACCAGCCTGAGAACTAAATGGAGAAGTGCTTCTTTTTAGCCATAGTAATTTTAAAGTAGACTTTAAAATAAATTATTTTTATTATTTACAAATAAATCTTTTAGAAAAGAGCCTCTCCATCTGAGCTATTGGAGCTAAAGATCACCCCAGTAAGTCTATCATGGGTCTACATTCTCTTTCCTTTTTTTTTTTCTTCATTTTTTAAAGATCTATTTATTTGAAAGAGATACAGAAAGAAGAGGAGAGAGGGGCCGGCACTGTGGCATAGTGGTTAAAGCTGCTGCCTGTGGTGACAGCATCCCTTATGGGTGCCAGTTCGAATCCTGGCTGCTCCACTTTCAATTCAGCTCTCTGCTGTGGCCTGGGAAAGCACTGGAAGATGGCCCAAGTCCTTGGGCCCCTGCACCCATGTGGGAGACCCGGAACAAGATGCTGGCTCCTGGCTTCAGATTGGCACAGCTCCAGCCATTGCAGCCATTGCAGCCATTTGGGGAGTGAATCAGCAGATGGAAGACACCTCCCTCTCTCTGCCTCTGCCTTTCTGTAACCCTGCCTTTCAAATAAATAAATAAATCTTTATAAAAAGAAGGGAAGAGAGGGAGGGAGACAGGGAGGGAGAGAGAGAGAGAGAGAGAAAGAGAGAGAGAGAGAGAGATTGAGAGATTTTCCATCTGCTGGTTCACTCTTCAAATGGCCATAACAGCAGGGGTTGGGCCAGGCTGAAGCCAGGAGCTTCTTCTGGGTCTCCCATGTGGGTGCAGGTGCCCAACCTCTCGAGCCATCTTCCACTGCTTTCCTAGGCCATAAGTAGAAAAGAAAAGAGCTGGATCAGAAGAGGAGCAGCCAGGACTTGAATCCGTGTCCATATGGGATGACAGCATTGCAGACAGAGGCTTAACCTACTACACCACAGCGCCAGCCTGCCTTCCTTTTTTTCTATTTAAGACAGAGAGAGAGACAGAGAGAGAATTCCCTTATCTATTGGCTGATTCCTCAAATGCCCACAATAGCTACAGTGGCAGAAACTAGGAGCCAGGAACTCAATCCAGGTTTCCCGTGTGAGTAACGGGGATCTGATTACTTAGGCTATCACCAGCTGCTTCCCAGGGTGCACAACAGCATAAGCTGGAGCCAGTAGCCAGAGCTGGGACTTGAACCCAGGCACTCCAATGTGGAATGCCACTCACATAACTAGTGTCTTATTCTCTAGCCTAAACACCCATTCCAAGTCTACATTCTTTTTTTTTTTTTGACAGGCAGAGTTAGACAGTGAGAGAGAGACAGAGAGAAAGGTCTTCCTTTTCCATTGGTTCACCCCCCAAATGACCACTATGGCCAGCATGCTGTGGCCAGGTCTACATTCTTAATAGAACAAAAAAAGACTTGTATGGTGGCCACTCAAATAAAAAAGATCTATTTCTAAAGAAATTAAAGGTTCCAAGGAGTCAGACAATAGGAACATCATCCACCCAAGTTTTGAATTACAATCAACCAAATCTCAAGGACTTGCCTTTCCCGTGACTGGTTAGCTTCACTGAACAGAAAGAAGTCTGGATTACTGTATAGGCTCATGAAGCTTGGACTAAAACCTCAAGGGATTAAAGCCCCTTCTAGAAGTGATGTTTAAAGAAGCACTTGTCCTAGTGGTCCTCATTTGAGAAAGCTCAAGGGACACAGCCTTTGCAATTGTCTGGATTTGGTTCCTTCCACAAATGCCCAAACCTTTATACTTCTCTTAAGTAATTTAACATGGAGCCACATGGTAACAAGAACAGTAGAGGATTGTCCCCAAACCTTCAGATCCAAGTGTTCTTCGTTTCCAAAAGCTGACACTGCTGGCTGTATTTCCTCAACTTAGAACAGCTGCACACATGTGGGAGAAGCACTGTTTCATGATGAGGCCCTTTGCCGTGCAGCAATCCACAAGCAAACTAAATTATCAGTTAAGATGCTTGGAAGGAAATGGAGAGCAAAGGAAATGCATGAGAATAAAAACTCCATGTGCAGCCTAATGAAATTAGGGGAGGCATAATCACAGGATGTAAGGGAAGAAAATCCATTTAAGACAACACAGACGATGCCAGTTCTCAGTGCGGATGCCCTGGGTATGTATCTGCTCAACTAATCTGGGAACTGCCACATAGATCCTTCCATTTCTTTACACAACACAGATTTCCACTTTCAGTTTGAGGTCACTGGCCATACTGTCAAGGCAAGGAAAAGCCAATTTCATACACATTTCAAACAACTGTCAACATGATGACTGTGAACAGAGGTGGCTACCAACTTTGTGTGGCAAAATCAGTTCAAAGTCTCGAGAACTGAGCACATTGTCTTCTTAAAAATTCTCCAATCAGCTGAATGTTTACCAATACCTTCATTTATGCCTCACTGTCTCCCATCCATCATTTCTCTTCCTTCCAAACTGAACAGACATTCCAGCAAAAGTCAAGATTAATACTGTCCTTACTTAACTACTCTCCTCCCTGCTTCCCACCTCCATCACTACCACTGGGAACCACAACTTTGTTTCTCACTTGTGAAAGCACACTGACTCACTCCTGGTCTAAGACTTAACGTCTCTCTTGGGAAATGTCTTGAGCCCATGCTGGCCTTTTCTGGATGTGAGAGAGTACCTAAACCCTAAAGTTCAGGTGGAAGCTCTTATACCTCAGGGCTGAACATCTCTCAATCCAATTAAGTGGAAAGAACAGTTCTCTTTGCCTTGGAGCTTAATTCCACTTGCAGATAGTGCCTTTCTGCCAACCTAAGGGTTCAGGCTTACTTCTCATCATGCCTGAGATAAGAATCGAATCCTGTAAATTCTAATCCAGAACCCCAGCATTCTAATTCCTCAGTTTCTGCGAGGGACCTCTGGTCGAGTAAGCTCTATGGATGGAAAAAATGTGACTCATGACCTTAAATCAGAAGGTCCTAAAGAGAAAGCTTAGACTGAATTAGAAATGGTATGACAGATACGGAAACAGTCTCGAGCCCATCATTGCTGAAAATCAAGATTCCTTTTCATTCTGGCTCAGTGGTGTCTTTCCTCCTTAGTCTTTTCCCCATTCCCTGTCTTCCCTGATTCCTCCTCCTCCTTGGCAGTAAGTTTTCTCCCAGGTAGTGAGGATCAGGCTCTCCTTCCCTGGGGTTAGATGACCCCTCCTAAACAGCCAGTCTTTGAGCAAGAAGGGACTAGAGTCCCAGAGAATTCCCCTGCCTGACGCCCTGTCACTGCAGGGAGCAGGGGAAGGAGGCTGGGCAGCAGAGGCAAAGTGGAGGGGGAAAGACAGGACCCTATTGATTTTCCAGTTGGCCAGTGAGTGATTAACTCTACTTATTAGGAGGGGCTGTTGATCACACCATTAGCACCTCCCAAACAGGGCTGTAACCAGGGCTATAACCTTCTCATGACCCTCTTTAATGAGAAAAGCTTGACTTGAGCCTGCCGGAATCTGCCTTGGGGCAAACAGGCACATCCCTACTCTTCTGTGTGCCTTACTCTGCAATTTTCACATTCTACTTCAATGCAGAGGTTCACGTGAAGGTAACTAGGAAAGTAGTTTTACAGAACCACAGTTTGAGGAAGTCTTCCCAGATTTGCATCCTAGACAATTTTTTATGTTAAAGATTAGAAAGACCAACTCAAAGATGGCCTTATCCTTTTAAAATCGGGCTACCTTCTCAGACGGTTTGCTTGCCAGGCTAGTTAGACTTCCTAGGAATACTGCCTTCAAATGAATACGGTAATCAGAGAGGATGATGATAAATTTCAAATATTTGATGCTTGCAATAAATAATTTAAATGAGAGTAATAAGCAAATTGTAAGTCAAGTCAGCCATGTACTCCAATGCTATCTCCTCTCTAACTACTTAACATGACTCTCACCACTCCTCTCTTCATTGAGCTTTACCGTGCTTGCATTTGCACCACATAGATCCACATTACAGCCCCATCCCATCAAGAGTGCAACTGCTTTGTTTATGGCCCAGAATCTAGAATGGTGCTTGGCACAATTTAGGCACTTGAGTATGAAGGTACTTTAAAAAACTTGTGGAAAGTAGAATTTAAAAAAGGTTTGTTTTGGTGCTAAATTTTGAATTCCATGCATGTGAGGGTTTTGAAAAATTCATGGAAATACATATTATTAAAAGAAAAACCTGGGGACTGGTGATGTGGTACATTAGGCTAAGCCTCTGCCTATGGAGCCAGCATCCCATATGGGTGCTGGTTTGTGTCCTGGCTGATCCATTTATGATCCAGCTCTCTGCTTTGGTCTGGGAAAGCAGTAGAAGATGGCCCAAGCACTTGGGACCCTACATCCACATGGGAGACCAGAAAGGAGCTCTTGGCTCCTGGCTTTGAATTGGCCTAGTTCCTGCCATTGCGATCATTTGGGGAGTGAACCAGCAGATGGAAGACCTTACTCTCTGTCTCTCCCTCTCTCTATCTGTAACTCTACCTCTCAAGTAAATAAATAAAATCTTTAAAAAAAAACTGCATGAATTTCAGAATCGTTTTGCACCAAAACAAACATCTTTTAATTTCATTTTCCATAAACTTTTTGACATGTACTTGTATTTTATGAATTAATGAATGATGACTCCAGGGAGTCAGTGAGTTTTTTTTTTTAATAAGTAATTCATGAGAATAGCATTGTAGTATATAAAATTGAGATGCCCTCATCTAATATGAGTGAGCCCAGATCTAAATTAGTGAAGTGACATCCCATGGTTTCAGGGCTCAGATGGTTTAGATAACATGAAACTCAGGTCTTCTGATGAGAGGAATTCACCTTTTGCAATAGTAAAAGGAGATCAAAAAGGAGTCCTGTGTGAAGTGATACGAGTACTAGGAACAATGTAGTCTCCTAGAAGCTTCCAGAAGAAAGCTACTTCTGTCTCTTTGGGGCACCAGAATCTTTCATTCCTCTGCGGGATAAGCTCTCTTTTGCATTGGGTCTGTCTTAGCTTGGGACTCTCTCTCCTCACACGGCTGGCTCCTTCTCATCCTTTATGCCTTAAGTGAAATGAAACTTGCACAAGGTGCCCCTGCTTGAGCACCCTCTGTAAGGGAGGTCTCTCCTCTGGTCGTGTCCGAAACAGTAATCACACAATTGCTCATCACTGTATGATTTGCTTATTTCTATCCGTTTTGCATATACATCAACCCAAGGAGCTCAAGGGTCTGTCTTGTTCATAGCTTAATCCCCACCACTAGACATGGTACATAGCATGTGGTAGCCCTTACACCTGTTAAATGAACGAATCATTAAGGAAATGTACAGACTGTTGCTCAATAATGAGATTAGAAAGAGATCTGATGCTCTTTTTAAAAAGCAAGTAAAATCTACTTTCTGCTTTAAACGTTCCTTAGTTCAGAAACATAGAATTACTACAGGTTGAGTATGTCATTGGAAATGTGTGGGACCAGAAATACTTTGGATTTCAGATATTTTGGGGGTTTTAGAATATTTACATATATACAATGAGGTATATTGACAAAGCCTTAGCCTAAATAAGAAATTCATTTATATCTCATATTTATTTTACTCATATAGCCTGAAGGTAACTTTATACAATATTTTTAAATTGTTTTGTGCATGAAACACAGTTTCATGGTATGGAATTTTCCACTGTTAATGTTGTCTTGATGCTCAAAAAGCTTCAGATTTTGGAGACTTTTGAATTTTGGATTTTCAGATTAAGGATGTTCAATCCACATTTTCATACTGGAAAAAAAAAATCTTGATGGTACCTGAACAAAACTTGTTTCCCAACTTTATATCAGGACTTTTGGGGGAACTATTCTAGATGGAGAACAATTTCATTTCAAGTGCACCTGTAGGATGCTATAGTATACGTCATAGGTGTTTCTAGTGTGTCTATCTCTCTGAACTGTAACTACCTCTTTATATGAGTATTCCCTTTATTCCTGTAAAGCAGGGGAAGGGAACCTTTTTTTCTGCTAAGGGCATTTGGATATTTATAACATCACTCACAGGCTATACAAAATTATCAAATTAAAAATTAGCCTACCATAGGGATTGGTGTTGCGGTCCTGTGAGTTAAGCCACCACCTGCAACCCCAGTAGTCCATATAAATGCTCATTTGCTTCCTGGCTGTGTTGCTTCCAGTCCTGCTCCCTGTTAATGTGTCAGGGAAAGCAGCAGAAGATGGCCTGAGCAATTGGGTTCCTGCCACCCATGTGGGAGACCCAGATGGAATTCCAGTCTCCTGGCTTCAGCCTGGCTCAGTCCCAATTCTTGCAACCACTTGGGGTGTGAACCAGCAAATGGAAGACTTCTGTCTCTCCCTTCCTTTCTGTAACTCTGACTTTCAGACAAATCAATAAATCTTATTTTAAAAATTAACCTGCTATAGATTTATGAAAATTTCAGTCCCACCTGCAGCTGCCTTAGTGGGGCCAAACCAAATGATTTCATGGGCCTTATACAACCCATAGGATAGATGCTCCCCAACTCTACAAACACCTCCCAATATCACCTCTGTAGAAATGTCCTTTGCTTGTTGACTGCAATCCTTATTGATTCAGTTCCTGCCAGAAACAACAAGGAAGCACCTGGCAGGGAATGAGAAACAGATGTCAGGGTGACTTTTTGGAAATAAGATAATGCCTATCCGTGACCAAGACAGAGTCAACGGGGTGGCAGATAGGAATAGGGAGAGTGTGCGAGGCAGGGAAACACTGAGAAAGAAGCACAAAGTATCACGTGCAAATATCCAGGATGTCAGCTAGGATGGGTTCAGGGGGAATCTGGTCAGCAGTTCTGCAATTCCATAGTCAGAATGGACAGTGGATAGAACTAGAGGTGGAGACAGGCGAGGTCTGACTGTGTGGAGTCTTATAGGTGATGTTAAGGCAAGTGTACATTAAAATGTTTGTAAGTGTCCATATTTGCTTTTGAGAGAGGTCACTTTAAAAATTGCGAGGCTGGAGGATGATGGACTGGAGGTGTATAAAAATAGCTGGAGAGAGACCAGAAGACTAATGTGATCATGCAAAACAAAAATAATACAGAGCTGAACCAGGAGAACGTTTCCAGAAATGTCTGGAATACAAAATTATCAGTGTCCGGTGTAGAATAAATCTTCATTAAATGAGTAAGCACACAAACCCCAGCTCCCTGAAGAACTAGACTCTGCTCACTACTTCAGGAAATACATCGGTTTGAGAAGTGAGGATCTAGTGAATGTGAATTGTTTTAAGCTGGCTGTTTATTTTGTTTGTAACTTTTCTGTTTCACATCTCACTGCTTTCAGAGAGATCATTTAGGAGCCGGTGCTGTGGTGAAGTGGGTTAACACCCTGGCCTGAAGCGCCGGCATCCCATATGGGCGCCAGTTCGAGACCCGGCTGCTCCACTTCCTGTCCAGCTCTCTGCTATGGCTCGGGAAAGCAGTGGAAGATGGCCCAAGTCCTTGGGCCCCTGCACCCATGTGGGAGACCAGGAAGAAGCTCCTGGCTCCTGGCTTTGGATCGGCATAGCTCCGGCCATTGCAGCCATCTGGGGAGTGAACCATCGGATGGAAGACCTCTCTCTCTCTCTCTGCCTCTCCTCTCTCTGTGTAACTCTGACTTTCAAATAAATAAAATAAATCTTTAAAAAAAAGAGATCATTTAGATGTTTTGGCTTAAAGTCCTGGTTTTTTCAGATCTATTAAGTTCATGAATAAATTAAACTAGTTAATTATCTACCTACCTACTTACCTACATATATCTCTTCTCTTTTCAGCATTCCTTCCCTCTCTTTAATTCTGTGACCTTAGAGCAGGCATTTGGCCTAGAGGTTAAAGCCGTACTTGGATTACCTGTATCCCATATCAGAGGGCAGGGGGTTGAGTCCAAGCTCTGCTTCCTACTAACGCAGTCTCTGGGCAGCAGCAGGTGATGGCTCAAGCAGTTGGGTCCTGAACATCCCACGTGGGAGAACTGCATAGAGTTCTTGGCTCCCACTTTGGCCTGACCCACAGTTCTAGCTGTTGTAGGTACTTGGGGGTTAGTGAACCAGCTGATGTGAGTGTTCGTTCTCTCTCTCTCCCCCTTTATCTCTCTCCAATGAAATAAATTCTCGTGGCCTTAATTTAACTAATTGTAACCTTAGTCAGGGCTGTAGTACTAAATTATACAGAACACATGTTTGATGAAGTTAGTCAATAGCCTGGTGATTTTCCATAAATTGTTTCTGAAGTAATAACACTCTTGAAAACATCATTGCCAATAAAATACGGCAATGGAGTATGTGAACAGATCTGAGAAGGAAGTGCTATCCAGCAAACTCTCAGTGATTCCCATTAGAGCTGTTAAAGCCAGCTCTAAAATAAAGTGAGGGGAAAAAAAATCAAGAATTAACATTTGGTTGTGGAAGTTACTTTTGCAGTTGTTTTTGAAGATAGTTATTGCTAATACTTGTGAATTTGGAGCTATACAAATAAAGTTAGGGAGTCACTTCCCATTTGAGCCCCAATCATGATTTCTCTATCCGGTCTTCCCTTCTAGTATACTAAATACTAGCTGCAAGGAAGTGATTCCTTCTAACTCTTCGTTATTTATATAGTTTTTATTGGATTCAAATGCCTTGCTAAGAGCTATTCTGAAATGCAAAAGATTGTCCTTTGCCTAAAGGAAGTAAACGCAAAAGTTAATTTGGTTACAAAATGATCTTTGACAGTGAAAACTACAGTGCAGCCTTGCAGGAGGACCCTAGGGTTGAATGCTCTGAGCTTCATTATTTATTATTTTTGTCCAATAAGTCCATCTAAATTAAAAAAATAAACAAGCCAGGGAGCATTTTTTCAATTTATTTGGAAACAGTACAGCACTGCATTGGCAATATGTGTGTCATAGTAAACCATGGGCATATTCAAAGAGGTTAAGGCAAAAGGGAATTTTAAAGGCAAAAAAGGAGGGTTATATCAGATGTTTTGAAACAATAATCTTTGCAATGATTAACATCCAGGGTGACATTAGACAGTTGACGGGCAGATACTTTTATACAAGTACTTTTGGTATAAGGTTGTGGTGGCCTCTATGTCACGTATTCTGAGAAAGTCTTTTGTGATGGTTATTATCTGGTGATGATGCACAAGGAGCTTTTCAATAAACAAATCTTTTAAAAAAGAAGAGGCTATATTCATAACTTCCCAGCTGGACTTTTTTTCCTATTGACACTAGCAACTCCATCCTGATTCTGAAAATTTTCATACTCCTTTCATAAACATAAAATAAATCTGAAGTTAGACAAGGAAAGACTTTACTGGGGATTCCTGCAAGAAGGAGGAAGGAACATTGCAATGAAGAGATCATGACATCTGCAGGTGTCACAAAGACCAGACAGAAGGGCTTTTCTATGATGTAGGAAGGAGTGGACAAGGTTAGGAAGAAGTGGGTGTGGTGAAGGGGGATGGTGGGTGCAGGTGGGTTAGGACAACAGACCAGGAGCTGAAGGTGGGTCTTACATGCTGTTAAGAGTGGGTCAACGTTCTGGAGTCTCAGATGGCAAGAAACCTCACGAAAGCTTGGCCAAGTGAAGACAGCAGGTGTTTTTGTCCAGATTGGCTAGGGGGAATAGAGTCCAGCAAGTCACTCATGAGACAAAGAATGGGAATGTGGAGGCCCCATTTCTGGCTTAGGAAACAAGGGGGACATCTGTGAATCTTGTTAGGAAAATGATACGGTCTTATCTGTGGCGTCATTTTAGGCTCCGGCCCCGTTGCCATTTTGTACAATAAGCTTGACTCTAAGCCCAGCCTGGCTTACTGGAATTCAGGTGACCAAATGACCCAACCACAAGAACCAGCTCCCCCCCTACCCCTACCCTAATGGGATTTGCTCCTCTCACTTCTTTACCTCTGCAAAGCTATATAAGACCTGTTCTCCTGGTACAGGCTTCTGTTACCTCGTGCACAGGGAGGCAGCCAGTTGGGTTTCCCGGACCTTCTCCCTTATTCCCTTACTCCGGTGTTTGGTGTGTTTTGTGGTGACCTTTCAAGTATTAAGTCAGCTGCAGGAGGAAGGAGGAGTCCTTGTGAGGAACCCTTTCCTGGAACACACAGGAGGTGGGAGGGTCATCTTCATGGCTTCTCTTTTCTAGGAGCATAGAGCTCAGGTAAAATTTAACAAGGTCAGGTTTCTTCCTTCTTTTATTATTCAGCCAAGAGACCTTGACACGGTTATCTCTGCAGTTCTTCATTTACAAGAGAAAGTGTGGATATCAAAGGGGCAAGTAGTTCAAGATGAACTCTTATATTAGCAAACTCTTTTAGGCTCTGAAAGCAACAGAACCATAGGGTAAGGGAAAGCTGAAGAAAAGCTGCTAAGAAAGAAGGTGATGTCATAACTTCTAGCGCAGAGAAAAGGCGAAATTTTCCTTTAAAACTAAAGGAGCCACTGACTGCAGTGCCAGCATCCCATCTGGGCACTGGTTCAAGTCCTGGCTGCTCCACTTCTGAACCAGCTCCCTGCAAATGCTGGGAAAGCAGTGGAAGATGGCCCAAGTAGTTGGGCCCTGCACCCACTTGGGAGATCCAGATGAAGCTCCAGGCTCCTGATTTTGGCCTGACCTAGCCCTAGCCACGGCAGCCATTTGAGGAGTGAACCTGCAGCTGGAAGATCTCTCACTTCTCTCTTTCCCTCCCTCTGTCTTCCCCTCTCTGTAACTCTGACTTTCAAATAAATAAATCTTTAAAAAAAAAAAAATGCCAAAGGTGGAACAAAAGCTCAGTCTTCAGTAAATGTTTAAATGTCATGAAATCCCAAGTTGCCCAATATGCCTTTGGGTGGCTAATTTATGCTATTAGTGAACTCGCCTTAGAGAAAGCCCCATGACAACCTTTTAGACTTGAAGGTCACTGTGTATCACCTGCTGAAAGCTGCTGAGTTGCACATGCAGGGCCCACGGCCTCGTTGAGCACACTGCTTGGGAGAGCATTTATTAAGTGAAAGCACGGCTCTAAGTGAGGGCAGCTGGCAGCTGGTGCATAATATTGGAGACTCCACCTGTCACCTCGAAGCTTTTCCCTTCTGATTCCGCCATAGCTTCCAAGTCTCTGAACTTTGACAAATGGTACCTTTCTCCATCTCTACACCTACTTCCCAGTATAGCCTTTGGCTTTGCTTCCCAGCACTCTTCATTTTCTCCAAAAAGAGCCTTTATTTCAGGCCCGATGCAGGATGATGGTTGAGAATGAGCTTGAGTGTTATCACTGTCCTGCCCTCAGTTTCATCATGTATAAATGCATTAATGGCTTACAAGACCAGAGTCGGATTCAGGTAAGAATACACTTGGAAGTGCTCTCCCATCTGTGGCGTTGTATGCTTTTCTTAAACAATGACTCGCTTGTGGTTCCTTTATTCTTTCTGATTCACATGCTCACAACATCACATTTGTGGATACAGAAATGCTCCAGTACCTATTTCTAGCTTGTTGACAGCTAGCTGTTTTGGCTCTGGGGGTGAAGAGCTGGCACATGACAATCACAGCATCTTAAGGGGCAGGCACATTCTAGTTTAGGAACAAGATGTTACTCTAGACAATTGTTATTGTCTATTGAAGGAGGCCTTTGATTTGGACCAAACTCCTAACAGACCAGACTAATAATCCAAATGGAGTTCCTCACATTAAGGTTCCAGTTACCAAACTAAAATCGAGCTGTTTACAAGACCTTCTGAGAAGTCAGGATGAAACATAAAAATCAAATTTCCCAATCAAGCATGTTTCCATGTACATGATAACAATAAAGTCCCCTCTCCCCTCTGCTTTAGTTCTTACACAGAGAGGTAACTTGATGTCAACCAATCAGCTGTTTTCCCATTGTCTGTCTCCCTGTGCCCACCTTTCTTTCTTTTTTCTTTTTTTTACTTTTTGACAGGCAGAGTGGACAGTGAGAGAGAGAGACAGAGAGAAAGGTCTTCCTTTGCCGTTGGTTCACCCTCCAATGGCCGCCGCGGTAGGCGCGCTGTGGCCGGCGCACCGCGCTGATCCGATGGCAGGAGCCAGGTGCTTCTCCTGGTCTCCCATGGGGTGCAGGGCCCAAGCACTTGGGCCATCCTCCACTGCACTCCCGGGCCACAGCAGAGAGCTGGCCTGGAAGAGGGGCAACCGGGACAGGATCGGTGCCCCGACCGGGACTAGAACCCGGTGTGCTGGCGCCGCAAGGCGGAGGATTAGCCTAGTGAGCCGCGGCGCCGGCAGTGCCCACCTTTCAAGGAAAGCAATTTTGAAAAAACCGAACTGCTTTTTGCTTTTTTCCTCCTGTTTTCTGCAGCTTTTCTCCATGTATAAAACCAAGCTCCTTTGCTGTGACGATTAGAATACTTATTCTACTTCATGGAGTGATGCATTACCTACCTCTAGATGGGGTGGGGAGGAAGCCAATTAAGATCATTAAATTAAACTGTTGTAATTTTGTCTTTGATAGATCTAATGAATTATGTCCATGGTGACAAGACCTCAAAACCAAACACAGCCGAGACCTAAGCTTGATGCATCTACAAAAATACAAGATGCAGAAGATGTTTTGTGATTTGCCTTCAAAGGAGGGCTGCATGCCTGTCTTCTCACTTGTATCAACTTCTAATGTCCAAATACACATAACCTCAGAATTACACGTTGCAAAACTGATAAATGTCCAAATGACCTCAAAGGAATATTTCTCACCACTTGGGTTTTGATTTGGGTGCCCATTCATCTTAGCTTTGAAGATGACTTCAACTGTAAAACCACTGCTCTGCTTACCAAACATTTTCTAAACCTGGGCCCACCCCCTTATACGGCTCTTTATATTTTAATTTTAAAGGGGACACTCTAAAGACTCTAGGTGCTTTCATATCCTTTAAAGAAAACCTTAAATTTCTTTTAAATATATTTTCTCATGAATGTAGAAATTCACTCAGAATTAACATATAGAAGAGAGCTAGATGAGATTAACAACATCTAAACACATCCTTTTAGGTAGTTAAGATGTTTTAAATTAAGACAGGCACGTTTTCTGCAATTCAGAGTTTGACAGGGTTTTAATGATTTAATCCTTTCAGTGTTACAGACACACCTTTTGATTTCCCTCTAGGACAAATAGTCAAACAGTCTTCGTAGATCAGTAGATCAGACTTCTTCTTCTTCTTCTTTTTTTTTTTTTTAAGAGCATAAAATGTAGTCTTCAACGCACATTCTAAAAGCTGTCTGTAGTACAGATTTACAGATTTAGGTTTAAGTTTCTGGCAAAAGCCTGAAAGAACATTTAGCTTGTTGGGAAAGCATACCCAAGCAAACAAGCCCCCATGCTTTCTTTCAAATCCTTGTTCGAATTCTAATTACACAGTCAAGATGCGATCCTTACTGGCTACAGCAAAATGGAGACTTTCAGTCCATCACCCTGTGTCCATGTTTCCTAGTTACTTATTTTCTCAGTTATGAAGACAAACCCTGAAAATTGCTCAGCTTTATTCAAGAAGCCCTCACAGGCTAGCGGCATGTTACAGGTGCGCAATCAAAATTGCAGAGTTAGTATTCGGTGCAGGGCTTTATGTTCTGCTTTGCCAGAAATCTTCGGGTATGGCCTAATGAAAGAAATCCACTCTCTGGTTTTACTCATTTAGCATGTGTTTACCAACATGAGTATGAAAGGAAGCAAGCCTGCTGCTGCTCACAGTTTGAGAATTTCCAAGTTAGAATTTTATGGAAAATCTTCAGAATGTCATTCCCTAGCCCCCAGAATCAAATTGCTTTGTGTTCAAAAAGCATTTTTAAATTAAACAAAACACTTTCTTCCCCTTCTGATTTCAGTGCCTGGACGTTCCAGAAGAAATTTAATTCTAAAGAGGACAAAGACAAAACATATTTTTCTTGTTAAATCTGAGCGTATGCAATGCAAACAATGAATTTATATATGTGTGTGTGTGTACCTAGACAGGCACACAGGCCTAAACCGAGAGCCAGGCTTGTGTGTTTGATGTTCCCCATCTTGCCTTTGTGCCTGCACTAGGATACCCCTGCACTTTTGTGGATCCCACTGTCCTTCAGCTTGAATTCGCATGGCCAAATGACTCCTGGTGACGCAGATCCAGAAGGAGGTTCAACCGTTCCTCCCTGGGGTCCTTTTTCACAGAGAATTCCTAACTCTTGCTCCCTCTTCCTGTCATGGAAGACCACAAGAAAGCTGGAAAGAGGAGCCAACAGTCAAGGTGTGTGTTGATCCCTAGGGGGAATGTATGGGGCAGATGCGTTGCTGAAGTCAGAGCATATGATTAAAAAGACTGTCCTCAAAGTTGTATCGTCACCAATAATCATCACAAACTGTTGAAATGGTAAGGGCCCTTTGGTTGTTTTGTTCAATTACAGATGGTCCCACTGAGGCCCAGGGATAACAGCACTGGCCAATTGCTCAAACTGCAGTTGTTGATTTGCAAGTCCTCTTGAACCTTCTGTCACACCTCTTATCACAGAGCAGGATATAAACTGTATCATGTGACTAAACACTGCACAAAACACACAAGCAGATGGAGAGGGTAAAGAACCCTCGAATCAACAATGAGGTAGGATTTAGGGGACATTTTCTTCTCCTTTTTTTCCCATTTGTTATTAATGTGATTTAATACTTGTAAAATGAAAAGTAAAATGAACTGAACACATTTATTACATGAAAATCAGACTATACTTAGCAAAACTCAGGGAAAAGCTTAGGGTGGAGCAGAGTTTCCAGGATTCTGGAATCTGACGGCTGTGGGTTCAGATCTCAGCTTGACTGCTGTTTGGTGTTGTCAGCTTGGCTGCCTTCTCACATCAATTCCTCACTTTTAAAACGAGAATATCGCTAGCAGTGCCTGCACTTCACTCAGTGGTGTTTGTAAAGGTCACAGCTTCACACCAGCACATAATAAAGACTCATCCATGATGCCTGTCACTACATGAGAGCCATTACTGCCTTGAACGCCGGCACGCGGTCCATCTCTGTCGGAGGAACAGTGGACCTGTGCCAGCACAGCTGTGTGTGCCTCCCACTTACAGATGCCAGGGTGCCGGTTATTCATAAGCATTTGGACTGTAGCGCCTTCTCATGTATCTGTCAAGACCCCTCGTTCCACCTTGTGGAGGCTGTGATAAGAGCACTTGAGCTAGACTCAGGCCAGTAAGGAGCCCGCTGGGGCTGATACTGAAGCTTTGGATGCCAGGAGACGGTCAGGATCATTGGGGAGGTGAGAGGCTGGGGAGAGGGCTGGTGTCCCTGCAGCCAGAGCCAGGCAGCCTTTGTTTCCCAGATTAACCCTCAGCTGGCGAGGCCTTTGGCAAACACAGGGCCTCCCAGCCACTGTACAGAAGGGCCTGCCTGGCATCTGGAGGCAGCAAGGCTTGGAAGGAAAGGAATGGAGGCTGAGGTTGATCTCATCTGCACCAGGGATCAGAGGTCACAAAAGGCTCCTGGCGAGGCCCCACCCTCCCTGGGTGGGAGGGAACCCGGGCGATGACAGCTGTCTGGATAATAACACCAGGTTTGTCTTGTGGCTCCCGAGCTTTGAGAAAATCCCAGAATAAAGCGCGGCCTCTCCAGCTGTGACCTGATAGAGCCCTGAGCTGATGAAAGCATGTCCATCCTGGGCCCAGCGCAGGGGACCTGGCCCAGCCCTCAGGCGCCCGAGGAGAGCCACCGAGGAATGTGCGGTCCTTCATCAGTCACCCCAGAGGCTGGACAGCCGTGGCAGGCAGGCGAGATGAAGGTGCCCCAGAGGCAGAAGCCTGGGGAGCGGGAGGCATACCGACAAGAAAAATGCCCAGTCCCCTCCAGGTCAAACCCCCACGTCCTGATTAGGACAAAGGCCCACTTTTTTCTGCACTCCTTCTTTTCCACTTGGCTGCTTTGCAAAATAGGATGCGGAAGTGGGGGCCTGGGCCGCAGGATGACAAACTCACAGGATTAGCAGGCAGCCCTCCCCACACCTCAGCTCTGAAACAAAAGGACCAAAGCCCTTCCACCCTGCTAAGGTCCTGGGGATGCTCTGGCCTTCCTGGTAAGTTAAAATCTGGGACAAACAGGGAGGGGAGTCCTCCCAGGGCCCACAGCACACTGCAAGGGGGATGTGTGCAAAATGCAGGACGTGTGACTGCCGTCCAGAGAGGGCACTTGCAAATGAGACTGCAATGCCAACTGGAGCTGTTCCAACGAAACAGGCAAAGCACATTTCTGAGTAATTGGATTTGGAGAAAAATGTACAGTTTTGCCTTTTGAGGCAGGGTAGAGCAGTAGAGAGGAACAGATGGGGGTTAGAGATAGAAGCAGGTATGATGACCACTATTCCACTAACTGGCTATGTCCCCTTCAAACCACATATTCTCTTTGGGTTTCAGTTTTCTCATCTGTGAAAACTGGCAAGTATGGGTTCTGATTTGAGTCTTAGCTGCTCCACTTCCAATCAAGTTTCCTGCTAATGCATTTGGGAAAACAGAAGAGCATGGCCCAAGTCCTTGGGTCTCTGCAGCCATGTGGGAAGCCTAGATGGAGCTCCTGGCTCCTGGCTCCTGGCTTCAGCTTGGCCCAGCCCCGGCCATTACAGCCACTTGGGAAGTGAACCAGAGGATGGAAGATCTCTGTCCCCCTATCTTTCCCTCTCCCTCCCTGTAATTTTGCCTTTCAAATAAATAAATATTGAAAAGAAAAAAAGGGGCAGTTGTTTTTGTTTTAAGATTTATTTCACTTATTTGCAAGGCAGAATTATAGAAAGAAGGGAATACAGAGAAAGAAAGAGGTCTTCCATCCATTGGTTTATTGAATCCAGGAGCCCAGAACTCCATCTGGGCCTCCCATGGGGGTGCAGGGACCCAAGTACTTGGGCCATCTGCAGCCTTCGCAGGCACATTAGCAGGGAACTGGGTCAGAAGTGGAGCAGCCAGGACTTGAACCAGTGCTGATATGGGATACCAGTGTTGCGTGCAGTGGTTAATCCACTACAGTACAATGCCAGTCCCAGATGAATTTTTTTTTAGAGAGAGTTGTTAAGATTTTATTTTAAAAACTCATCTAACATAAAGGTTCCCAGAGCCTATTGATTGGTTCATTCTCTTTCCTGTGATTTCACAAATGAGTGGGAGAGAATCTGGGACAGAACCAATCCAGAAGGGGGGCTTTGTAAAGACCCTTAAGGCCCGATGAGCCTGTAGTGGGGGAGGGCAGGTTTGGTCACAACAAGAGCATTCTCTCTGCAGTGTCTTTCTTGATAGAAAAATTAAGAGCTGGAATAAAGTTAAAGGGAGGGGAGAAGGACTGACTCCACAACAAAACTCTCTAGAAAATGTTCAGTTCTTTGCATTATTTTAGATCTAACCTAGTTTCATTCTTAAAGGTATCCAGCCTCCAGGATTCTGCTGTTTCAATTTTATACCTAGCTAAGCTTTAAAAGCAATCCATGATCCACCGGATAAGCTAAGTGAGGCATCAGAAGTGATACTCTGTATTTCAGGCATGGAAAGCCAAGACACTGTGGCAAAAAATGACCTAAATGAAAGATCACTGTGAGATCCCAGTGGAAAGAACGGGCCATCAAAGAAGGAGGTACCTTTCTCTGAAGGGAGAGAGAACTTCCACTTTGATTATGGCCCTGTCTAAATAAGATCAGAGTTTGTGAACTCAAGAGGCTTCCATAGCCTTGGCAGCTCATGACATGATAAAAGTGTCAATTGTTAAATCAACAATAGGAGTCACTGTGCACCTGCTCCCCAAGTAGGACCTCTGTCCTTAATGTGTTGTGCTATGTGAATTAATGGTATAACTAGTACTCAAACAGTACTTTATACTTTGTGTTTCTGTGTGGGTACAAACTGTTCAAATCTTTACTTAGTATATACTAAATTGATCTGTATATAAAGATAATTAAAAATGAATTTTAATGAAGAATGGGATGGGAGAGGGAGTAGGAGGTGGGACGGTTTGCAGGTGGGAGGGTGGTTATGGGGGAGGGGGGAAGAACTGCTATAATCCAAAAGTTGTACTTTTGAAGTTTATATCTATTAAATAAAAGTTTTCTATAAAAAAAAGAAGTGCTACTCTGGAGGGCAAGGGCACAGTATAACGCCTACACGGGAGGATAATTCTACTCAATCAGCAGCACTTCCTTAGGAGGTGTGGAGCAGAGAGGAGCAAAGGGGCTGGGAGTGGTAGGGAAGAATGTGCACACATTCTTCAGTTGTCCTCCTAAAAGACACACACACAGAAAAATTTTGCAGATAATGACACTATCGATAATCAGAGATAATCAGGGATCCAAATCAGGTGATAATCAGAGATCCAAATTTATTTGTTCTCATATGATTAGAGGTTTAAGGCTTTTTTTTTTTTCTTTAAAAAAAGAAAACTAAAATGCAAACTTTTCCTTATTGTGTTTCAACAGCCAACCAATTCAGGCTATATCACAAACCCCCTACAGACATTGACTTAATATTTAACTACGGCTAAATTACAGATTCTACTTCAGACAGAATGGGCAGAATCCCTGACGCCTAACTCTATTTCATTCACTATGAGTTAGTGAGGGTTATAATCTGGCCATTGTTGAATAGTTTTAAAGACTCATTAATCTCCAGCAAGAACCAACTTAACAATCAGGGCGACCTTTTGAAGTGAACAGTGGTAGTGGTTTAAATGGAGGATTAAGAGATAATCACATTTTACGTCATCTTTCGGCACTAAAACTGACTCCAATCTGGGGGCTGTGAATTACTGGGATGGGACAGGGTTTTTTTTTTTTTTCTTACCTCCCTACCTAGGAGACAGCCAGATGGCAGCCTGGCCACATCCATAGTCTATTTTGACAAAGTTCACCTCTTAACCAACTTTGGGACAGTGTTATAAAATAATATCCTAAACTCTATATACTTCACTCTCTAGGTACAATTTAATGTAAATTTTTGGTCTGCTTTGTACTAAGGATATCAACTAGTTAGCTGATAAAAATATAATATAATCAGAATGTGAGAGATGTCAAATAATATCATTTTAGACTGGAGCTCTCCAACATTAGGCTGTCTAGGAAGAATGAAAATGTTCCCCTCCTTCCATCCAGATTTACTTATTTATTTATTTATTTATTTATTTCAAAGGTAGAGTTACAGAGAGCAAGAGACAGAGAGACACATTTGGTACACACCCCAAATGGCTGCAATGGCCAAGGCTAGGCCAGCTAGGCCAGCTAGGCCAAAGTCCAGGAGCCTGGAATTCCATCTAGGTCTTCCACATGTGTGGCAGGGGTCTCAAAACTTAAGACAATCCTTTTCCCAGGCACATTAGCAGGGAACTGGAACTGGAGTAGCTGGGACTCAAACCGGCACTCATATGGGATACTGGCATTGCAGGCAGTGGCCTAACCCACTGCTACAAAACACCGGCCCCCCTCTTTTTTATCTACAAAGAAATAAATAAGTAAATACAAAATTTAAAATCACTAATTATTAGAAGTGAAATTACCTGTGCTTGAAAACTTAAAGAACCAACCAGGGCCTTTAACATAATTACTAATGCCATGAAATATCTGTGAAAAGAGGCCAGATATAAAAAAGCAAAATACCATAAGAACAGAGAAAATGAGCCTTCCAAGCCTCAAGGATCGATTGTGGTATCAATATTTACACTGCCGTTTTACAAAATAGAGAATAACTGGATTTAGCAAACTCGTGAGAGAGACTTTGCCTCATGTTACGAAGCTGAACACTGCACGGTTGCAATGAAATTGCCTCTCATCTTTTTAAGCAACAGCAATACAACCTGCAGTGTTTTACTTAATGCAGAAGTAGAGTCCGGACTGGTTAATTCCTGTTCCACGCAGAGCCACTCTCTGAAGCAGCCTTTCCAGCCCCTCTGCAAGCGTCCTAGGTCCTAGCAGAGCCCGTTCACAGACTTTTCTGTCTAAGACTCCTTCGAGCCCGGAGACGGGGTAACAAGCTTTGATGTGGGACAGAAGGAGAAGAAACGATTTGATTGATGTCTTTCAGCTAATTTAACTAAAGCTCCGCTAAGTGTGCCAGGATAAATTCCCTCCGACTTGTCAGGAAAGGTAGTGGAGCATCAGGCTCATCAATACTATGAGGGCAGAAGTAAAACTCAGTGAAAACAAATAGCAAGGAGAGCCCCAGTCTTAACAACTTAAAGCACATTTACAAAGATGTTCTTCCTACCACTTAGGTTTGGGGCCATTGCAGCCATCTGGGGAGTGAACCAATGGACGGAAGACCTTTCTCTCTGTGTCTCCCTCTCACTGGCTGTAACTCTACCTCTCAAATAAATAAATAACATCTTAAAAAAAAGAAAAAAAAAAAAAACAGGAGAGCCTCTCTGCCACTTCTTCCACTGTGATCCTAGGTAAGTTACTTAAGCAACCCATAAAACAGGCTGATAATGACCACTCCTCAGGACTGCTGGCAGCTTCCACCAGGTAAAGAATATAAAGGTTGTTGCAGTCAATGAGGTGCATGCTAAGCACTCCTTGTGAGATATTATTATAATTGGATGTAATACTATCTCGATCTATAAAACGATACCAGCATACTGTTATGAAGTACAAATACACTAATGAAAACAGATGCCAATGAAAGCAATAAAAGATGTATAATGGAGAGGAGAACAATTATGAAGGTAAAAAAGAGCAGTTACTACAACCATAAATTCTAACGTAACACATAATATTCAAATGCAATAAAACCAGTTGGGTCTTCACCCAATGACAGCTGTCAAATGAATACAACAAGACAAGAGGCTGGGCACTCTTGAATTCAGCTGCCTTCAAACCACTTTGGGATGAGCTAAGGTATTTAAAGTTGCAAGACTTCAACTCTGACCTGGATGTAATTAACATTTCTTAACCCTCATTTAGCGATATCCCTTACATGAAAAAAGTCCCCTCAGTGGGAAGCTGATTGCCCTGGCAGGCCTGAGATAACAACCTCTTGGTGCTCGAATCCTCTCTCCCTGTGAATCTAACACCACCAGGAACTTCCCTTCCATCCATCCACCTTCAACACTGGAGCAAAACCACGCATGTCTCCATTCTCTCTGAAACCCAACATACAGTTCGTTCCTTGCCAACACATAAACATACACCTCCACCTCGCCACAACCACATCATTTGGAATGGCATCATTCTTTCCACCAGGAACTGGCAAAAATGGGCACTGTGCCTTGCCCTGCCCTTGCCACCCTTACAGATACAGCTGACCACACAGAACGGCATGCATGCTCCGTGGACCAGGCAGGGCACCCAACTAAAATATCAAATGACGGACTACCAAGGCTTGGGACAAGCCACGCATTCAAGGTTACTCTTTCCTTTCTCAGGCTAAGATTTTATTTGCTCACTCTCTGGTCAAAGAATTGTTATTCTATCTCAAACAGGCACTGTGAGCTCTTTGAAATGAGGAATCTGAAGCATCAAATAACAATCAATACTGGCAATCAGAGAATTCCTTAGCCTCAGCCTCCCATCAGGACTGAAAGTTTCCACCCTCAGTGGGAAGACCGTTGTCCCTGAGCTGACTATACACATTACAGGATAGTCTCGGGTTATTAAAAGAACTTAGCATCATCTTCCCCACTTAACCAACATAAACTGTTGGGATTTTTAACCTAAATACATATCTCAGAAAATAAATTGCAGGGTTAAAGAAATTCAAGCACCATGGGTTTTACACAGGTTTCCAAATCTCAAGAATGGAGGGGATGTGTCCCACTCCCCCTTTCCTGCCCCCACCCCAGGTTCCCACAGATCCTGAAGCAGATTTCACAAAAGCAAAGAGACAATTTAGGATCTGCCAGAGGCTTGTGACTTTGCAGGTTCTTGGGTTGTACTTTGAGTCAGGAGCTCTATTTCAGAAGACGGCCAGGTGGGACACAGGCACGGGGAAAGGAAAGAGTACTTTGTAGTTTCAGAAGATGAAAGAGTCAGGAAGAATATGGGGTCAAATAATCCTAACTAAGACTTTAGTTCTTTTGACTAGAGGCTTCAAACCAAGGCTCCTATATTTGAACTTCAAGGATTCTTTGTTCAGTTGACATATAATGTTTTTGAAATGTAAGCCTACATTGAAAAACTAGGAGATCTTGTATGAAAAATGAGATTTGGCAATCCTGGTCCTATTTCCCCCCTCCTCTCCTCCTACAGACTCCATGTGCAGAGCAGAGGGGGAGCTGCTCTGTAGTGCCCCCATTTGGCCACAAGGAGAATGATTATTGGGGACACCCCATCCACCCACTCAGGAGGGCACTGTTTCACTACTCTCATCTGCCCCTGAAGACACTGGCATTTATGGTCCTTGATCAAGTCCACTCTAATAAATGAGAAGAATAAAGCCCACCATGGGGAGGTCAATTGCTTAAGATTACACAGCTTCTCTTTCACACCCAGACAATGTTTCTGAACTCTTATATTTAGGGCAGAATCTTGAGTCACAGAACAGTCTCAGAACTGCTTGGGTCATGAATAAAGTTAAATGAAGGGATCTCAAGCTAAACAGCAGAAAAGGGCTCCACCTGGCCACCTGGAACTGCCACTAGGTTTTCGTGAATTTGCAGCTGTCCCACTATGCTGAGTTCCTCGAGGACAATGCCCAGATTCTCATTATTTTAGCCTATCAAATACTGCTTGGGTTGATAAGTCAACAGCTTCTAGTTTTAGATTTTGATCAAATTTTACTAAAAAGGTTCTCTTGGCCATAGGATGAGTAGTTTACAGTAACCCAGAGGTTGAAGGCTCCAAGCAAATAAGTGATAAGGTGATGGAAATGCTAAATTACCTATCTGATCAATACATATTATATACATATTATATTGAAATATAACCCTGTACCCCATAAATACATATAGCTATTATCAGTTATTTAAAAAGAAAAGAAAAAAGAGAAATGGGCCTCTTGGGAGGATACACTGTATACCCCTGCATGGGTTCTGAGCAAGGAGCTTTCTCCTCTGCTCATCACATCTCCTCTCTTCTAGTTTTCTTCACACACAGGAAGGAATACTTCAAGGGACATGAAAACACAGTTTCTACAAAGCAAGTTGCATTTGTAGCTTTTAAATTTTTTCAAAGTAAATCAGGCAACAAATTCAGCTCTTAGTAGTTTTTTAAAAAGCACATATGTGCAAAGTACTTGAATAACAAAGCAGGTAATTGTCTTCCAATAGGCAGTGGATAATAAGTAATGGTGACACTTACCACCCATATCATGACCAGCCTTCTGGATAAATATGGGTCAATATTCCAGTGAGTGAATGGAAGGAATGTGATATAGAACACTTCTTGACCCAACGCAGCAGAAAATCTGAACAGGTAATAGTAGAAATAATTCTTCACTACATATTTCTGCACATAAGCCTGAAAGACAAAGTTAGGAGATTGATGAGTTCATTCAACACATCACTGAGGGGAAAGTTCTAGAAACTCTTGTCTCAAACTCATGCAACTTGATTGCCAAGGTGCTGCTCCCCGCCTCACAACATTATTACAGCATCATACTCTCAGTCTACATCACTGTTGAACATCTGTCAAACCCAATGTGTTGACGTAAAAACAGATCACATTAGTTCTTTGCAAAATTAAATAATATCAAAAACAGAAATATCAGCAGACACAAAAAGTCAAAGATTTTTTTCTTCTTTGGACAGAAGGCTAGAAACTTTAGGGAGATTGCCATGGTTTCAATATGATTTGGCTTCTGAACTCATATAGGACTTTTTTTTTATAATATACATTTTCTTTTAAAAATTTTTTTAAATTTATTTTTTAAAGAATACAAATTTCATAAGTACAACTTTAGGGATAGAGTTATTCTTCCCACCATACCCACCCTCCCACCCACACTCCATCCCTCCTCCTCCACCCTCTCCCCCTGCCAGTCTCATTCTCCATTAAGATTCATTTCCAATTAACTTTGTACACAGAAGACCAACTCTATACTAAGTAAAGATTTCAACAATTTGCACACACACACACACACAAACAGTTTGAGAACTAGTTTTACAGTTACCTCTCATAATACAACTCATTGAGGACAGAGGTCCTGCATGGGGAGTTAGTGCACAGTGACTCCCCGTTGTTAATTTAATAATTAACACTCTTAATAGATGACATCAGTGACCACCTGAGGCTTTTGACATGAGCTGCCTAGGTTATGGAAGTCTTTTGAGTCTACATACTCTGTCAGTATTTGGGTAAGGCCATAAGCAAAGTGGAAGTATTCTCCTCCCTTAAAAGAAAAGTACATTCTTCTTTGATGGCCACTTCTTTCTGCTAGGGTCTCACTCACAGAGATCCTTCATGTAGAACATTTTTTTTTGCCACAGTGTCTTGGCTTTTCATGCCATATAGGACTTTAAACCCCCCTCAAATCATAAGTGAATGGTGCTAAGAAGGTGGAAATTAAATCTAATTATGGTGTTTGAAGGTGGAGCCTCTTGAGAAGGAGAACAGATTGGGTTGGGTCAATAGGGTAGATCTCCTATGATTACATGCTGGTGGCTTTATAAGAGACCACACAGACATAGAAAGATATGCACACTCCGTGTTTCTAGTCATGTGACGCCCCATGCTTCTTTGGGATTCTGTCAGCAAGAACACCATCACCAGAGGGAAACCAATGGAGTCAGTGATCTTAGACTGTGAGCCTCCAGAAGCATAAGCCAAAGCAAACCTTTTCTATTTGTAAAGTGAGTTACCTCAGATATTTCGTTATAGTAACAAAAAGTCAACTCATAAAGTAAACTCTATAAGGGCACTGTGTGGGTCTCTGACTGCAGTGGGCAGAAAAATGACCCCCTCAAAGGTTTTCATTCCCTAATTCCTAGAACCCATAAATCAATTAACTTATGTATTAAAAGGAACTTTAGATATAATTAAATTAATGATCAGGGCTGGCGCCATGGCACAGTGGGTTAATCCTCCGCCTGCAGTGCCAGCGTCCCATGTGGGCGCCGGTTCTAGTCCCGGCTGCTCCTCTTCCCATCCAGCTCTCCACTATGGCCTGGGATGGCAGTGGGAGATGGCCCAAGTACTTGGGCCCCTGCACCCATGTGGGAGACCAGGAGGAAGTGCCTGGATCCTTGCTTTGAATCGGTGCAGCTCCTGCCTTTGTGGCTATCTGGGGAGTGAACCAACGGAAGGAAGACCTTTCTCTCTGTCTCTTCCTCTAACTGTCTGTAACTCTACCTCTCAAATAAATAAAATCTTTTTAAAAAAAATAATGATCTTCAGATGGAGAGATTATCCTGGATTATCTGGGAAAACTGTATATAATTACAAGGCTTCTTTTTTAAAAAAAAAAAGGAAAGAACAACAACAACAAAAACAAAAAAAATACTAAAAAGGATAAAGTATTACATTGTACATCAACAGTCAGGACAAGAGCTGATCAGGTCATTGTTTCTTATAGTGTCCATTTCACTTCAACAGGTTTCCCCATTGGTGTTCAGTTAGTTGTCACCGATCAGGGAAAACAAATGATATTTGTCTCTTTGGGACTGGCTTAATTCACTCAGCATGATGTTTTCCAGATTCCTCCATCCAATGTAATACTTTATCATTTTTAGTATTTTTGTTGTTGTTGTTGTTCTAGTACTAGTGGTTGAACTCTGTAATTAACACACATTTATTCTTAGGTGTTGAAATTTTAACTAAGTGATCCCTGTTAAATATAAGAGTGGGAATAAGAGAGGGAGGAGATGTACAATTTGGGACATGCTCAATCGGACTTGCCCCAAATGGTGGAGTTAGAAATGTGCCAGGGGATTCCAATACAATCCCATCAAGGTGGCACGTACCAATGCAATCTCACTAGTCCAAGTGATCATCTTCAGTTCACAATTGATCACACTGATAGGTCTAAGAGTCAAAGGGATCACACAAACAAGACTAGTGTCTGCTAATACTAACTCATAGAACCAAAAAGGGAGAGAACGATCCAACATGGGAAGGGGATACACAGCAGACTCATAGAATGGCAGATGTCATAAATAGCACTCTGGCCTCAGAATCAGCCCTTAAGGCATTCAGATCTGGCTGAAGAGCCCATGAAAGTATTTTAGGCATGGAAAACCAAGACACTCTGGAAAAAAAAAAAGAAAAATAAGACCTGAATGAAAGATCTCTGTGAGTGAGATCTCAGTGGAAAGAACGGGGCCATCAAAGAAGGAGGTACCTTTCTCTGAAGGGAGGAGAGAACTTCCACTTTGACTATGACCCTATTGGAATAATATCAAAGTTGGCGAACCCTAAAGGCTTCCATAGCCTTGGAAACTCATGACTGGTACCTAGGGAGATTACTGATGCCATAAACAAGAGTGTCAAATTGTTAAGTCAACAACAGGAGTCACTGTGTACTTACATCTCATGTTGGATCTGTCCTTAATGTGTTGTCCAATGTGAAGTGATGCTATAACTAGTACTAAAACAGTATTTTTACACTTTGTGTTTCTGTGTGGGTGCAAACTGATGAAATCTTTACTTAGTATATACTGAATCGATCTTCTGTATATAAAGATAATTGAAAATGAAAAAAAAAAACCTGGTGTTAAATTGGAAATTGCATAGAAAATTAATTAATTTTTTAAAAATATCATGTAGGATCTCTGTCCTTAATGTGCTGTACATTGTGATTTAATGCTATAACTAGTACTCCAACAGTATTTTTTCAATTTGTGTTGCTATGTGTGGGAAACTGTTGAAATCTTTAGTTAATATATACTAAACTGATCTTCTGTGTATAAAGAGAATTGAAAATGAATCTTGATGTGAATGGAAGGGGAGAGGGAGCAGGAAAGGGGAGGGTTGCAGGTGGGAGAGAAGTTATGGGAGGGGAAGCCATTGTAATCCATAAGCTGTACTTTGGAAATTTATATTCATTAACTAAAAGTTAAAAAAAAATGGAAAGAGGCCAAAATATCAGAGTCAGAGAGTGATTTGAAGAGGCTTTGAATACAGGGCAAGGGGCCACAAATCAAGGACTACAGGTCCTTCAGAAGATGGAAAAATCAAGCAAGCATTCCTGAGGATACAGAAAGAACACAGTCCTGTTTACACCTCCATTTAGTCAATATGATCTATTATTTTTTGTGTTTTTTTTTCAAAGATTTATTTATTTTGAAAGTCAGAGTTACAGAGAGAGAGAGAGATAGAGAGAGAGAGAGAGACATGTTGCATCTACTGGGTCACTCCCACAGATGGCCACAACAGCCAGGGCTGGGCCAGGCCAAAGCCAGGAACCAAGAGCTTCATCTGAGTCTTCCATATGGATGGCAGGGGCTCAAACACTTGGGCCACCTTCTGCTGCTTTTCCCAGCTCATTAGCAGGAAGCTGGATCTGAAGTGGAATAGCCAACACATGATCCAGCACCATACTGGATGCCAGCATGGTAGATGTGAGCTTCAGCTTCACCCACTATACTGCACACTGGCCCCAGTATTACCCATTTTGGTTTTCTGACTTCCAGAGCTGTAAGAGAACAAATCTGTGCTGCTTTAAACCATGACGTTTGTGATAATTTGTTAAGGCAGCAAAGAATAATCAAAGCCAAATCTTTAGGGAAAAAAAACCCTCTCATCTAAATGTCTTTAGTTCATATCTTAAATGGAACTAACAGTCAATCCACCAAAGTGATGGTGTGAAAAGCACATAGAGCAAGTGCACACAACTCCTGTTAAAATGCTTAGAACACTGTATCTAGTGCACACGGGTCCCGCCAAAGTGCTCTCCCGTCTTCTACGATGCTCTCCCTCCCTCTTATCCCGGAAATGGGCAGGAAAAAAAAAGTTAAGGACATTAAAACAGAAATAGGCAATCTCTTTAAAAAGTAGACAGCCTTATAGTTTGGTATATTAGTAATAAAAATCAAAATGTTGTCACCCATTAAAAGAATCTAAAAAGTATAATACTATTTCAGGTAGTCATAAACTTTTAGAAATAAACTAAAACGCCAACACTGAAAATGGGGAGGAAAAGGGCCCCTTTGTAAAGGCTCTTAGAAGTCTGGATTTTTATTTGTTCTTTTTTTTAATATAAAGATGTATTTATTTATTTGAAAGAGTTACAGAGAGAGAGAAGGAGAGGCAGTGTGAGAGAGGGAGAGAGAAGTCTTCCATCTGCTGGTTCACTCCCCAAATGGCCACAATGGCTGGAGCTGCACCGATCCAAAGCCAGGAGCCAGGAGCTTCTTCCTGGTCTCCCACATGGGTGCAGGGCCCAAGGACTTGGGCCATCTTCTACTGCTTTCCCAGGCCATAGCAGAGAGCTGGATTGGAAGTGGAGCAGCCGGGATATGAACCGGCGTCCATATGGGACAACTGTGGACTCAAAAGGCTTTACCCGTTAACGCCACAGTGCTGGCCCCTTTTTGTTTGTTCTATACAAAGACTGAGGTCTTTGAATCCTGAGGGAATTCAAAGAACAAATTAATATGTACTTATTGTGCAAATGTTCACCTCATGCCTGTCATGTCCAGTACCTGTGCTGTGTGGTAAAAACATTCAGAAGAGCCAGGAGCTCTTATCTATGGGCAATACATTTATAAAGGACCAATATTGTGTTTGAGGCTTTGAAAAAAGCCAAATGTACTTTGTGTACTTACTAAACTTAAATTTTTTTAAAAAATGTATGAATTTGAGAGGCAGAGAGAAAGAGAGATAGTAAAAGAGAACAAGAGAGAGAAATGGACTTCCCATTGGCTAGCTCACTCCCCAAATGACCACAACAGCCAAGACTGGGCCAGGCTGAAGTCAAGAACTAGAATTCAATGCAGAGCTCTCCTGTGGGTGGCAGGAACCCAACTACTCGAGCCATCACTGCTGCCTCTCAGAATATACATTAGCAAGAAGCCTGAGTCAGCAGCAGAGCTTTGTATTGAACCCGGGCTCCCTGGTATAGGTCAAGAGTATCTTAGCCAGTTGTCGAAGCCGTCTACTTCTACTTAAATGAAAAAAGATGACCTTGAAAATGGCAAGGATGTAACTGTACTTGATACTTCTGGCTGCCTAGCAACCTTTCTAAGAGGTTCCCGATTTCACTCCGGCATCACTTTCCCCGTCCTCCCCCACAGAGCCTTGTGACTCAGGAGTAAGTTAATGCCAACCTCTGCTCCAAGAGTGGATCTGGATTTGTCTAAATGTGTCATAGTAAGTTCAAGGATTCAGTCTCAAGCCAAGCAGTGCACACTACTCTGGAGACTACTACTGGTTGGGGCAAGCATGTGTTATAAGCTCAAAGGAGCTCTCTCACTAGGGATGAATGTTACTTCTAAATGCATTCAAATTACAGAAAAAGACAATAGATCCCACCCTAACAGAAAGAAAATTATTAACAAAATGAACCAAATAAGCAAGTATTTACTTTCACCTCTCTGCTAAGATAGTATATGCAGTTTTGCAAAACAATGACAAGGGACTATAACAAGTAAATAAGTAACAAATGCCTTTCTCTAGTGCACAGCCATGACTTGCCTGACATAAGAACTAATCTCTGCAGGTTCTGTTTTAAAACATGTCTCCAACAGGCTTGACCTTGAGGCAAACCCTGTCAAGATCTCTTTTTTATATCAAGGTTTGTTATTTTAACCCATCAGCTACCAGGTACACCTGATAATCTGACCAACTTTGAAGATTTACAAGGAGAAATCTTGCTAAATTCCACCAAAGGTCAAATTCCTCCCTGGTGTCATTTCATGTTATCCAGGTATTATATGACATTATAAGACTCAGCAACAATTACTTCCCTACTCTAGAGACTTACCCAAGAGACTTACCCAATATCTTTATCTTACTAAATATTTGAAAAGGCCACCCACGATAACAGGAAACTGCTTTAGTGTTACACATTACTAATTAACATCTTTAAACATGCTTTTTTATAATTTTCAGGGATTATCTTCTTTGAAGGAAGAGATAAATAACATCTGAATCTTCTTAGGAACAGAAGAACCAAAGGGAAAACTTAACATATCAGCATATACCTGTATATAGGACACCCAAAAGAATCCCTAGATAATGTCTTTGTATCCACAAGTAAATAGCTTGAGAGCCAATATTTATCTCCAAATACTCAGAGTTTGTAAGTACTAAAGTGAAGCGGTAAGTACTTATCTTTTCAGAGAAAGAATCTATATCTCCCTTATAGGAAATCTCAGTGTGTATGACTTTAATACATCTTGGGAAATAATAAGAATTTTAGTCTCAGTGTATATGTTGGTCCCATTGGTAGCAATTAAAGCAGATGCAGGGGTTAGAAATAGAAATAGTAGGTAAAGTGGAATGGCAGAGAGAAAGATAAAGACTGAGAGAAAGAAAACAAGCCCTAAAATTCTTCTATATTAAAAGAATATTTATTTATTTTCATTTTATTTCAAAGTTCAGAGAGACAGAGAAGGATTTCCCATCCACTGGTTCATGCCCTCAAATGCCCACAACAGCTGTAACTGGGCCAGGGTGAAGTCAGGGACTAGGAACTGCATCTTGGTTATCCACACAGGTTGCAGAGAGCCAAGTATTTAAACTTAAGCCAGTGTATGCAATAACTAGATCAGAAGTGGAGCAGCCAGGACTCGAACTAGGCACTTCCGTGTGGAATGCCACCATTCCAAGTGGCAACTTGACCACTATGCCAAATACCTCCCCCTTCTACATTTCAAGGAGATGATGGCCTTGGTTCTGGGGCACACACTCAGGACACAGGTATTAACAAACAATATTTCAGATCAAAGATCATGAGAGCTACTCTTAGGAATAAAACATTCCAGGGCCAGTGGTATAGCAGGTTGAGCCTCCAATGCAGTGCCAGTATCCCATATGGGTGCCAGCTTGAGTTCCTGCTGCTCTACTTCTGATCAGGCTTCCTGCTGGTGCACCTGGGAAAACAGCAGAAGATGAACAAAGTGCTTGGGCTCCCCCACATGAGAGACTCTGGTGAGGCTACCTTTGGCCTGGCCCAGCACTGTCTGTTGAGGCTATTGGAGAAGTGAATGAATGGATGGTCTCGGTCTCTCTCTTTCTCCCCCTGCCCCCATTTCTTCCCTCCTGTTCTCTAACATTGACTTTCAAATAAATAAATTTAGAAAAAAAGAAATACGAACACTTCAGGGCTAGTGTTCTGTTGCAGTGGGTTAAGCTAGTGCCTTCAAAGCTGACATCTCATGATTGGCTCTGGTTCAAGTCCTGCTGCTCTGCTTTTGATTCAGTTCCCTGCCAATGTGCTAGGGAAGGCAGTGGAGGATGACCCAAGTGCTTGTGTTCCTGCCACCCATGTGGGAGACCTGGGTGAAGTTACTGGCTCTTGGTTCTGGCCTGGCCCAGTCCCAGCTTTTGCAGCCATTTGGGAAGTGAAACTGCAAATGGTAGGTACTCCCAGGCCCCCACCTCTCTTTGTAACTGCTTTTAAAAAATAAACCTTTTTTAAAAAAGAAAGAAAATACTTCTCTGTATGTATGTGTGTGTGTATATGTATGTATGTATGTGTGTGTGTGTATTTACACACACACACCTGTCACACAGCCAAATGAGGTACTGGTACACAAGGGCTGACAGAATGGAAATTACCCACACATCCGCTACTGCTAACTGCAAAATGTCACTGAAATTCTCATTAGATTTTATCTTATTTCTTGGTTTATTTCTGAAGGTTAAAAAAAAAAAAAAA
The DNA here is from genome assembly GCF_033115175.1 of Lepus europaeus. NCBI lineage: Eukaryota > Metazoa > Chordata > Mammalia > Lagomorpha > Leporidae > Lepus > Lepus europaeus. The sequence continues at coordinate 167,013,414 of NC_084827.1, read as the reverse complement.
GCAAGAAAACCAAGTGTTTTCATAGGGTTCCTGTGATCTCCATATCCTAATCCCATCTTCTCTCTTTGGTCATAAATTCTTCAAATGCCCATGCTCTAAAAATAGCATTTTCAGTAATTTAACCTCTTGGCCCAAGAAGAGCTGCTCTATTTTGTGGATATTGGAGTATTCAGTGTTCTCTGCAAGGCTGTCTTAAATGTATAAATAAGTCAGGGAAGAGAGGGAGACCTCGAGACTGCCTGCATGGTATCAGAGAAAGAACACTGAGAACGTACGACTCTGGACTCAGCCCTGCCAGGAACACGTGAGCAGTGTTTTGTTTTCCAAACACACACTGAGGAATCCTAAATGCAAAGGAAACATACCCAGGTCAGCGCCAGGGGGTGTAATAAGGGCTGATCCAGACAGTAGAGGAGTGAATACCCTGTAGACTTGGCAGCCAGCCCAGCTTTTGAGCTTTCAAAGGAGGAACATAAGAAACAGCTTTTAGTTCAAACAATGCATGACCTTGGGGAAGTCAATTTGCCTTTTCTAACCCCAAGGACCTCAATGGCAAGGATGCAAAGAATGGAGAATTAGTTCAGTTGCTTTTTCATGTACAGAATTTGTTTTTTAAAGTAGGAAAAATGTTCATTAAATAAAATGCTGCCTCAGAGCCTATTAGATAAGATGATAAAAGATTGAAAGTCTGCATTAATTGAAAGTGAAGAGAGGCCCAAGGAACCCCTATCTCAGATGAGGCAGCCCCCCATTCCCACTGTCCTTCTCTGGAGCTTCCTTTGAGCAGCTCAGTGATCAGCTTGAAAACCACTGACTCTAATCTTTTCCAGATCCCATATCCCACGTTCTCGTAATTAATCTTTGGCCTTGAATACACAGGCTCTAGGTATTCCGGCCTTAAGATCTTTAAAGGATTTGATAAACTCTGAACCAATGCCACTGCAAGGTCATCTTACTTGTATCACTCCCTCCTTTTTTTTTTTTTTTTTTTTCAGATTAGAGCTGTAAATATAAATGTTCTTCCAAAGGTCAAGTTCAAGATACTTCACTATCTTAACCGAGCCAGAAGGAGTTCACATTCTGGAGCTCCGGTGGGAATCTGCAACACTAAGCAATCCACTTTATTTGAAGCAGTAGAAAGAGCTCATTCTCTGTGGCTGACAGAGATCAAATATACATGGGGTACGACTCAGTCTTATTTAAAATTTATTTTAAGATCCAATGTTCTCTTACAGAACAGACTAAGCAGCAGCATTCCCTTCACAACAGCTTTGCTTTACAGAAGTTGTACAGACCCAAGAGAACAAAGCGAAGGAATATGGAGTGGACTGACCAGGAGGAAGGCAGCCACAGAGCCGGGTGGTTAGGACCACAAGCCCTGGAGGCAAAGCGTCTGGGATTGCAGCCAGGCTGCCCTACTTACTACCTGAACAATTTCATGGGAATTGCTTGATCTCCCTGAGCTTTGGTTTTCCCAAATGCAGAGGAATAATAATAGCACATGCCACATAGGGATGTTGGGAGGAGTAAATGAGCTAGTGTTGATGGTGTTGGCAAGGTCCTGAGATCAGAAACTGGCAAAGAAATTTCTCGGTGAGACCTGGCTGCTGGCTATGATGATGTTGACAGTGGTGGTAACAGCAGTGAAGAATTCTGGAAAATGATTTTCTATTTTAATGTGAATACAGATCACCTGGGGATCTTGTTAAAATGCAGATTTTAGTGCAGTTGATCTGGGGAGGGCTGAGAATTCTAAGGAGCTCCAAGCTGGTGCCAATATTGCCTCAGTGCCAGCCCATGGGCCACACTGAATAGCAAGGTACAAGGGCATCCAAGAGAAGAGCTTACTCTCCAATTTTGTCCTCTACTGGAATTAATAAGTAAGGTAAGGCCGGCGCCGTGGCTCAACAGGCTAATCCTCCGCCTTGCGGCGCCGGCACACCGGGTTCTAGTCCCGGTCGGGGCACCGATCCTGACCCGGTTGCCCCTCTTCCAGGCCAGCTCTCTGCTGTGGCCAGGGAGTGCAGTGGAGGATAGCCCAAGTGTTTGGGCTCTGCACCCCATGGGAGACCAGGAGAAGCACCTGGCTCCTGCCATCGGAACAGCGTGGTGCGCTGGCCGCAGCGCGCTACCGCGGCGGCCATTGGAGGGTGAACCAACGGCAAAAGGAAGACCTTTCTCTTTGTCTCTCTCTCTCTCACTGTCCACTCTGCCTGTCAAAAAATAAATAAATAAATAAATAAATAAATAAAAAATAAGTAAGGTAAAGTGATCAAAACAGAAGATTAAAATGCTGATGACAAACCAGAAGGGGAACCACTGATGAAGTTCCTTGAGAAATTGACAGTAGTACAAATGCAGGAACTGAGCCCAGATAGGCACCTGGTCCCTGGAAGATGCTAAAGGCAAGGGCACGTGGGAGACACATTCCACTGACACAGCAGTCTGATCAAGTGACCGAATGATAATGGAGAAAGAAATAAGCCATCTTAGGGCACCGGACTTGACTCAAGAAGGTTTGCATAAATCCCTAGGTAACAAATTCAAAATGAGTGAAAATGGAGAAATGGAGTTTGAACAGCATTCCTAACCTCTCAGACCATCACAACAGTGAAAAACAATTCTTGTTTCCCTAAAAAGGGCTTTGGCCTCATTGTCAGAATTCTGGCTTCCAAACAAGGTTCTAGGACCTCTGCAGGAAGAAACATCTGTAGTTATGTTCTCTTCCAGGATGCAGGCATCAATTTACGCTTTTTCAAGAAAACAATCAAAACTAAGAGGAGGGTATCTTATTAAAATCAATGGTTTTGGAAGTTTCAAACTTTTTTCAACCCAACCCACCTGGGAAATTCTTTGTCATTTTTAGCTGCATCTGCAATACATACATTTGCCCTAAGAGGCCTGCATGCTTGTTCTCATGAGCTCCTGAGAGTTGTCACATTCTTACCCAAGATCATGTCTCCAGGTAGGCAAAGTCCTCCAGCGCTCGGGATTGCAGAAGGAGACAGGTGCCAGCCTGCTGTCTCCAGACTGACCACCATTTATTTATTTATTTCCCTCCCCAAAGAAAATGTCTATTTTAGGAGTACAAATTTCATAAGTACAACTTCAGGAGTATAGTGATTCTTCCCACCATACCTGACCTCCCACTCCCACTTCCACCCTACCTCCTCCTCCCTCTCCCATTCCCAGTCCCATTCTCCAGTAAGATTCATTTCCAATTAACTTTATACACAGAATAACTCTATACTATGTATAGATTTCAACAATTTGCACACACACATATACACACACAAAAAAAAACTGTTTGAGAACAAGTTTTATAGTTAATTCTCATAATACAACTCACTGAGGACAGAAGTCCTGCATGGGAAGTAAGCGCAGAATGACTCCTGTTGTTAACAATTGACACTGTTATGTATGATGTCAGTGATCACCTGAGGCTCTTGACATGAGCTGCCAAGGCTGTGGTAGCCTTCTAAATCCACAATCTCCATCAGTACTTAGACAAGGCCATAAGCAAAGTGGAAGTTCTCTCCTCCCTTCAGAGAAAAGTACATCCTTCTTTGATGGCCACTTCTTTCCACTACGGTCTCTCTCAGAGATCCTTATGTCGGCCATTCTTTTTGCCACAGTGGACTAACAACCATTTATTGAAGCCAGGGCCTTTTATGAAAAATTCCTTCCAAGGTCAGAGTGATGTTCTCCAAGGCAGGAGGACATTGCCTTGTTTGCTGACTCTCATACACTGTACATTCAGCCAGAATTCCTAATCTATCCATTGGAGAGTGGAAAGCACAAACATTAGAAATCAGGATTCCCTAAATAGATCCTATAGTAAGACTGGGCTCTGGTGGCAATGCCATTGCACACTGTAGAGATGAGTAGCTATAAAAGCCATACTCTCCAAGCTATTCTGAGACACTTAATAACGTGTATACCCAGGTACAAACCCAGCCACTACCTAGACTGGGGTGGGGAACATCCGGCCTGCAAGCCATATAAGGCCCTGGAAATCATTTGATCTGGCCTTGCTAAAGCAATTGCCGGTGGGACTCCAAATTCAATAAATTTGTAGCAGGCTATCTTTTAAGATGATAATTTTCTATGGCCCATGAATGGTGTTATACATATCCAAATGGCCTTTGGCAGAAAGAAAAGATTTCCCGCCACTGCCCTAAACCATTCACTGCTTATACTTCAGCAATGGAAAACTGACAAGGAGCAAGATATTTCATAGCACTATGTACTATGGTGCAGTAACAGCAGGACCATGTGCCACACAGTGCTACATGTGTGTCCCAGGAATGCTCTCCAAGGAGGAGCCATTTGAGCTGAGCTGCCAGTGAGGAGAGGAGGGGGTCCTGTCCAGGTCCATGGGTTAGAGAGAACACAGTAAAAGGCACTGAGAACACCTGGGGAAGCAGGAGCCAGCTCTGTGTCCTGGTGCAGGGCAGGCATAAAACGGAGAACCAGGAGACAAAGTCAAGAGCAGAAGCTGGATCAGGCCGGCCATGTTTAGGCATCAAAGCTGGGAGAACTGGAGGGTTTTAAACAGAGGTGTGACCTGATCTTCACTGGTGAGACGAAAACAAATTTTGGTTCAGAAATGGTGGGATGAAACCCTGCTTTAATCCTTTTAATTTTTTTTGAGATTTTTTTTTTTTTTAAACCTAGTAGAGAAATATCACTAATTAACAAGGCTTAACTAGAAGTCATCAGGGTGGAGTCAGATTGTGAGCTAGGCATGTGGTGGCCTGAAATCACAATCTATTGACTAATATGCCCCCATCACTTTTAATTACTTTTATTTTTTTTAAGTTTAGGAATCAAGACTTTATGACCTATAAAGAAAATTAAATCGTGATTACTTAGGAAGCTAAGGAAGATTGACAATGTCCCTTGAAGGGGAAAACAGAAGCAATGGGAATGTGTGAGGGCTTTTTCTTTCATCTTCTGATGCAGATAGAATTACAGGCTGAGCGATCTAAGTGATGTCTGCGCACTGCTCCGGTGATTAAAATTTCAGGATGGCGAGACTGGAAGTCAATAAAATGGAAGGACAATGTCTTAGAATAAGAGCGTGAAAGGGAACCGCGCACTCATCACTTTCATCTGCTTTGTTGGCATTCATTGGGATCTCTCAGTCTGCATCTAAGAACAAGAGGGAGGCTTGAGGGGGATGGAACCATGGAACCAGTGTGGCTTTTCTTTACTATGGGGTTTAAGCTGTAGCCTTCTGCACAACCTGCGCTTTGTTTTCCATCTGATTGCAGCTCGTTCTCTGAGCAGCTGCTCTCTTTCCTTTTTTTCCTCAAGGGCCAACTGCCTAGCAGAGAAGCATCTGGAAGGGTGAGCCAGAGCTGCATATTTAGATTCTCTAGATTGTGAGACCAATGGCAGCCTCAGTGTGCCACCTAAACGGATCTAGAGACCGACCAGCCTTGCAGCTGGAAAAAACGGACTCTGAACAAAAGAGGGGGAGGGTAAGAGGTGAGTCCTTTACCTGCACAGGACAGCAATGTGTAGCCCTCACTGCAGAGACCAGAGAGGAGGGACTGTGCTACAGAACCTCCTCTGCAGACAATAAGCCCCAAAGGAGACAAGGAGATGACACAAAGAACAGAAATAACCACTGCCATTTTTAAAGGGGGTGGGAGAGCCAGCTGCTCCTTAAATTCTCAAAATGTCTTAAGAACTTAACTGTTTTTCAAAACATTTTGGATCCGCTAAAACCTGAAACACATTGTGCCAAACATTCTTCCATTTAATTGTTAAGCCCTTGTGTGTTCACGGGGATTTTTGGTGCAGATGTTTCTGATTTGTTTATATTAACTTATCAACATGACATTTGGAAGAGCTATATGATGTTCAAGAAGGAGTCCTATAAACTTGGATTCATTAGCTTTAATCCAAGAATTCCATCCACCCTACCTCCCCAGTCCCTGACCCCAGTTTCCACACAAAGATTTCACAATATGCACACACACACACACAATTCCCACTATACACACATACACAATTCACAATGTGCACACAACTTCCTAATGTACACACTCAAATCCCAATGTACATACACAATTCCCAATGTGGACGAGTTGCAGGGTTGATTCTGTCTCCAACCTGCAGCATGTTCCCATCCATTTCTAATTCCCTGAAAAATCTGAATTTTTAAAAGACAACATTGAAACGTAAAGAAGTTATTTGGGCACATATGAGGCTATTTTAAAAACCTCATGGAAAGCGGGGTTAAAAGACAAGTTTATTTTGTTCCAAAAATTTTTTGAAATTCATGCAGTTTTCTTTATAGTACACATTTGCCAGGACTAATTTGAAAAACCCTATGTACATGGATTTTAAGAATCACATAACATTTTCTTCTTTTTAAAGAGATTATTACTTTTTAAGGTTTATTCATTTGAAACACAATTACAAAGAGATCTAGACACAGAGACATTGATCAATCATGGGCTGGTTCACTCCCCAGGGGCCCCACAACAGCCAAGACTGGGCCAAGCCAAAGCCAGATGCCAGGACTTCCGTTGGGGGTCTCCCACGTGGGTGGCAGGGGTCCAAGCACCCGTGCTATCTTCTGCTGCTTTCCAAGGTACATTAACAGGGAGTTGAATTGGAAGTGGAGCAGCTAGCACTTGGAACAGTGCTCATATGGGAAGCTGGTGTCTCAGCAAGCTGTTTAACCTGTTGTACCACAATGCCAGCCCCCAGTTTTTTTTTTTTGTTTGTTTGTTTTTTGACAGGCAGAGTGGACAGTGAGAGAGAGACAGAGGGAGAGAAAGGTCTTCCTTTGCCGTTGGTTCACCCTCCAATGGCCACCGTGGCCGGCACGCTGCAGCCGGCGCACCGCGCTGATCCGATGGCAGGAGCCAGGTGCTTCTCCTGGTCTCCCATGGGGTGCAGGGCCCAAGCACTTGGGCCATCCTCCACTGCACTCCCGGGCCATAGCAGAGAGCTGGCCTGGAAGAGGGGCAACCGGGACAGAATCTGGTGCCCCGACCGGGACTAGAACCCAGTGTGCCAGCGCAGCAAGGCGGAGGATTAGCCAATTGAGCCACGGCGCCGGCCCAGTTTTTTTTTTTTTTTTTTTTTTATGTACAAAGATTTCAAAAGTAAACATTGAAATCAGACAAAAATAAACCTCAAGTCTGACTAGTTTGCAATCGAAGTCAAGAAGGCTTTATGGGGAGGGCGTTGCTGCTTCTCTTGCTCTTTTTTTTTTTTTTTTCAGGATAAATGCACAAAAGATTTTTAGCTTGGAATTCTCTTTCCCTAATATTAGTGGGAAGATGTGCATGAGGAAGGTTGAAACAAAATGGCATCTTAGTGCCAACTCCTCCCCATTTGTTAAATCCAAACCTCTACTTTTCAGTGAAGACAGTTCTTGAGGGTGATGTTCCTCTCTTGACCCACCCCACTCCCTTAGTGGCTGTCCCATGTGGCCATGGACACCTGTGACTGGGCAGGGATGGGGCAGACCAAGAGGAACATGACAGAAGGGGAGGACACTCTGCCCAGTCTCCATGATCCTCTGCAGACTTGGACACATGAAAAGTTAAGTTTCTGGTCCATTTTCAAACTGTAGATCCCCACTGGATGGCTACCTCCGAGGAAGTTTAAAGTTCCTCGTTACAAAAATAAACTCAGGAACAGCTTTGAAATTGTGTGCTCACACATAAAAGAGCAGCAAGGGGCAAGCCATGCTGGGTCGGGACAATGGCCCTTCCCACCCAGCCCACTGCTCATACTGACTTCTTTGTGTCTTGTGATTTTTATTTTAATACTTAAAGTTTTGGTCTTGTTTGTGTTTTCCTGATTAACTGATTAGCACTTGCCTTTAACTGATTAACACATTTCAGCTGAGAACATCTGAAAGTTTCAAAACCAAATAAAAACAAAACCCAAACTGCTCATTATCCTATCCCTCATACTCAACACCTTGGAATATTCCCACTGGCGTTTCTTCCCATGCAGGAATGTGGGTGGGGCGGGATATGGTGGTAAAGATTTGAACACAATTGTGGTTGGACCAAATCTTAAATGATGATGTATTTATTATTCATTACATTGTAAGCATTTTCCTAGATCCATAAATATCATTTTAGATCAGACTTTGGGCTGAATTTGACCTTTTAGTTTTTACATTTTAGCTCCACTTTCATTGTGTCCCACCTACTCACTCACTCATTCTCATAGCAGATCCTAGAGCTGACTGAGACAGCAAACAAGCCCCCCCCCCCCCATGCGTCTTATCACTCCAGAATCTTCTGCAGGAGCACACAGAGGCACCATTCCCATAGACCTCTCTCTACCTTGCTCATGCCTGAACTAGACCAAATAAGCATCTGCATCTGGGACCATCTGCTTGAATTTCTTGGTTTTATTTCCACTTGTTGTTTCCTCAAAGACTCTGTCATATTTTGCAAAAGCTTCAGGGGTACACAATGACTGGGGGATGGGTACGGCCCATGACAGTCACTGTGCTGTCCTTACGGCATCTCATAAGAGGGAAGGCCAAGGCCAGGGTGTGGAAGTCTGCAGGATTCATACAGTGGACAGAGCCACCCCTTGTCAGCTCCAGCCAGCACTGGCTGAGATACATGGAAACCTTAGAAGGTCTTGGAGTTGACACAGCTGTGGTCCCAATGCTCAACTTGCTGGGCAACTTTGGGGGGAGTTTGAACTTCCTCACCTGTGCAGTAGGTACCACCTCATCTGTGCAATGGGAATACAATCTGCTTCATTACCAAGGCACTTGGAAGTCGAAATGAAGTCACTTACATAAGCCACATCATACCATATCAGATACACAGTACATGTCCGATAAGTGATGGTTGTATTTGTACTGTTTTAATAAGCAAACATCAGAAGACTATATTTCTAGTGAAATACAGAGGAAAAAATGATAAGAGAATTAAAAAAAAAAGACATCTTGGAGGAGGAGGCAAGTAATTCACCCTGGAAAGATGATTGGAATTTTGACAGAAAGATAAACAAAAGAACAACAGTCCTGCTGATGGGAATAGCTTGGGGAAAGGCAAGGAAGTGTTAAGATACAGTGTTCCTGGGACAGTACCTGGTTCAGCCTAGTACAGCTAGAGTACAGGTATTTCTAAGGGGGGTTGTGGGCAGCAAGGCTGGAAGGGGAGACCAGAGCCAGAGCTGTCCTGATGGTTGTAACAAGACTGGGTTTGACACAGGAGCCTCTGAACGTGCTTGAGCCAGGAGGTGACATGGCCAAAGATGTGCTGCACCCAGTGGCCATCACTGATCTCCCAATCTTGTCCTTTCACAGTGGATTTCCATCTTTTCTGGATTCAAATGTGCCTGAAGCAGAGGTCTCAGGTGTGCTGCAACCTGCCCAAGAAAGCCACTTCTCATGTTGTGTTCTCAGAGGGTACCATGCATACCTGCTCGGCCACGCACAGTCCGCAGACCAACACACGCCCCACTTCTGAAATGAAAGCTAGGAGTTCAGGGAGTTTTGTGGGTGATCCTGGAAGATGAATATAAAGCGTGGTTTCTGTATTTGGCCTTGGTTTTGCCATGTGGGATCTGATGATACAGTTATTTAGCAAGAAACCACAGGAACAAAAACAATTTGATGAAACCCAGAGAAAGTGAGTCCTTCTACGGATGCCAACTGAATGCCACAGACTGCAACGGCCCACCCCAAACAAACCTGGAAGCTCTGGGTTTTAACTAGGCTCGCTCATCAACTGCTGCGTGCTTTGCATTCCTTCTTTGTAAACAAGGACCACAGTCCTACACCTAAGGAAACAGGGCTCCACAAAAATGTCAAAGTGTGGACAACGTGGTTGCCATTTCTTTTCACAAGAGCACAATTTCCAGAAAGTGCTGTGTGACCAGAACCAATGACCCGAATGCGTCAGTGATGGTCAGAGAAACGTGGTGCTGCAGCCCTCGTAAAGAAGGAACCCAGGCCAAGTGAAACAATCTGCATTATCACTGCTTATCCAGGAATAATGATAAATCAGAAGAGCATGGATTTCAAGACCAGAAGAGAGAAAAGGAATGTTTGAGGTCCTCATTTCAGAATGTTAGAGAGAAGTCCATGCATGCAAAACCTTTACGACTGCCCAAAGCACCCGTGTGCATGGGGACACGCACATACACACATTTCTTCCCTGTTTTCTATACTGCTAACATGCTAACTTGCCATACAAAGCCAATTCTAAATCTCAAGACCTTGACAAGCAGACTAATACAGAGCTGTTCTGGTTAAAATGATGACTTTGGGCTGGCCCTGTGGTGCAGTGTGTTAATGCCATGGCCTGAAGCACTGGCATCCCATATGGGCGCTGGTTCTAGTCCTGGCTGCTCCTCTTCCGATAAAGCTCTCTGCTATGGCCTGGGAAGGCAGCAGATGGCCCAAGTCCTTGGGCCCCTGCACCTATGTGGGAAACCTGAAAGAAGCTCCTGGCTCCTGGCTTCAGATAGGTGCTGCTCTGGCCATTGTGGCCATCTGGGGAGTGAACCAACAGATGGAAGACCTCTATCTCTAAAAATGATGACTTTGGAAGTGTGGCATCCATACCTGCTGTAAGGGCACCACTTGCTGGAGATTGAGAGGCTCAATCCTGTCCAAACCTGCACAATTCCTGGTGATCCCTCTGCAAGTTAGAGGTTTTTGTTTGTTTGTTTGTTTTTGACAGGCAGAGTGGACAGTGAGAGAGAGAGACAGAGAGAAAGGTCTTCCTTTGCTGTTGGTTCACCCTCCAATGGCCGTCGCGCTGCTGATCCAAAGGCAGGAGCCAGGGCCACAGCAGAGAGCTGGACTGGGAGAAGGGCAACCGGGACAGAATCCGGCGCCCCCACTGGGACTAGAACCCGGTGTGCTGGTGCCGCAAGGCGGAGGATTAGCTCATTAGCCTGTTGAGCTGTGGCGCCGGTGCTGCAAGTTAGAGTTTAAGAAGTGCTCATCTACCTCTATTGAGAAAACAAATAAGATACTGGAATGTGTTGAGATTTTACTATTCTCGCTTGGTCTATTCAATGTACACATGCACAGGAAAACTACTTTGAAAAGGCAGACCCGCTCCTGAAGAAAGGACAAATCTATAGAGACAAAAAGCAGATCTGTGGTTGCCTAGGGCTGGGGAAGAGGTAAGAAAAGAAGTGACTGCTAACAAGAAACTGTTTTTTGGTTTTTTGGGTTTTTTTTGGAGATGATGAAAATATTCTAGTATCATTTGTGGTGATAATCAGACAACTTTATATATACTATAAACTTCTTTAACAAATAAATTGCACAGTATGTGAATGTTGTCTCAATAAAGTTTGATAAGCAAAAGTACTCTGGAGCCTTGGAAATACCAAACTGAAAATTTCTGGCTATATGGGACAATTTACAGGACCAGGCCTTAAAGTTTCACTCTATCAAGCCAGTGCACCTGTCTCTGCCAGGCAAGATTGAAGGGGAATGTCGGGGAGCAGAGTTTCTTTCCACAAAGAGGCACTGCAATGGGCGTTGGCTTCTAAGAGAAGATTCAGTGCTGCACCTTAACCCAGCAACTTGGGTCTGTGTCCTAGACCCTGGGGTTGAGCTGCTCTACTCTGACACTGTCTCAGCCATGCCTTTCCACAGGGTGAGGGAAAATGGCGTCTTCTAGATTATCCATATATCTGGGATTCCCAGAATGCTCTGCCCAGATGCTCATGCCTGCAACCTGGGCCTGCACAGACCTCTGCTCCAGGTCCATCTTCCATAGGAAAGATGGGAAATACAGAGCCCTGATACACAGCTTGATGCCATTGTTTGAAAAGGATTTGGCTCCCTGAACTCATACAGACAGTAGACATCAAAGCTATAAGTTAAAGCCACTAAGAGTGTAGAAACTTGATAATGTTTGGGATGCTGGCCTAGGAGGTGGTTCTTGGGTCACTGGGGACATGCCCTTGGAAGACAGTTCTCTCTAGAACGTTGGTTACAAAAGCCAAGCTGCCTTCAACTCCTGTCTCTGCTTCCTGGTTTACCATGTGTTCCTTCCTCCACACGTGCTTGGCCACTGCCATCCTCTGGCCTCACTGGAGGACCTGACTGATCTCAGACAGTGACCCTCCAAAACCACAAGTCGACATAAATCCCCTTCCTTCATAAGTAGCTTCTCTCAGGTATTTTGTTACAGTGACAAAAACTTGATTAATACAGTTGGAGAGACCCTTGCACAGTGCTGGGCAGGTGATAGGCGGCCTCCCTCCCACTGCAGTGTGGAACCTGGGCAGGCTGAGCATTCCAAATCTGAATCTAGCTTTCTGGTCACATGATGCTCCAGGTGGCCTTCTGTGTCCACAGATTGACAACATTGAGAAACCAATCTTTATATATGGGGGCTGGCACTGTGACATAGTGGGTTAAATATCTACAATGCTAGCATACTATATGGGTGCCAGTTCAAGTCTCAGATGCTCCACTTCCAATCCAGCTCCCTACTAATGTGCCTGGGGTGGCAGAGGAAGATGATCCATGTGTTTGTGCCCCTATCACTCGCATGGGACACCCAGATGAAGCTCTTGGCTCCTCACTTTGGTCTGGTCCAGCTAACATTTAAGAGAGGACTTGTGTATGCAGGAATTTTGGTATCTGTGAGGAGTTCTGGAGCCAACCCCTCATGGATACTGAGGAACAGAAAATTGGATCTATGTCAACGTGGGAAGCCAAAACATCGTTTATTTAATTCTTTGCTAGCTTAACAAACATTAAGTGCTTTGACCTATGGAATTTCAGCTACATTTGTGTATTTGTCCTAAAATGCTGCTATTTTATGTCAACTTGATTGTCTTTTTTTCCTAAGTTTGTTGAGCAATAAGGGAGTATTTTTTATCTTTCCCCAGCATGCTGTATTTTACAGGTAAATATTAATTATTCATTAAAGGTCATTTCCTCTTTTTATAACTTCATATATAGTAAATATCAAAAATTTACTTTTGCTCTAAAGCAGGATAAAAAGTTTTTGGACAAGAAGCAACTTCAATGTGTTTGCCTTCACAGATGCCTCATATTTGCAAAACATGGTAGTTAAAAAAGAAATAGGAAATAAAGAACAATGAAAAAAACCACTGAATATTTTACATTAATGAAGTTTAAGGCTCCTTCTGGGCTACTTTTCTTCTTCTGAAGAACAGAAGAGCAAATCTAGAAAAAATGCACATCTCTGCAGAATTTTTTTTCTTTTTTAATCATAGAAACAGCCTAAATGGAACTCTGAGGAGGGTAAAGACCTTAATGAGTGAACCAACAGAGTTTAAAAACCCTTTCATGGCTCTTTGATTCTTCTTAACGAAGAGTTTGGTGACAGAATCCCAGAAGGGACAATTTGGCTCTTGTCGTCACAGTCAACCACAGCTTGGGCAGGGAAACCACCTGACTTTTATGCACTCTTGAAATATTCTGCTTTTGGAATTGTTTTTATTCTTTGTGAGGCCAAGGCCAAGCCCACAACTTTCCTTGGTGCTCTCATGAGCATACACATGTCACCCACGCCTGGTGCCAGCCGGGTAGACTCACACTCAGGTTTATTTCTTTAGCATGCTCCCCCATCCCTTGTGCCTCCTGTCATCTGGATTCCTTGTGGGAACTTTGGATTTTTCTTTGTAGTGAGAATTAAGTTTAAAAATACAACAATTTGTATAGCATATGCTTCAAAATTTCAATCACTTTAGAAACTGGAGAGGCAGGAGAGATCAGGAACATGATCTCAGATAAGATTGTGAATTTGTAAGTTGCCACAGAGCTGTGCCGTCTAATGTGGTAGCCTTATGTGGTTATTTAAACTTCGTTAAATAGAAAACTCAGTCCTTCAGTCACACTGGTCAGAGTTCAAGTGCTCAGCGGCCACATGTGGCTAGCGGCCAACCCTACGGATGCTCAATGGAAGACATGTCCTTCACTGCAGAAGAGTTCTACCACATTCGCTGGATCTAAGAGTCTTAACATTGTCTGTAGTCCCTTCGATACTTTTGTAATTCACTTTGTCATCCGAACTACTATTTCTCTTACCGTTCCATTTAAAAAATATGTATTTATTGATTTGAAAGTCAGAGTTACAGGGAGAGGGAGGGGGAAGGGGAAGAAGAGGGGGAGAGGGAGAGAGAGGGGGAGAGAAAATCGTCCAGCCATTGGCTTACTCCCCAAGTGGCAGCAACAGCCAGGGCCGAGCCATGGAATCAGGAGCTTTATCCAGATCTCCCATGTGGTAACCATATTCTGCTGCTTTTCCCAGGCCATTTGCAGGGAGCTGGATCAGAAGTGGAGCAGTCAGGACATGAACCAGTGCCCATATAGGATGCCAGCATTGCATATGGCAGTCTTACCCTCTATACCACAACACCAGCTCCTACTGTCACATATTTACAACTTAAAGCTATTTACTCTTAAATCCTAAAAGTAGATAGTATTGATAGTTGTATACCTTTTTGAATATACTAAACCATGGAACTGTATATGTTAAAAAGGTACTTTTTTAAGTATGTGAATTAATTCAACTTTTTAAATAATGTCCAATTATTTGAGAACATCAAATAATAAATCATAGCTTAATAAATGATATATAATAAAGTATACACTAACAACAAATCATAATTTCACAGTTACTTTCTCATGTATCTTTATTCAACTGTAAATCTAGGGAGCTGACTCATTTCTTAAAACAATCTCCACCCTCTAATGGCACCTGATTGCACATGGAATAAAGTCTAAATGCATGGCCATGGTCAAGGACCTGAGATTGACCTCAGAGACCTGCCTATCTCCGTTTTCATGTCCCGGATTTCCCTGGTCTTCTATTCATCCCTGCTCTTCGACATCAGTAAGCACATTCCAACATCACAGCCTTGGTCCTGAGCTCCTTCTTCATGTCTGAGTTGTCTGCCCTCTGCCATGCCCCTGAGTGACTCTCTTTGGCCACCTCCTTTCTTGCTCCATGGCGTGACTCTGCTTTATCTACTCCTCAGCTTCTATCACACCTGAAGTTCTCCTATTCTTGCCCCACTAAGCTTGTTTTTGGCTGAACCAGAGAGCACCAAGCTCCTCGAAGGCAGGGACTTGACCACCTTGTTGCTGTGGAAACCCTGGCACCCAGCACAACGGCTACTGTTCTGCCTCCACGGAGTAAGCATCCAATAAACACGATTGGATGAACAGAGAGAAACAAAGGGTGAACACACCATTGATGCATTCTGGTTGGAAGCTGCTCAACCAAGGGTCCATAACAACCACAGGGGAGCTCTGGGAAATACACACACCTGCACCCACCTCCTCATATCTCATTAGATCTGGAGAGAGGCCCAAACTGGTCTGTTTTTAAAAAGCGCCATTATTTAGTCCAATGCCCAATTTTTTTCCTCTGAAGATTTATATATTTATTTATTAGGCAGAGTTATGGAGAGAAAGAGGAGAGAGGAGAGAGAAGAGATGGAGAGAGGAGAGATGGAGAGAGGAGAGATGGAGAGAGGGAGAGGGAGAGGAGAGAGGGAGAGAGGGAGAGGGAGAGGGAGAGGGAGAGGGAGAGGGAGAGGGAGAGGGAGAATCTTCTATCCACGGTTGACTCCCCAAATGGCCTCAATGGCCAGGGCTGGACCAGCAATACCTCATTTTCAGAAGAAGCAACAAGGCTCAGACCAGCCTGGGTTTCTATCTGCTCAGGCACAGAGCCCACCTGCCAGGCCTGAGAAGCCCCAGGACTAAGGAACAAGTCCCCACGTGCTTCAGCTCCCCTCTTACACCAGATCTGGGAAACCTCTGCAGTTCCTACCAAGGAAAATCTATTCCAAACCATGAGTTCAGATGGATCTTTCATCACAAGTCATTTCAAAATTCATCACAAAACAAAGTGATGTTAGTCCTGAGCTCCCTCCTCCTCTCCCAAGTTCTCTGAGCATGGAGGTTTCTACCAAGGCCAAGCCATAGCACATCTCACCTGCGACGCCCTTCTCCAGAGTCTAACCCAGGAGGATTAGCAACGGATGTCAGCAACGAAGAACGACCACAGTTACACCTTCCCTTACTTCTTTAAAAAAGAGTAAAAGAGAGGTTCTTTTCTTTAGATGCTTACAGACTAAAGAGAAAAATTTTCACCTTGGCATTGACAAAACAAACCAACCATGAAGTAAAATAGTCCCCTGTCTAGAGGTTTCAAAAGGTTCTTCTCACTACAGAGGGAAGTAAGTGGTAATTGCTCACAAGATAGTCACAAATGCACCTGCTCTTCTGGGAGTAGAGCAGGTGATCTCTAGAACACTTATCAGAATATGCATGTCAGCATGATGGTAAAGAATCTGGGTTTCAATCCTTGGTCTGCCATCTACCAGCTGTGTGGCCCTGGGAAAGTGAGTTAAGCTCTCTGAGCCTCTTTTTTCTCAATTAAAAAAAAATCTACTTTACAGAGTTCTAAAAATTAAATGTGTCAATGGAAAACGTGGACCATTTACACAGTCCTGACACATGGACGTCACTGTAGGTTGTTCGTGATAATGGTGACTACTTTACCCCATCAGATATTAAACCTCATAGCAAAGATATCTGTGTATCCCTGCTGCCATGCTTGGTGAACATAAAAACTATTTTTAAACTTACACACTAGGGGGCAGGCATATGGTGCAGCTGTTGTCACTGCCTGGATACCCACATTCCCGTCAGAGTGCTGGGGTTTGAGTCCTGGCTCCTCTGCTTCCAATCCCGCTTCCTGCTAATGTGCACCCTGGAAGGCTGCAGGTGATGCCCAAGTACTTGAGTCCTTGTCATGCACATGGGAGACCTGGGTGGAATTCTGGGCTCTTAGCTTCAGCTTTGCCCAGCCCTGGCTAATACAGGCATTTGGGGGAATGAACAAGTGTATAGAAAATCTCTCTCAGTTTGTTTCTGTCTCTCTGTGTTTCTCTACCTTTCAAAGGAAATGAAATAAAAAAAATAAATTTCTATATCATTATTTTTCCCTTCCCTTCCTTCTTTTCATTCAAGACTTTCACATTTGCCTTCCTTTACTTTCAGTGCCGTTGTAATGTCATCAGGTGAAAATTCTAGGCACAGATCTGCCAAGACCTTGGTCAACAGGCAAAGTATTACAAAGGCACTTCAAAAAACTTCATGGATAATGGAATTAAGATGTTCAAAAGTTCATGAAGAAAAAACTATGCATAGATTTCAAAATTCTTTTGCACCAAAGTAAACTTATGTTGGGGGTTAGCATTGTGGCACAGCAGGCTAAGCCACTGTCTGTAAAGCCAGCACCCCATGTGGGTGCTGGTTTGAGCCCTGGCTGCTCCATTTCCAATCTAACTCCCTGATAATTGCCTGGGAAAGCAGTGGAGGATAGACCAAGTGCTTGGGCCCCTGCATCCATGTAGGAGACCTGGAGGAAGTTCCTGGCTCCTGGTTTTAACCTGGCCTAGCCATTTGGGGAGTAAACCAGCAGATGCAAGGACTCTCTGTCTCTCTCTTTCTATTTCTCTGTGACTTTGCTTTCAAATAAATAAATATTTTTTAAAAGTAAACATGTTTTAATTTCTGTTTTCCATGAATTCTTTGAAATACCCTCATAGGAAAACATGGGATTCGGTACCCTTCGATAAGAGGCATGTCAGCTGCATTGAAGACAACTGTAGTTCACATGACAGCACAGGGTCAGCACATCAGCCCCTGAGAGTCCTGACTGTAGACTCTGTGAGCCATGTCCAATAGCCCCTTACACTCAAAGAGGCAACAGAAGAGCATCTTGCATAGTCACAGGCCTTTCTGAATGATTACTAGGACTTTGAAAGTATTTGTCATTAGTGGGGCAAGGAGACAACCACTTTGACTTAAATGAAGAATCTAAGGTGACCATTTCACAGGGCACATTTCTTCCTTCCTTCCTTTCTTTCTTCCCCCAGATGGGGTCAGCATTGTGGCACAGATGGTTGGGTCATTGCCTACAACATCTGCATCTGACATGGGTGTTGGTTCAAGTCCTGGCTGTTCCACTTCTGATTCAGCTCCCTGCTAATGGCCTGGGAAAAGCAGTGGAAGATGGCCCAAGTCCCTGAGGCCCTGCACCCACATGAGAGACCTGGCTGAAGCTCCTGGTTTCTGTCTTTAGCCTGGCTCAGCCCTGGCTGTTTTGGCCACCTAGGGAGTTGTAACTCTTTCAGATGAATCTTTTTAAAAAATCCCCCAGATGACATATATTAATAAAAATGTCACACTCTACCCTCAAGATGTATAAAATTATATGCCAGCTAAAAAGTAAACTTATTAAAAAACATCTCCCAAATGATTTCTTTTATAGGTATTTTGGAAGTTGTTTCTGGAAAGTTTTTAGTGGGAAGTTTTGTTAAGGCTATGATTCCAACTACTTTTTTCTTGTCTTTTCACTTCAGTGTGGCTTTAATTCATTTTCTATTTCTTGCTAAAAGTGAAGACATGAAATTACAAGCTACTAAGAGAATCAGAAAATACTATTTGGTGAAAGGACATATTTCCTATATGAAGGGAATACACAAAGGGGTTGATATTTATTTATTTACTTATTTGAAAGGCAGAGTTACAGAGAGAGAGAAAGAGACAGAGAAGAGAAAGGTCTTCCATCTGCTGGTTCATCCCCAAATGGGTGCAACAGCTGGAGCTGGGCTGATCTGAAGCCAGAAGCCAGGAGCCAGGAGCCTCCTCCTGGTCTCCTATTTGTGTGCTGGGGCCCAAGCACTGGGCCATCTTCCACTGCTTTCCCAGGCCATAAGCAGAGAGCTGGATAGGAAGAGGAGCAGCTGGGACACGAACCGGCACCCATATGGGATGCTGGTGATGCAGGTGGGGGTTTAGCTTACTACGCCACAGAGCCAACCTTAAAGGAGTTGATATTTATAAATTAATGTGGTCTAAATTTTAAATGGTTAAAGAAAAATATTACCCTATTCTTTTAAACATTTATTTATTTATTTGAAAAGCAGAGTGACAGAGAGGGAGAGACAAAAGAAGAGAGAATGAGAGCAAGTTCATCCACCCACCAGTTCACTCCCCAAATAGTGGCAACAGCTAGGTCTACAACAGGACTAAACCAGGAACCTGGAACTCCACCAGGGCTTCCCACATGGGTGGCAGGGGTCCAAGTTCTCAACCTTCCTCCACAGCCTTTTCAGATGCATTTGCAGGGAGCTAGGTCAGAAGCAGAGTGACCAGGACTTGAACGGACACTTCAGTATGCAATACTGGTGTCCCAAGCAGTGGCTTATCCCGCTCAACCACAATGTCTCTTTGCATCTTCCAGTTAGCTATAGGTTACTACAGTCCACACATATCATTAGTTGAGGGTAGAATAATTGTTATCCACAGGTAGCAGAACAGATTCCCATTGCAGAGGCAGGAAGAGTTCAGTTTCAGGCAGCAACCACAATTACAATTATCTCTTTGATGAAGTCCCTCCCTCCCTCCCTTCCTTCCTTCTTTTTTTTTAAAGATTTACTTATTTATTTGAAAGGTAGAGTTTCAGAGAGGGGAGACACAAAGCGAGATCTTCCACTGGCTGGTTCATTCCCCAAATGGCCACCCTAGGTGGGGCTAGGTCAGGCTGAAGCCAGGAGCCATGAGCTCTATCTGGGTCTTGCATGTGGGTGGCATGGCCTTGGGCCATCATCTGCTACTTCTCAGGTTCATTAGCAGGCAGCTGGATCAGAAGTGGAGCAGCTGGGATACGAACTGAACTGGTATCCCTAGGGGATACAGGTGGCAGCTTAACCTACTGCTCTGCAATGCTGGCTCCACTTTGGGAAGTTACCAAAAACTTTGGTGCTGCTGTTAATAAATGTCAACAACTTTCCGACAATAGCCCTGGGAAGGGCAGGTTCTTTAATGTCCTTGGTTCAAATGAGATGATGGGTGTTATACAGGCAATCACTGTACCATCTCCATCTGCAAGCCAGGTGGCCTGCCAGTAAATAACCCAGGCACTAGAGCAATGAATGAGTGTTCTCATCTGACAGGAAGCAGACATTTCCAACAGTACAGGAGAGAACACAGTTTATATGTATGTTATAGAGGCCAATGCTGTGGCATAGTAGGTTAAGCCTCCACCCATAATGCCAGCATCCCATATGGGCACTGGTTCGAGACCCAGCTGTTCCACTTCCAATCCAGCTCTCTGCTATAATGGCCTGGGAAAGCAACAGAGATGGCCTAAGTGCTTGGGTCCCTGCACCTGCATGGGAGACCCAGAAGAAGCTCCTGGCTCCTGGCTCCTTGATCCAGATTGGCCCAGTTCCAGCTGTTGCTGCCATTTGGGGAGTAAAGCAGTAGATGGAAGATCTATCACTCTGCCTCCCACCTCCCCCCCGAAGTTCTGCCTCTGAAATAAATAGATCTTAAAAAAATAAAAATATGTATCTTATATTCTCATTTTGGTTAAGTGAATGATTTTTCAGGGTGATGTACACAAAACTCACAATATTTTTTACCTAAAAATGGAAATTTCTGAAGTCTTAACCCATAAATACAGAGGTTCTTATTTTCACTGCTGCCTCAAGCAGTGTTTGAACTTGGGGAGATGCTCACCCTCCTTGCCGACAGGGCCCAAGGTGCCGAGGTGATCTCACAGAGCAGAGGTCACATGTGAGCCTCATGCCAACAAAATCTGCAAACCCTCTGATGCACCCATAACTGGCTCTTTAGAAATTAGTTGCCACTGGGAAGATGCCTAGCCTGGGAGTTAACAAGCTGGTTAAGAAGGCATCCACATCCCATATTGGAGCACATGGGTTCAATGTGACTCCAGCTTCCTGCTAATGCACACCCTGGAGGACAGCAGTAATACCTCAAGTAACTGGATCCCTACCACCTACTTGGCAGACCCGGATTGAACTGCTAGCTCCTGGCTGTGGCCCCTTCTGGGGGCCTTTTCAAGCAAGTATCTGGGAAGTGAACCAGCAAATGGGAGCTCTCTGTCTGTTTCCTTCTCAAAGAAATCATTTTTTAAAAAAGATTTATTTTATTTATTTAAAAGACAGAGTTACAGAGAGAGGTAGAGACAGAGAGAGAGAAAGGTCTTCCATCTTCTGGCTCACTCTCCAGATGGCTGCAACAGCTGTAGCTGTGCCAATCTGAAGCCAGGAGCCAGGAGCTTCCTCGGGGTCTCCCATGTGGGTGCAGGGGCCCAAGGACTTGGGCCATCTTCTACTGCTTTCCCAGGCCATAGCAGACAGCTGGATTGGAAGTGGAGCAGCTGGGACTAGAACCAGCGCCCATATGGTATGCTGGTGCTTCAGGCCAGAGCTCTAACCTGCTGCACCACAGCGCTGGCCCCAAAGAAATCATTTTTAAAAATCAGTTGTCAGAATTTCACAACTGTCTAGATTTCATTTTCCTCTTGAAAATGGGTCTGGTACCAGTGTGAATTCCTCTGGGGCTCGTGACAGAATGCGCTGATGGAAGGGCTGCAACCTTTAGAGTGGGCCACGTGTTCTCCACATTCCTCGAAGCCCTAAATCCGCCCTGTTGGCTTCTCACCTTGCCCAGACGGACCTTCAGTCCTTAGTGACCTGCCGCCATCTGTGTTAGTGAGTCCCCACCCAGAGTGCCAAAGCTGGCAATCAAAGTGCCAAAACGTGAACAATCTTTGACATGCTAACTGGGAACCATCTTCCCTTCCCTACACACCAGCTTGCCCCTCCCTCATCCCTTGGAGAAGGTTCATCTGGTTACAAGCTCCATATGGGGAGAAAGGCAGGGAGACAAGACAGCACAGTTGGAAGACAGCATCTGCAGTAATCTCACAAACAAGAACATGTTTTCAAAAACCTTCACAGACGGGAATTCTACATCTCTTTGTAATCCACTCCTAATGTTGAGCAACCTTCACCATCGGGAAATTCTGCCATAAATATCCCGATCCTTCACGCAGCTTAAACCCATTTCCTCCTACTCTCTGCTCACTGGAGATGGGGAACAGCTGGTCATCATTCTCTGTACCAAGTTCTTTGTCAACTGGATGATTGGATTCTGGCTCTGGCCCACTGTTATAATTAGGAGGCTGACGGATTCCATATTCTGCTGTCTGCAAACGCATGTACAGGGGGCAGATAGAATTTCGAGCACACTGGGCTTCAGAAATGTGCCATCAGGGGAACCCAGTCCCTCCCCGTGTCACCAAGCTATTTACAGTTTAGGAACTTGTGAATGTGAGATTTTTGCATGGAAAAGCAACATGTCTTTCTGAGGCTAGCTCCACAATGTGAGCACATCAATAAGGCAGAGAGTTTCCAAATGCCACCAAGAACAGTACACAGAATTGGCATTTATTAAGTGCTTTGTGTATACTCATTGTCTGCATCTCACATGTTGTTTATAACACACTAGGAATTACACTTGGCCCAAGAAGCTAACTTGCCCAGCCTTGTACCCCAGTGCATATGTCCTGACCCCACCAGTCAGAGCCCACAGCTGTTCCCTTAACCCTGACTCCATTCTGCATACGAACCACGTACTTGGGTCTCATGTAGCTTGTGACTCAGCAGAATACAGTCCTTTCCATTCAGCAATCACACTTGGCCAGCAGAGACCAAGTAGTCACGGCAGAAATCACACGGTGTGCTCTTGCAATAGTGCTCCTATACAATTTAAAAGAGCTTTCTGCCATTGAGATGAACCTCTCCCCACAAAGTCCCATGAAAGATCCTGGATCTTTACTTCAGTGCAGACACTAAATGGTCCCACAATACCCAGCTGCATGACAGATTCCTAAGTATGGGCTTTGGATCCCAACCTGGATCAGAAGTCAGGTTCTGCTGAATATCCCTGTTCACTTTGGACACTTGCAGGCAGAAGCTGCTTCATGGAGTTGGAGGCTTCTTCTATCCCCTTGTCCAACTATAAGCTTCCTATCTGCACTTGCTATTTTTTGTTTGCTTCTCTGGTTACTTTTCTGCCTCCCTTACTAAGCTCAGGAGTGAAGAAGATTTGTCTGTTTTGCTCACCACTGAATGCCCACTGCCTGACTCCAGGCTCAGCATACAGCAAGCAGCCAATAAATACCTGTAGCATGAATAAGTGATCACTGGAGGACTAAATGAAACCACCTGTGGAAAATGCAGTAAAGATGAGTTCTTCCATTTCTCAGACTTTTCTCCTTCAAATCAAATAACCTGGTATTTGTCTCCCTTGTCTGATTTTTCAAGCCTAGTTCCCTCTGCAGTTACACAATGCTCATTATGATCTCTGCCACTGTAGAGCCTTAGCCTGGCATCAGGTTTCGTTGCTGGCTGGGGCAATACTTCCTGAAGGTTTCAGGAAGTGCATTTCTCAAAGCACAGCGCACAGATGTCATTAATTGCTTAAGTAGGTACCTTTCACCCCAGTTTGGCTTGTTAGCAATTGTGGGGCAAACCTTAGGCAGTGGGGGAGTCAATCTGGGCAAGTTGATATCCTCCTTTCTCAATGTCCTTTACAGTTAGGGATGGCCATGGGACTTGTGAGAAGTAGGGAGGTGTGGCAAGGTCTCCCGGGATATTTCCTTTTTTTAATAAAAAGGGTAGAGGGACCTGTCACTAGCTTCTAAATAAAACATAGTTCTGATGCTGGGAACAACAGCTTTTTTTTTTTTTTTGACAGGCAGAGTTAGACAATGAGAGAGAGAGAGACAGGTCTTCCTTTTCCGTTGGTTCACCCCCCAAATGGCCGCTACACTGATCCAAAGCCAGGAGCCAGGTGCTTCTCCTGGTCTCCCATGTGGGTGCAGGGCCCAAGCACTTGGGCCATCCTCCACTGCACTCCCAGGCTACAGCAGAGAGCTGGACTGGAAGAGGGGCAACCAGGACAGAACCGGCACCCCAACCGGGACTAGAACTCAGAGTGCCGGCGCCGCAGGCAGAGGATTAGCCTAGTGAGCTGCGGTGCTGGCCAGAAATAATGTATTTCAAAATGTTGCTTCACAAGACCCATCTCCTTAAAAACCCCCAGCCTCAACTGGACTGTGCTCTCAGCCCTCTGCCTCTCTGCTGAGCCGCCCGCCTGGCCTGGTCAGGTGTAATCTCTCACCTCGCTCCTTCCTCCTCCCCAGTCTCTCAGGCTCTGTCTGGAGAGGTGCCCATCCATCCTTACAGATGTCCCTTCCTTAATAAACCTTGCTATTTTACCTCCCACTAAAAAAAAAAAATGTTGCTTCACTGTTTGCTTATGGGAAAAGGTGATTTAAAAAAAAAAAAGATTTATTTTATTTATTTGAAGCACAGAGTTACAGAGAGAGGTAGAGACAGAGAGGTCTTCCATCTGCTGGTTCACTCCCCAGATAGCTGCAATGGCCGGAGCTGCGCCGATCTGAAGCCAGGAGGTTCTTCTGGGTCTCCCATGTAGGTGCAGGGACCCAAGGACTTGGGCCATCTTCTACTGCTTTCCCAGGCCATAGCAGAGAGCTGGATTAGAAGAGGAGTAGCTGGGACTAGAACCGGCACCCATATGAGATGCCAGCATTTCAGGCCAGGGCGTTAACCCATTGCGCCACAGCGCCAGCCCTGGAAAAGGTGATCTTGTTCTGTTGAACTTTGATAATCACTGAGAAAGAATTTATCTTTTCCCTGCGTGTTGTGTGCACCTGTTCAACCATCTCCTCTGATGCACTGAGAGCTCTTTAAGAGCAGGGAACAGGAGGCACACCCATCCCTAGGACACAGAACCTAACCCAGGGTCTAGCACATGCCAAGTACTTCACATTGACTGAATATTAAGAAATACTCTAAAATACAGTTCCTGGAGTGGTACAGTGGGTTGTGCATTCTATTGGGATGTCCACATCTTGTATCAGAGTGCCTAGGATTGAGTCCCACCTCTGCCTTCTGATCCAGCTTCCTGCTAATCCACCTGGGAGGCAGCAGATAACGACTCCAGTACTCCAGTCCCTGTCCCCATGTGGGAGAACCATATGGACTTCCAGGCTCTTGGTTTCAACTTGGCCCAACGCTGGCAGTTGTGGGCATCTGGGGAGTGAACCAGTGGATGGAAGGGATTCTCTGCCCCCTCTTCCCTCCTTCTCTGTGTGTGTGCGTGCGCCATCACTCTGCCTTTCAAATAAAAAAGTGAATAAATTCAGTAAGTTCAGATGATGGGCAGCAGGACCTCAGAAAGCATTTTTATGGCAAATGATTGCGTGTCACAGACAACTGAAGGAAGAACTGCAAAGTTCTGCCACGCAGATCCTGGAGCACAAAATAGCTAAATGCTTCAATATGCTGCAATGCAATAATATAAAGCATATAACGGACCAAAATTTTAGAGTCTACTATTTTGAAGTGGCATAAGAAAGTAGATTTTCACTACCTATAGTGGTCCCCCACCACCTTAAGAGATTCAATTCATCCCAGAAGATACCTGTTGGATAAAAATGGCAGTAGGGTCATGAGGGGGAAGCACAGCAGTGACAGCAGCACTAGAGGTGGTGGGAAGTTAGGGACAGTGATGGCAATAACCTCTCAGGGCTAACCTGATGCCATGTGTTCTGCACTCCCATTCATGATCTTATTGACACAGACCTCCAGGAGGTATATCTGTTTTGCAGATAAGGAAACCAAGGTAGTAGAGGTTCTATGGTATGCCAAAGGTGATACAATTAGGAAGTAAAAGAAGTCAAGTACAATTTTAACTCATTAAATTGCCTCCCCCAAAAATAGAGCACACACACAGAATACATACTCATCTCCCAGTGAAATGTGAAGCACTCAATATATTCAACAAACCTGTAGCACACAACCTAAATCACCAATACTCAAACCAGTGGTTAAAAAGCAAAGCTAGAAAACAAATGATAGAAATACCTGCTCCTGGCATCACATAGAGCAACTAAGAAAGAGTAGGAAGGGAGCTAGCCTTGTGGTATAGCAGGTTAAGCCACTGCTTTCAATGTTGGCATCCCATATGGGTGCAGCTTCAAGTCTCAGCTGCTCCACTTCAGTTCCAACTCCCTGCTACTGCACCTGGGAAAGCAGCAGCAGATGGCCCACGTGCTTCAGCACCTGCACCCACATGGGAGACCCAGAGGAAGCTCCTGGCTTCTGTCTGGCTCAGCCCATGCCACTGTGGCAATTTGGGGGAGTGAATCAGTGAATGTAAGATCTCTCTATCTCTCTCTCTTTCTCTGTCTCCGTAACTCTGCCTTTCAAATAAAAAAAAATGAATAGGAAAGGACAATGGAAAGAAAAATCACTGGGACTCCCTCCTCTCAATGCTGGAACTGCATAAAGCTTTTCCTTCAGTAATACAATAAGCTGGAATTTAAAAAAAAAATATGACCCATAGTGTAAAGCTAAGTATAGTTTCACTCCATGATGTAGTAATTCCACTTCACAAGGCAATCACCATTCTGGTAGCATAATCTCAATTTTAAGATCGTGATAATTTTTTAAGAGAGAAACTTCTGAAAATGTCACCTTCAAGTACAGGTATTTTATAAAGGTCTGCATGTGCAAATGTGCCAACTCCTTGGGCATTCCTTAGTATAATATTATGACTCAATATTTGATCATCCGAGTCCAGGTTTGTTCAGCCAGGCTGACTGATCTATTGACTCTTGCTGCACTGTGGTCTGAATCCTCTAAGTATTGAGCACTACAAAACAGTGTCTGCTCTGAGCAAGGATGAGCTTAATGGTCCCCTGAGTAAAATCTTCCCAGTGTTACTCCATTATGCTGGAGAGGATTCATCAATTGCTAGATACCTCACAGTTCAAAGGTCAGCACAAAAACACCTGGCAAAGAGAAACCACTTAAAAAAAAAAAAGCATTGTAGATTCTTAGCCAAAAGAAATTCATTTAGTTATCACCTTAGGAACTGGATATGTTCAGGGATATTTGCATTACCAGGCAAATTAAATGAAGCTGGATACAATACCCATGGATGCATGAAGATGCATTACACAATTAAATTGTACAGTGTTTCTCTGTGCTATAGAAAGAAACATTACCCAGCAAAGCCAAAGAGGTGGGGAGGGAGAAGAAAGATCATTTAAAAATATACTAGTACAAAAAGTCTATTACACGATATTTTTATAACGACTGTTATAAGCACTAAATATTGCTATTGATTATACCATGACAAAAACCGAATCTATTCCATAAATGGACGGTTGGTTCAATAATAGAAAATTTCTTTTAACTCACTGTTACGGAAAAGTATAATCCTCTTACTAAAAACAAAAATTCCAATAGAAATCATATTTTATAAAAATATCTGTTAGCAAACAAGCTCAAAAAAGGGGGAAATATAACAGAATATAATATTTTTTGGTGGAATGCTAAAATAATTCTCTTAAAATCAAAAGCAATACAAGAACATGTGTTGTCACCACTTTCAGTCAACATTATATTAGAGGTCCTTGCCTGTGTAGCAGGGGGACAAAAAGAAAAGTACAGGAGTTGCAAAGGAAGAAGCTAAAATCTACTTTTAAAAACTGTTTTCACAGCAAATCCAAAGAAATAGAGGCAATTTATTACAATACAGTTTACCAAGATTGCCAAATCAATCTATAAAATTTAATTGCATTGTAGTTTACCAATGAAAAACAGAAAATGCAATTCCAAAATGTTTTAAATTTTTTTATTTTGTTGTCATATATTTATTTTTATTTGAGCTGCAAAGAGACACAAAGGGGGAGAGAGGAAGAGGGAGTCAGATGGATCTTCCATCCATTGGTTTACTGCCCTAAGGCTCACAACAGCTGGGGCTGGGCCAGGTGGAAGCCAGGATCCTGGAATTTAATCCAGGTGTCTCCCATGGGTACCTAAATACTTGAGGTAGCACCTGCTGCCTTAAGGGGCACTAGCAGGACTCTGGAATTGGAAGTGGAGCCCACACTGGAACCCAGGAACTCCAGTACAGAACACAGGCATCCCAAGTGGCATTTTAATTACTTCACCAAATGCCTGCCCCCAAAATACTGTTTTGTTGTCAAAGATTTTATTTATTTGAAAGGCAGAGTTACAGACAGAGGGAGAGACAGAGAGAAAGGTCTCCCATCCGCTGGCTCACTCTCCAAATGGCTGCAACGGCAGCGAGACCAAGCTGAAGCCAGGAGCCCCCTCCAGGTCTCCCATGTGGGTGCAGGGGCCCAAGCACTTGGGCCATTTCCCACTGCTTTCCCAGGCCACAAGCAGAGAGCTGGATCAGAAGAGGAGCAGCTGGGACATGAACTGGTGTCCACATGGGATGCAGGCACCGCAGGTAGAGGTCCAGCCCACTACGCCACAGTGCCAGACCCATTACTGTTTTAATAATAACAAAAATAAGGTGTCTGGGAATAAGTCTAGCAATATTTTATGATGAAATTATAAAACTACTGAAACACATTTTAAAATTGTGAAGTAAAGGGAAATACAAATCACATTCAGGGATAAAATAAGAAGTTTCTATATTCATAAAGGTGTCAATTATGCATAAATTAACCCACAGTTTTAATACAATTCCAATTAAAGCTACATTAAAATAAATGTACCCATAAATTATCTTACATTATGAAAGTAAAAACTATATTCTTAGAATTTTCATTTTTAAAAGAAAAATATCTTTGCATTCTAGCTTTTGAAATGAGTAATTTTGTTTTATTTTGAAATAAAAATTGGGATGAGCCTGACAGTTGAAATGCCCACATCCCATATTGGAGTGGCTGGGTTCAATACTCACCTCTGGCTCCTGACTCCAGAGTCCTGCTAATGCAGACCCTGGGAGGCAGCAGTGATAGTTCAAGGAACTGAGTTTGTGCTAGCCATGTGGGAGACCTGGATTGACTTTTCAGCTCATGGCTTAAACCCAGCCCAGTTCTAGACATTAGGGGCATTTGAGGAGTGAATCAGCAGAGGACAGATCTCCCTACCTCTCAAATAAATGTAAAAGATGAAATATCTTAACAAAAGAAATAAAATTGATACATTTCTGTCCTATTTAATTTAAAAGCCAGATTGAACATTTGAACATGGAAGTTCTGATGCTCCTGAACTGAATCCCACTCTAAGATCTCTTTACTTCAACCACTGTCACCAGATTTACAGGAACAAAGATTCAGCCTGACACATGCCCAACACATTGCTGCAGGTAATGAGATAGCAAAACCAGGACTTTCAACAGTAACAAGATATTCTAAAGAAACAAACCAAAAAATGACAAAAATGTACCAAAGTTGAGGGGTGATACAACATGGAACATCTGCTTCTCTTATAATGTTCCAAGCTCTCTAATAATACACTTTTGTCCAAGAAAAGAGGAGATCTATTTGAAGCCAAAATCTTTCAATGCATTAAGAAATTCCCATTAGTGCAGAAAAACATTATGTATTTTAAGCTCTTGGCAATTCAAGTGGTTGTTTGTAGAGTAGGAAAAGATACACTAATTTCCCATGGGGTCTTTATGCAGAGACAGGGGAGCCCCATTTTGTTTCATTTAAGGAGACTACTGAAGTATTTCACATGACTGCTATGCCCTCAAGACAAGGATAAAAGCTAATGGAGGTGCTATTTGGGACTTTGGTACAAAGATATCAATGGTAATTAAAAAAAGGTATAATATGGATTAATGTTACCAATCTCAGTAACTAGTATTCTTCAAAGGTACAAAAGCTTATGGAAAAACAATTTTTTATGTAAAATGAAAATGGCTTACTTTTTCTTCTAAACATAAAACTAGAGTCTCCTTATGGTAAAAACACAAGAAATACAAAAAAGCATGAACAAGAAAATAAAAATGGCTTTTAAACCCACTAGACTCAGGGAGAACCATTGGTAACTTGGTTTGTCATTCACAACCTTTAAAAAAATCACACACACATAAATATGCACACACACAGAGGTATACATTTATACTATCTGTACTATTTTAAAATTTGGATATTACAAGCTTCATTTTTAATCTTTTTTTTTTTTTGGTTAAACACTGTATCATCGGTATGTTTCCAGGTCTAAAAATTAATGAAATTTTAATTACTTTCATAATATTTTTGCATACTGTGATTATAAAGAGAATTGAAAATGAATCTTGATGTGAATGGAA
This sequence comes from Lepus europaeus, assembly GCF_033115175.1. NCBI lineage: Eukaryota > Metazoa > Chordata > Mammalia > Lagomorpha > Leporidae > Lepus > Lepus europaeus. The sequence continues at coordinate 166,983,395 of NC_084827.1, read as the reverse complement.
GGGGAGAGGGAGTGGGAAAGAGGAGGGTTGCGGGTGGGAGGGAAGTTATGGGAGGGGGGAAGCCATTGTAATCCATAAGCTGTACTTTGGAAATTTATATTCATTAAATAAAAGTTTAATAAATGAAAAAAAAAAGATTTTCTCTTTGTAAAACTCAGCCAGGAAAAAAAAAAAAACCTTTCCCACTCAAATATTTGATAAATACTGTTACAGATGAAATTCTCAGGGCCGGCAGGGTTGCATGTTGGGTAAAGCCCTCGCCTGCAGTGCCAGCATCCCATATGGGCACCGGTTCAAGTTCCATCTGCTCCACTTCCGATCCAGCTCTCTGCTATGGCCTGGGAAAGCAGAAGCAGCTCCTGGGAAAGCAGTAGAGGAAGCTCCTGGCTCCTGCCTCCTGGCTTCAGATAGGCACAGCTCTGGCCATTGCAGCCAACTGGGGAGTGAACCAGTGGATGGAAGACCTCCCTCTCTCTCCCTCTCTCTCTCCCTCTCCCTCTCCTTCTCCCTCTCCCTCTCTCCCTCTCTCCCTCTCCTTCTCTCTCTGTGTAACTCTAACTTTCAAACAAATAAATAAATCTTAAAAAAAAGAAATTCTCCCCTGCACCCCATGGGAGACCAGGAGAAGCACCTGGCTCCTGCCATCGGATCAGCGCGCCAGCCGTGGCGGCCATTGGAGGGTGAACCAACGGCAAAAGGAAGACCTTTCTCTCTGTCTCTCTCTCTCTCTCACTGTCCACTCTGCCTGTCAAAAAAAAATTTTTTTTTAAAAAAATTCTCTGTATGAGAAGACTGTGAATCTAATGATTAAGCATCTGTGAGTTCTGTCACCTGGGTTGGTGTTGTTGACCTAGGAACCAGGAAAAGCAATCATTAAAGCTGAGTTTGTCGGCTGGCGCCATGGCTTAACAGACTAATCCTCCACCTTGCAGTGCTGGCACACCGGGTTCTAGTCCCGGTTGGGGTGCCGGATTCTATCCCAGTTGCCCATCTTCCAGGCCAGCTCTCTGCTATGGCCTGGGAAGGCAGTGGAGGATGGCCCAAGTGCTTGGGCCCTGCACCCGCATGGGAGACCAGGAGAAGCACCTGGCTCCTGGCTTCGGATCAGCGTGATGAGCCGGCCACAGCGGCCATTGGAGGGTGAACCAACGGCAAAAAGGAAGACCTTTCTCTCTCTGTCTCTCTCTCACTATCCACTCTGCCTTTCAAAAAAAAAAGCTGAGTTTGTGCCCATCCATTCCACTTTCCTGCCATAGCTCCAGCTCTTGCCATTTGGAATACTGTTTAAATGAAAAGGGGTTTGACTGATCTGTATATAAAGAGAATTGAAAATGAATCTTGATGTGAATGGAAGGGAAGAGGGAGCGGGAAAGGGGAGGGTTGCGGGTGGGAGGGAAGTTATGGGAGGGGGGAAGCCAATGTAATTCATAAGCTGTACTTTGGAAATTTATATTCATTAAATAAAAGTTTTTAATAAAAAAAAGAAAAGGGGTTTGGCTTTACTTTTTATGCTATCAGAAGAGAATTAGCTTTCCTATAATTTTAAATTAAAAATTGATCAACTATTTTCAATGAACTTACCCATGAGCAAAACAAGCCTCAAAAATTGTATCATGGGGGCCAGTGCTGTGGTGTAGTGGGTTAAAGCCCCAACCTGCAGCACCAGCATCCTATATGGGTGCCGGTTCAAGACCCGGCTGCTCCACTTCCAATCCAGCTCTCTGCTACGGCCTGGGAAAGCAGTAGAAGATGGCCCAACTCCTTGGGCCCCTGCATCCACATGGAAGAAGCTCCTGGCTTGGATCAGCTCAGCTCTGACCATTGCAGTCATTTGGGGAGTGAACCAGCAGAATGGAAGACTTCTCTCTCTCTAGCTCTACTTCTCACTGTAACTGTCTTTCAAATAAATAAAACAAATCTTTAAAAAAATTGTATCATGGAGTAGGCATTTGGCCTAGTGGTTAAGACACCAGTTATGATGCTTCCGTACCACAATAGAGTATCCAGGTTCAATTCTCAGCTCTAGCTCCTGACTCCAGCTTCCTACTAATGCAAACCCTGCGAGACAACAGATGATGGTTCAAGTAATTGGGTGCCTGCCACCTGCTGGGAGACCTGGATTGAGTTCCTGTGCCCAGTAGAACCACAACTATAGCAGGCATCTAGGGGAGTGAACCAGCAGGAAAGAACAATCTATTTGTCTCTCTATCTCATCTGTATTTCTGTAGCTCTTTCTGCCTCACAATTAAATAAAGACAATTTTAAAATTATATCTTACACTACATACTCTCCTGGTGTTATTTCATTTTAATTTACACTGTTTCTGCTAATACCTTGCAGCAGGAATGAAACTTGAGTGAAAAAGCAGAAGGGCCTATAGATTTCAATGACTCTTTTTTTTTTTTTTTTTTTTTTTTTTTTTTTAAGATTTATTTGAAAGTCAGGAGCTTCTTCAGGTTCTCGCATGTGGGTGCAGGGGCCCAACAGCTGACTAGGAGCCTGGAACTCCATCTAGGTCTTCCACATTGGTGGCAGAGGCCCAAGTATTTCAGCCACATTCTATTACTTTCCTAGGCACATTAGCAGGAAACTGGATTAGAAGTAGAGCCACTGGAACTCAAACAGGAACTTCAATGAGATGCTGGTGTTTCGAGTGGCAGCTTAACCTGCTGAGCCACAACACTGGGTCCCCATAACTATAGCAAACTATCAATATCAGGAATACCATAATGACACTGCATGCAAGATATAAAAGTAGGGGTGGGCATTTAGCTGAACAGTTAAGATGCTGGTTAACTCTTTGCTAATATGCCTGGAAAAGCAGTGGAGGATGGCCCAAGTGCTTGGGCCCCTGCACCAATGTGGGAGACCTGGAAGAAGCTCCTGGCTCCCAGCTTTGGACCTGCCCAGCCCAAGCTGTTGTAGCCATTTGGGAGTGAACTCGCAGATGGAAGATCTCTCTCCCTCTCTCTCTTTGTAACTCTGCCTTTCAAGTAAATAAATAAAGCTTAAAAAAAAAAGTTGTTGGTTAAGATGTCTGTGCTCCATATCGTAATACCTAGGCTCAATACTCTGATCTAGCGTCTGATTCTGGCTTCCTCCCCATGTAGACCCTGGGAGCAGGGGTGATGGCTCAAGTAATTGGATTCCAGCCACCCACATAGGAGACCTGGATTGAGTTTCCAGTTCCTGGCTTCAGTGGTGCAGTCAGAGCCATTGCAGACACCAGAGAGTGAGCCAGCACATAGGAGTGTGCTTGCACCTCTCTCCCCTTCCCCCATCTTAAAAAATTTTAAAATTAAGAAAAATACAAAACTATTCCATTATCATAAACATCTCCCTTATATTACCCCCCTTAGAGTCAACTCCTCCCCAGTCTTAACTCCTGGCAATTATTGATGTGCTTGCCATCTTTATAATTTTGTTATTTCAAGACAGATGTATAAATTGAATCATACTGTATATGATCTTTGGAGATTTTTTTTTGTTATTGTTTTTTACCCAGCCTAATGCTCTTGAGAACACTCCAAGTCAGGTGTAACATTCTGTCTTATTACTGTGTAGATCTCATGCTATGAATGTATCATGTTTATTTAACTATTCATCTAATGAGAAATATTTTGGTTGTTTCCACTTGCAGGCTACTACAAACAAAGCAGCTATGAACACTTGCACAGATTTTTATGTGAATATGGTTTTATACCTTTGGAAGAAATGCCAAGGAGTGCAACTGTGGATTGCATATAAATGTATGTTTAGGGGCGGACGTTTGGCCTGCTGGCTAAAACACTGGTTAAGATGACTGCATCCCATATCAGAGTGCCTGGGTTCAGAACCTGGCTTCTGACTTCAGCTTCCTGCTCATGCAGACTCTGGGAGGCAGAGATCATGGTGAAATACTTGGGTCCCTGCCACACATGTGAGAGTCTTGGATTGAGTTTGCAGCTGCTAGCTTCAGCCTGACTCAACCCCGGATGTTGCAAGCATTTGAAGTGAACAAGCAGATGGAGCTCCATATGTATCACTGTCTCTCTCTCTTTCTGACCCCCTACCTCTCAATAAAAAATGAATAAGAAAAAAATGATTAATACTAACTTTGTTCTTATTAAAGAAGCAGAAAATATAAAGTATTTAAATATAAAGTATAATTGTTCAGACCTGGTAAATGCCACTCTTAGGATCATTGGTTACTATCCTCACCCTGTCTTTTATGACCTTGTCTAAATATGATCAGAGTCGGGGAACTTGGAAGGCTTCCATAGCCTTGGCAACTCATGACGACAGCCTAGGGTGGTTACTGGCGCCATAAACTAGAGTGTCAATTTGTTGGGTCAACAACAGGAGCCACTGTGCGCTTGCTCCTGATGTGGGATCTCTGTCCTTAATGTACTGTACATTTTGATTTAATGCTATAACTAGTACTCAAACAGTATGTTTCACTTTGTGTTTCTATGTGGGTGCAAACTGTTGAAATCTTTACTTAATGTATACTAAATTGATCTTCTGTATATAAAGAGAATTGAAAATGAATCTTAATGTGAATGGAAGGGGAGAGGGAGCGGGAGAGGGGAGGGTTGCGGGTGGGAGGGAAATTATGGGAAGGGGAAGCCATTGTAATCCATAAGCTGTATACTGGAAATTTATATTCATTAAATAAAAGTTAAAAAAAAAAAAGAAGCAGAAAATGAAAGAGAGAGAAAGAGACAGAGAGGGAGACAGAGACACAGAGCAAATTCCCATCTGCTGATTTTTCTCAAATCCCCACAATATCCGGGCTGGGCTGGACTGAACCTGGGAGTCAGGAATGCAGTCTCGTTCTCCATGTGAGTGGCAAGAACCTAATTACTTAACCATCACCTGCTGCCTCCCAGGGTCTGCATCCGTAGGTAGCTGGAATTAGGAGCCACAGACGGGACTCAAACCCAGCTCCTCTGATATAGAAAGCATCTTAACCAAAGTCAGCTGCTCACTTCATGATAGCTTTTAAGTATTAAATAAATATATTTCTCTTTCCAAAAGTAACACTTTTCTATCATTTATTATTTACCTGATGAGACACCTGGAACTGGGGTCAGTGAAGTTAGAAGGAAATAAAACACTGATTACCAAACAAGTCATCCTCAGTGTTTATAATGCATGGGTACCACAGCCTATGCAGGTAT